>NC_132927.1:20911628-21524128 GCF_047675955.1 Chlorocebus sabaeus | reverse complement strand
TATATATGGTGGTATCTTAGTTTATTTGGACTGCTGTAACAAAATACCATAAACTGAGTAGCTTATAAGCAACAGAAATTATTTCTCACAGTTCTGGAGGCTGGGAAGTCCAAGATAAAGGCAGATTTGGTGTCTGGTAAGAAACACTTTTTCTGGTTCATAGGCATAATCTTGCTATGTCTTCACATGGTAGTAGGTGTGTGGGATCTCTCTTGGGTCTCTTTTCTAAGGGCACTAATCTCATCCAGGAAGGCTCCACTCTCATGACCTAATTGCCTTCCCCCACTTCCTAATGCCATCACTTTGGGGATGAGAGTTTCAACATACGAATTTTGGGCGGACATAAACACTTAGACAATAGTAGGGGGATAAACAGTTTTGGATAGTATGGTGGTTAAGTGGTTAAAGATTTTGAACAGGAACAAGAAGGGATATTTTATCATTTGATGTCTTGGAAACTTTATTCACTTTGTCTTCACATTTTTGCTTTTGCTTTGTTCTTGCATTTTAAACTAATTCATGTATTTAACTTTTTAAAACTATTTTTACATTGTAATTTGTTCTGTGATCTTCATTTCCACAGAAATACCAGCAACGGTTTTCAGCCAACAAACTTGAAATATTTGCATAGAATTTAGTTCATTTTTCGCAACAACACTACACACTAATTTACTGTAATTTCTTGATAAAATATTGAAAGAGGAATCCATAATGGTAATGTTATGGGTGGAAGGTCTTAACTGTGAATTCTCCAGGTTCTTGGAGTGTTGAACAAAGAACAAAATACACACAGTAACAAAAGAGGGAAACAACAAAAGACAAAGCAACAAAAGAACAGAGTAACGAAAACATAGATTCGTTGTAGTGAAAGTACATGCCACAGAGGGGAATGGGCTTCAAGAAGCAGCTCAACAGTCCCGCTACTGAAATGCTCCCCGGGGTTTTTATAAAGCCAAAAGAACTTGGGCAACACCCCTACATGACTTTTGGAGGCCTCCAGTTGGTTACACCCTATGAAGGATTGGCCTACGACCAATCAGAGGCTGAAGTGGAGGCTTGGCCTGCAGTCAATCAGAGATTGAAGTGGAAACTCCTGTCTTGTTATCACAGGAGCCAGGATGTGGCCTGTATGCTGCCTAATGTTTCCTAGAACTATCTGCAACTGCTGTTCTGTTGCTTATGCCTTAACCCTTGGTTACCCTAAATCCCTATTCTCCTGCCTCAGTAGTTAGCACTTTCATCGTGCTTACTATGTGTCAGGCAGTAAGTGCTATATATAGTAATTCTTTTAATCCTCACCACTACCTTATGAGATATATTCTAGTATTATCTCCACTTTACAGTGAGGAAACAGAAATAGAGAGGTTAAGTCACAGGCCTAAAGCCACACAGCCCATGACTGAGCCTGGGTTTGAATGCAGGCAATCTAACTTTAAAATCCGGATTTAACTGCCATATTCTTGCCTTTCCTCGACAACCTGAAAACCACAATCAAGAACTAATGATAATAAAGATAATTCATTAATCATATAGTATGATTCACTTAGTCTGCAATTCCAGTCTTTTTCCTGGGTGAAAAAGGACAATCCTGAATTAGGTCTTCTGGCATTTTATAAGCTTGCTAAGGATAAAATTCCTAAGCTTTCTCAAAAGGAGAGGTGAAGAAAGAGGGGGAAATTTCAGAAGCCATGAGGGTTGGGAAGAAGTAGGTGAAGAAGCCCCAGGGATCAGTTTACAAATAATATTTTAGCGGGAGTGTTGGTAGAGAGCACAGCCAGCTTTATTTAAACGCATCTTGGTTGTGTATTTCCCCCGACTTAAGAGTAGGTAGTGTCACAGAACAGAAGGAAAATTTGCTCGCATCATCCAAATTATAAAGTAAGTTAACAGCTGGTCGTGGTGGCTCACGCCTGTAATCCCAGCACTTTGGGAGGCCGAGGTGGGTGGATCACTTGAGGTCAGGAGTTCAAAACAAGCCTGGCCAACAGTACAACGGTACAATTTTTGTACTAAAAATACAAAAATTAGCCAGGCATGGTGACACACACCTGTAGTCCCAGCTACTCTGGAGGCTGAGGCGGGAGAATGGCTTGAACCCGGGAGGCAGAGCTTGCAGTGAGCCGAGATCGGTCCATTGCACTGCAGCCTGGCCGACAGAGCGAGACACACACACACACACACACACACACACACACACACACACACACACACACACACACACACACACACACACACACACACACGGTTAATACTTTTAAGGCCAAAAAGTTCAGGTATTGTTTTTTCTACAGGTCCTTTACATTCTATGCCGTGGACCTCCTGCCACCTAGTGCTTTTGAAGAATACTGCAGGAGTTGGGAATCAGAAGAAATCAGACTTCAGAAATCAGGAGAAATCAGAAAAATCAGACTTTTCCTTCAGAAGTCCTTCGGACAATTTACCAAGTGTTTAAAGAAGGCCCGGCCAGGCGCGATGGCTCACGCCTGTATAATGCCAGCACTTTTTAACGCCGAGGCGGGCTGATCAGCTGGAGGCTAGGATTTCGAGACCAACCTGGCCAACATGGTGAAACCCCATCTCTACTAAAACACAAAAAAATTAGCCGGGCATGGTGGCGAGTCCCTGCAGTCCCGGTTAGTTGGAAGGCTTGAGCCCGAGAATTGCTTGAGCCCGGGAGGCGGAGGTTGCAGTGAACTGAGATTGCACCACTGCACTCCAGCTGGGGCCACAGAGCGAGACTCTGTCTCAAAATACTACTACTATTACTACTACTACTACTACTACTACTACTACTACTACTACTACTACTACTGCTACTAATTATAATAAAGAAGGCTAATCCCAAGTGACCCTCTCACTTTCCTCTCATATCTTCCCTATTATCAGAAAGAGAAAAAAATTGAGATTAATTTGTGTGGATTACTTTAGCTATGATACATTTTTTAAAAATTTGAAGGTGTTGGAAATTTTTTATCTTTAAATGATTCTAGTGGAAATAATGGCAGTTAGGCTTTGAGGGTAGAGGTAGAGGAAATAGTACTATATAATTGTCTTTGAAATCACAAGCTGAAGGATCTGTAGTCTTTTTCCTTTACAGACCTCCTCCAGGAGTGGTAGGCAGCAACTGTGAAAGGCCTGGTTCTAAAACCTCACAGCAGTTGTTTGCAGAGTTGTCCCTCCCGTGTACTCTCAAAGCCTCAGGTACCTACCCTGCCACAGTATTTCGTTTTATACTGTCATCATTGCTTTACTCATTTTTTCTCTCGCTATAGGCATGTATACACTTCCAGGGCAGAAAGCATATCTAATTCAACTAGCAAATGGTAGATAATAAGTGTATATATATTAAATAAATGCTGCAGAGAAAATATGTCTGATATTACCTTGTTCTAGCTTGCAGCCCCCAAATCAAACTTAGCCTTCTTGGGAAGGGATTTTCCTAGCTGGCCGGCCATTTCCTCCAAGCCTTAACCTGATCTCTTCTTAACTTGAGCTCAGGTCAGCTCTCCTGTGTTTTCTCTCCTTCCCAATCCCTTTCCACTGCCCTAAAATTCTCAAATGTTGGGTATACAGAGATACTATATCTGCTTCCCTCCTCTTCAAAAACTCCCTCAGATTTTGTCCACCCTGCCCTTAAAGCTAATTATGTTGAGTGTATTTTAATCTTTGTTGTAACTCTGTGTTAGGTTAACAGGAAAAGAGAAAGTCTGTTTGGTTGTATCTATTTGGGGACAATTTATTCCATCCTGGTCTTGCTTCCAAACTTCAGCACCTGGGACACTATGATTAAGATGTAGGTAGAAGATTGTAAAGGAATGATATCCTTTGTAAAATAAAATAATGAATTATTGAAGGTTTAAGAAGACAAATGTTTCTGAAAGCAAGTGTCCAGGTGAAATGAGATGCCTGAACAGGTGGCCACAGCTGTTTTGCTGAGTCTTACTTTCCTCTTGGAGTTTTGTCATGTTAACTATCTCTATCACCACTATGCTGGCCTCTGGGAGTATACACTTCTTCCTTCCAAGCTCTAACTCCTTGGTTCTTGGTTCTCTTCAGTACTGTAGAGGCATGCTAGACTTTCCAAAAAGTGTTTACCAGTGTGAGCCAATCATTGGATTATCCAATCATAATTATATAAATTATAGATGGAAGAAATGATGGTGGAGAAGTTATGGATGACCATTATTTTCTTCTTCAAACTTTTGTATTACTGATTTACATATTATTTTATATTCATATTATGAAATGAGTGTTTATAAAATTCAAAGAGGCCGGGCATGCTGGCTCACGTGTGTAATCCCAGCACTTTGGGAGGCCAAGGCAGGTGGATCACCTGAGGTCAGGAGTTCAAGATCAGCCTGGCCAACATGATGAAACTCCGACTCTAATAAAAATACAAAAATTAGCTGGGCGTGGTGGCACACACCTGTAATCCCAGCTACTCAGGAGGCTGAGGCAGGAGAATCACTTGAATCTGGGAGGCGGAGGTTGCAGTGAGCTAAGATCATGCCACTGCACTCCAGCCTGGGTGACAGAGCAAAGCTCTGTCTCAAAAATAAATAGATAAATAAATAAATAAAATAAAATTCAAAAATAAAACAAGTAATGAAAATCCATCCAAGTGTATAAATAGCAAGTTTCTGATTCTATGGCTAACTTGTCTACACAGCTAATTTGCTCCCAAAGCTCTTGTTACATTCCACACCTTTTTTGAGGTTCCTACCAAAGCAGCTCACCTTTTCATTTTAAAGCAATATTCCTCCTGATACCTTGCAGAAGATCTTATTGAGAAAACAGTGGATAAACTATGGAACTGATTGCTCATTTGAGGATAAAAAATCTAATGTACATCTTCAGCACATAAAGAAATTATCTAGCTACAGATGGCTTCTTACTAACTTCTTCCTCCTCACCTACAAGAGATAGAGTAAAAGCCTGTTTTCTCCCCAGGATCAAATTAAATTTGAGGTTAAAGGAGTGTCTTAGTCCATTTGTGCTGCTATAACAAAACACCTGAGATTTGGTAATTTATAAAGAACAGAAATTTATTTCTTACAGCTCTGGAAGTTGGGAAAATCAAGATGGAGATGCCAGCATCTGATGTGGCTTTTCTTGATGCATCATCACATAGCAGGAGGCAGAAGGGCAGAGGGGCCAAACTCACTCTCTGAAGCCCATTACTGGCTGGGCACAGTGGCTCATGCCTATAATTCCAGCACTTTGGGAGGCTGAGGCAGGAGAATTACTTCAGCCCAGGAATTTGAGTCCAGCCTGGGAAACAGAGAGAGACCCTGTCTCCACAAAAAATTTTTAAAAATTAAGCGGACGTGGTAGTGCATGCTTGTAGTCCCAGCAACTTGGGAGGTTGAGATGGGAGGGTCACTTGACCCCAGCAGGTTGAGGCTGCGGTAAGCCATGATTGTGCCATGGCACTCCAGCCTGGGTGACACAGTCTCAAAAAAAAAAAAAAAAAAAAGAAAACCTGTCTCAAAAAAAGTATGAGCAAACCTGTCTCAAAAAAAAAAAAAAAAAAAAGAAAACCTGTCTCAAAAAAAGTATGAGCAAACCTGTCTCAAAAAAAAAAAAAAAAAAAAAGTCCATTTATAAGGGCAACTCATCTCACTCATGAGGGCAAAGCCCTCATGACTTAATCACCTCCCCAAAGGCCCCAGTTCTCAGTATCGCCACCATAGGGATTAAGATAAATGTAAAATTTGAAAGGGACACCATCATTCATTCAAACCATAGCAAGGAGGCTGTCCAGCTGACCAGACAGTGGAGCTTGGGCCAGTACGGTGGGATGCAGGAACCCCGATAGTAAGATATGTAATTTAAGACCTTTGTATAAATGTCTCAATAAGATGAACTTTTAAAGCTATGTAGTTTTAGGGCAGAATAATTTGATGCTGATTTTAAATGCTAGGGCATCAACAAAGGAAAAGGAGAAAATTTAAAAATTTTAAAATGTTTGGCTGTAGTTTATTATTACATCACCTGAAATCGGGAGTTTGAGACCAGCATGACCAACATGGAGAAACACGGTCTCTACTAAAAATACAAAATTAGCCGGGCGTGGTGGTACATGCCTGTAATCCCAGCTACTTGGGAGACTGAGGCAGGAGCATCACTTGAACCCGGGAGTCAGAGGTTGCGGTGAGCCAAGATCGTGCCATTGCACCCCAGCCTGGGCAACAAGAGCGAAACTCCATCTAAAAAACAAACACATAAACAAAACTAAATTTTTCACATGCTCAACATGTACAGCTTTTCTTTTTTTAAAATTTAAATTTTATTATTTATTTATTTTTGAGACAGGTCTTGCTCTGTTGCTCGGGCTGCTCCAGTGATCTCTGCTCACTGCAACCTCCGACTCAGACTCAAGCCATCCTCCCACCTCAGCCTCCTGCGTAACTGGCACTACAGGTGACAAGTGAACACCATCACACCCGACTGATTTTTGTATTTTTAGTAGAGATGGGGTCTCCCTATGTTGCCCAGGGAACTCCTGAGTCAAGTGATCCCCTCACCTCAGCCTCCCAAAGTGCTGATTACAGGCATGAGCCACGTGTCCTGCCATGTATAGCTTTTTATGTGTCATAGTAGTCATCTGATTACATAGTTTGCTCATACTTTAGGAAAGAAATAGAACATGGGACTCACTCTAGTAAGCATGCCTGTGGTAGTCAGTTATCCTTTCTCTTCCTCTTTCATTGGATTAGATCTAGTGACAGTTTAAACAAACTCTAATAATTTATAAATTATTATAAACTACTTTGAAGGAATAAGATTATTTGCAGAAGTTAAATAATAAATGGTTTCTTTTGCTGAAGCTAGTTGAAGACTCCTTCTTAAATTTGCTTATTTGTTCTTTATGCCAGATTGTAGAAAAGGTTTTAAAATTATTTTTGCTGACCCTGTAGGTATAGTAGTGGTTTGTGGTATATTGATTAAAAATATATTCTGGTGCTGGGCGCGGAGGCTCACGCCTGTAATACCAGCACTTTGGGAGGCTGAGGAGGGTGGATTACCTGAGGTCAGGAGTTTGAGACCAGCCTGACCAACATAGTGGAACCCCATCTCTACTCAAAATACAAAAATTAGCCAGGTGTGGTGACTGTGCACCTGTAATCCCAGTTACTAGGGAGGCTGAGGTGGGAGAATTGCTTGAACCAGGGAGGCGGAGGCTGCAGTGAGCCAAGATGTAACCACTGCACTCCAGCTTGCGTGACAGCGAGACTCCCATCTCAAAAAAAAAAAAAAAATATATATATATATATACACACACACACACACACACACACGTGTATATATACACATATATGTATATGTGTATATATATACATATATGTGTATATATACATATTCTGATTATTACCTCATATCTTTAGCTCCCCACCAATAGATTATTCTGATTTCTCTAAGGGTGTTTATAGAATTACAAAGAATTTTCCATACGCTCACCTTCACATTCCGTAGATAATCTAGTTAATTCTTTTTTTTTTTAATCCTTTTTCTATTCACTGTTTGGTCAGCAGGGGATAATTTCTTATTTCTATCAACTAACTGCTACCATAAAAATAAACTATCTGTTCTCCTTAAGCCTCAACCTGGGGTCAAGAAGGAATACTCAATTTCCATTACACAATAAATATATCAGTGATATGAGTTACAGCCTAAATAACTTTTTAAAATCTGCAAAGTTCATTAGTAAGAGAAAATCTGGGAGCCTTGCCTGCAAATAAAAGAGGTAGAAAAAAATTTTTTTATTAGCATGTTCAAGGTAGTCAAGATTTTAACAAACATCTTAATCCTCACAACAACCCTGTGAGGTAGGTAAGTCATTGTTTCATGATACACTAGTATTCCAAAAAAAGTGCATTTCCTAAAAGAATAAATGTGCATTAGGAATAATTTTGTTAGTGACACCATTTATGTTTACTCTAATATTCGTGTTATTGTATACTTCAATTCATGCAATCAGGTGTCCCCAGAAAAGTTTACTCTAAATTAAATCCTATTCAGATACACCTGGGAAACCATCTAAATAAATCCTGGGGTGAATTTTTTTTTGTAAAATAAGTTTGATATATAAACAAGACTTTTCAGTGTTTGCTAACGTGAGGCATTCTCAATAATGTTTCACCCATATTTATCCATTCTCGGTTAAGTTTTCTCAACATGGCACCAAG
This sequence comes from Chlorocebus sabaeus, assembly GCF_047675955.1. Lineage (NCBI taxonomy): Eukaryota > Metazoa > Chordata > Mammalia > Primates > Cercopithecidae > Chlorocebus > Chlorocebus sabaeus. The sequence goes on along the minus strand of NC_132927.1, from coordinate 21,515,939 downwards.
CACTTTAGCAATTCAGCAGATGGCAGTGATCTGTGCTGTCATGTAGAAGTTTCTAAATATATTGCAACTAATCTCAATCCCAAACCTGAAGTGAACTATTTATTGAAATGTAAACACTAAAATGGTGATAAATTTCAAAAAGTATTTTCCCTTGAGAATCTTTATTTTTTCCCTTAAGTTGCAAAAAGAAGAGTGACCTTAGGGTCTTTATAAAGAAACGTAATGTTCTGATACCTATAAAATCCTAATGATTTGTATTGCAAGTCAAAGCCGCATGCTATCAATCACTACTTATAAGGGAGCCAGTAGACATCCCTCCAAAAATTTAAGTATTCTTTTCTCTGTGTCAATATAAAACTTCACTAGGAAAAGAAATATTTCCAGGCACACATTTCCCCTTAAATATATATTTAAAGTGCATTTCTATTGCTAGTCCGACACTAGTAAACATCCAGTTGCCTAATATTGTTTATTGTTGTTTTATCTGCAAAATATATTAGAGAATTTCAAATTACATTTAATTATAAGATAAACACTTAGGATAGTTATATAATTTATTTGTAACAACCTGAATTAAGCTTGGAAGCTTAGCTATCACTTAAAATCCACTGGCAGGTTTATAATACTTTAGGAAATAGTTAAAAGTAATTTGCCATTATAAAGAAATAGTTTAAGCTCTGAAAAATTTCTCATACTTTTTAAAAACTGCTGCAGGGATACTGGGCAAATCGAACAAATAAACTAAGCCATCAATAAATTATACATTCAAATCCATACTAGATCAAATAGTGCACTTCGGATTATAGTGAGGTAGGGCAAAGAAATACAGTCAGATATATTTTGAACTGTTAAATTACATAAACTAAAATACTCTTACCTAGGTTTTACTTGAATATCCAAAAAGAAAAATTTAGAATTCAGATGACAAAGTATTTCTTGAATTCAAGGACAGAATTGTAAAAATCTTTGAGGTACATATAAATAAAAAATACAAAGGCCACAAGATACTTTTTATTTCAACATAAAATATGCTCATATAAAAATAACTCAGGAAATATTAAAAAAAATTACAAACAGTTTTTGCATAGATCCTCTATATAAAACATTTACCTGGGGTTAAACACTGAAAATACACTGCTGAAACTAGTATAGTTGAACTATTTTCTTGGATACCAAGTATACACAAAATAAAAGTCCTTCATCTGGGGGAGCATGGGCAGGAGGGAAAACAACTTTTAGCATCAGTCTGTATTTATTTCTCTGTTGCTCGAATATAAACCAATGATGACAAGAGGAGAAACTCTGGGGGTTTATTTAACAAAATTAAATTCACATTTCTGAGCCCATCATAGTGCATCCAATGTCCACCAATCTGGAAAGCTGCAGAGTAATGATGTTCCTCTTTGTTAAATAATGTGGCACCTTCCAACAAATACCTGCAAATTAAATAACATAGTATGGGAGAAAATTATAATACTTTGTTTTTAAGATAAACATTCCTTAAATTCGTAACTAAGGTACAAAAACATCGACATTGTTTGTATTCTGTTCCCTGAAAAAGATATCCATCTCTATAGATCATGTAATATAATTGGAAATGTGGAAATTAAGAATTTCTTAAAAACATATTTTAACAGATGAACTTATAACCTGCATGGTTCTTTTAAAAAAGAGTAAACACATAAATAAGAAAACTTTTACAGGGAAAATGTTAAAAGAACCCTTTATGTCCTGATTTGTATGCAGATATTTTTATTTATAGTGATAAGTAATATTTTATGTTTAAATGATGACCACCTGCATACTATACTATTACACACTTCTTTTTTTTTTTTTTTTGAGATGGAGTCTCACTCTGTTGCCCAGGCTGGAGTGCAGTGGTGATCTCTGCTCACTGCAAGCTCTGCCTCCCAGGTTCACGCCATTCTCCTGCCTCAGCCTCCTGAGTAGCTGGGACTACAGGTGCCCGCCACCACGCCTGGCTAATTTTTTGTATTTTTAGTAGAGATGAGGTTTCATCATGTTAGCCAGGCTGGTCTTGATCTCCTGACCTTGTGATCCGCCCACCTCGGCTTCCCAAAGTGCTGAGATTACAGGCTTGAGCCACCACGCCTGGCTACTACACACTTCTTTGACTTGAAATACAAATATTAGCCAGTATGTGTCAGGAATAAAATATTGTGCTATTACTATACTATCCAGTATTATGTGTCAGGCACTATCTTAAACACTTAGTATGTGCTTATTAAATCTTTACAATAAATGCATTAGGTTGATACCATCATCTCTGTTTTATAGATAAGAAAACTGATATGTAAACTGGTTAAGTTGTTGACCCAAAGTTAACTTATAAAAAATGGGGCTAGGATTTGAAGTCAATTCTGTCTATTCTACAGTCCACATACCTACCCACTATGTGCACTGCTAGTAACTGACTCCCTCTAATAAATTCTGATTCTATTCAGAATACATAAATTTAGAGACAGATACGATCGTTTTCAACAATATCTCTTACAGGCTAGTCAAAATCATGATATAACAGGATAACTTTTTTTTATTAGTTTTATAAAGAAACAACAACAAAAAACACCTACTTGTGATCAGACAAATCCAAGTAATAGGGTACATATGCCAGATCTTCAGATTTCCAATGCTGCATATTTAAGACAACAAAAGGGGGTGCCCCATGGCAGAAAACTCGTTGGGAAAATTCTCTTAAGCCACCACACCTAAAATAGAAAACAGGCATGAACATTATTACACTTGGGACAAAGTTGCCTCTCAACACTTCAGAGTTGTCTTTATGACTTTAATTTTCTTATAATTTTCTACTATAGGTATAGGCAATGGTTAACATCTATAGGTATAGGGTAATTACTACCTTGTATCACCTAATAGTTCCAGAAGTTTATAAGCTGTGTTCCTTACACTAGAAATGATATGTTTAAAACTCCAGGAAATGCTAACTATTTCTATATAAGCCAATGAAAGCATAACTCTGCAGAACTGATATGAACACTTTTATATTTCACTCTATATGCTGGTTTCAAATAATCACGGAGAGGGGAAATAATATGACTCTAATTGCTTCCTTTTGCCATTAGACTCTTTTTTTTTTTTTTTGGAGACAGAGTCTCGCTCTGTCGCCCAGGCTAGAGTGCAGTGGCCGGATCTCAGCTCACTGCAAGCTCCGCCTCCCGGGTTTACGCCATTCTCCTGCCTCAGCCTCCCGAGTAGCTGGGACTACAGGTGCCCGCCACCTCACCCGACTAGTTTTTTGTATTTTTTAGTAGAGACGGGGTTTCACCGGGTTAGCCAGGATGGTCTCGATCTCCTGACCTTGTGATCCGCCCGTCTCGGCCTCCCAAAGTGCTGGGATTACAGGCTTGAGCCACCGTGCCCGGCCGCCATTAGACTCTTTTATAAGCATGAACAAATTCTGTTCCCTCATATTATGACGTATTAAGTATATGGATCAGAATATAAGAAGTTGAATTATACAGTAAAATATTGATTAACCGGAATGCTCAAGGTACAGTATTCTGATTAACAAACATTATTAACTAAACCAAATTAACCAGAAAACCATCTGTTTCAGTATTTGTTGCTACAATATATTCGTTCACTTTCTGGACTTAATAGGTAAATTAACAGAATGTATTTTTATCTTTCCTTTTGTAATTAATCAGCTATAAGATCATCCTTCTAAATATTAATTCTCATTATACAATAATGTAGTCACAGAAAATTTTAAGAGATTGGGATGAATATGTTCTGCTTCTCTCAACTTTTACTAGGTTAAGTTTTTTAGTTGTCATTTACCTCTTTCTCCTAAATGGGGAGTGTAGAAAAAAATCCAGATATTTGAGGGTCCCGATTAGCTGGGTTCCGGTTAACCAAGGTTTTACTGTACCTACTCAGCAGTGGTGGGGGAAAAAAGAAAAGGTATTTGCTTTGTATTCATCAATCAGCTGTAGTACCATATTCTATGTAGTGATATACTCCATAACAAAAACACTGTAAAATGTCACAGTAAACTAGGTTAATAAGATTCATAAAGTACTTCAAGGAGCACATCTTCCTACGTTTCCTTATAAACACATACTGTCATTTTAAACGTCTATCATATACTCACCCGTGCTCTTCACAGAGTCCAATCTTGGAACAGAATAACTCATCCACAGCCAGCCTTATCAAGTTTCCATGTGGAATTTCTTGGGGAGGACTACAATAATTTTCAAATGCATGTAAGAACTGCTTCACCATTTTATATCTTAATATATTATTATAACAAATTTTACAGCTCAGTACTTTATTAGCAAAACCAATTATACCAAGTATAACCTCTATTACACATTTGGAATTTCTTGCAGATAGTAACCAGTTGAACTCAATAAACACTAATTATGAAATTTTCAAAGAAACATATTTTTGTAGAAACAATCCTGATATATCCAGTTGCTGCTACGTTAATCTGAAACATTTGTGAGAAGATTCAAAAGAGGCAATCTGGTCTCGTGGGAAGGAACTAGGACCCAGAATCAGGGGAGCAGCTGATTAGCTACCTGATTAAATGTAAGTAATAATCATTCTTGGCCTCAGGTACCTGATCTGTTAAAAGAATTATTTTTCTACATTATTTCAGAGGTTGCTTTAAATATAGGATTTTTAAAAAAGTAGGCAAAACCTTAAAAGTTATACAGTATGATGAAAAATATTTTATTAAATAGTATACAATATAATATAGAATTATAAATTTTTCATTATAGTTTCAAAATATTTACAGATGAAAAGAAACTAGTTTTAAAAAAACAAGATATTAGACTGGGTGTGGTGGCTCACGCCTGTAATCCCAGCACTTTGGGAAGCTGAGGTGGGTGACTCAGGAGTTTGAGACCAACCTGGGCAACACAGCAAGATCCCATCTCTACAAAAAAATACAAAAATTAGCCGGGCATTGTGGTGCATGCCCCTGGTCCCAGCTACTTGGGAGGTACTGAGACAGGAGGATCTCTTGAACCCAGGAAGTCAACATTGCAGTAAGCTGTGATCACACCATTATACTTCAGCCTGGGAGATGGAGTGAGACCCTGTCTCAAAAAATAAAATAAAAAAAAAAAACATTAGCTGGGCATGGTGGCATATACCTGTAGTCCCAGCTACTGGAGAGGCTGAGGTGGTGAGGCATGAGGCAGGAGGATCACTTGAGCCCAGGAGTTCAAGCCTGCAGTGAGCTATGATCACTGCAACACTTCTGAGTTGTCTTTATGTCTTGAAAATTATTTCCATTGATAGATATTTCAAATTAGCAATGCAGGAAAATAGACAAAATATATTTCAGAGAAATATAAGTTTAACAAATTAGGGTACATGAGGTACATTTCCAAATGGGAACATCTATCAGGCTGTTTTTCTGGACCGTAGGGCCAAATACCTTTCTGCCAACAATGTGTTTGGGTCTGTTTTTCTTCCACTGACAATTATCCCCTTTCCAGCTCATGTCCCTTGGAGGCTTTCATGTTTCCCAACACTCCACTAGGGCTTGCCAATTTGGACTCTGTCCCTATCATTTACCAGGTGGGAGATCTGCCTTTTTTCTGAAAGCCAAAAACACTCATCTGGCTCCTTGCACCTTTTCTGTTCAAAATAAAAGCTGCTTACATCCACATCTCCACATGTGAGATGCCAAGTTCTGGGTTTCTGTGTATAATTATGTCTTGGCCATGATATGAAAGAATATTTTTAATTTTCTTGTTCATGTGGAACTAGCCCTCCTGACAAAGACCTATTGAAAGGGCGAAACATTCCAAAACAGTATAAAGCGCTCTTAAAGAGGTTAAATTTGTGACACTAAGAATCATCTATAGTCATATTAGTAAATTCAAGTAAGAGTAATGTATTTTTCATACTAATTCATTACTTTGCTACTGACAAGGTTATCAGCTGGTTTTGTAAAGTAATTATAAGATGTTTGGATGTAACCGGCTGTGACACTGTTTTCAGGGGACCTATAGAAGAATCTTGCATTTGTGTGATTGCTTCATGTATAAGTAATTATAAAGGCTCTGTACTTTAACGAGTACTTTGGCAATACTGTCATTTGTCATCCAATGGGGACACATTCCCTGAGAAATGTATCCTTAGATGATTTCATAGTGTGTAAACATCCTAGAATGTGCTTACACAAAACTAGATGTATAACCTTTTACACACGTAGGGTATATGGTAAAGCCTATTGCTCCTAGGCTACAAATCCATACAGCGTGTTACTGTACTTAATATTGTAGGCAATTTTAACAAAATGGTAAGTCTTTGTGTACCTAAACATAGAAAGGTATACTAAATACACAGTATCCTACAAACCAGCATGGCATATGTGGTCCTCTGTTGAACCAAATGTTATTATGGGGTACACGACTACATATCTAAAGCAACATTCATTAAAAAAAAAGTATAAGTGACAAAACAGATGTTAGACCAACTTACTTTATATTAATTGTGCGCTGCTGATCCTCCTGCACTCGAGTTGGGCATCGCCAGTTGGAACAGTAACTCTCTTGAATGGTAGACATGAGATTTTCAAGATTTTTCGTAAAATTATCATGCTCATTCCCAAACAAATCAATGATTAATGAAGCTTTATGGACTTCAGATTTGTATTGCTGTTTTTCCATCTTGTCCCAAATCCAAAGTAGCTTCACAGTTGTAAAACTGTAGGTGTCCATTAAATAAAGAAAACAGTCTACAAACTCTCTACCAAAATGAAGAGAGAGTTCCCTAGGGAAATTTTCATTTTCATTAAGAATGACATATAATAACATCAAGAATCCATCTATGGTGCAGGTATTTTTCAGTCTTATTTCAACATAGAGCGGTGTACAGGATACTGCTTTGCGGCCAGCTTTGATAGTAAAAACACCCCCCCAAGGAAGAACAGGCCTCCAAAATGATCGATCTTGGTTATAGTTATTTTTAATTGATGCTTTGATCTCTTCAAACAGTGTCTTCATCCTACATTTTAAAAGTTTAAAACAGAACACATAAACTTGTAACTTTGTATATTAAATGCATAATACGTTTAAATGAAAATAAATCTATCTAAAGACTCAAATCAAATGTGTTATTAGGCCTCCCAACATAGCAAAAAAATTTAAATGAGCCACTTTTTGGGCACTATGCATGCTCTCTGGAAAGAGCATTTAAGAAGTTTCAGTCTTTTTTTGAGGTACAGATGGCCATTTGATAGTCTTTATATCAATTACATTGCAGATTTTATCTGTGACAGAGGGAAACCCTGTAATAAAAAAAAATCCTGAGGCCAGGTGTGGTGGCTCACGCCTGTAATTCCAGAACTTTGGGAGGCCGAGGTGGGCAGATCACCTGAGGTCGCAAGTTCAAGACCAGCCTGACCAACATGGAGAAACCCCATCTCTATTAAAAATACAAAATTAGCTGGGCGTGGTGGCACATGCTTGTAATCGCAGTTACTCAGGAGGCTGAGGCAGGAGAATCGCTTGAACCCGGGAGGCGGAGGTTGCGGTGAGCCAAGACTGCACCAGCCGAGATGATGCCATCTCGTTCCAGCCTGGGCAACAAGAGTGCAACTCCATCTCAAAAAAAAAAAAAAAAAAAAAAAAAATTCCTAAATGAAAATAAAGCTATTAAAAACATAAATTAAGTTTGGCTAGGCATATTCCTAATGTAAACCTCCTCCTCCTCCCAAAATATAGGCTGTGCTTGCTTCATTTTCTTGTTAATATGGGTGGTTCCATTTAAGACACTAATATAATGGGATCTCTTAATTGGGAGTACAGAATAATAGCTATTCCGTAATCTTTGTATTAACTATACTACATATTTTATTTGTTGTATAGAAAAACTATGTTAAAAAAAAAAAACTCCTGTTGCTATATAGACTAAGACTAATTCTGACATTTAGCTTTGAAAGACAGCATGAGGAGTAATCATGAAATCAATCTTAAGTGAATAGTAGCATAGCTAATATTGCTAATTACTTTGGGATTTTTATCTGCAACTCAGAATTGTGCTATTAATTGTGCAATTTAGATATACTATAATTTTTAACTACAGAGGCTATGCTATGAAGATCTGATTCAGAACTTGATAAATATCCTGATTATTCTCTATGCATGTTTTGGGAATGAACCAAAGCATCCTCCCTTTTCAAACTGGCACTTTTCCCCCAATCTTGAGGACCACTAGGCACTTTGTTTTTAAAGCCACGGTGAGTATTTTCATAAATATGTTGTGTTTATATGTATGTTACATAGCACACATATTTTTGAAAGAAATGAGTTCTTTTCGCCATTGTATTGAAAAAACTCCTTCACTTTACTTGGGACAAGCAAATAAACTAACAACATCATAATGTTTTCCAAGGTTACTTTTGTGGAGAAGTATTGTTATGAAAAAAGGGAGGCATCTGAGGAGCGGAAACAGAGAAATGAGTGACTGAGATCAGTGTCTTATTTTGACCATCTTTTCAAGTGCCGCATCCTCCCCAACACAACATTAACTCAACACTTAATAAAGCTGCAGTCCTACGTGTTTTATTTGTGTAAGAAACTAAGTTCAAAACATTCTGCAACACGAGTAAAAATTCACTTCTGCAATATAGTAAACACACATGAACACAGTGCTTTCAGTTTGAAGCAAGACATTGTGGACTCCAAAATATCCAGTAACTATATTTAGTATGAAGAGTGGAAGTTTATATCTAGTTGGCCAACACATTGATTCTAGTCATCCACTGAGGAAGAAGAGGGTGTGGCAAATCTGTAGCCTAGGAAAACACAAACTCAGTTTCTTTTTAATAGAAACTGACACGTTTTGCTTACAAATATTTTAAAAAATTAGGCATTCAAATACTTTAATAAACGAAAACAACTTTATGGTTTATTTCCGTTGAATTTCAAAGAACTCTGTAGCAAGGTTTAAGATTGCTTAAAGAGCCTGAGTTCAGATTCCTAAAATAGTGCATTGGAAAGGAAGCATAAATCTCTAGGATATTTTCTTCAAATTATCTTTAGACATGACCAAATGACGTGTAACTAGCTCTGTAAAGCAATAGTTACACTCTAAGAGAATTAAACTATAATGATATATATGGCATGAAACTCCAGTGTTTCTCTGGGAAAAACGGGAGGAGGGAAGGTTTGGAAGAACTAGAGGATACTAGTTTCATCATGACTTGGTGATTTATTCCAAAGTAAACTGCAATAAAAATGGGGGGTGGGGAGAAATGATGGAAGGATAGCTGTAAAGAGCTTTACTTAAAATTGTCTTAGCTGTTTAGCTAGGAACTGTAATTGGAAGGACTGGAGGATGTATTCCACTGGCTTTATTCTCCAGGCTCAACAGGCCCTCCAATTTGAATAAACCTGGAAAACTCTCCTGACCTCTATTTCTTTGGCAAAACATCTCTTTCGTGGTGACTTCCAAGGGAGGCAATCGGTACCCCAAGGTAGCTGTGAGGACCCCACCACCTGCCCAAGGCATTGAATGCCAGACTCCCTAAGGACTCAGGGGTTCTAAAGGTCCCCTCTCAAATCAGCGCCCGAAATACGCCTCAAAAATATAACCACGCGCTACCGCTCCCGGCAGCGCAGGGCTTCCGGACAGGAGCAAGACAGACGCGAGGCGTGCGCCCCCGGGGAGCCCCCACGCTCCGGCCACGCCCACCCTGGCCCCGGGCAGCCGCGCCCGGGAGGCCTGGTACCGAGGCGGGCGGGTCTCCGAGTTAGGGGCCCGCGAGTCGGCTGGGCGCCCCCGCCTCTGTCCGGGCAGTGCCCCGCCGAGTGCTCAGGACTGCGGGCAAATGGGCTGGAGGGCCGGGCCGCGGAAGGCGTTCTCACACTGGCCAGTCTCCGTCCACCAGGAAGCCAACTCCTCGTACCTCCCCGGGGACCGAAAACCGCCGGTGCCGCCGCACCCGCCGCCGCCGCCGCCTGCTCATGGAGAGCCCGGGCTGCTGCCACCGCCGCCGCCGCCGCCTCATCTATGAGTACCGCCGGCTGTCTCGACCTCCCCCGGCGTGAGTTCTGGGCTCTGGCACGGCCTCCATGGCACCCGCCGCGGCGGGAGCCACAGCAGCTCCAGCGCCCAGGCCCAATCCCCCTGGACCCACGGAGCCAGGACAGCGGGACACGTCGCTTCTTATTACGGAGGAAGATTCGGCACGACCTCCGCCCCCTGCCCCCAACCCCCCCCACGTTTCCACCCGCCTGACAGCGCAGCTGCGCAGGCGCGAAGACGCCCCAGCCTAACGTGCGTGTGTCGGGTGTGTATACAGCATCCAGATTCGCCCAATGGGATCCAGGATCAGGTGTGGCGGGCGGGACCTCGCAGAGAGGGGCGGGGTTCCAGTGTTAGAAGGTGGCTGGGGAAGCCGGAAGTGGGCAGGGTTTGCACGGAGGCGGAGCTTTATTGGCAAACCTGATTGGCTTTTTGAGGTTTGTACCATTTTAGGACTTGATTTTAGTTTGCTTCTGGGTCTTGTTTTCTCAGATTCTTAACCGAGAAAGAAAGCTTTGTTTTCTCAGTAAATTACAGGTTTTTAAGCTTTGATTTAAGTATTTACTTAGCAAAGGATTTAATTAATCTGTTAAATGCCAGCTTTAGTGTTCAAGTTAATTATTGGCCAATATGTTGTAATTTACAGTGAAAGTTAACCCCATTTTGAAAAATTAGATTGCTTTAATTCCATTGTAAAGTTGAAAAAATTGGGGTTGGGAGATAATAAGGTCCCACACAGCAAGTGACAGAGCTGGAAATTAAAGTTAGTACAACTTAATGCTAGTTTGTGGGCTCAACCAATATTTCTGTTCATTAGGGCCTAGTTTTTGTATCTCCCATAAAGAGGCAAGGCATCTTTATGGCTCTGCATCTGGAGAATGCATGCCACCCTGCAAAAACTACCTCTACTTGTAAGTAGGCATGGAGATCTGGTTGAGATTTTTCCCTATCCAGCCTTTCAACAAATAATGAGGGTCTGGAAAGTTAGCTGTAACCTTCAGAACTCATGAGGGCTGATGAGAGAGCTCAGGGCTGTCCTAGTAAATCATTGTGGTTCTCAGTCACAGGCTGAGCCTGGAAGAAGCTGGATGCCTTCTTGACCAGTGAGATGGTCGGCCAAAGCTATGGAGGGAAACTTCCTCATGGATCTGTCTAAAAAAGTCTAGAAATGGAAGAGAGACATCCATTTCTTGAGTTTTGGCTGTGCCCAAAAAAGAATAATTAATGGTTCTGGCAAAGCCTGCTCTTTTTGGTTTCCTGTTTTTTCTTATTTCTTACGTTGTTTTATAGATGAGAAAACTGAGGCTCTTAGAGATTAAACAAACTAGTGTGTTGGAAAACTTGCAAAGATTCACTCTCAATATTAATCCTATCCAACAGGTAGAAAAGCCCTTTAAAAATGTTTGTAAATGTGGATTATGTGTTTAATTATAAATCCCTCACAAGACATGGAGTTCATTTTATACTGATTAGGTCATTCTCTTCCTGAAAACAGCCATAATATGGTGGATGACACCATTTCTGGAAAATAGTATTGAGATTGCTCATTAAACTCTGCCGAGTCTCAGCTAGCTGAGGGAAACATGGATTCCTTGAATACTTGGATAATTCACAAACATCACTGAGGCCTTTAACTGAAATTTCCAGTCTGCATCATTTCTACTGTCTTCAAAATATGACATCTAAGTTGTAGGGTTTTTTTTAGATATCTTTACTGAAGTATAATTGGCATAGAATATATAGAGCATACTTAAAGTGTATAATTTTATCAGTTTTGACATATGTATACCCCCTTGAAACCATCACTGTGATCAAATGAGTATGTCCATCACCCTTAAAGTTTCTGCTTACCTACCATCCTCCAACTCCGCCTTTTTTTTTTTTTTTTTTTCAGAATCCTGATCTATTACCTAGGCTGGAGTGCAGTGATATGATCTCGGCTCACTGCAACCTCCGCCTCCCTGGATCAAGAGATTCTGGTATCTCAGCCTTCCAAGTAGCTGGGATTACAGACATGCACCACCATGCCTGGCTAATTTTTGTATTTTTTGTAGAGGCAGAGTTTCACCATGTTGGCCAGGCTGGTCTCGAACTCCTGGCCTCCGGTGATCTGCCCATCTTGGCCTCCCAAAGTGCTGGGATTACAGGCATGAGCCACAACACCTGGCCCTCATTCTCTTAACGGTATATTTTGAAGAGAAGTTTTAACTTTTAATAAAGTTTAATTTATTTATTATTTTATGGATTGCATTTTTAGTGTTGTTTCTAAGAAATTTTTCCCTACCCAGGCTCACAAAGAAATTTTCCTATGTTTTCTTATAAAAGTTTTACATGTTCAGGCTGTACATTTAGATCTATGATGCATTTTAGTTAACTTTCTTACATGGTTTGAGGCATGTATCCAAGTTCATATTTGACGTATGGATACCCAATCATCGCAGCAATTTTTTTTTAAAGCCTGTACTTTTTCCACTGGATTTTTTTGTGTGCTTTTGTCAAAAATTAGTTGCCCAGCCCAGGTGCAGTGGCTCATGCCTGTAATCCCAGCACTTTGGGAGACTGAGGCAGGCAGATCACAAGGTCAGGAGATCGAGACCATCCTGGCTAACACGGTGAAATCCCGTCTCTACTAAAAATACAAAAAAATTAGCCGGGCATGGTGGCAGGTGTCTGTAGTCCCAGCTACTAGGGAGGGTAAGGCAGGAGAATGGCGTGAACCCAGGAGGCGGAGCTTGCAGTGAGCCGAGATTGTGCCACTGCACTCCAGCCTGGGCAACAGAGCAAATCTCCGTCTTAAAAAAAAAAAAAAGAAAAAAAAAAAAATTAGTTGCCAAATACCAATTTATAAACTATTTATTATCAATCGTCAACCATATGTCACACAGTATGCTAGCACTGGAGATATGTATCGGTAAGTGTTCTTTGGTTGCAAAGACTAGAGACCAATATTGTTAACTTAATTAGGACATTTATTGGAAGGAGGAATGATATAATAGAATTAAAGAAAATTAAAATGTATTGGAAGGATGTGAGGTATAATAGAATTAATTTAAAGAAAATTCAAGGAAAGAAAATACAGCTGGGCATGGTGGCTCATGCCTGTAATCACAGCACTTTGGGAGGCCAAGGTGAGAGGATTGCCTGAGCCCAGGACTTCTAGACCAGCCTATGTAGCAAGACCTCATTTCTACTAAAAATCAAAAGTATTAGCTGGATGTGATGGCACGTGCCCGTGGTCCCAGCATCTTCAGGGCTAAGGTAGGTGGATGGCTTGAGCCCAGGAGGTTAAAGCTGCCGTAAGGTTTAATCATGCCACTGCACTCCAGCCTGGGCAACAGAGTGAGACTGTCTCAAAGAAAAAAATAGAAAAGACAAAACAAAAGACAAGACCTTGATTGATAAACGGGGGAGGTGGTTTCCCAAAGGACGATGAAGACCTATTAACAGAAGAAGAAAAAATAGTGCTAGGGAGATGTCTGCTACAGTAATGTGTCCAAACTTTTAAAAAGTCCATACATGGTAAATGATGAGAATCAGGCAATGTGTGAGGATAAACTGAGGGATATGAGTAAACTGATGTCTATATGAGGTGTGGCAAAAAATTTACATATTCTTTATGTCATTGTAAGAACAAGCAAAGAATTAGGGATTATATGGAATGTTGAATTTATATAAAACTTCTCAATAAAATTCATCTAAAAACTTGATAAATAAAAGCTTATTTCCATGATATGATTTTTATTTCAAATCTTTACTTAAACCTAATTATAATATACCTAAGGAAAAGTGTATCGTAATTATACAGCTCAATGAATTTTCAAAGTGAACACACGTGATGTTTATTCCAATTAAGTATACCTGCATAACAAATTATCCCAAAAGGTAATGGCTTAAAATAGCAACATTTATTTTACCGATGAAGTTGAAATTTAGGCAGGGCTGAAATAGCTTGAAAGCTGGGAGCCTGGAATCCAAAGTCTCCTTCTATATTAGTTTGTTCTTGCATTGCCATAAGTAACTACCTGAGATTGGGTAATATATAAAGAAGAGGTTTAATTGGCTCACAGTTCTGCAGGCTGTATAGGAAGCATGACTGGGGAGGCCTCAAAAAAACACAATCATGGCAGAAGGCAAGAGGGTAGCAGGTACGTCGTACATGGCTGGAGCAGGAGGAGGAGAGCGAAGGAGGAGGTGTTACACACTTTTAAACAACTAGATCTTGTGAGAACTCACTATCACAAGAACAGCAAGGGGGAAGTCTGCCCCATGATCCAATAAACTCCCACCAGGCCCCTCCTGCAACATTGGGGATTACCACTGGACATGGAATTTGGCGGGGGGGACAAAAATCCAAACTATATCACCACCTTCACTCATTGACTGGTTGTTGATACTACCTGTCGTCTGGGTAGCTGCCTCTATGACCAGAATACTTACAAATGGTCTTTCCATGTGGCTCTGTGACTTTCTTACAGCATGGTGACTGGGTACTAAGTTGAGTGTCCCAAGAAAGAGAGCCAGGTGGAAACTCTATTGCCTTTTCTAACTGTGCTAGTTTGTTCTCACATTGCTATAAAGAAATACCTGAGGCTGGATAATTTATAAAGAAAAGAGGTTTAATTGGCTTGTGGTCCCGCAGGCTGTGCAGGAAGTATGATTCTGGCATCTGCTTGGCTTCTGGGGAGGCCTCAGGAAACATACAATCATGGTGGAAGCGAGAAGGGGAAGCCAGCAAGTCTTACATGGCCAGAGCAGGAACAAGAGAGAGCGGGGAGGTGCTACACACTTTTAAACAACCAGATCTTGTGAGAGTTCTGTCATGAGAATAGCACCAAAGGGAGAAATCTGCCCCCATGATTTAATCACCTCCCACCAGGCCCTACCTCCAACATTGGGGATTACAATTTGACATGAGATATGGGCAGGTATGCAAATCCAAACCCTATCACTAACCTAGTAACCGAAGTCATGCAGTGTCAGTTCTAGTGCATTCTATTTGCTAGAGGCGAGTCACTAAGGCCAGTTCTGTATTCAAGGGGAGAGAATTGTGTTTCACCTTTTGATAGAGTTTCAGAGCATCTGTGGATATGTTTTAAAACCACCACACTTATGTAATAAGCTCCCAGATCAAAAAGCAGAACATTACCAGCATCCCAACCTCCTCTTCCTTTCATTACCTCCCATCCCAAGAGTAACGATTATGCTGATTTCTTTTTTTTTTTGAGACAGAGTCTCGCTCTGTGGCGCAGGCTGGAGTGCAGTGGTGCTATCTCCACTCACTGCAAGCTCCGCCTCCCAGGTTCACGCCATTCTCCTGCGTCAGCCTCTCAAGTAGCTGGGACTATAGGTGCCAGCCACCACGCCCGGCTAATTTTTTGTATTTTTAGTAGAGACAGGGTTTCACCGTGTTAGCCAGGATGGTCTCGATCTCCTGACCTCGTGCTCCGCCCGCCTCAGCCTCCCAAAGTGCTGGGATTACAGGCGTGAGCCACCGTGCCCGGCCGATTATGCTGATTTCTAACAGCAGAGATTACTGTTGCCTGTTTTTATATTTTATATAAATGGAATAATAAAACATAGCCTTTTATGTGTCTAGCTTGTTTCCCTCAACATTGTGAGATTTATATATGTTGTTCTATGTAGATTGTCCTTATTAGTATTGTTTTATAAATAGCACAAAATTTATCTAATTTTTTTCTTGATAAGTGGGTAGTTTCTAGTTTTTGGCTAATATGAAGAGTTCTGATTTGAAATTCTAATACATGTCTTTTGGTATTATTTATATAATATATACATAAGTATGTATTTCTAGGACATGTTTTTGGTATTTTTATGTATGTAATACACATACATGCGTGTACTGAAATTCATGTAGAAGTGAAATTACTGAGTTTAGGGTATTTTATGTTCAACTTTGGTAGACACTGCCAAACAGTTTTTCAAACTATACCATCTGCAGTGAGGGATCATGAATATGATTTCTTAATACCAGGTTTTATGCCTGAAATGACTGACGTAGTCCTCTTTCAATATGTATTCATGATGATCTCCTTAAATTCTTGAAAGTTAGCATTGACAGAAGACTGGGCTCAGCTGGCTCTGTTGGCAGAATGTGGCTTCCTCAGCATGGTAGTCTTACACGGAGGCTCAGGGCTCTAAGAGAGTAAGTGTTTCAGTGAACAAGGGTAGACACTGCATGCCCTTTTATGACCTAACTTAGAAGTCTAGCCCAGTTTTCATACCCATAAGTAGATGATGGCACATAGCAGAAGATAGTTTATTACTTTTTCCTCAATTGTCAGATAATTTAATTTTTAAAATTAATAAGAATTCAGATAATTTAATTTTTTAAAATTTTACGCTAGGCTGGGAATGGTGGCTCATGCCCATAACCCCAGCACTTTGGGAGGCCAAGGCGGGCAGATCACCTGAGGTCAGGAGTTTGAGATCAGCCTGGCCAACATGGTGAAACCTCATCTCTATTAAAAATATAAAAATTAGCCAGGCATGATGACACACACCTGTAGTCCCAGCTACTGGGGGGACCGAGGCATGAGAATTGCTTGAACCTAGGAGGCGGAGGTTGCAGTGATCCAAGATGGTGCCACTGCACTCCAGCCTGCGTGATGAAGCAGGACTCTGTCTCAAAAAAAAAAAAAAAAAAAAAAAAAAATTTACTCTAAATATAATAGCTCTTTCACTGACCAGCTTAAGGCTGAAATTCTTTGTAATAATAATAATGGATTAACAATCCATTCACATTTTCATATCAACTACATTAAAACAATAATGATGTTTTTCTGTTATACATACACAGATGTTGCTCTACTAGTCTTTTTTTTTTGAAAAGGAGTCTTGCTCTTTTGCCCAGGCTGGAGTGAAATGGCGTGATCTCAGCTCACTGCAACCTCCCCCTCCCGAGTTCAAGCAATTCTCCTGCTTCAGCCTCCCTAGTAGCTGGGATTACAGGCACTTGCCACCATACCCAGCTAATTTTTGTATTTTTAGTAGAGACAGGGTTTCACCATGTTTGCCAGGCTGGTCTTGATCTCCTGACCTCAGGTGATTCACCTGCCTCGGCCTCCCAATGTGCTGGGATTACAGGTGTGAGCCACTGCTCCCGGCCTTCTACTAGTCTCAATAAGTCTGCTTTAGAATTAAAATTATAATGCTAAGTTACATTATTAGTAAAGTATTTTTAATCTCATTTTTCCAAAAGCTGAATTTTTGCTTTGAATCTATAAATTTTATTGGTAGATGTTTAAAAAGGTCCAGAGTCCACCACAACAGGTAATCCAGTGATTATCCTGGGATGTAAAAATATCTGAAAAGATGAGAGGAAGACATTTATACCTGAACTTAAAGTCACAGAGCCCGTCTGGAGAGGCTATGTTAGAGATATAACCAGCCCATAATTACCCCTCAATGAGAGGCCTCGAGAAAGAAATATCCTGATATCACTTTTCTCCTCCCTCTGATGAGAATGATGTATTGTCATTATTTCTATTATTATACTGTTTGAAAGTGACACCTTTTCTATCTCTCTTGCTTCATTGATTGACAGTTCTGACAGTTTCCATGCTGGTTGACAAAACAAGTGATTCTGCAGTTGCATAAAGTTACATCTATTTTACTCCTGTCATTTGTGCTGTGCTTGCTGTACATTTTTACTGCTATATGAGAATTTAAGCAATAATTTAAAAGTGTTTATTATTATTATTATTATTTGAAACAGCATCTCACTATGTTGCCCAGGCTGGAGTGAGTGCAGTGGTACAATCTCGACTCACTGCAGCCTCATCCTCCCAGGCTCAAGGGCTCCTTCCACCTCAGCCTTCCAAGTATCTGGGACTACAGGTGTATGCCACCTTGCCCGGCTAATTTTTTTTGTATATTTTTTGTAGAGATGGGATTCCCCCCCATTGCCCAGGCTGGTGTTGAACTCCTGGACTCGTGCGATCTACCCAACTCAGCCTCCCAAAGTGTTGGGACCACAGGGATGAGCCACTGTGCCCAGCCAAACAAAAAAATTCATACTATCTTGTTACTAGTCTTTAAAATTTAAAATATACCCCATTTTATTTTATTTTTTGAAACTTACCCTTAAAAAATTCTGTTTAAAGTCTTATTTTTCTGTTGGGTCTCATGTTCTTGGTAAAGTCTTTAGATCAAGTTTGATGTACACAGATACCATATATCTGTCTATCCCAGTACATTTGCTGAGCTCCCATCATGAACTTTGAGTCCCTGAGGATCTTGAAGTTAAGAAGATTCCTGCTCTAGAAAATATGTAAGCTGTATAAACAACAGTAACAACGAGGGAGGGCATGAATATCTAATTTCTATAAATCAATTCAATTCAGTAGATCTCATAGCCTTATTATCTGGAGGAAAATCAGAACATACAGGTCCTAAATTTAGTCATAAACTTTAGTCTAGATATATTTTCCAGTAATTATTCAGAAGAAAGTGGTAGTCGTGGGGACTCAGTCCCAGAAGCAGCCGTCACTTGCCATTATATCAGACTCTGTTGCATTAAGGATTCCAAAAATAGAATTCACATCTTCAAATTCACATATTCCTTCGGGTATCCCCAACAGAATTTTTCCCCAGTGGACAAACATTATGTTCTTACCTTTGACAATCATTTCAACTGTGATACAGGAATTTGACTCTAAAAATTCAGGGATAGGATCAGCTCTTTCCAGTCCCTTCTAGCTCTAAATTTTAGGAAACAGTGGGTGCCGCTTTTTCCCAATGTGAAGCCACATGGGCTGGGTCCTTTTTCTCCCTCACATCACAGAAAGTAAAGTAAGCAAATAAGGGAAAAATCAGATTTTCGTTCACTAAAAGTGTTCTTTTTATTTGCCTACATGTTTAGTATTTCTGGTGCTCTTTATTCCTTTGCTTAGATCTAAGTTTCCCTCTGCTATCACTTCAGTTTGAAGAACTTGCTTTAACATTTTCTGTAGTGCAGTCTGCTAGGATGGTTTTTAAAAATGACTGCATATTCTTTTACTTTGTTTCCATTGAGACATTGGGTCTTTGTTCCTTCTTCTTGAATCTGGGTAGACTAGTAGACTTTGACCTACAGAGTACAGCAAAAATGAAACTCCGTGGCTTCTGAGACTAGGTCGTAAAAGACCATGCAATTTCTGCCTTATTCACTTGAATACTTGCTCTTAGAGCCCTGAGCCATGATGTGAGAAGACCCCTATCCTGGAGAGGCTATATTCTGGGCAGCGGAGCCAGCTGAGCCCAGCCTTCTAGTCATTCCTGCCACAATGCCAGATATATGAGTGAAGGTCTCCAGATCCTCCACACTTCCTATTCACCAGGTAAATACTACTGATGACCTCCCTTGATACTAAAAGGAGTAAAAAGATCACCCAGCTGAAACCTGCCCAAATCTCTCATTCTCTTAATCATGAGATATAATAAAATCATTATTGTTCTAAGTAACTATTTTTTGAAGCCCATTTATACATCATTAGATAAGTAGAACAGAATTTGGGGTGCTATTGTAATAAAAACCTAAAACGTGGGCATTGCCTTTGGGACAAGATGTAAGGAAGAACTTGAAAGAGCTTTGAGGAGACTGTTAGTAGAATCCTGACAGGCAGTGAGGAGGATGTCAATGAGGGCTTCAAGGCAAGTAAGGAAAATGTTATTGGAAACTAGAGGAAAGGAGGCCCTTGTCATGTCACGGCAGATGGTTTAGCAAATGTGATAACACAGCAAACAGAAAATGTATTTAATTAACTGCTGTATCTGGCCTAGATTCCCAGGAAGAACTTTGAAAGTATCAACTGTTTTTTTTGTTTTTGAACTATTATCATAAGGTCTGGCTAGACAAATCTACACTAAATAAATTATTCAATTTTCAAACAGAATTTAGAAGAATTATGTAGGAACTAGATCTGAAAATGAAACTATTTCCTGTTGTTATTTTCTCCCAGCAGAAGATGCTCAAAGTAAGACAGAGCTGCAGGGCAAAGATAAAATCCTAAGGTCTTACTAGAAAAACATTAATTCAAGATAGAAATAATCCAAGGATGTGATTGTAAGCCTTTTGTTAAGAGTTCAGAAACAGATAAAAGACCTTGTAAGATTCTGTTAACTTAAATTCGTGAGATGTACAAAGTTAGAAAAGAGAGTTTTATTTTTTATAAAGGGTTGCAGTTTGCAGGCTGGCCATCCTGACAGGCTAGGAAGCATAGCCTTCAGCAGAGACAGAAAGCAAGCACTTAGAGGGAGGGAAGGGTGGAACAGGGATTTATGTCAAATGGGTTAGCTAAGTATACATAATCAACAGGTTATAGGAGGAGCTATAGGTATTCACAAAGCGGGGCATGCAAGCATAGTAAGCAAACATGCATGTTACATGCATCCCATGTTCACTTTAGGGTGGAGACTTAACATTTAAATGCATTATAGAGTTGGGTCTCATATGTCAAAGGTGAAGGCACTCAGTACAGCCTTTGTAAACCAGCCAGAACCAGTCTGGGTCAGTGGTCTCTTATCAGGAGAAAGTTACTAAAATTGGCCTCTTGTCCAATCAAAGCTACAGTTGTGGTTTGAAGAACAGAGGTGTCAGTCAGTGTCTGGTGGTTGATGAGCTGCAGTTGTTTCAGTGTTGCTTACCTCAAGGCCAGTGCTTAATTAGCTGATAGAGAAAAAGAAAAATCTGTGGCAGTTAAAACATACTTTAGTCTTTAAGTGTAGGGGTGCACGACTTAAACCTTGTTTGGCGTGGCCTTAGGTCTTGTTGATAATTTGGTATCATATTGCCACAAAGTTCAAAGTCCATTCCATTAGTCTTATGATCTCTTATTTTATCAGTTCTTAAGGGGTTAAAATACAGACTCTCAAACATCAAGGTTTCTAAGAATCTTAAGGGCATTGCCCCATAGCAGCCTCATAGGGAGCCTGAGGTAGAAAAGGGCCTATCTAGAAGATATTTATGGATGTGGCTTTTACCTAACAAAATCGATTAGAAGTTGATACACAAAAGAATCCGCAAAATTTTACAAGTCATTGCGTCAGTTCACGTTAAAACAAACAAACAAACAAAAATACACCAGACACTATACGAAGTGAAAAAAGACTTCTGGACCCTCAAACTTCTATGAGCAGGCAGCAGGCTGAGGAGGCTACTCATCTGCGAAAATTGAACGGTTCTTGCAGAAAAGAATGTCTGAGAGGGCAAAACCAAGATCCCAAAGGGAAGAGCCAAAAACCATAGAAAATCATTCTCAGAAAGCAGGATTGGGCCTAACTGCAAAATAGTAACATATGCCCAGGTAGATTTTAGAATTTCAATGGATCGGTGATTTCCTATTTTCCTCCTTTATTTAATGGAAATAGTTATTGCAGTTATTCTATTCCTGTCCCACCATTGTATGTTGGCCATGTATGGGATAGGTAATTTGTCTTGCTAGTTCACAGGTTTTCAGATCAAGAGTATCTGAACAGTATGGATGGAGCCTCATCCATACCTGGACTTGATTTATTTGTCTCACCCACTAGAGTGTGCTTATTTGCAAACATCCACCTGGAATGAAAAACTCTACAAAGCCTGGTCCAGTATTGCCTATCAGCTGATTCCGAATGTTCAGCAGCTGAAGATGAACACAAGGAATTTTGCCCAAATTCTTGAAGTCGATGAAGTTCTGCTGTTTGAAAGAGCTACATTCTTGGTTATTTCCCATTACCAGTGCAAAGAGCATCATGATAGCCACAGATTTGAGAAGATCAGCAACACCATTAAACAGTTCAGCTGAGCTGCAGTAAATTGGCTCCTTCTTTCCAGAGCATGGAAGTTATGAATTTTAACTTCACTGCATTCATTGACATCTTCACATCAAACATCTAGGTGCCGGTTGTTATGTCAGATCCCTAGATGCCTTCTGTAGCTACTCTGATCAACAGTTGTAAAACCAGGAAACACTGAAAATCTGGAGAGTGGATGGCCCCAAGCACAGTCTCTTTATGCGTTGAATATTGCCAAATGCTCTTTCTGAAAATGCTGAATTGCCTTTTCTGGGGAGCATGTATGCTTTTTAATATTCATAATATTGTGTGCTTAAAAGTGGACTTTGAGGCTGGGTGCAGTGGCTCACGACTGTTAATCCCAGCACTTTGGGAGGCCGAGGCGGGCGGATCACAAGGTCAGGAGATCAAGACTATCCTGGCTAACACTGAAACCCCGTCTCTACTAAAAATACAAAAAAATTACCCGGGCGTGGTGGCGGCCGCCTGTAATCCCAGCTACTTGAGAGGCTGACGCAGGAGAATGGCGTGAACCCCGGGAGGCGGAGCTTACAGTGAGCCGAGATCGTGCCACTGCACTCCAACCTGGGCGACAAAGCGAGATTCTGTCTCAAAAACAAAACAAAACAAACAAAACACACACACACAAAAATGTTATTAAAAGTATTTTTAAAAACATTTAACTGATTTTTCTATTGGAGGGAAACAGCTTAA
This sequence comes from Chlorocebus sabaeus, assembly GCF_047675955.1. NCBI lineage: Eukaryota > Metazoa > Chordata > Mammalia > Primates > Cercopithecidae > Chlorocebus > Chlorocebus sabaeus. The sequence goes on along the minus strand of NC_132927.1, from coordinate 21,493,418 downwards.
TAGTGGAATGTACGAAAACCTACCTGTTTCCTTTGTAAGACTCTAGACAGAGGGATCCATGCCTGCAATTCAAGTAAAAGAAAGCCATTTTAGAATCTGGAGTTTGTCTTCTTGTAGATAGAATAATGTTATGAACTGAATGTTTGTGTCCCCTCCACCTCCATTCATATGTTGAAATCCTCAATGTGATGGTTCTAGGAGGTGGGGTCTTTGGGAGGCTATTAGTTCGTGAGGGTGAAGCCCTCACAAATGAGATTAGTGTCCTTATAAAAGGGGCCCCAGGGCTGTGGTGGCAACGGTGGAGGCTGAGGCGGCGGCTGAGGTGGCGACGGAAGAAACAGAAGATGGCAGATTTTTTGAAAGGGCTGCCTGTCTACAACAAAATCATTTTTTGTCTGTTTCACGCGGACTCCGATGTAAAACCTCGAACCGACGGCCCTCAGTCTACCTGCCCACCCGAGAATACCCGTCTGAACAGATCATCGTGACCGAAAAGGCAAACATCCTCCTGTGCTACCTGCATCAGCAGTGGATAAAAAGAACGCTGCCAATAAGAGACCAGGAGCAAGGGGAACTGGAAGGCGAGAGTTCGGCGCCCCTCCGCAAGGTGGCGCGGATCGACAGCTCAAACATGCAGGAGGACACTTAAGACTCTCGACCCCGCAGGCGCCTCCTGCCGGGTCTGCTCCTCCGTCGCTCACCCGCCTGCCTCCCGGCCTGCGCATTCACAGCCTGCGTCCACACCATTTCCAACCTCATAGGAGCCGACGTATTTATTTTTCTTGAGTTTTTATTTATGCTGTAACCTGTAACAAGCGTTGGTTAAAGGGGACATCAGACCCAGTAGTGTGATGCTGGTAGATGCTTTTTTTTAAAAAAAGCAACATTGCCCACCCAACCCCCACCTTCCACCTGTTCAGTTCCCCTACTCCCGCCCCCAGTTCTCCTCCAGAGAACCAGAGCGTGCCTCTGAGGGTCTCTAGCGAGCTTCACTGTGGCCGGGCGGCAGGGGCGGGCCCGGGGCCGCCGACCCACCAGGACAGCCGGGCGGCCTTCTCCAACACTGGTCCAGGCCCTTGAGACTGGGTCTTGTCCCGCGTTCCACCCGGAACTCTCCCATTCCCAGACCTCACTGAGCTTGCGCTCATGTTGCGGATAAGTCGGCCCTTGGGATCCTTCTCTTGAGTCATTTTATCATGGACTCGTGCGAGCTCCGTGTCCACCCCAATAAAAAGGTCTTTCCTACTTGAAAAAAAAAAAAAAAAAAAAAAGACAGGAGGCAGAGAGCTCTCCTGCCCCTTTCCCACCAGGTGAGGGAGGATACAGTGAGAAGTTATCAGTCTGCAGCCTGGAAGAGGGCTCACATCAAAACTTGACTATGCTGCTACTCTGATCTTGGACTCCTAGCTTCCAGAATATTAGTGAGTATCTATAATGACTGGGCTTCAGAATCATTTGTGAAATTTAAAATAATACAGATGTGAGGGTCCTATCCCTAAAGATTCTGAAAAAGTAGATTTCAGTGGGGTCTAGAAATCTGTATTTAAAAACAAACAAACAAACAAAAAACCTTTTTCAGATAACTGTGTTGTTTCCCAGCTTAAAAACCACACGGAGATGGAATGTATATATTGATTAGTAAGAAAAAATAAGCCGGTATCATCCAGGACTCTTGGTTACAAATGTCAGAAACTCAAACAAGCTTGAGAAAAATGGGATTTATTGGTTCATATAAGTGGAAAGTTCAGAGTAGAGCTGGCTAGAGTACTCCATTGGTGCCTTACAGGGGCTCACATGGTATCATTAGCTTCCTCTGTTTCTTTGCTCCTTTCAGCTCTACCAACAGGTCTTTTTGTGCAGTGGGGAAGGTGGCTCCCACAGCTGTAAGCTTTCATTTTTATTGTTCATGATTCAAAAGGAAGAAAGAAGAGACCTTTCCTCTTCCAGTATTCTCATGTCAATCTGCATGAATGGTCTCTGGCCATCACCCCTTTGACCAATCACCAAGAAAAGAAAGATGGCTGTATGATTAACCAGGGGTCAAAGGGGGCCTAGTGATTATCAGTTTTACCAGAACCATATATAATTGGTTTTTCAAGTAGGGAAACTTCAGTTTGAGTTATTGTGTCAGGAGTATAGAATGTACCTGTTACAATTTGAAAAATATGTCTTCTGTCTCTCAACTCCGATCTTCATAGGTGTGGTAGGCGGCCTTCTAAGATGGCTTCCAATGATCTCCACCTCTTTGTATTCATACCCTAATGTAATCCCCTCCCTTTGGGTGTGGACTGAACTTAATGACTTACTTCCAATGAATAGAATACAGCAAAAGTGATGGAATGTCACTTCCAAGATTGGGGCATAAAATATTATGACTTCCATCTTGTTGACACTTTTTCTCTTGCCTTTTTGGCTTGCTTGCTTCGATGAAGGAAGTTGCATGTTGGAGAGGCCCAAGTGGCAAGCAACTTCAGGCAGCCTCTGGCCAGCAGCCATCATGAAGCTTGCCAACAACCATATTGGTGAGCTTAGAAGTCCGTTCTCTGGCATCTTAACATAATTTTTTTAATTTAAATTTTTAGTTAAAAATATTTGTTGTATGTTTAATTTTTGTGGGTACAAAGTTGGTGTATATATTATGGGTTACATTACATATTTTGATACAGGCATGCAATGCATAATAAGCACATTAGGGTAAATGGGGTATCCATCACAAGTACTTATCCTTTGTGTTGCAAACAATCCAGTTACACTCTTTATTTCAAAATGTACAATTAAGTTATTTTTGACTATAGTCAAGCTATAACTTGACTATATGTTGTACTAGCACATACTAGGTCTCATTCATTTTTTTAAACTATTTTTTTGTACCCATTAACCATCCCCGTTTCCCTCCACCACCCACTGCCCCAACAACCATTCCCAGCCTCTGGTAACCATCCTTCTACTCCATATTTTCATGTGTTCAATTATTTCAAGTTTTAGCTCCCATAAATAATTGAGAACATATGAAGTTTGTCTTTCTGTGCCTGACTTATTTTACTTAATATAATGATCTCTAGATCCATCCATGCTGTTGCAAATGACAGGATCTCATTTTTTTATGGCTGAATATACTCCATTGAGTATGTGTACCACATTTTCTTTATCTAGTCATCTATGGATGGATACTTAGGTTGCTTCTAAATCTTGGCTGTTGTGAATAGTACTGCAACAAATATGGTAGTGCAGATATCTCTTCAGTATACTGATTTCCTTTCTTTGGGGTATATACCTAGCTGTGGGATTTCTGGATCATGTGGTAGCTCTATTTTTAGTCTGTCTGTCCTTCCTTCCTCCCTTCCTTCCTCCCTCCCTCCCTCCCTCCCTCCCTCCCTCCCTCCCTTCCTTCCTTCCTTCCTTCCTTCCTTCCTTCCTTCCTTCCTTCCTTCCTTCCTTCCTTCCTTCCTTCCTTCCTTCTCTTTCTTTCTTTCTCTCTCTCTCTTCTCTTTCTTTCTTTCTTTCTTTCTTTCTTTCTTTCTTTCTTTCTTTCTTTCTTTCTTTCTTTCTTTCTTTCTTTCTCTTCTCTTTCTTTCTTCTTTCTTTCTTTCTTTCTTTCTTTCTTTCTTTCTTTCTTTCTTTCTTTCTTTCTTTCTTTCTTTCTTTCTCTCTCTCCTCTCTCTCTCTCTCTCTTTCTTTCTTTCTTTCTTTCTTTCTTTCTTTCTTTCTTTCTTTCTTTCTTTCTTTCTTTCTTTTTCTTTCTTTCCTTCTCTTTCCTTCTTTCTTTCCTTCCTTCCTTCCCTCCCTCCCTCCCTCCCTCCCTCCCTCCCCTCCCTCCCTCCCTCTTTCTTTCTTTTCTTTCTTTCTTTTCTTCTTTCTTTCTTTCTTCTTTCTTTCTTTCTTTCTTTCTTCCTTTCCTTTCCTTTCCTTTCCTTTCCTCCCTTCCTCCCTCCTTCCCTCCCTCCCTCCCTCCCTTCCTTCCTTCCTTCCTTTTTTTTTTTTTTTTTTTTGAGACAGGGTCCCACTCTGTCATTCAGTCTGGAGTGCAGTGGTGCCATTTCGGCTTACTGCAACCTCCACCCCCCTGAGGTCAAGCGATCCTCCTGCTGTATCTTCCCTAGTAACTGGGACTACAGGTGTGCACCACCATATTCGACTAATTTTTGTATTTTTTTTGTAAAAAATGGGGTTTCGCCATGTTTACCAGGCTCATCTCAGACTCCTGGACTCAAGTGATACACCTGCCTCAGCCTCCCTCCTCCCCATGCCTGGCCTATTTTTAGTTTTGTAATGAACCTCCAAACTGTTCTCCATAGTGGTTGTATTAATTTACATTCTCGCCAACAATGTAAGAGGGTTCCCTTTTCTCCACGTTCTTACCAGTATTTGTTATTGCCTGGCTTTGCATAAAAGCCTTTTTAACTGGGGTGAGATTACATCTTACTGTAGTTTTGACTTGCATTTCTCTAATGATCAAAGATGTAGAGCATCTTTTTATATACCTGATTGCCATTTATAAGTATTTTTTGAGAAATATCTAGTCAGGTCTTTTGTCCAGTTTTAAATCTGATTATTAGATTTTTTTTTTTTCCTGTAGAGTTGTTTGAGTCTCATATACTGGTTATTAATCCATTGTTAGATGAGTAGTTTGCATATATTTTCTCACACTGTGGGTTGTCTCTTCACTTTTTTGATTGTTTCTTTTGCTGTGCAGAAGCTTTTAAACTTGATATGATCCCATTTGTCCATGTTTGGTTTGGTTGCCTGTGCTTGTGCTTAATCAAGAAATCTGCCCGGTCTGATATCCTGGGGAGTTTCCCCAGTGTTTTCTTGTAGTAATTTCATAGTTTGAGGTCTCAGATTTAAGTCTTCAATCCATTTTGATTTGATTTCTGTAGATGGTGAGAGATAGGGATCTAGTTTTATTCTTTTGCATATGGATATCATGTTTTCCCAGCACCATTTATTAAAGAGATTGTACCTTCCCCAATGTACATTCTTGGCACCTTTATCAAAAAAGAGTTTATTGTAGATGTATGGATTTATCTCTTATTCTGTTCCACTGATCTATGTGTCTATTTTTATGCCAGTACCATGTTGTTTTGGTTACTATAGCTCTGTAGGATTATTTAAAGGCAGGTGATGTGATTCCTCCACTATTTTATTATTATTATTTTTTTGCTTACAATAGCTTTATCTATTCCAAGTCTTTTGTGGTTCCATATAAATTTTAGGATTGTTTATTCTATTTCTGTGAGGAAGGTCATTGGTATTTTGATAGAGATTACATTAAATCTGTAGATTGCTTTGAGTAATATGGACATTTTAATGATTTTGATTCTTCCAATATGTGAACATGAAATATCTTGCCATTTTCTTTGTTTATTCTTCAATTTTTTGCATTAATGTCTTATAGTTTTCATTGTATAAGTCTTTCCCTTTTTTTGTTAATTCCTAGGTATTTATTTGTAGCTATTGTAAATGGGACAGCTTTCCTGATTTCTTTTTCAGATTGTTCAATGTTGGCATATAGAAATGCTGCTGCTGATTTTGTATTTTGATTTTATAACCTCCAATACTTAATTTGTTTATCAGTTTTAATATTTTTTGGTAAAGTCTTTGGTTTTTCTAAATATAAGATTGTAGCATCTGCATGCAAGGATCATTTGAACTCTTGATTTGCAATTTGGATCCCCTTCATTTCTTTCTTATGTGATTGCTCTGGGTAGGACTTCCAGTACTACAATGAAAAAAAGTCATGAAAGTGAGCATCATTGTCATGTTCTTGATCTTAGAGGAAAGCTTTCAGTTTTTCCCCATTCAGTATGATTCTAGCTATGGGTTTGTTACATATGGCTTTTATTGTGTTGAGGTATGTTCCTTTTATTTCCAATTTTTTTTAGGGTTTTTTTTTTTTAAACATGAAGGGACATTGAATTTTATCAAATGCTTTTTCAGCATCAGTTGAAATGATTATATGTTTTTTGTCCTTCATTTTGCTGATATAATGTAACACATTAATTGATGTACATACGTTGAACTATCCTTGCATTCCTTGGCAAACTTTATTTGGCCAAAATGAATGATCTTTTTAATGTTCTGTCAGTTTTGGTTTCTTAGTATTTTGTTAAGGATTTTTGCATCAATATTTATTAGTGATGTTGACCTGTAGTTTTCTTTTCTTTGATGTAGTGTTGTCTGGTTTTGGTAACAGGATAATAATGGCCTCATAGAATGAGTTTGGAAATAGTCTTTCCTCTTCCATTTTTCAGAATAGTTTGAGTAGGATTAGTATTAGTTCTTTAAAAGGTAGAATTTAACAATGAAACTGTAAAATCCAGGGCTTTTATTCACTGGGAGTCTTTTTATTATGACTTTGCTCTCATTACTTGTTAATGGTCTGTTCAGGTTTTAGATTTCTTCATAGTTGTCTTTGTAGGTTGTATATGTCTAGGAATTTATCCATTTCTTCTAGGTTTTTCAATTTATTGGCATATAATTGTTCACAGTAGCCACTTATGATCCTTTGAATTTTTATGGTATTGGTTGTAATGTCTCCTTTTTCATCTCTGATTTTATTTATTTGGGTCTTATCTCTTTTTTTCTTGGTTAGTCTGAGTAAGGCTTTGTTGATTTTGTTTATTTTTTCAAAAAAATAGGCCGGGAGCGGTGGCTTATGCCTGTAATCCCAGCACTTTGGGTGGCCAAGGTGGGCAGACGACCTGAGGTCAGGAGTTTGAGACCAGCCTGGCCAACATGGTGAAACCTCATCTCCACTAAACATACAAAAAATAGCTGGGTGTGGTGGTGCACACCTGTAGTCCCAGCTACTTATGAGGCCGAGGCAGGAGAATCACTTGAACCTGGGAGGTGGAGGTTGCAGTGAGCCAAGATCCTGCCACTGCACCCCAGCCTGGGCAACAGAGCAAGTCTCCATCTTAAAAAAAAAAAAAAAAAAAATCAAATGACTTTTTTCATTGATTTTTTTTGTACTGTTTTCTTCACTTCAAATTCATTAATTTCTGCTAATAGCTTTGTTATTTCTTTTCTACTAATTTGTGTTTGCTTTCACTTTTCTCGTTTTTTAAGTTGCATTATTAGGTTATTGATTGAAAATTTTTCTTCTTTTTTGACATAAGCACTTATAGTTATAAACTTCCCTCTTAGTACTGCTTTCTCTATATCCCACAGGTTTTGGCATGTTGTGTTTCTCTCATTTGTTTCAAGAAATTTTTCAGTTTCCTTCTTAATTTTTTCATTGACCCACTGGTAATTCAGGAACATATTGCTTAATTTCCATGTATTTGTATAGTTTCCAAAATTCCTCTGGTTATTGATTTTTAGTTTTATTCTATCATAGTCAGAGAAGATGCTTGCTGTTATTTCAATTTTTTGACTGTTTTAAGATGTGTTTTGTGTTGTAACATATGGTCTATCTTTGAGAATTATCCATGTGCTGAGAAAAAGAATGTGTATTCTGTAGTCATTGGATGAAATGTTCTGTAAATATCTGTTGGGTGCATTTGTTCTGGAGTGCAAATTAAGTCCAATGTTTTCTTCTTGATTTCTTTCTGGAAGATCTGTCCAATGCTGAAAGTGGGGTGTTGAAGTCTCCAGTTAATACTGAATTTGAGTCTTTCCCTCTCTTTAGCTCTAATAATATTTGTTTTACATATCTTGGTGCTCCAGTGTTGGGTGCATATATATTTAAAATTGTTATACCTTGTTGCTGAATTGACCCCTTTGTCATTATATAGTGATCTTCTTTGTCACTTATAGTTTTATCCTGACATCTATTTTGTTTTATGTAAGTATAGTAACTTCTGTTCTTTTTTTTGTTTTCCATTGGCATGGAATACCTTTTTCTATCCCTTAGTTCTTTAGGCTACATGTGTCTTTATAGGTGAAGTGTGTTTCTTGTAGGCAACAGATCAATGGTCTTATTTTTATATTCAGTTAACCAGTCTATGTCTTTTTTTTTGTTTGTTTAATGGAGTCTCATTCTGCCACCCAGGCTAAAGTGCAGTGGCATGATCTTGGCTCACTGTAACCTCCACTTCCCGGGTTCAAGCGATCCTCCCGCCTTAACTTCCTGAGTAGCTGAGACTATAGACATGTGCTGCCACACCTGGCTAGTTTTTATGTTTTTAGTAGAGGTGGCGTTTCACCAGGTTTGCCAGGCTGGTCTTGAACTCCTGACTTCAAGTGATCTGCCCTCCTCAGCCTCCCAAACTGCTGGGATTATAGGCGTGAGCCACCCAGCCTGGCCTCAGGCTATGTCTTTTGATTGAAGAGTTTAGTTCATTTACATTCAATGTTATTATTAATAAGCAAGGTCTTACTCCTGCCATTTCATTATTTGTTTTCTGGCCTTTGCTTTCTTCTGTCCTTTTTTCTTGTCTTCCTTTTAGTGAAGGTGATCTTTTTCTGGTGGTATGATTTAATATCTTGTTTTTTATTTTTTCTGTATCTGTTGCATGGTTTTTTTTTTTTTTATTATTATACTTTAAGTTCTAGGGTACATGTGCACAATGTGCAGGTTTGTTACATATGTATACATGTGCCATGTTGGTGTGCTGCACCCATTAACTCGTCATTTACATTAGGTATATCTCCTAATGCTATCCCTCTCCCCTCCCCACTCCCCACAATAGGACCCGGTATGTGATGCTCCCCTTCCTGTGTCCAAGTGATCTCATTGTTCAATTTCCACCTATGAGTGAGAACATGCGGTATTTAGTTTTCTGTTCTTGCGATAGTTTGCTGAGAATGATGGTTTCCAGCTGCATCCATGTCCCTACAAAGGACACAAACTCATTCTTTTTAATGGCTGCATAGTATTCCATGGTGTATATGTGCCACATTTTCTTAATCCAGTCTGTCACTGATGGACATTTGGGTTGATTCCAAGTCTTTGCTATTGTGAAGTAGTGCTGCAATAAAAATATGGTGCATGTGTCTTTATAGCAGCATGACTTATAATCCTTTGAGTATATTCCCAGTAATGGGATGGCTGGGTCCAATGGTATTTCTAGTTCTAGATCCTTGAGGAATCGCCACACTGTTTTCCACAATGGTTGAACTAGTTTACATTCCCACCAATGGTGTAAAACTCTTCCTATTTCTCCACATCCTCTCCAGCACTTGTTGTTTCCTGATTTTTTAATGATTGCCATTCTAACTGGTGTGAGATGATGTCTCATTGTGGTTTTGATTTGCATTTCTCTGATGGCCAGTGATGATGAGCATTTTTTCATGTGTCTGTTGGCTGTATGAATGTCTTCTTTTGAGAAGTGTCTGTTCATATTCTTTGCCCACTTTTTGATGGGGTTGTTTGTTTTTTTCTTGTAAATTTCATTGAGTTCTTTATAGGTTCTGGATATTAGCCCTTTGTCAGATGAGTAGATTGCAAAAATTTTCTCCTATTCTGTAGGTTGCCTGTTCACTCTGATGGTATTTTCTTTTGCTGTGCAGAAGCTCTTTAGTTTAATTAGATCCCATTTGTCAATTTTGGCTTTTGTTGCCGTTGCTTTTGGTGTTTTAGACATGATGTCCTTACCCATGCCTATATCCTGAATGGTATTACCTAGGTTTTCTTCTAGGGTTTTTATGGTTTTAGGTCTAACATTTAATTCTCTAATCCATCTTGAATTAATTTTCATATAAGGAGTAAGGAAAGAATCCAGTTTCAGTTTTCTACTTATGGCTAGCCAGTTTTCCCAGCACCATTTATTAAATAGGGAATCCTTTCCCCATTTCTTGTTTTTGTCAGGTTTGTCAAAGATCAGATGGCTGTTGATGTGTGGTATTATTTCTGAGGGACCTGTTCTGTTCCATTGGTCTATATCTCTGTTTTGGTACCAGCAACATGCTGCTTTGGTTACTGTAGCCTTATAGTATAGTTTGAAGTCAGGTAGCATGATGCCTCCAGCTTTGTTCTTTTGGCTTAGGATTGTCTTGGCAATGTGGGGTCTTTTTTGGTTCCATATGAACTTTAAAGCAGTTTTTTCCAATTCTGTGAAGAAAGTAATTGGTAGCTTAATGGGGATGGCATTGAATCTATAAATTACCTTGGGCAGTATGGCCATTTTCACAATATTGATTCTTCCTATCCATGAGCATGGTGTGTTCTTCCATTTGTTCGTGTCCTCTTTTATTTCACTGAGCAGTGGTTTATAGTTCTCCTTGAAGAGATCCTTCACATCCCTTGTAAGTTGGATTCCTAGGTATTTTATTCTCTTCGAAGCTTTTGTGAATGGGAGTTCATTCATGATTTGGCTCTCTGTTTGTCTGTTACTGGTGTATAAGAATGCTTGTGATTTTTGCACATTGATTTTGTATCCTGAGACTTTGCTGAAGTTGCTTATGAGCTTAAGGAGATTTTGGGCTGAGACAATGGGGTTTTCTAAATATACAATCATGTCATCTGCAAACAGGGACAATTTGACTTCTTCTTTTCCTAACTGAATATGCTTTATTTCTTTCTTTTGCCTGATTGCCCTAGCCAGAACTTCCAACACTATGTTGAATAGGAGTGGTGAGAGAGGGCATCCCTGTCTTGTGCCAGTTTTCAAAGGGAATGCTTCCAGTTTTTGCCCATTCAGTATGATATTGGCTGTGGGTTTGTCCTAAATAGCTCTTATTATTTTGAGATACGTTCCATCAATACCAAATTTATTGAGAGTTTTTAGCACGAAGGGTTGTTGAATTTTGTCAAAGGCCTTTTCTGCATCTATTGAGATAATCATGTAGTTTTTGTCTTTGGTTCTGTTTATGTGCTGGATTACGTTTATTGATTTGTGTATGTTGAACCAGCCTTGCATCCCAGGGATGAAGCCTACTTGATCATGGTGGACAAGCTTTTTGATGTGCTGCTGGATTCGGTTTGCCAGTATTTTATTGAGGATTTTTGCATTGATGTTCATCAGGGATATTGGTCTAAAATTCTCTTTTTTTGTTGTATCTCTGTCAGGCTTTGCTATCAGGATGATACTGGCCTCATAAAATGAGTTAGGGAGGATTCCCTCTTTTCCTATTGATTGGAATAGTTTCAGAAGGAATGATACCAGCTCCTCCTTGTACCTCTGGTAGAATTCGACTGTGAATCTGTCTGGTCCTGAACTGTTTTTGGTTGGTAGGCTGTTAATTATTGCCTCAATTTCAAAGCCTGCTATTGGTCTATTCAGGGATTCAACTTCTTCCTGGTTTAGTCTTGGGAGAGTGTAAGTGTCCAGGAAATTATCCATTTCTTCTAGGTTTTCTAGTTTATTTGCATAGAGGTGTTTACAGTATTCTCTGATGGTAGTTTGTATTTTGGTGGGATTGGTGGTGATATCCCCTTTATCATTTTTTATTGCATCAATTTGATTCTTCTCTCTTTTCTTCTTTATTAGTCTTGCTAGCGGTCTATCAATTTTGTTGATCTTTTCAAAAAACCAGCTCCTGGATTCATTGACTTTTTGGAGGGTTTTTTTTGTCTCTATCTCCTTCAGTTCTGCTCTGATCTTAGTTATTTCTTACCTTCTACTAGCTTTTGAATGTGTTTGCTCTTGCTTCTCTAGTTTTTTTAATTGTGATGTTAGGGTGTCAGTTTTAGATCTTTCCTGCTTTCTCTTGTGGGCATTTAGTGCTATAAATTTTCCTCTACACACTGCTTTATATGTGTCCTAGAGATTCTGGTATGTTGTATCTTTGTTCTCATTGGTTTCCAAGAACATCTTTATTTCTGCCTTCATTTTGTTATGTACCCAGTAGTCATTCAGGAGCAGGTTGTTCAGTTTCCATGTAGTTGAGCGGTTTTGATTGTGTTTCTTAGTCCTGAGTTCTAGTTTAATTGCACTGTCATCTGAGAGACAGTTTGTTATAATTTCTGTTCTTTTACATTTGTTGAGGAGTACTTTGCTTCCAACTATGTGGGCAATTTTGGAATAAGTGCGATGTGGTGCTGAGAAGAATGTATATTCTGTTGATTTGGGGTGGAGAGTTCTGTAGATGTCTATTAGGTCCACTTGGTGCAGAGCTGAGTTCAATTCCTGGATATCCTTGTTAACTTTGTCTCGTTGATCTGTCTAATGTTGACAGTAGGGTGTTAAAGTCTCCCATTATTATTGTATGGGAGTCTAAGTCTCTTTGTAAGTCTCTAAGGACTTGCTTTATGAATCTGGGTGCTCCTGTATTGGGTGCATATATATTTAGAATAGTTAGCTCTTCCTGATGAATTGATCCCTTTACCATTATGTAATGGCCTTCTTTGTCTCTTTTGATCTTTAATGGTTTAAAGTCTGTTTTATCAGAGATTAGGATTGCAACCCCTGCTTTTTTTGGTTTTCCATTTGCTTGGTAGATCTTCCTCTATCCCTTTATTTTGAGCCTATGTGTGTCTCTGCATGTGAGATGGATCTCCTGAACACAGCAAACTGATGGGTCTTGACTCTTTATCCAATTTGCTAGTCTCTGTCTTTTAATTGGACCGTTTATTTTTGATTTGAGGTACCATGAGGGTTAAAAATACTATCTTACAAACCATTATTTTAAGTTGATAACAACTTAACAGTGTTTGCATAAACAAACAAGTGAAAAGAAAACTAATAAAAACTTGACACCTTAACTTTCTCCCCTTGCTGGGTGTTTTTTTTTTGTTTTTTGTTTTTTGTTTTTTTTTTTTTTTTTTGAGATACAGTTTCCCTCTTGTTGCCCAGGCTGGAATGCAGTGGTACAGTCTCAGCTCACTGCAATGTCCGCCCTCTGGGTTCAAGCGATTCTCCTGCCTCAGTCTCCTGAGTAGCTGGGATTACAGGTGTGCAACAACACATCCAGTTAATTATTTTTTTGATATTTTTGTAGAGACAGGGTTTCACTATGTTGGCCAGGCTGGTCTCGAACTCCTGACCTTGCTCACCTCAGCCTCCCAAAGTACGTAGATTACAGGCATGAGCCACCACACCCAGCCCCTCCCCCTGCTTTTTAACTTTTCATTGTTTCTATTTGTACCTTACCATACTGTCTGTGTCTTCAAAAGTTGTAGTTATTTTTATTGGTTCATTGTTTAGTCTTTCTACTTAGGATAAGAATAGCTTACACACCACAGTCATATTGTTATAATATTCTGTGTTTTTCTATGCACTTACTATTACCCGTGAGTTTTTTTAATCTTCAGATAATTTCTTATTGCTCATTAACATCTTTTTCTTTCTGATTTAAGTACTCCCTTTACCATTTCTTGTAGGACAGGTCTGGAGTTGATGAAATCCCTCAGCTTTTGTTTGCCTGGGAAAGTCTTTATTCCAGCTTCATGTTTGGAGGATATTTTCACTGAATATAATATCCTAGGAGGAAAGTTTTTTCCTTCAGCACTTTAAATATGTCATGCCATTCTCTACTGGCCTATAAAGTTTCTACTGAAAAGTCTGCTGCCAGACATATTAGAGCTTCGTTGCATGTTGTTTCTTTTCTCTGCTTTTAGTGTCCTTTCTTTTTCCTTCACCTTTGGGAATTTGATTATTAATTGCTTTGAGGCAGTCTTCTTTGGGTTAAGTCTGCTTCGTGTTTTATAACCTTGTTGTACTTGGATATTGATTTATTTTGCTAGGTTCGGAAAATTCTGTGTTATTGTCCCTTTGAATACACTTTCTCAACCCCCCTCTCTCCACCTCCTCTTTAAGGCCAGTAACTCTTAGATTTGCCCTTTCGACGCTATTTTTTTTTTTGAGACGGAGTTTCACTCTTATTGCTCAGGTTGGAGTGCAATGGCCCGATCTCAGCTCACCACAACCTCCGCTTCCTTGGTTCAAGCGGTTCTCCTGCCTCAGCCTCCCGAGTAGCTGGGATTACAGGCATGTGCCACTACGCCCTGCTAATTTTGAATTTTTAGTAGAGATGGGTTTTCTCCGTGTTGGTCAGACTGGTCTTAAACTCTTGACCTTAGGTGATCTGCCCTCCTCGGTCTCCCAAAGTGCTGGGATTACAGGCATGAGCCACCGTATCTGGGCTGACGTTATTTTCTAGATCTTGTAGGCATGCTTTATTTTTCTTTAAATTTCATTTGTCTCCTCTTACTATTTTAAAATAGCCTGTCTTTAAGCTTACCACTTCTCCTTCTGCTTTTTCAGTATGTCAATCGCATTTTTCAACTCCAGAGTTTCTTTTTGATTCTTTCTATTTACATCTTTTTCTTCAGTTTATCTGATAGAATTCTGATTTTTTTTCTCTGCTTTATCTTGAATTTCTTTGAGTTTCCTCAGCACAGTTTTATTGAATTATTTGTCTGAAATGTTTCATGTCTCTGTTTCTTCAGAATTGGTTTCTGGTACCCCATTTAGTTCATCTGGTGAGGCCATGTTTTCCTGGATGATCTTGATGCTTGTGGATGTTTGTCTGTGTCTGGGCATTAAACAGTTAGGCATTTGTTGTAGTTTACACAGTCTGGGTTTGTTTGTATCCATCCTTCTTGAGAAGGCATCGCAGCTATTCAAAAACACTTGGGTGTCGTGCTCTAAGCTGTATTGGCATTAGGAGGTACTCCAAACCCAGTAATGCTTGCTGACTTATAGAGGTACCACTTTGACAGTCTTGGATAAGATCTGGAAGAATTCTCTGGATTACCAAGTAGAGACTCTTGATCTCCTCCCTTACATTCTCCCAAGGAAATGGAATTTCTCTCTCTGTACCGAGCTACCTGGAGCTGGGGGTGGGGTAACATAAGTAGCCCTATGGCCACCACCACTGGAATTATGCTAGGAGAGACCTGAAGCCCACACAGTACTGAATCTTGCCCAAGGCCCACTGTAACCACTATCTGGCTACCACCTATGTCTTCTCATGGTCTTGGGGCTCTACAATGAGCAGGTGGTGAAGCCAAACAGGCATATGTCCTTCTCTATAGGGCGATGAGTTCCCCCAAACCCTGTGGGGGTCCAGAGATGCCATTTGGGAGCCAGGGACTAGAGTCAAAAGCCTTAGGTGTCTACCTGATGTTTATTGTACTGTGGCTGAGGTGGTGCTCAAACCATAAGATGTGGTCTTTCTCACTCTTCCCTTCCCTTTCCATAGGCAGAGGAAGCTCACCCTATGGCTACTGCCACTATAGGTCCACAGGGAGTAATGCCAGGCTACCACTGATGTTCATTAAGACCCAAGGGTTCTTCAGTCAGCTTGTGGTAAATGCTGCCTGGCCTGAGACTCACACTTCAGGACAGTGGGCTTCCCTCTGGCCCAAGGCAGGTCCAGAATTGCTGTCCAGGAGCCAAGGCCTTGAATCAAGGACTTCAAGAGCCTGCTTGATGCTCTACCCCACTATGGCTGAGTGTGTACCTAAGGTGCAAAAGTCCCCTTTACGTTTCCCTCTACTTTTCTCAAGCATAAGGAGTCTCTGCCCATAGCCACCATGGCTGGAAATGTGCTGAGTCTCATTTGAAGCCAGCTAGTCTCAGAGTCTCACAGAGGGCCCACTGCATACCTAGGTATCACTGCTGGTTATTTGGGGCTTAAGGGCTCTTAAACTCTCTGACATCTTGATTGCAGCCTTTGAGAGACCCTGGGCCAGAGGATCCAGCTATTGCAATGCTTAAATTTCCAACCCAAATGTAACTGTGAGATAAGTGTTGTTTTAAGCCACTAATTTTTGGTTAACTTGTTATGCAGCAACAGATAACTAATACAATAAGAGTTTTAAAATAAAAATTTTGATATTATAATAATATACTTCATGGATTATTGTGACATGGTAGAATGCACTTACCCTCTTAGACCTGAGTTCACATATGCTAATTTGGTCTCAGGCCAGAAATAGGGTGAGGCAAGAGAGAAGCCTAGGGTCCAAAATATAAGGAGGCCCTCGGTGTCTGATTTAGCTCACCTTAGTCCTGTCCCTGATCCAGTCAAAATAGAGCTGATTTTGTGACTTGGCTCATACTCTTATGAAATTATCTCTCTATCTGTGATGGTTTCCTAATGCTCCTCTAGAAATTCAACTTTGTCCTGTACACAAGTGTAGGTAGATATCTAGTGTATGTATGTCTGTGTGTGGCAGGTGTGTGTTTGTGTACATTTATTTTCCTGTATTTTCTGCCCTCTGCTCATCCTTTTCTAAGTGTCCCCTACCCATGTGAACAAAAGTGGATATTCTGGTTGGCTAGGGCCCAAGGCATTCACTGGCACCTGCATTACTTTTAGGAAGGTATTATGGAGTGGATATTTGTCACCCCCCTGCCCAAATTCCTATGTTGAAATCATAGTCTCCAAAGTGATGATATTAGGAGGTGGGTCCTTTTGGAAGGTGATTAGGTTATAAGGGAGGAACCCTCATGAACGAGATCAGTGCCATTAGAAAATAGGACCAAGGGAACTCGTTTGCCCCTTCCACCATGTAAGAGCACCACAGGAAGTCAGAAGTCTGTAACCTGAAAGAGGGCCCTCACCAGAACCTGACCATGCTGCCTCCCTACTCTTGAGCTGCCAGCCTCCAGAACAGTGAAAAATAAATTTCTATTGTTTATAAGCCCCCCAGTCTGTTGTGCTATGTTAAAGAAGCCCAAACTAAGATGGCAGGGTATCAGTACTTATGCATGGTATTCTATTTTGCTCTGCCTACCTTCCCATGGTAAGCACACCCAAGCAGGCCCTGCCCTTTTAG
Organism: Chlorocebus sabaeus; assembly: GCF_047675955.1. Taxonomy (NCBI): domain Eukaryota; kingdom Metazoa; phylum Chordata; class Mammalia; order Primates; family Cercopithecidae; genus Chlorocebus; species Chlorocebus sabaeus. The sequence goes on along the minus strand of NC_132927.1, from coordinate 21,476,809 downwards.
AACAAGGCAGACATCTTTCTCTTCTTTTGTATCTTTAATTGCTGTGTTGAACTGTCTAGACAAGATCTGTATTTTTCCTTTTCCCTATTCCAGGTCTACAACTGGGTGGTGGCATAATGCCAGAGTCTGTTTTCTCTGCAGGCTTTGCCATTTTAGATTTAGGGGAGAGTATGGGAAGCCCCATTTAGGCCTCCAGGACTAAGCCATGTTCCTCAATCCAGTTTCTGTCAGCCCTCAATTTTGGGAATTATTGGAGGCTAATTTGACTGTTAATAAAGCAGTAATTTTCCCACTGGTTACTGTTTCCTAAATATAACTCTCTTGGTTGGAAAACATATAGGCAGGAGAGGTGAGTGGTAGGACACGTTTTGAACTTAACAGCAGACATCCAAACCCCACCTTGCATTCCTAAATATTGCTGTTCATTGTGGGGTGAATGAGCATAAACAGGGGGCCTGGAATTTGGAGTCAAAGTGCTGTGTGGGAAGACTTTGGCTTTTTTAGCAGATGGCCTAAATTGTGGCAGCCCAGCTGCAGCAGATGATATTGCTGGAATGGGGCCCAGGCTGGATTTGGCAAGAAAAAGGGTTCATTTTGGGGTCAAGGTAGACTTGACTGAGACTGCAGCCTGAGCAAGCAGGGATCTAGTCTTGAGAGGGGAAAGAAGCACTTCCTTGAGTCAAGAAGAACCTCGTAGGTGGCTGTAGACTTACAGAGGTAGCTTCAAATATTGTGAGCAGAGTACATAGAGAAAGGATGAACTCTTGCTAGGGCCAGAGACAACTAACTTCAAAATGGCACAGCTTTGGTGCTCAGGCTTTTTAGAGATGCATTTTGCTATTATGCAGCACTAGCCCCCTTTCTTCTTTGCTTTCCTTTCTGGTCTTTCAGCAAGGGCCAACAGATTGTTTTGTTCTTCAGGGAAGATCAGGCAATTTGCAGTAGGAAACAAGACAGTAACAGGGAGTTTTTATTTGCTTGGATTTTTATTTTTGGATGCTGCCCTTGGTGTGGTGAAGATTAACCAAGCCATCAGGAATTAAACAGCAGAGGAAAACAATGTTTTGGTGAGAAGCAGTTGGAAGAGACTGTTGTTTCTCCTTGGGTCCTTGAGGATAAAAGTAGACTACAGCCTCTCAGGTTAACAATTCCTGGAGTTTCTGTAAGCCTTGAGTTTAATTGAATTCAGTTATGTTTAATTTCATAAACTGTAGCCTCAAATGTTTAGCATGGTGTGACTGGCATACTGGCAAGATAGAACTACAAAGAATTTCTCATTTTTTCTTTTCTTTTTCTGTCTATCCTCCTTCTCTCAGATAACACCAAATCTCTGCTATAGTACATGGCTGGCAACAACAATGTAGGAACTTTGCTTTGTCTTGGGAAATGCCACTGGGGCAGCTGACACATTTGTTCTAAATTTTGAGGGTTTTGGGAGTGGCATTGATACTCATGTGTCTTACTGATATTTTCAAGCTGAAAAATTAGACATGTAAGAAATGAGGGTGGTATCAATTTAACTTTGGTAGTGCTGAAGGAATGACACACATTTTAGGCGAAGACCATTGGGCAGAAAAAGATTGAAAGGGAAGAACTATAGGCTCTAATTTCATTGGAACTTTAATTTATCCATGGGAATTTATCAATGAGGGGTGGGAGTTAGGGATATAGACATTTAGAATTATTTTAACTTATTGGTAAATTGAGCCATCAAAGGTGATAAAGTGATCTTCTGTATTTCTAGTGATACTTTTTGCTTTATGGTTATTTGATATTAATATAGTTACCAGCTTTCTGTTAGTGTTTGATGGTATATCTTTTTGTGTTGTGTTTTACTTTTGATCTTCCTGTATTTTGTATTTTAGATGTGTTTCTTGTAAACAGCACATAGTTGGACTTTGTTTCTTTAATCTGGCCTAACCAATTTTGTCTTTTAATAGGAATATTTAGTTACTTTACATTTCATATAATTATTGATGCATCTTTGTTTAAGTTTATTATTCTCTACATCTTTCTTTTTGTCCTATCCAGTCTATATCTTTTTTCTCCACTTTCATGTTTTGAATTTTTAATGTTTACTGTTCCATATTTTCCTCTGATTGTTAGAAGGTATACATTCTTTTACTATTCTTTTAGCAGTTAGCCTAGAAATTACAACATGCATTTTTGACTCATCAAAGTCTAAGGTTAATTTATTCTTTTACTTTTCATCAAAATGATGGAAGGATCTTGGAACATTTTAACTCCCCTTGACTTATATGTTATTGTTATTGTTTTGTTATTCCAATTTTAATTCTCTATATATTTGAAACTCCATAAGATATTATTATAATTGATTTGTATGATCACTGTTAACTTAGATTCACCCACATATTTAGCATTTTCATTGATTTTCATTCCTTCTAACTCTCTGCTCTTCCATCCAGAATCATTTTTCTCATACTTGAGGAATCCTGTAAATTGTACAAACCTCCATTACTGTTCACTCACTTGATCCTCTGGAGTTCTCCAGATTGCTGAGGGGCCCAGGAGAGGTTTGGGCCCCTCCGGCACTATAGCATCTTGTAAAAAATTGAGGACAGAGGAGGCTACCTTCCTTTACAGATGAAATATATCAGAAGGTTCAGGCTTAATTTCATTCTGTAGCAAGGAGGTCTCTGTAGTTCTGCTGAGATTGTAGGATGCTGCTTCCATGACCCAAGGCATAATGGGCAGGTGGCTATTAAGGTTCATGGGCTCAGGTCCTGTGACAGCCTCTATTTCTAGGAGACCCTAGGATGTGGCCAGAATTTGCTGCTCTAATGGTGTGCAGCACAGGGCTGAGGAGTGCAGTTCTCACTCATAGGTGGGAACTGAACAATGAGATCACTTGGACTCGGGAAGGGGAACATCACACACCAGGGCCTATTATGGGGAGCGGGGATGGGGGAGGGATTGCACTGGGAGTTATACCTGATGTAAATGACGAGTTGATGGGTGTTGACGAGTTGATGGGTGCAGCACACCAACATGGCACAAGCATACATATGTAACAAACCTGCATGTTATGCACATGTACCCTAGAACTTAAAGTATAATAATGAAGAAAAAAAAAGAAAAAAAAAGAAAAAGAAAAGAAACTGGGTGGTTCAGAGTCTCCAGGAGATGAGAGGAGATTGCTAAAGCTTCTACAGTGAAGAAGTCTGGGGCATTAATAAGAATACTTGTTGTATTGCAATTTGGACAGATTCTAGAGCCTTTTGTTGGAGGGACACCATTTAAAGGAGGCTAATTTTCAAGTAATAGCATAAATAGGCTTATGTAAAATCTGTAAATAAGGAATATATTGTTTTTAGAACCCATAAAGAACTAAAAGACGTGGGCACTGCAAGGCTCAAGAGATGTTTTCTGACAGTGTTCGAGATGGAGTGGCCCTTGGTTTATCAAATACATTTTAGGAACTCTCAAGTCTTGAGGCTTTATATATATGTGGGATAATGTCTCACCCCACTTTTTGAGCTACTTTATGAGTATATATTTCAAGTGAGTGCTTCTAACAAATCTGCTTGGAGGAGAATGGCATCAATGTAATTTCATACTGTGACCCTAGAGAAAATTAGATACAGTTAAGATTTGCCTGCCAAGATTGTGTGTGATGTTAAGGCCGTTGAGGTACCCCATGAGTAAAAGTGTATTGTGTCTCTTCTGAGGTGAAAAGAAACTGCAGCTCAGAGACTCTCAAAGTAGTCACTAAACAGAACAGATTAGTCAAATCTATAATAACAAAATATTTATCAATTGGTGCTTGGATAGAGTCAATAGTTTTAATACTAACGGGTATACGAGATTTGATGGGGGGGGACCCATCAAATGTTGTTTAATGTTGTGGTAATCCACAATGAGATGCCAATAGCAGTCATTCTTTCCAAGTTCAAGTACAGGCCAAATTAGGCAGTTAAATGGAGAAGCAGTGAGGATAATCACCTCTTCTCTACATATCTTATAAAATAGATTTCAATCATTAAATATTTTAATTTACATTGGGTCATATCAATTATTTTAACTAGAGGAGAAGATCCTTCACATTTTGTCAAGTACCAATGGGATATTTATTTCTTTATTTATTTTTGAGATAGAGTCTTGCTCTGTTGCCCAGGCTGGAATGAGTGCAGTGGCGTGATCTTGGCTCACTGCAAACTCTGCCTCCTGGGTTAAAGTGATTCTCCTGCCTCAGCCCCCTGGGTAGCTGGGATTACAGGTGTATGCCACCATGCCTGGCTAATCTTTGTATTTTTAGTAGATATGGGGTTTCACCATGTTGGCCAGGTTGATCTCGAACTCCTGGCCGCATGTGATCCAACTGCCTTGGCCTCCCAAAGTGCTGGGATTATAGGTGTGAGCCACCATGCCCAGTCCCAAAGGCTTAATTTAATTTTAATTTGTTATTCACTGGGTAAGAGCATCCATGTCCACTATGGTATATTTTAGGTCAATGCGATGACTGTGGATAATTTACGCAAGGTGATAGTTTCGATGACCAAAGTGAGGCATACACCTATTTGTCCTCTATTTTATATTTGGTAACTCTTGTAGGAGTGTAGGGGGTACCTTGTTTAAATATAGTGGGATCCCTAGTATTGATTAAATCCATGAAGGTTTGCCAATTGGGGCATTTTAGCTGATATTAAAGTTAATTCAGAACCTATGTTATATAAGCACAGAAGCCAGTCAATGCCCTTTTATCTTTTGTTATATACATTCTTTTTTACATTTTGGATTTCCAGCTGGGTCAAACTGTGGACTTTTGTGTTAGCTTTTAGTTTGTTTCTTCCTCATGTATCCAGCCTTCCTTCTTTTTCTTCTCTCTCTCTCTCTCTCTCTCTCTCTCTGTCTCTGTCTCTGTCTCTCTCTCTCTCTCTCTCTCTCTCTCTCTCTGTGTGTGTGTGTATGTGTGTGTGGTGTTACTAGACATGTTTCAAGAAGGGAGAAGGGAGAGTCCTCCAACATGCTCATATTCATACTTTTTTTTCACCAGAGAGCCTCAAATAGATATCATCAAAGTTAGGGACCTGCCCCATGGCAATGGATGTTTTACAGGATTAAAGGATCCCAGGCTTAAGTCAGGCTTGGATTAACACCTTGGCTGTGCCACAAGGGTGCCATGGGTGTTTTTTCATATTACCTTGAAGATTAAGATCTTAGTTGTGAGAGAGGCATATGCAGCATAGCAACCAAGATACTTAAGTGTTCTGGTGAGCCCTTAGTTCTTTAGAGTGTGAATCTCAGCCCCCTACAAAATGGATGCTTTTTTCTTCTTCTCTCTCTTTCTCTGTCACTGTCTCTTTCTCTTTTTAAAAATCTCCCCATTTTTCTGGCAAGATGGCCAAATAGGAACAGATCTGGTCTGCAGTTCCCAGCAAGATCGATGCAGAAGACGGGTGATTTCTGCATTTCCAACTGAGGTACCTGGTTCATTTCATTGGGACTGGTTGGACAGTGAGTGCAGCCCGCAGAGGGTGAGCTGAAGCAGGGCGGGGCATTGCCTCACCTGGGAATCACAAGACATTGGGGGATTTCCCTTTCCTAGCCAAGGGAAGCTGTGAGAGATGGTACTGGGAGGAATGGTACACTCCTGCGCAAATACTGTGCTTTTCCCATGGCCTTCCCAACCAGCAGACCAGGAGACTACCTCTGGTGTCTATCTAGGTGGGACCCACACCCACAGAGCCCAGCAAGCTAAAATCCATTGGCTTGAAATTCCTGCTGCTAGTGCAGGAGCCTAAGATTGACGTGGGAGACTTTAACACTCCACTGTCAATATTAGACAGATCAGTGAGACAGAAAACTAACAAGGATACCCAGGACTTGAACTCAGCTCTCAACCAAGAGGATCTAATAGGCATCTACAGAACTCTCCACCCCAAATCAACAGAATATACATTCTTCTCAGCACCACATCACACTTACTCTAAAATTGACCACATAATTGGAATTAAAATACTCCTCAGCAAATGTAAAAGAACAGAAATCACAACAAACTGTCTCTCAGATGACAGTGCAATCACATTAGAACTCAGGATTAAGTAAGTCACTGCAAAGCTGCACAACTACATGGAAACTGAACAGCCTGCTCCTGAATGACTACTGGGTAAATAACGAAATGAAGGCAGAAATAAAGATGTTCTTTGAAACCAATGAGAACAAAGACACAACGTACCAGGATCTCTGGGATGCATTTAAAGCAGTGTGTAGAGGGAAATTTATAGCACTAAGTGCCCACAAGAGAAAGCAGGAAAGATCTAAAATTGATGCCCTAACATCACAATTAAAAGAACTAGAGAAGCAAGAGCAAACACATTCAAAAGCTAGCAGAAGGCAACAAAATAACTAAGATCAGAGCAGAACTGAAAGAGATAGAGACCCCAAAAACTGCCGGGCGCGGTGGCTCAAGCCTGTAATCCCAGCACTTTGGGAGGCCGAGACAAGTGGATCACGAGGTCAGGAGATCGAGACTATCCTGGCTAACACGGTGAAACCCCATCTCTACTAAAAAATACGAAAAAACTAGCCAGGCGAGGTGGCGGGCACCTGTAGTCCCAGCTACTCGGGAGGCTGAGGCAGGAGAATGGCATAAACCCGGGAGGCAGAGCTTGCAGTAAGCTGAGATCTGGCCACTGCACTCCAGCCTGGGCCACAAAGCGAGACTCTGTCTCAAAAAAAAAAAAAAAAAAAGAGAGAGAGACCCCAAAAACCCTTCAAAAAATCAATGACTCCAGGAGTTGGTTTTTTGAAAAGATCAACAAAGTAGATAGACTGCTAGCCCGACTAATAAAGAATAAAAGAGAGAATAATCAAATAGGTGCAATAAAAATGATAAAGGGGATATCACCCAGATCCCATGGAAATACCAACTACAATCAGAGAATACTATAAAAACACCTCTACGCAAATAAACTCAAAAATCTAGAAGAAATGGATAAATTCCTAGACACATACACCCTCCCAGGACTAAACCAGGAAGAAGTTGAATCTCTGAATAGACCAGTAACAGGTTCTGAAATTGAGGCAATAACTAACAGCCTCCCAACCAAGAAAAGTCCAGGACAGATGGATTCACAGCCGAATTCTACCAGAGTTACAAAGAGGATCTGGTACTAGTCCTTCTGAAACTATTCCAATCAATAGAAAAAGAGGGAATCCTCCCTAACTCATTTTATGAGGCCGGCATCATCCTGATATCAAAACCTAGCAGAGACACAACAAAAAAAGAAAATTGTAGGCCAGTATACCTGATGAACATCAATGCGAAAACCCTAAATAAAATACTCCAAACCGAATCCAGCAGCACATCAAAAAGCTCATCTAGCACGATCATGTTGGCTTCATCCCTGGGATGCAAGGCTGATTCAACATACACAAATCAATTAACATAATCCATCACATAAACAGAACCAACGACAAAAACTACATGATTATCTCAATAGATGCAGAAAAGGCCTTCGACAAAATTCAACAGCCCTTCATGCTAAAAACTTGAATAAACTAGGCATTGATGGAATGTATCTTAAAATAATAAGAGCTATTTATGACAAACCCACAGCCAGTATCATACTGAACGGGCAAAAACTGGAAGCATTCCCTTTGAAAATCGGCACAAAATAAAGATGCCCTTTCTGACCACTCCTATTTAACATAGTATTGGAAGTTCTGACCAGGGAAGTCTGGCAAGGGAAAGAAATAAGGGTATTCAATTAGGAAAAAAGTCAAATTGTCCCTGTTTGCAGGTGACATGATTGTATATTTAGAAAACCCTATCATCTCACCCCAAAATCTCCTTAAGCTGATAAGCAAATTCAGCAAAGTCTCAGGATACAAAATCAATGTGCAAAAATCACAAGCATTCCTATACACCAATAACAGACCAACAGAGAGCCAAATCATGAGTGAGCTCCCATACACAATTTCTACTAAGAGAATAAAATACCTAGGAATTCAACTTACAAGGGATGTGAAGGACCTCTTCCAGGAGAACTACAAACAACTGCTCAATGAAATGAGAGGGACACAAACAAATGGAAAAACATTCCAAGCTTATGGATAGGAAGAATCAATATCATGAAAATGGCCATACTACCCAAAGTAATTTATAGATTCAATGCTATCCCCATCAAGCTGTTAATGACTTTCTTCACAGAATTGGAAAAAAAACTACTTTAACATTTATATGAAACCAAAAAAGAGCCTGCATAGCCAAGACAATCCTAAGCCAAAAGAACAAAGCTGGAGGCATCACGCTACCTGACTTCAAACTATACTACAAGGCTACAGTAACCAAAACAACATAGTACTGGTACCAAAACAGATATATAGACCAATGGAACAGAACAGAGGCGTCAGAAATAACACCACACATCTACAACCATCTAATCTTTGGCAAACCTGACAAAAATAAGCAATGGGGAAAGGATTCCCTATTTAATAAATGTTGCTGGGAAAACTGGCTAGCCATAGGCTGAAACTGAACCCCTTCCTTACACCTTATACAAAAATTAACTCGAGATGGATTAAAGACTTAAATGTAAGACCTAAAACCATAAAAACCCTAGAAGAAAACCTAGGCAATACCATTCAGGACATAGGCATGGGCAGAGACTTCATAACTAAAACACCAAAAGTAATGGGAACAAAAGCCAAAATAGACAAATGGGATCTAATTAAACTAAAGAGCTTCTGCACAGCAAAAGAAACTATCATCAGAGTAAACAGGTAACCTACAGAATGAGAGAAAATTTTTACAATCTATGCATCTGACAAAGGGCTAATATCCAGAATCGACAAAGAACTTAAACAAACTTACAAGAAAAAAAAACATACAATCCCATCAAAAAGTGTGCAAAGGATATGAACAGATGCTTCTCAAAAGAAGACATTTATGCAGCCAACAAATTTATGAAAAAATGCTCATCATCACTGATCATTAGAGAAATGCAAATCAAAACCACAATGAGATACCATCTCACGCCAGTTAGAATGGTGATCATTAAAAAGTCAGGAAACAACAGATGCTGGAGAGGATGTGCAGAAATAGGAATGCTTTTACACTGTTGGTGGGAGTGTAAATTTGTTCAATCATTGTGGAAGACAATGTGGTGACTCCTCAAGGATGTAGAACTGGATATATCATTTGACCCAGCAATCTCATTATTGGGTATATACCCAAAGGATTATAAATCATTCTGCTATAAAGACATATGCACACGTATGTTTGTTGCAGCACTGTTCACAATAGCAAAGTCTTGGAACCAACCCAAATGCCCATCAATGATAGACTGGATAAAGAAAATGTGACACATATATACCATGGAATACCATGCAGCCATAAAAAAGGATGAGTTCATGTCTTTTGCAGGGACATGGATGAAACTGGAAACCATCATTCTCAGCAAAGTAACACAAGAACAGAAAACCAAACATTGCGTGTTCTCATTCATAAGTGGGAGTTGAACAATGAGAGCACATGGACCTAAGGAAGGGAACATCACACACTGGGTCCTGTCGGGGGCAGGGGGTGGGGAAAGGATAGCATTAGGAGAAATACCTAGTGTAAATGACGAGTTGATGGGTGCAGCAAACCAACATGGCTCATATAACAAATCTGCACATTGTGCACATGCACCCCAGAACTTAAAATATAATAAAAAAAAGAAAGCCACAGTGAGATAGTCTTTACACCTACCAGAGTCACTGAAGTAAAAAACAATGACAACAGCAGCAGCAACAACAACAACAACAACAACAAAATCTCTTCGTAATGATTGTTCTTTTATGAGCAACCACTGATGGAGTATATCTTGCATAGAGTATAGTCTTTCCCAAAAGCATTTTATAGACCAGGGGACAGTTCCAGGTTGAGATACAACCAGCTGATTATAGGGTAAGAGTCTTTTACCAGAACCCAGCACCTGGTACAGCTGTATTCTAAGATACACAGATAGGTCCAGCCTGAGACACATGAACCAAGACCACTTTATGGAAGGCCCCAATGCTGTACTTTTATCCCCAAATGCAAATATAAAAACTTCTGACCTCCTTCACTGACAAAGGCACTGCTTATGGGTCTTTTCAAAATGGACATGGAATTAAGAGAGAAGATTCAAGAGGTTTCCTTATCCCAGAAGGAGCAACAGGATTTCCAGATCGGGGCAATGCTGGTGAAAATACCTGACAGAGTTCTACAAGGAGTAGCGTATCCCAGTATAACTGCCTGGATCAGTATGAAATCAGAAGCCTCTTGATGTGCTACCTGTATATAGTAAAAGTGATTTCGGAAGATACTCTCTTAACTTACTGGAATAAAGTATCTCCTCAGGAGCTCATACACATTTTTATACTTTTAGAAGTATGCTTGTTTCACTTTAGATATATGGGGAAAAGAAACATAGCAAGGTGCATAATGCCTGGCTGTCAAAACACTTCAGAATAGACCAAAAATCACAAACCATGCCTGCCCTTTGAAACAGATCAGGGATAATGCAGACCCGGCTTCAGCATCTTAGTAGCCTAGAAAGTTCATTTACACTTAATCACAGTTCTAGAACAACTGAACAGACATTTTCCACCAGGAACTTCTTGAAGGCAATACAGCTACTGAAATTTCCCTAACAGTACCAGATACCATGTCATTTTCCATCAGGGCTTCAAGACCCAACGTTTAAATAATGGTGACCACAACCCATTAATGAAAAAGGTGTTTGATATTCATCTTGCTTTTCTTAAAAATGGACAATCTGAAGTGTTGCTGAAACGTGTATTTGCCTCACTGAGAGCTTTCATCAGTAAGTTTCCTTCAGACTTTTTCAAAGGAAGAGTAAACATGTGTGCTGCATTTTGCTATGAGGTTTTAAAGTGCTGCACATTGAAGATTAACTCAACCAGAAATGAAACATCTGCATTTTTGTATCTTTTGTTGAGAAACAACTTTGAGTATACCAAAAGGAAGACCATTTAGAGGACACATCTATAGATAATAATTGCTGTAAGCCACCTGATAGCTGATGTAGCACTAAGTGGAAGATCAAGATTTCAGGAGTCTTTATTCATTATCAAGAATTTTGCAAATAGTGACAGACCTAGGAAAGCAACTGCCTTTCCCACATAAGTCAAAGACTTGACCAAGAGAATCTGCATTGTTCTTATGGCCACTGCCCAAATGAAGGAGCATGAGAAAGACCCTGAAATGCGAATTGATCTCCACTGTAGCTTAACCAAGTCCTATGCAAGTATCCCAGAGCTCAGGAAAACCTGACTTGATAGCATGGCCAACATTCATGTAAAAAATGGAGATTTTTCAGAGGCTGCAATGTGTTATGTCCATGTAGCAGCTCTAGTTGCAGAGTTTCTTCATTGAAAAAAAATTTCCTAATGGATGTTCACCCTTCAAGAAAATTACTCCCAATATAGATGAAGAAGGAGCAATGAAAGAAGATGCTGGGATGATAGATGTCCATTATAGTGAAGAAGTCTTGCTGGAGTTGCTAGAACAATGTGTGGATAGCTTATGGAAGGTGAAACTTTATGAAATAATTTCTGAGATTTCCAAGTTGATCATTCCAATTTATGAGAAAAATCATGAGTTTAAGAAACTCAAGTTTATAGAACTCTTCATGGAGCTTACACAAAAATTCTGGAAGTTATGCATACAAAAAAAAAAAAAAAAAAAAGACTTTTAGGCACTTTCTTCAGGGTTGCCTTTATGGCCAGTCTTTTTCTGAAGAAGAAGATGGAACATCTTTACATCTATAAAGAACCAAAGCTCACTGGCCTCTCAGAAACCCCGTCTCTACTAAAAAATACAAAAAAACTAGCCGGGCGAGGTGGCGGGCGCCTGTAGTCCCAGCTACTTGGGAGGCTGAGGCAGGAGAATGGCGTAAACCCGGGAGGCGGAGCTTGCAGTGAGCCGGGATCGCGCCACTGCACTCCAGCCTGGGTGACAGAGCGAGACTCCGTCTCAAAAAAAAAAAAAAAAAAAAAAAAAAAAAAAAAAAAAGAAATTTCCCTGAGACTTGTTAAACTTTATGGTGAAAAATTTGGTATGGAGAATGTCAAAATAATTGAGGATACAGACAAGGTAAATGCCAAAGAGCTTGATCCAAAATATGCTCACAAGCAAGTTACTTATGTGAAGCCTTATTTTGATGACAAAGAACTCACAGAAAGAAAGACTGAGTTTGAAAAATCATAGTATCAGCAGATTTGTTTTTGTGGCTCCTTACACTTTTTCAGGCAAAAAGCAGGGTTGTACAGAACAGTGCAATGCCGTAAAATCTTGACAACTTCAAACTCATTTCCCTATGTGAAGAAGAGGATCCCTATTAACTGTAAACAGCAGATTAATTTAAAACCAATTGATGTTGCCACTGATGAAATAAACGATAAAACTGCAGATTCTTCAAAAGCTTTGCTCGTTGGTTGACATGGACATGATTCAGCTCCAACTTAAATTGCAGGGCTGTGTTTCCGTGCAGGTCAATGCAGGTCCATTAGCATAAGCAAGGGCTTTCTTAAATGACAGCCAAGCTAGCAAATATCCACCTAAGAAAGTGAGTGAGTTGAAAGACATGTTTAGGAAATTCATACAAGCATGCGGCATTGCACTTGAACTAAAATGAGTGGCTAATTAAAGAAGATCAAGTTGGCCGGGCGCGGTGGGTGAAGCCTGTAATCCCAGCACTTTGGGAGGCCGAGACGGGCGGATCACAAGGTCAGGAGATCGAGACCATCCTGGCTAACACGGTGAAACCCCGTCTCTACTAAAAAAATACAAAAAACTAGCCAGGCGAGGTAGTGGGCTCCTGTAGTCCCAGCTACTCGGGAGGCTGAGGCAGGAGAATGGCGTGAACCGGGAGGCAGAGCTTGCAGTGAGCTGAGATCCGGTCACTGCACTCCAACCTGGGCGACAGAGTGAGACTCCGCCTCAAAAAAAAAAAAAAAAAAAAAAAAAAAACAAAGAAAACCAAAAAACAAACAAACAAACAAAAAAAGAAGATCAAGTTGAGTACCATGAAGGGCTAAAGTCAAATTTCAGAAACATAATAAAAGAATTATTTGACATTATCCACGAGCAGCTATTACAAGAAGACACAATGCATTCTCCCTGGATTAGCAACACATTACATATATTTTGTGCAATTAGTGGTACATCGAGTAACCGAGGTTATGGTTCCCCAAGATACACTGAAGTGTGAAAAAATGCAGATGTAAATGACAGTAAGACTGACCTTTCTCGGGAGTATTTGGAACTGTGCAAATGTTGACATTTAAAGATTTCATATACATGGAGTGTTTCTTCTTGACACCAAAATTTTCATGTGTTCCAGCAGAGGGGTTATATACTTGTAAATATTTAAGTAATTTGAAAGTCCCTGGAAAATTGCACCACTGTGCTTGGTTTGTACTTTTTTAGGTAAATCTATATGCTGAAAAATAGAGCTCAAAAACAGTAGTTCAATTTGCTTAATTATTGCTTAAAACAATAGTGGTACTATGTAAAATTGTATAATGAAATACAATAAAAGGTAAAACTTATTTGTAATTGGAAGTGAAGGAAATAATACTTTGAACTTAGCAAAAAAATGTAAATTGTGACATCAATAACAAAATATGGGAGGATGAGAAGTTAAAGAATAGTTTTTCTATGTGGTCAAAGTTAAGTTTTTATCAGCTTAAAATAGACTGTTATAACTATAAGCTATTTTATTCAAGCCTCATAGAAACCACAAAGAAAAAAACCTGCAGTAGATACACAAAAGTAAAGAGAAAGGAATCAAAGCATACTTAAAAAAAAGATAATAAAATCACAAAACAAGACAACAAGAGAGGAAGAAGGAACAAAGGAGCTAAAAAAAAACCAAGAAAACAATTAACAAAATGACAGTAGTAAGTGTTTAACCTATTAATACTTACTTTAGACTTAAATTAATTAAATTCTTTTTAAATTATACTTTAAGTTCTAGGGTACATGTGCACAATGTGCAGGGTTGTTACATATGCATACATGTGCCATATTGGTGTGCCGCACCCATTGACTCGTCATTTATATTAGGTATATCTCCTAATGCTATCCCTCCCCCCTACCCCCACCCTAGGACAGGCCCCGGTGTGTGAGATTCCCCACCCTGTGTCCACGTGTTCTCATTGTTCAATTCCCACCTATGACAGAGACTTGAGGTGTTTGGTTTTCTGTCCTTGCGATAGTTTGCTCAGAATGATGGTTTCCAGCTTCATCTGTGTCCCTGCAAAGGACATGAACTCATCCTTTTTTAATGCTGCATAATATTCCATGGTGTATATGTGCCACATTTTCTTAATCCAGTCTATCATTGTTGGACATTTGGGTTGGTTCCAAATCTTTGCTATTGTAAATAGTGCTGCAATAAACATACGTGTGCATGTGTCTTTATAGCAGCATGATTTATATTCCTTTGGGTATACACCCGGTAATGGGATGTCTGGGTCAAATGGTATTTCCAGTTCTAGATCCTTGAGGAATCACCACACTGTTTTCCACAATGGTTGAAATAGTTTGCAGTACCACCAACAGTGTAAAAGTGTTCTTATTTCTCCACATTCTCTCCAGCACCTGTTGTTTCCTGACTTTTTAATGATTGCCATTCTAACTGGAGTGAGATGGTATCTAATTGTGGTTTTGATTTGCATTTTTCTGATGGCCAGTGATGATGAGCATTTTTTCATGTGTCATGTGTCTATTGGCTGCATAAATATCTTCTTTTGAGAAGTGTCTGTTCATATCCTTCACCCACTTTATGATGGGGTTGATTTTTTCTTGTAAATTTGTTTAAGTTCTTTGTAGATCCTCGCTATTAGTGCTTTGTCAGATGGGGGGATTGTAAAAATTTTTCTCCCATGTGGTAGGTTGCCTGTTCACTCTGATGGTGGTTTCTTTTGTTGTGCAGAAGCTCTTTAGTTTAATTAGATCCCATTTGTCTATTTTGGCTTTTGTTCCCATTGCTTTTGGTGTTTTAGTCATGAAGTCTTTGCCCATGCCTATGTCCTGAATGGTATTGTCGAGGTTTTATTCTAGGGTTTTTATGGTTTTAGGTCTAACATTTAAGTCTTTAATCCATCTTGAATTAAATTTTGTATAAGATGTAAGCAAGGGATCCAGTTTCAGCTTTCTACATATGGCTAGCCAGTTTTCCTAGCACCATTTATTAAATAGGGAATCCTTTCCCCATTTCTTGTTTTTCTCAGGTTTGTCAAAGATTAGATGGTTATAGATATGTTGTATTATTTCTGAGGGCCCTGTTCTGTTCCATTGGTCTATATCTCTGTTTTGGTACCAATACCATGCTGTTTTGGTTACTGTAGCCTTGTAGTATAGCTTGAAGTCAGGTAGCATGATGCCTCCAGCATTGTTCTTTTCGCATAGGATTGTCTTGGCAATGTGGGCTCTTTTTTGATTCCATATGAACTTTAAAGTAGTTTTTTTCCAATTCTGTGAAGAAGGTCATTTGTAGTTTGATGGAGGCGGCATTGAATCTATAAATTACCTTGGATAGTATGGCCATTTTCACCATATTGATTCTTCCTATCCATGAGCATGGAATGTTCTTCCATTTGTGTGTGTCCTCTTTTATTTCATTGAGCAGTGGTTTGTTGTTGTTCTTGAAAAGGTCCTTCACATCCCTTGTAAGTTGGATTCCTAGGTGTTTTATTCTCTTCGAAGCAATTGTGAATGGGAGTTCATTCATGATTTGACTCTCTGTTTGTCTGTTACTGGTGTATAAGAATGCTTGTGATTTTTGCACATTGATTTTGTATCCTGAGACTTTGCTGAAGTTGCTTATCAGCTTAAGGAGATTTTGGGCTGAGACGATAGGGTTTTCTAAATATACAGTCATGTCACCTGCAAACAGGGACAATTTGATATCCTCTTTTCCTAAATGAATACCCTTTATTTCTTTCTCTTGCCTGACTGCCCTGGCCAGAACTTCCAACACTATGTTGAATAGGAGTGGTGAGAAAGGGCATCCTTATTTTCTGCCGGTTTTCAAAGGGAATGCTTCCAGTTTTCACCCATTGGATATGATATTGGCTGTGGGTTTGTCCTAAATAGCTCTTACTATTTTGAGATACGTTCCATCAATGCCTAGTTTATTCGAGTTTTTAGCATGAAGCGCTGTTGAATTTTGTTGAAGGCCTTTTCTGCAACTATTAAGATAATCATGTGGTTTTTGTCTTTGGTTCTGTTTATATGATGGATCACGTTTATTGATTTGTGTATGTTGAACCAGCCTTGCATCCCAGGGATGAAGCCAACATGGTCGTGGTAGATAAACTTTTTGATGTGCTGCTGGATTCAGCTTGCCAGTATTTTATTGAGCATTTTTGCATCAATGTTCATCAGGGATATTGGTCTAAAATTCTCTTTTTTTGTGTGTATGTCTCTGCTAGGTTTTGATATCAGGATGATGCTGGCCTCATAAAATGAGTTCGGGAGAATTCGCTCTTTTTCTGCCGATTAGAATAGTTTCAGAAAGAATGGTACCAGCTCCTCTTTGTAACTCTGGTAGAATTCGACTGTGAATCCATCTGTCCTGTACTTTTTTTGGTTGGCAGGCTATTAATTATTGCCTCAATTTCAGAGTCTGTTATTGGTCTATTCAGGGATTCAACTTCTTCCTGGGTTAGTCTTGGGAGGGTGTATGTGTCTAGGAATTTATCCATTTCTTCTAGATTTTCGGGTTTATTTGCGTAGAGGTGTTCATAGTATTCTCTGATTGTAGTTTGTATTTCTGTGGGATCGGTGGTGATATCCCCTTTATCATTTTTTATTGCATCTATTTGATTCTTCTGTCTTTTCTTCTTTACTAGTCTTGCTAATGGTCTATCAATTTTATTGATCTTTTCAAAAAAACAGCTCCTGGATTCATTGATTTTTTTGAAGAGTTTTTGGGGTCTCTATCTCCTTCAATTCTGCTCTGATCTTAGTTATTTCTTGCCTTCTGCTAGCTTTTGAATATGTGTGCTCTTGCTTCTCTAGTTCTTTTAATTGTGATCTTAGGGTGTCGATTTTGGATCTTTCTTGCTTTCTCTTGTGGGCATTTAGTGCTATAAATTTCCCTCTACACACTGCTTTAAATGCATCCCAGAGATCCTGGTACGTTGTGTCTTTGTTCTCATTGGTTTCAAAGAACATCTTTATTTCTGCCTTCATTTCGTTATTTACCCAGTAGTCATTCAGGAGCAGGTTGTTCAGTTTCCATATAGTTGAACGGTTTTGAGTGAGTTTGTTAATCATGAGTTCTAGTTTGATTGCACTGTCATCTGAGAGACAATTTGTTATAATTTCTGTTCTTTTACATTTGCTGAGGAGTGCTTTACTTCCATCTATGTGGTCAATTTTGGAATAAGTGTGATGTGGTGCTGTAAAGAATGTATGTTCTGTTGATTTGGGGTGAAGAGTTCTGTAGATGTCTGTTAGGTCCACTCGGTGCAGAGCTGAGTTCATTTCCTGGATATCCTTGTTAACTTTCTGTCTTTTTGATCTGTCTAATGTTGACAGTGGGGTGTTGAAGCCTCCCATTATTATTGTATGGGAGTCTAAGTCTCTTTGTAGGTCTCTAAGAACTTCCTTTATGAATATAGGTGCTCCTGTATTGGGTGCATATATATTTAGGATAGTTAGCTCTTCTTGTTGAATTGATCCCTTTACCATTATGTAATGGCCTTCTTTGTCTCTTTTGATCTTTGTGGTTTAAAGTCTGTTTTATCAGAGACTAGGATTGCAACTCCTGCTTTTTTTTTTTTCCATTTTCTTGGTAGATCTTCCTCCATCCCTTTATTTTGAGCCTATGTGTGTCTCTGCACGTGAGATGGGTCTCCTGAATATAGCACAATGATGGGTCTTGACTCCTTATCCAATTTGCCACTCTGTGTCTTTTAATTGGAGCATTTAGCCTGTTTACGTTTAAGGTTAATATTGTTATGTGTAAATTTTGTCCTGTGATTATGATGTTAGCTGGTTATTTTGCTCATTAGTTTATACAGTTTCTTCCTAGCATCAATGGTCTTTACAATTTGACATGTTTTTGCAGTGGCTGGTACTGGTTTTTCCTTTCCATGTTTCGTGCTTCCTTCAGGAGCTCTTGTAAGGCAGGCCTGGTGGTGACAAAATCTCTCAGTATTTGCTTGTCTGTAAAGGATTTTATTTTATTTCTCCTTCACTTATGAAGCTTAGTTTTGCTGGACATGAAATTTTGCATTCAAAATTCTTTTCTTTAAGAATGTTGAATATTGGACCCCACTCTCTTCTGGCTTATAGAGTTTTTGCTGAGAGATCAGCTGTTAGTCTCATGGGCTTCCCGTTGTGGGTAAGCTTTGTTCCATTGCTGGCGAGGAGTTGCATGCCTTTGGAGGAGAAGAGGCACTCTGATTTTGAGAATTTTCAGCTTTTCTGCACTACTTTTTCCCCGTCTCTGTGGTTTTGTCTACCTTTGGTCTTTGATGATGGTGACGTACAGATGGGGTTTTGGTGTGGATGTCCTTTCTGTTTGTTAGTTTTCCTTCTAACAGTCAGGCCCCTCAGCTGCAGGTCTGTTGGAGTTTGCTGGGGGTCCACTCCAGACCTTGTTTACTTTGTATCACCAGCGGAGACTGCTGAACAGCAAATATTGCAGAACAACAAATGTTGCTGCCTGATCCTTCCTCTGGAAGCTTTGTCTCAGAGGGGTACACCCGGCTACATGAGATGTCAGTCGGCCCCTACTGGGACATGTCTCCCAGTTAGGCTACTCAGTGGTCAGGGACCCACTTGAGGAGGCAGTCTGTCTGTTCTCAGATCTTAAACTCCTTGCTGGGAGAACCACTACTCTCTTCAAAGCTTCGGACAGGGACGTTTGAGTCTGCAGAAGTTTCTGCTGCCTTTTGTTCAGCTATGCCCTGCCCCCAGTGGTGGAGTCTACAGAGACAGACAGGCCTCCTTGAGCTGTGGTGGGCTCCACCCAATTCAAGCTTCCCGGCCACTTTGTTTACCTACTCAAGCCTCAGCATAGTGGACGCCCCTCCCCCAACCTCACTACCACCTTGCAGTTCGATCTCAGACTACTGTGTTAGCAGTGAGCGAGGCTCTGTGGGAGTGGGACCCTCCGAGCCAGGCGTGGAATATAATCTCCTGGTGTGCTGTTTGCTAGGACTATTGTAAAAGCACAGTATTAGGGTGGGAGTGTCCCGATTTTCCAGGTACCGTCTGTCATGGTTTCCCTTGGCTAGGAAGGGGAATTCCCTAACCCCTTGTGCTTCCTGGGTGAGGTGAGGTGATGTCCCACCCTGCTTCAGCTCACATTCTGTGAGCTGCACTCACTGTCCAACAAGCCTCCATGAGATGAACCTGGTACCTCAGTTGAAAATGCAGAAATCACCTGTCTTCTGCGTCCCTCACACCAGGAGCTGTAGACTGGAGCTCTTCCTATTTGGCCATCTTGGAACTGGGCAAATGGATTGAATTCTTGAATCAAAAGACAATGTGGCTGACCAGATAAAAAAACCAAGATGCTACTATATGCTACCTACAAAAGACTTGCTTTAGCTTTAAGAACACACATGAATTGAAAGTGAAGGAAGGGAAAGATATTTCATGCAAACAGTAACCAAAACAGCACGGGGTGACTATATTTATATCAAACAAAATAGACTTTAAGTAAAAAGCTGTCAACAGAGACAAAGAAGATTATTATATAATAATAGTCAATTTATCAAGAGGGTATAATAATGATAAATATATATGCACCCAACTTTGGACCACCTAAATTTATAAAGCAAATAATAACAAAACTGAAGAGAGAAATCGACAGTAATATAATAATAGTAGGGCACTCAATACTCGACTTGCAACAATGGGTGGATCATCCAGAAATAAAATCAATTAAAAAACAGCAAATTTGAACAATATTATAGATTAACATAACAGACACTCTGTGTTCTGTACATGTACTACTATAGCAGCAAAACACATGTCCTTTTTAAGGGCACAAGAAACATTCTTCAGGATAGATAATACATCAGGCCACAAAACAAGACTTAGCAAATTCCAGAAGATAGAAATTATATCAAGTTTTTTTTTCTGACCATAATGGTATCAAAATAAAAGTCAATAACATGAAAAAATTGGAGAATTCACAAATATGTGGAAATTAAACAACACTGTCTGAACAAGCAGTGGGTTAAAAAAGAAATCTAAAGGAAAACAAAAATCTTGAGACAAAGGAAAGAAAACATACCCAAACTTGTTGGATTCAGCAAAACTAAGAGGAAAGGTTATAGACATAAATGTTTGTATTAAGAATAAAGAAACATCTCAAGTACACAATTTTATTCTTCAAATAACTAGAAAAAATAAAAATTAAACCCAACGTCAGAAAAAGGAAGGAAATAATGAAAACCAAAGCAGTAATAAATGAAATCAAGACTAGAAAAACAATAAAATAGATCTGACACTAAGAGTTATTTTTTTGAAAAAATTAACAAAATTGACACATCTTTAGTTAGACTAAGAGAAAAAAACTCAAATAAATAAAACTGTATATAAAAGAGGATATAACAAATACCACCAACATGCAAAGGATCATGAAATACTACTATGAATAATCATATGCCAACAAATTGAATAACCTAGAATAAATAGATAAATTTCTGTAAATATATAACCTATTGAGACTGAATCATGAAGAAATAGAAAATCTGAATAGACCAATAAATAAGGAAATTGAATTAGTAGTCAAAAATCTCCCAACAAAGAAAAGCCTGGAACATGATGGCTTCTCTGGTGAAGTCTATAAAACATTTATTTTATTAAATTTTTATTTTAGGTTCAGGGGTACATGTGTAGATTTGTTATATAGGTAAACTTGTGTCATGGGGGTTGGTTGTACAGAATATTTCATTATCCAGGTATTAAGACTCATGCCCATTTGTTATTTCTCTGGATCATCTCCCTCCTCCCACTCTCCACCCACCAACAGGCCCTCTATGTGTACACGTGGTCTCATCAGTTAGCTCCCACTTATAAGTGAGAACATGTGGCTGACTTTCTGTTCCTGTGTTAGTTTGTTGAGGATAATAGCCTCCAGCTTCATCCATGTTCCTGCATAGGACATGATCTTGTTCTTTTTTATGGCTGCCTAGTATTCCATGGTGTATATGTACCACATTTTCTCAGTCTAGTCTACCATTGATGGGCATTTAGGTTGATTCCATGTCTTTGCTATTGTGAATAGTGCTACAATGAACATACATGTGCATGTGTTTTTATAATAGGGCAATTTATATTTTGGGGGGTACCCCAGTAATGGGGTTGCTGGGTCTAATGGTATTTGTTTCTAGGTTTTGAGGAATTGCCACACTGTCTTCCACGGTGGTTGAACTAATTTAAACTCCCACTGACAGTATATAAGCATTCCTTTTTCTCCACAAGCTTGCCAGTATCTGTTATTTTTTGACTTTTTAATAGCCATTCTCACTGGTGTGAGATGGTATCCCATTGTGGTTTTGATTTGCATTTCTCTAATGATCAGTGATGTTAAGCTTTTTCTCATATCATTGTTGGCCACATGTATGCCTTCCTTTGAAAAGTCTCTGCTCATGTCCTTTGCCACTTTTTGTTGGGGTTGTTTGTCTTTTTCTTGTAAATTTAAGTTGTTTATAGATGCTGGATATTAGACCTTTGTCAGATGCATAGTTTGCAAAATTTTTCTCTAATTCTGTAGGTTGTCTGTTCACTCTGTTGATAGTTTCCTTTGCTGTGCAGAAGCCCTTTAGTTTAATTAGATTCCATTTGTCATTTTTTTTTGCCTTTGTTGCAATTTTTTGGTGCCTTCATAATGAAATTTTTACCCATTTCTATGTCCAGAATCATATGTCCTAGGTTGTTTTTCAGGTTTTTTTACAAATAGTTTTGGGTTTTACATTTAAGTCTTTAATCCATCTTGATTTAATTTTTGTATATGGGGTGAGGACGAGGTCCAGTTTCCATCTTCTGCATATGGCTAGCCAGTTATCCCAGGACCATTTGCTGCATAGGGGATTCTTTCCCCATTGCTTGTTTTGTCAGGTTTGTTGAAGATCAGATAGTTGTAGGTGTGCAGGCTTATTTCTCAGTTCTCTATTCTGTTCCATTGGTCTATGTATCTGTTCTTGTACCAGTACCATGCTGTTTTGATTACTCTCGTTTCCTAGTACAGTTTAAGTCAAGTAGCAAAATGCCTCCAGCTATGTTCTTTTTGCTTAGAATTGCCTTGGCTACTAGGGGTCTTTTTTGGTTCCATATGAATTTTAAAATAGTTTTTTTCTAGTTCTGTAAAGAGTGTCAATGATAGTTTAATGGGAATAGCATTGAATCTATAAATTGCTCTGGGTAGTATGGCCATTTTAATGATATTGAATCTTCCTGTTCATGAGCATGGAATCTTTTTCCATTTGTTTGTGTAGTCTCTGATTTCTTTTTCCTTTTTTTTTTTTTCTTTTTTTTTGAGATGGAGTCTCACTGTGTCACCCTACCTGGAGTGCAATGGCATTATCTTGGCTCACTGCAACCTCCACCTTCCAGGTTCAAGTGATTCTCCTGCCTCAGCCTCCCAAGTAGCTGGGATTACAGACATGCATCACCACACCCAGTTAATTTTTGTATTGTTAGTAAAGATGGGGTTTCACCATGTTGGCCAGGCTGGTCTCGAACTCCTGACCTCAAGTGATCCACCTACCTCAGCCTTCCAAAGTGCTGGGATTACAGGCCTGAGTCACCATGCCTGGCCAGCAATATTTTATTTCTTTGAGCAGTGTTTTGTAGTTCTCCTTGTAGAGATCTTTCACCTCCCTGGTTAGCTATATTCCTAGGTATTTTATTCTTTTTGTGGCAACTGTGCATTGGATTGCATTCCACATTTGGCTGTTGGCTTGACTGTTGGTGTATAGGGATGTTAGTGAGTTTTGCACATTGATTTTGTATCCTGAGACTTTGCTGAAGTTGTTTATTAGCTTAAAGAGCTCTTGGGGTGACAGCATGGGGTTTCCTAGATATAGGATTACCCTGTATGCAAATAGGAATAGTTTAACTTCCTCTGTCTCTTTTTGTTTTTGTTTTTGTTTTTTATTTTTTTGAGATGGAGTTTCACTTTTGTCACCCAGGCTGGAGTGCAATGGCATGTTCTTGGCTCACCGCAACCTCTGCCTCCTGGGTTCAAGCAATTCTCCTGCCTTAGCCTCCCGATTACAGGCATGCACCACCATGCCTGGCTAATTTTGTATTTTTAGTAGAGATGGGGTTTCTCCATTTTGGTCAGGCTGTTCTCGAACTCCTGACCTCAAGTGAGCTGCCCACCTCAACCTCCCAAAATGCTGGGATTACAGGCATGAGCCACCATGCCTGGCCAACTTCCTCTCTTTTTATTTGGATGCTCTTGTTTTTCTTTCTTGCCTGATTGCTCTGGCTGGTACTTCTAATATTATGTTGAATAGGAATGGTTAGAGAGAGCATCCTTGTCTTGTGCCAGTTTTGAAAGAGGGAATGCTTCCAACTTTTTCCCATTCAGTATGATGTTGACTGTGTGTTTTTCATACATGGTTCTTATTATTTTGAGGTATTTTCCTTCAATACCTAGTTAATTGACAGTTTTTTTTTTTTTTTTTTTTTTGAGACAGAGTCTCACTCTGTCACCAGGCTGGAGTGCAATGGCATGATCTTGGCTCACTGAAACCTCTGCCTCCTGGGTTGAAGCAATTCTCCTGCCTCAGCCTCCCAAGTAGCTAGGATTACAGGTGTATGTTACAATGCCTGGCTAATTTTTGTATTTTTAGTAGAGATGGAGTTTCACCATATTTTCCAGGCTGGTCTTAAACTCCTGATGTCAAGTGATCCACATGCTTTAGCCTTCCAAAATGCTGGGATTACAGGCATGAGCCACTGCACCCAGCCTGTTGACAGTTTTTAACATGAATGGATGTTGAATTTTATTGAAAGCCCTTTCGACATCTGTTGAAATAATCATGTGGTTTTTGTCTTTAGTCTTCTTTATGTGATGAATCATGTTTATTGATTTGTGTTGAACCAACCTTGCATTCCAGGGATAAAACCTACTTGATCACGGTGGATAAGCTTTTTGATGTGCTGCTGGATTCAAATCGCCAGTAGTTTGTTGAGAATTTTTTACATCAAAGTTCATCAAAGATATTGACCTGAAATTTTCTTTTTTTGTTGTATCTCTGCCAGGTTTTGGTATCAGGATAATGCTGGCTTCATAGAATGAGTTAGGGAGGAGTCCCTCCTCCTCAATATTTTGGAATTGTTTCAACAGGAATGGCACCAGCTTTTCTTTGTACATCTAGTAGAATTCAGTTCTGAATCCTTCTTGTCCTGGGCTTCTTTTTGGTTGGTAGGCTATTTTTTACTGACTAAATTTCAGACCCTGTTATTGGTCTTTTCATGGATTCAATTTCTTCCTGTTTCAGTCTTGGGAAGTTGCATGTGTCCAGGAATTTATCCATTTCTTCTAGATTTTCTAGTTTGTGTGCATAGAGGTGTTCATACTGCCCTCTGATGGTTATTTATATTTCTTTAGGTTCAGTGGTAATATCCCCCTTGTCATTTCTGATTGTGTTATTAAAGAGAAAACTCCCTTCTTCTTTATTAGTGTAGCTAGTGGTCTATCCATTTTATTTTAATTTTTTCGAAAAGCCAACTCCTGGATTCATTGATCTTTTGAATGTTTTTTTTTTGATGTCTCAATCTCCTTTCGTTCAGCTTTGATTCTGGTTGTATTTCTTACTTTCTTCTATCTTTGTAATTTGTTTGCTCTTAGTTCTCTAGTTCTTTTAGTTGTGATGTTAGTTTGTTAACTTGAGATCTTTCTAACTTTTTGATGTGGGCATTCAGTGTTATAAGTTTCCCTCTTAATGCTGCCTTAGCTGTGTCCCAGAGATTCTGGTATGTTGTATCTTTGTTCTCATTAGTTTCAAAGAACTTCTTGATTTCTGCCTTAATTTCATTATTTACCCCAAAGTCATTCAGGAGCAGGTTATTCAAATTCCATGTAATTGTATGGTTTTGAGTTAATTTCTTAGTCTTTATTTTTAATTTGAGTGCACTGTAGTCTGAAAGATTATTTGTTATAATTTCAGTTCTTTTGCTTTTGCTGAGGAGTGTTTTACTTCTAATTATGTGATTGATTTTAGAGTAGGTCTTATTTTGTAATGAGAAGAATGAATATTCTACTGTTTTGGGGTGGAGAGTTCTGTAGATGTCTATCAGGTCCATTTGATTCAGTGCTGAGTTCAGGTCCTGAGTTTCTTTGTTAATTTTCTGTCTTGATCTGTTTAATATTAAAGTCTCCTAATACTATTGTGTTAAAGTCTCCTACTACTATTAAATTCTCCTAATACTATTGTGTGGGAGTCTAAGTCTCTTCAAAGTTCTCTAAGAACTTATGAATCTGTGTGTTCCTGTGTTAGATGTATACATATTTAGAATAGTTAGATCTTCTTGTTGAATTGAACTCTTTACTATTATGTAATGCCCTTCTTTGTCTAGTTTGATCTTTGTTGATTTAAAGTCTGTTTTGTCAGAAACTAGGATTGCAACCCCTGCTTTTTTTCTGTTTCCTATTTGCTTGGTAGATTTTCCTCCATCCCTTTATTTTGAGCCTATGTGTGCCATTGCATGTCAGATGAGTCTCTTGAAGACTGCATACAAATGGGTCTTGGTTCTTTATCCAGCCTACTCCTCTGTGTCTTTTAATTGGGGTATTTACCCCATTTACATTTAAGATTAGTATTGGTATGTGTGCATGATGTAACATGATGTTAGCTGGTAGTTTTGCAGACTTATTTGTGTGGTTGCTTTATAGTGTCACTGGTCTGTGTACTTCAGTGTGTTTTTGTAGTGTCTGGTAATGGTCTTTTCTTTCCATATTTAGCACTTCCTTCAGGAGCTCTTGTAAGGCAGGTCTGCTGGTAATGAATTTCCTCAGCATTTGCTTATCTGGAAAGGATCTTATTTTTCCTTTGCTTATGAAAGTTAGTTTGACCAGATATGAAATTCTGGGTTGGAATTTCTTTCCTTTTAAGAGTGTTGAATGCTGACCACCAGTCTCTTTTGGCTTGTAAGATTTCTGCTGAGAAGTCCACTCTGAGTCTGATGGGCTTCTTTTTGTAGATGACCTTTCTTCTAGCTGACTTTAACATTTTTTTCTTTCATTTAGACCTTGGAGAATCTGACAATTATGTGTCTTGGGGATGATTTTCTTGTGAAGTATCTTACTGGTGTTCTCTGCATTTCCTGAATTTGAATGTTGGCCTCCCTGGCTAGGTTGGGGAAGTTCTCATGGATAATATACTGAAATATATTTTCCAAGCTGATTCCATTCTCCCCAAGTTGGTTCTCTTTCAAGAACACCAGTGAGCCATAGACTTGCTCTCTTTATGTAATCTCATATTTCTTGGAGGTTTTCTTCATTCCTTTTCATTCTTTTTTCTCTATTCTTGTCTGATTGTCTTATTTCAGAAAGCTAGTCTTTGAGCTCTGATAGTCTTTTCTCCACTTGGTCTATTATGCTATAAATATTTGTGATTGTATTATGAAATTCTTATAGTCTGTTTTTCAGCTCTATCAGGCCAGTTACATTTTTTTCTCTACTGGCTATTTTGTCTGTCAGCTCCAGCAGTGTTTTCTTTTAATTTTAATTTTTTGTTTTTAAAGTCTTTCCTACAGTCCAAAACCTGCATTGTTTTAATATGATTTTTAGCTTCCTTGGATTGGGTTTCAATGTACTCCTGTAGCTCAATGATCTTCATTCCTATCCATATTCTGAATTCTATTTCTGTCATTTAGCCATTTAAGCCTGGTTTAGAACTCTTGCTGGAATGGTAATGTGGTTGTTTGGAGGAAAGAAGGCACTCTGGCTTTTTGTGTTGTCAGAGTTCTTGTGGTGATACTTTCTCATCTTTGTGAGCTTATCCACCTTCCATCTTTTAGGTTGCTGTCCTTTGGATTTTTTTTCTTTTTTCCTATTTGATGAACTTGAGGGTTTGATTGTGGTATAAGGTGAATTCAGCCAACTTATTTCATTTCTGGGAGATTTTAGGGGGCCAACACTCAGCTCCCAAATCCTGGACTGTATGCCCTAACTCTGGGGACTTGCACTGGGCCCCAACTTTCTTCTCTGTCTCCTTGAGGTTAGGAATCCACTGTGCTGGGGTTGGGGTGAAGTGCTCCCAGACCATTTACTACACTCTAATGAGTGGTTTCGACCACAGCATTTCACAGTGCAGTGACAGTGGGATCCATCCTTGTAGTAGCAGCTGTGACAGAGAGCCAGTGTGTGTTGGGGTGCCTGCCTCTTGTGAGTATTCATCACAGTGGTGGAGACAAGCAATTGATGGTGGCAAGGGGCCCCTGCTGGTGACTATGTGTGCCATTGCACTGGAGGTGGTGTTGGCTCAGGGGTGGGGTGCTGGTAGGCACAGGTCTTGGTGCCTTCTCTGTGCCCTGGAAGCAGGAGTGGGCCATAAATTTCTTATTTGCATCAAGTGAAGGCTAAGTAATGTTATGTTAGGTGTACAAATGAAGTGGTTCTCTAGCTCACCTGCAGCAGCTTTAGTCCATCACCAAAGGGCACATTTAGATGTTTGATGAGTCCTCTCACCCACTCTGGAAGCTGCTTCTGCTCTTCCCTTTCCCTGGCCCCTGTGTTTTCCAGGGTGATCGAACAAGAAGACATGTGTCCATCTGAAGGGGTGTGCTGGCTCTGTAAAATATTTAAAGAATAATTAATGCCTATTCTTCTCAAATTCTTTCAAAAAATTCAAGAGGAAGAAATATTCCCAAACTTTTGAGGCTAGCATTATCTAATACCAAAGCCCGACAAGGACACTATGAAGAAGAAAATTATAAGCCATATCCCTAATTAACATAGATGTGAAAATCCTCAACAAAGTACTAGCAAACCAAATTCAACATCATACTAGAAAAATTACACATCATGATCAAGTACAATTTATCCCTGGGATATGAAAATGCTTTAATGTATGCAAATCAATAAATATGATACACTATATTAACAAAATGATGGATAAAAATCTTACAATCATCTCAACAGATGCAGAAAAAGCATCTGAAAAAATTCAACATCCTTCCATGATAAAATTGCTCAACAAGTTGGAATGGACTTCAACATATTGAAGGCCATATATGACAAACCTACAGTTAATATTAAACTTAATAGTGAAAAGCTCAAAGTGTTTTCTCAAAGTTCAGGAACAAGACAAGGATGCCAACTGTCACCATATTTATTTATTTATTTTAGAGATGGAGTTTTGCTCTGTTGCCCAGGCTGGTGTGTAGTGGTGTGATCTCAGCTCATTGCAACCTCTGCCTCCCAGATTCAAGCTATTCTCCTGACTCAGCCTCTCAAGTAGCTGGGACTATAGGCGTGTGCTACCACACTTGGCTAATTGTTGTATTTTTAGTAGAGACGGGGTTTTGCCATGTTGGCCAGGCTGGTTTCGAACTCCTGACCCCAGGTAATCCACCCACCTTGATCTCTCAAAGTGCTGGGATTACAGACATAAGCCACCATGCCTAGCCAGCACTTCTATTTAAAATAGTATTGGAAGTCCTAGCCAGAGTAATAAGTCAAGAAAAAGAAATAAAAGTCATCCCAAATGGAAAAGAATGAGGTAACATTGTCTGTTTGCAGAGGCCATGATATAATATGTAGAAAACCCTATAGACACAAGCAGAGAACTGGTAGAACCAATGAATGAATTCAATAAAGTTGCAGGATACAAACACAACATACAAAAATCAGTAACATTTCTATACACTAACAATGGACTATCTGAAAAAGAAGCCAAGAAAACAATACCTACAAAAAACTCAAATTCTTAATACCTACAAAAAACTCAAATTTTAGGAATAAATTTCACCAAGAAGGTGTAAGATTTTTACACTGAAAACTATAAAACATTGATGAAAGAAATTAAAGAAGACACAAATAAATGGAAAGATATCCCATCTTGATGGATTGGAAGAACTGATGTTATTAAAATGTCCATACTACTCAAAATAATCTATAGACTCAATGCATTCCCTGTCAAAATTCCAATGACATATTTCACAGAAATAGAAAAAAAACCCTAAAATTTTTTATTGAATCACATAAGACTCTGATTAGCCATAGCAATCTTAGGAAATAAGAATAAAGTATAAGTATCACCCTGATTTCAAAATACATTACATAGTTACAGTAACCTAAAAAGTATGATACTGGCCCCAAAACAGATATGTAGACCAATGGAACAACATAGAAAGCCCAGAAGTAAGTGCAAACATTATGGTCAAATAAATGTTCGACAAAGATGGCAAGGATATCGTGTAATTGGAAAAGATCAGTTTCTTTCAATAAATGCTGTTTAGAAAACTGGATGTTTATACACAAAAAATAAAATTGGACCCTTTTCTCACATCATATACAAGAACTAAAATATATTAAATATAAAATATATTAAAGACAAAGAAAATAAGACTTAAAAGCTATTAGAAGAGAACATGTGAGAAAACATCTTAACACTGCTCTGGGTAATGATTGTTTCGGATAAGACATCAAAAGCATAGGCGCAAAAGCAAAAATAGACAAATGGGACTGCATCAGACTAAAATGCTTCTGTACAGCAAAGAAAACAGTCAGCTGAGTGAAGAAACATCCTACAGAATGAAAGAAAATATTTACAAACCACACAACTGATAAAGGCTAAATATCCAAAATAGATAAGGAACTAAAATAACTCAATAGCTAAAAAACCAACCTGATTAAAACATGGGCAAAGCATTTCTGGACATTTATCCAAAGGAAAGGAACTCAGGTATATAAAAGAGTCATCTGCACACAAATGTTTATTGCACCACTCTTCACAATAGCCAAAATATGAAATCAACCTAGGTGTCCAACACAGATGAATGAAGAAAATATAATACGTGTACACAATAGACTACTATTCAGCCACAAAAAAATGAAATTCTGTCATTCACAGCAACATGGATAGAACTGGAAGACATTGTGTTAAGTGAAATGAGACAAGACCGGAAAGTTAAACACTAGATGTTCTCACTTATATGTCGAAGCTAAAAAGAAGTAGATCTCATAAAAGTAAAAAGTGGGACATAAGTGCCCCACTTAAAAGGCACAGAGTGCAAGTTTGATTAAAAAAAAAAGACCCATCTGTCTGCTGTCAGTGACACCCATCAGCTCAAAGTAAAGGGTTGGAGAAAGATCTACCACACAAACAAAAAACAACAAAGATTGAGGTTGCTATTCTTATATCAGATAAAGCAGGCTTTAAACTAGCAACAGTAAAACAGGACAAAGAGGGCACTACATAATGATAAAAGGTTCAATTTAACAAGAGGACTTAACTATCCTAAATGTATTTGCACCCAGTATTGGGGTACCCAGATTCAAATAACAAGTACTTCTAGGCCTACAGAAAAACTTAACTAGCCACACAGTAATAATATGGGACTTCTATACCCCACTGATAGTGTTAGACAGATTATCAAGGCAGAAAACTAACAGAAATTCTGTACTTAAAATTCTACACTTGACCAATTGGAACTAATAGACATGTACAGAATATTCCACCCATCTACCACAGAATATACATTCTTCTCTTCTACATAGGGGGTATACTCTAAGATTGACCACATACTTGACCATAAAGCAAGTCTCAATAAACTTTTTAAAAATTGAAATCATACCAACCATACTCTTGGACTACAGTGGAATAAAAATAGAAATCAATACTAAGAGGATCTCTCAAAACTGCACAATTACATGGAAATTAAACAACTTGCTCCTGAATGACTTTTGGGTATATAACAAAATTAAGGCAGAAATCAAGAAATGCTTTGAAGTAAATAAAAATAGTGACACAACATACCAAAATATCTGAGATACAGCAAGGCAATGTTAAGAGGAAAGTTTATAGTGCAAAACACCTACCTCAAAAACTTAGAAAATTAATCTAACATCACACCTACAGAAACTGGAAAAACAAGAACAAAGTAACCCCAAAGCTAGCAGAAGAAAAGATATAACTAAAATCAAAGCAGAACTGAACAAAATTGAGATCCAAATATACATATTCTACAAAAAGTTAATGAAACCAAAAGGTGGTTCTCTGAAAGGATAAACAAGATCAATAGACCACTAGCTAGATTAACAAGGAAAAAACAAAGATTCAAATAAGCACAATCAGAAATGACATTACAATTGATCCTTCAGAAACACAAAAGGGCCTCAGAGACTATCTTGAACACCTCTGTGCACACATATTAGAAAATCTAGAGGAAATGAATAAATTCCTGGAAACTTATAGTCTCCCAAGATTGAATCAGGAAGAAATTGAAACTCTGAACAGATCAGTGCTGAGTTCCAAAATGGAAGCAGTAATAAAAAATCCTAACAATCAAAAAAAAAAAAAAAAAAAAAAAAAAAAGCCCCAGACCACATGGATTCACAGCTGAATTCAACCAGACACTCAAAGAAGAGCTAATACCAATTCTATTGAAACTATTCCAAAAAATTGAGTAGGAGGGACTCCTCCTTGACTCCTTTTATGAAGCTAGCATCATCCTGATACCAAAACCTGGCAAACACACAAAAAAGAAAATCAGAGATAGGCTCAGGGAATGTGACCCAGATTTCAGAGGCATTTGCTATAGGAAGAACTCTTGTTATTGTTCAAAAGGACAGGAAAGTTGTGAAGCCGGCCTTAATTTTTGACTGGAGAAGGAAGTTGATCTAGCTTCACAGATTATATTTCAAGGACTAGTGGTTAAAAAGTAAAGTTACTTCCTGATTATACTCCAAGAGTCCTTCTTGTTCATTGTGACAGTTACAAAATCAAAGTCATTATTCACAATGAATACTTCAAAATCTTTGCCTCAAAGTCAGCATGTTTGTGAGAATGTGAGCTATAGGAGATGGCCTGAGGTGAGCAAAGGTGATGCCGCTGTCCAGGACACGAAAAACAACAAAGCTAGTATCTTTTGGAAGCCTTCACTGTCTGATGATCTAAAAGGTGAAGGCCAACTTCTTTGAGTAAAGAGAAGAACACAAGGTAGCCACGGGTGCTGAAGGTAAGATGTTAATTGGAGGTCATGAGGACTCTGCATGTGGGTTCTGTGAAGATAAATCCAGGCATGGAGCTTCCTGGAATTCAAAAGACCTTGTCCTGCCTCCCATCTAAAGAATATTTTTGTGTGGTAAAAATAGATATTATGAGATAAAGCCATACATAAGCTGAAACTAAGTAATGTAAATACCAGGTAAGTTGTACTTACCCAAAAAAAGGCAGGAAAAAAGAGGAATAATAAAAAATGACCCAATTTGAACCTGACGCTGTAACAAACAGCGGAATCCCCCATGTAACCTTGTTTTTTTTGTTTTTTGACACAGAGTTTTGCTCTGTCACCCAGGCTGGAGTATAGCTCATTGCATCCTTAATCTCCTGAACTCAAATGATCCCCCTGCCTCGGCCTCTCGAGTAGCACGTGCCACTACATCAGGCAAATTTTTTATTTTTTGTAGAGGTGGGTCTATAGAGCCCAGGCTGGTCATGAACTCCTGGGTTCAAGATATCCTTCTGCCTCAGCCTCCCAAAGTGCTGAGATTATAGGCTTGAACCACGTTGCCCAGCCTAATATCCATACAACTCTTCATGTTGGGATTTGTCACAAGTACACAGCTCTGAATAGAAAATCTGATCATATGGATGACATCTGAAGGAGCCTACAAGATTTTTTTTTTATTCACTCCATATCTGTTACAGTAAAATAAATCAACTTTGCTTTCTCAGTCTTAACGAATTCATGCCTAACATGTCATCTTTTACCGTGGAAACTTTTTTTCTCATGCTTGTTGTGCTCCCTATTCTGCAGTTTGGTGGTGGCTGAGAGGTTATGTAAGCAGAAAGACAGCAATGTCAAAGTTTAGTAGAGTGTAAGAAGGTAGAAAATGCCCAGAAGAAGCTGACTCTGGGACGTGTTTGGTGTTGCATGACTAACTACCATGGTACCTTGCATGCCTTTTAACAGTTTGGGAGTTTCTGATTAACTGTGTGTGTGTGTGTGTGTGTGTTTTAATCACTTCATTGGACTACAATAGCACATTGAAAAAAATATGGTGCTATACAAATATAATATTTTTCCAATATACCATATGAAGGAATTGGAAGACATAGGTGAAGGTGGTTGTTAACATGTCCTTGGGCCAAGAAGGAATGAGTTAATTGACTCTTAATCGGAAGTAAAATAGTTTAATTAAAACTACAGCTGACTGACTTGACTGGATCTGCTTCTGTCCTGTGGTAATGGCACACATTTTCCCGTGTTAGACTTTAAAGAACAGGGTTATCTACGATGGTTGTCTACTATCAACGTTAGTTTATTAGCTCTGTGGTTCTTTGTCTCCCAGATCTTTGATTAAGTATGACTCTCACTCATCCTTGTGCTGGCGGTATTTTGAAAAAAGTAAAAAAAAAAAAAATATGGGTAGTTTCATATCAGAGAGTAACTTGGGAGCTAAGAATTGAGTGAGTTAGGAAATTGGGTGCAAAGCAATTATGAGATAATGAACCCCCAGGCGTTCTCAGGAATCCTAGAAGGCAGTAGCTTTTCCCGTGGACCTGGGATAAGAGTTGAAAATAGTTCATACACATTTCAGAGATCAGAGTTACTTCAAATGACACCCAGTTGACACTCTCTTTCCTTCTGTGCCCATAAACCTTCTGTAATTTCTGACACAAGAGTTAGTATAGGTGAGTGGAGCCCAAAGCCCAGACCATAGGGAGGGGCAGGTGCTTTCAGCCTCTGGCAATTAATACCAGTATTTAGAGGCAGTTTTTTCTGGGGGACTGATCAGGAGGTCTGGTTGTAGTTTATATATAGCATTTTTCAGGTTAAAATGAAGTGCTGTTAATGGTCATTTTTACAAACAGTGTTTTAAAGTGCAAATGATTAATAATTTGACTAATCTAGCTACTTGTTATTGAGTAAACTTTATTGTCTCTATAAAACTTCTGGACCATCTTTTGCTATTTGAATCATTAATGGCACTTGCTTTCCCAGTAAACTTTTCCTTTTATTGTCCCCATTCCCAATTTCTTTTTATCCATTTATAGCTTTTTTATTATATATTTTTATTTTTATTTTTTATTTAGATGGAGTCTCACTCTGTTGCCTTGGCAGACTGGAGTGCAATGGCATGATCTCAGCTCACTGCAACCTCCACCTTCAGGGCTCCAGTGATTCTCCTGCCTCAGCCTCCCAAGTAGCTAGGATTACAGGCGCCTGTGACCATGCCCAGCTAATTTTTGTATTTTTAGAAGAGACGGGTTTTCACCATGTTGGCCAGGATGGTCTCGAACTCCTGAACTCAGGTGATCTGCCTGCCTCTGCCTCCCAAAGTGCTGGGATTACAGGCGTGAGTCACTGCACCCGGCCTATAGCTTGATCTTTAAACTGCTGCAAGTTCCATAGTTAATTCATTTACTGTCATATTTCAGATTTCTGGGAAAATGCATACATTTTACTTCAAAACATCCTTACCTTAATATTTGACTTAGAAGCTAGTTTTATTTCCTGTTGAGGTAGGAGTTCTTTGAAAATATTAATCTAGAATTTCATATGTTTTCCGTTTTGCCTGAATTGTGCTTGGGTTTATTTAAGATTTTCAGTTTGGTTTTAACTAGAGCTGCATGTCATAGGCTTGTCTCTAGAGGGCAGTACAGTACCATCAAAGAAACACATGGCTTTTTCTGCTAGTAACGCACAATTGGTGTTTCTGTGTCTATAAAGATGACCTTCATTTGTCGATGATAATGTCTTCTCTTTTCATTATTTCCCCTTTTGACCCACTCTTGAGACATTTGATCACTAATTATATCCAGCATCAAAGTGAAGTTTGTAAAACATCAAAGTAGCTACACGGTGCTGGATCAGGTCCTGGGTACTACAACATCTTAGTAGCCATTACATTTTATATTTTTATGATAACAATAAAGGTAGCCTAGAATATTAAGAATTCCTGGTCTTGGACCCACACATTATTGGGGCACCTAGTATAGAAACTGAGTTCTGAATAGCACTTTAAATTAACACCGTACATCTAAATATTAACAGTCCCCAGGTAGCATTTATTGTTACTTCTCAATTAACACACTTTATTTTACCCTGAGCATTATGATGTTTTGCTATTATTGGCAGGTTCAAGAAGATGCTAGGAACTTGCCATCCCTTTCCTCCGTCAAGCCGTTTAAACCTCCTGAAATGCACCTGTGACCCTTTGCTTCTGTTGGTGAGTTGGATTCCCTTATGAGCTAGTTAACTTTGCTTCTTTCTATGACTTCAGCCTGCACCCTTAACAGTAGACAGGCTCTTTGAAAATGCATTACCTGGGCCTTGAGGGGGATAAGAAGTGGGAATTTGTATTCTCAGTGCAAATCCTTCATCACCAGCAAACAGTCAACCCAAAGCCTCTCCAGCAAGGCTTTATTGGTGTTATCGGGTGAGTGACGGACTGAATGCTCAAAAGGCTTTGGATTGTCATCTGAATTGGTGCGTTACTTTGCATTCCCACTGCCACCATCCTAGTTTAGGCAGCGATTATTGTGCATGCCTCCTAGATACTTTCCTTCTTGCCTTTGGCCCTTGCACAGCCTGGTGTTTCTTTATAATTTGTAATTCTTCAGTACTTTGTCACTGCCAAATTAACAGTTCAGATTCTCTAGATGCCACTCATGACATAGCCCTAAAAATTTTTCATAGTGCCCTAATAATGTATCAATGCATGACAAGGAATCTAGGCTGCCTTAATTGTTATTACTGTAAAAATGGCAAGTTCTTTGGGAAATATTGTATTCCTAAAAAATTGGACTATTCAGTATTCTTTGAAAAAATGTTATGTTTTTTAGTCTCTGCGCTTTTATTCATTGTTTCTTGTCTCTGGTATATGTGCTCCCCCATCTCCATTTTATACTATTGAGATCTTACCAATTCTTCAGAATTTGGCTGAAAATTTAACCCTTCCTAATAAATAATCACTCCACACTGGAAGTAACCTTCCCTTTCTTTTTTTCTTTTTTTTTTCATTTTTGAGATGGAATCTCACTCCATCACCCAGGCTGGAGTGCAGTGGCATGATCTCGGCTCACTGCAACCTCTACCTCCCGGGTTCAAGCAATTCTCCTCTCTCAGCCTACAGAGCAGCTGGGACTACAGGCACCTGCCACCACGCCTGGCTAATTTTTGTATTTTTAGTGGAGATGGGATTTTACCTTGTAGGTCAGGCTGGTCTTGAACTCCTGATCTCAGGTGATCCACTGGCCTTGGCATCCCAAAGTGCTGGGATTACAGGCATGAGCCACCGCACCTGGCCCAACTTTCCCTTTCTTTATCATTGGAAATGCTTTTTTTTTCCCTTCACATTTATGACATTTTTAATGCTTTTTATTACAGCTATTTGTTCACATGTCTTGTCTTCCCTGCTGGATTGTAGGCTCTTTAAAATATAAGGATTTTTATCATATTCTTTTTTTATTTCTCTCAATACCAGGGGCATAATAGACCAGCAATACATTTTGAGACATAATGCTTATTAATGTATACATATAGTCCCATTTTTGTAAAAGTATAATATATTACACAACAGATATTAAATGAGACTTTTTCTGTTGTCATGGAATTCTGACTAAGTCATCAAAGCTGAGGACAATGGACAATAAGTACACACTAATTTTCCAAAGAGGTGTAAGCATGTCCCAGAGGACTTGCTATGATATAGTGGGCCAAAGTAGTCCAGTATCTACCATCATCAGCTGCTTATGTCAAGCTTGGACACTCATTGCAGAGGATGCATAGGTGCATAGGTGTGGCGCATGAGACATTTTACAAGAGAACTGGATACCTGTGCCCAGAACTTTGGGTCAAATGTAAGGAAGATCAAAACTGTTGACTGCCTCTTGCTTGCAAAATCTTGGCTTTGGGAGGCTGTTTGTGAGAGGGCAGCAGTCAGGATGGGTGGGAGAAAAGATCTGTAAATTCCATGAGCCACATAGCCACTGAGGAGGGTGTTAAGTGTCTTGAAAATGTCTTACCCAAGAGGGCTACTTGCCTTAGGGAGGGCCTCCAGCAAAAAGGGGCTGTGGGTGAACTGTCAGGTGGCACATACTGGTGGGGAGTGCTTGTATCCTAGAAAGTATTTTTAGCATCATGGTACAGGTGAAGTTGCCCATAGAGGTGGGGAAATATTTCCAAAACAGGATGAAAATAATGCTCTTCACTCCAAGAGAGAACTGGAATTTGATCGTCTGCCATGACAGTGGGTGCTTGACACAAGGGCATCAACTAAGTAAAAAGGTCATTTCTTCTTTTCCCTCCTGCTTGTTGGATCCAATCCCCTTGTCAGGCCAGAAGAAGTAGGAGGAGGTGGAACGAGGCATGTGAAAGAAGAGTCACATTCTCCTCCTTCCAGTTCCACAATGTCACAGGACTTTAATCCTTGCATAAGCTCTGAGATGGGGGAAAGGATAAAATGTTCTTATAGCCAAAAAGTGACTGGCAAAACATGGGATCCACTCAGGGCATACAAAAGGAGGTGAAAAGAGAGCTACCAGAACCATTTTGAAGGAGGTGCCATGGAAAAAAAAAAAGAAAGCTCTTCCCTGATTATATGCTACCGTGTTTATCCCTTTAAACAGAATCTTATATACATTTATCTATTGATCAATTGATCAATCACTATTTATTGATCATGGGATTACATGTAATTTATAATTTTATATTTGTTTATGTGAGTTTTCTAAAATGGATGTGTATTGTATAAAAATACTTACAAAAATAATTTTTTTAATAGAAAATTTGAAAAATAGAAGAGTTCTAGAAGAAAATAAAAATTGCTTACAAATTCCCATCCATATGCAACAACTATTGATATTTTAGTATTTTTACTTATATTTTGTGTTCATATGGCTATTTTCACAACACAATTGCAATAATATTATTGATACAATTTTGTGTCCTGCTTGTTTAAAGTGGCACTCTTCCATGACTTTAAATATCTTGAAAAATATGGAATAGAAATTAAGGATAAAATAAAATGCGTTTAACCAATCTCTATTGCTGAACATTTAAATTAGTTCAAACTTGTGATATGGATAGTCCCATGTAATAAATTTTTGTCTGTTTTATATACTTTTCTAATGGTTTCCTTTATCTAATCTTTTATATTTTCTTCCTTTGTTGGACATGTATTATGTGCCAATTACTAAATAAGAGACTGGAATATAGCTATTAAAAAGAAGTAGCCCTGACTCTCAAGATCTCACAATGTAATGGGGAGAGAAATACCTAAAAGAAAATTTGATAGCATTTTGTATATATGATCATATGATATACAAGATCATATGTATCCTGTTTATAGCAATATGAACAGGATATTACAGGGAAACAGGAAGCATTTCTAACCCAACTTTGGAGGGCATGGGGGAGCCGTGGGCAAGTGGTAAGGCAAAGAGTGTGCATGCTGAGTAGAAGAGGAGGAGAGACAGAAGGTGAGTACTGGTAGGGAGGTAAGAAACAACATTGGGGTGTGGAGATGGGAAAGAGGAGGATAATAAGAACCTCATACTTAAATAGGAATTATAATAGGCCCACTTTATAGGGCTATTGTGAGGATGTGAGGATTAGATGAGATTATATGAATTGTCCAGCAAAGTACCTGGCACTTGCTAAAATTTAGCTACTATTTTCACTGTCATCCACATTGCAACTTTCCCCATTCTTTGTTTATGTTAATAGAATGTTAATAGAATTAGGCCTAGCTCTCTCTCAGACCATTGTATTAGTCAGGGTTCTCCAAAGAAACAGAACAAATAGGATATATATATATATAAAATACAGGATATATATATTGGTTATATAGGATATATATATTGGTTATACAGGATATATATATCCTATTGGTTCTGTTTCTTTGGAGAACTCTAAAATTTTATTACATTTAATTAATTAATTAATTAAAACAGAGTCATGCTCTGTTGCCCAGGCTGTAGTGCAGTGGCACTATCTCAGCTCACTTCAACCTTCACCTCCCAGGTTCAAGTGATTCTCCTACCTCAGCCTCCCAAGTAGCTGGGACTATAGGTGCCCACCACCACATCTGGCTAATGTTTTGTACTTTTAGTAGAGATGGAGTTTTGACCATGTTGGCCAGGCTAGTCTCAAACTCCTGACCTCAGGTGATCTGCCCGCCTCAGCCTCCCAAAGTGCTGGGATTATAAGCGTGAGCCACTGAGCCTGGCCTGAATTTTATTTTTTATTAAGGGATTGGCTCCTGCACAGGAAATTATGAAGGCCAAGTAGTCCCATGATATGCTGTCTGCAAATTCCCAGTTAGAGTCTGAAGGCCTGAGAATAGGAGTGGGAGGCTGGAGATGGAGGGAGTGGGAGGCTGTACTGGTGTAAGATATGGAGTCCAAAGGCCTAAGAACCAGGAGATCTTTTGCCTGATGGCAAGAAAAGATGGATGTTCCTGGTCAAGAGGAGAGAGAGAAAGAGAGAAAGAGAGAGAGAGAAAGAGAGAGAGAAAGAAAGAGAGAGAGAGACGGAATTTGCCCTTCCTCTGCCTTTTTTTCTATTTAAGCTCTCAGTGGATTGGATGATGCCCACTCACATTTTTGAGGGGAATCTTTACTCACTCTACTGATTCAAATGCTAATCTCTTCTGGAAACAGCCTCACAGACATACCCAGAAATATTGTTTTGCCCACTATCTGGGCATCCCTTAGCCCAGTCAAGTTGACACATTAGATTAACCATCATAAATATTTCTTGGATGGGCACATGGAAACCCCCACTATTACAGAAAAGCCAACACTCTTACAGCTTGTCCTACATGCTAGGCACTCTTCTAAATGCTTTACAGGCACTGAGAGTTTAAGTAATTGGTCAGGCAGCCTGGCTTCATGCCCCAAACAGGATGTTTTAGGTCCTTGCCACACATTCTTGCTATCTCTTTTCACTCCTGGAGATAAAACTGTCTGCTTGTCTTCTTCCAGATTCCTCAATATTTTAAGCATTTTCTTATGGGATGGCTGCAATCCATGATATTAGAACTTCTTGTAATTTTAGTATTGTTAAACAGTTTATAAGAGGAGAGACACCAGGTAACTGGTTTTATTAATCCAAAATTTGGACCCTTCCTCCCATTTTCTGAGTTTATTTTAGGGATCCATAATTTGTACTACTAAAAATAAGTTCCAAAGATATTCTGAGATTTAGGACAGGTTTACTGGAATTGGAATTATGGGCAAAACCTGTGCCACCAGTATTTAACTCAGAATATTTAAAAGTAAACTCCAGTAGTAGTTATATATCTAGAAGAGTGTTTCTTTTTTTTTTTTTCTTTTTTCTTTCTTCGTCTTTTTTTTTTTTTTTTTTTTTTTGAGACATACTTTGGTTCCTGTTGCCCAGGCTGGAGTGCAATGGCATGATCTTGGCTCATTGCAACCTCCGCCTCCTGGGTTCAAGCAATTCTCCTGCCTCAGCCTCCCAAGTAGCTGGGATTTCACACGCCCACCACCATGCCCAGCTAATTTGTGTATTTTCTGTGGAGATGGTTTCACCATGTTGGCTAGGTTGGTCTCAAACTCCTGACCTTAGGTGATCCACCCACCTTGGCCTCTCAAAGTGCTGGGATTACAGGTGTTAGCCATCCACCTGGCCTAGAATAGTGTTTCAAATATGAATAGCTTATTTTTATATTTATAGTATATATACCCTAAGTTTTCCCATTTAAATGCTATTTGCAAGGCTAAATTTGAAACATGATTTAAAGAATGGAATGATTCATCTTTTAAAAGGGCACTGAAACAACTCACTCTTGTTATAAGGACCCATTTAAAAAAATTCCTTCATTACCACTTAAGATATCTGCATGTGAAAGATAAAATGTAAGTGCAAGACTTCTTGATAAGCTACTTGTTATCTCCTGAGGATTACTTCTCTAATTCTAGCTATTTCACTCTCCTAGCTTTAATGTTCAATCTAGTATAAAACTGAACTTAGAAAGATATCTTTACGTTGAAGCCTTATATCGATACTTTATGTCAGAGTTTTCCAAACTGCCCAGTTATTAGAAATACTTGGAGCACTTGTCAAAAATAAAGCCCATCCCTCCTCATTCATCTTAGCCAGACAATGACGTCTGGGAAACTATATTTTCCACCCAGCGTCCAGGTGACTTATATCATTAGGCAAGTTTGAGAAACTTCTCAATACCAGTGATTCTTTTATCAAGTATACCTGGGGGACTTGTTAAACATATGTGTTTCTGGGTTCCATCGCCAAATACTCAGATTGTAAGATATAAGTGGTCCTTTAACCACCTCAGGAAAAACAGCGACTCAGGAGGGTCATCATCAAGGCTCTCGTTCAGCAGAATGGGTCAGTGAGTGAGGTCTGTGACCTCAGAGAAGGGTAGCTTATTGAGCTTGGAAATCCTGGTGGGAAGGCAATACTGAAAGGATGGAATGGGAAAAAGCCTCAAGTCAGGAATCAATTATACCACTAGAATAACCCTCGGGACTTGAGAACAAAAATCTGACTTTAAAATGAAAGCCATCTGAACCAAGATGCGACTTATATGCCTGTTGAAAAGGTTGACTGTTGTGTGTCTGGATTTGCAGAGTGAACAACAGGATTATGCAACACTTCAGCAAATGAAAACCTGTAACTACAAGTGCAGTTGTAAGAAACAGGTTGAAGATAGAAGTAGGGAACTATAGTCACCAGTAGTTTCTGATAACCTAGACTCCCTTAGTTCTAAATTGTCTTCCTTTATAGCATTTCCTCAACGAAGCATTTTTGGATCGTTTCTATAAGTAACATGGGGAATAGGGGTGGGGGGTTATTTGTTATAAATGCAGGTTTCTGGGCCCTACCTTAGATTTATGGATTAAAAATGTATAGGAGTGAGGTAGGGAATAGCATTTTAAATAAGCTCTCTCTCTCTCTTTTTTTGAGTTGGAATCTCACTCTGTTGCCCAGGCTGGAGGGCAGTGGTACCATCTCGGCTCAGTGCAACCTCTGTCTCCTTGGGTTCAAGTGATTCTCCCGAGTAGCTGGGATTACAGGCATGCAGCACCACACCAAGCTAATTTTTGTATTCTTAGTGGAGATAGGGTTTCACCATGTTGGCTAGGCTGGTCTCAAACTCCTGACCTCAAATGATCTGCCTGCCTCAGCTTCCCAAAGTGCTGGGATTACAGGCATGAGCCACCGTTCCCAGCCTTTAGATAAGCTCTTAATGATCCTTATACATATTGAAGTTTAAAACTCATGACCTTATTAGAGGCTCCTGAAGCCTGAAATATGTCTAGACAGGTTAACACATTAAACAGATTATCAGACAGTAAATGAATTAGCTCTCTGGAGGATAAAGCAGCTGAGATAAGAATTTGATTGGGGGAGGAGGAGTAGGAGTAGGAAAAAAGTGAAAAACAAAGGAATAGAAACTTTCCTGATGGGGAATACCCGAGTGTGATTTTACATTTATATAGAGGAGAAGCATCCAGAGGGATAGAAACATTGAGGGCTTTGTTCCAGCAGCACCTTCAACACAGAAACATACTGGAATGACTGGGACAGATCTGCAGGCTGTTTCTGAAGTAAAGTGAAGAAATGTGGTAGGAAGAGTATATATCAATGCTCTCTCTGAAAACTTAGTGATATATTTCAGTGTTTCTTATAACTGTTATAGCTCTATTTTGATTAAACACCTCTGGAAACTACTATGCTTGTAGGCTTCGCCAATGTGGATGCACCTTCAGAAGAAGTCATGATATGGTTTGGCTGTGTCCCCACCCAAATCTCATCTTGAATTGTAACTCCACACCAGCAGGGGGAAATGTTTTTCTAAAGCCAGAATAGTTGTTGCCTTTTGCCTTCTAGAAAGAGAAGTCATCAACCATATATACAAATACACACACACACACACGTATCTATATATATATAGAAGTGTATAATATATATCATGTAGTTTTTAATATATGTGTGTGCTCTTATTTCCTTCCTGCCCTAGAATTGTGGAGTTACTGTCAAAGCTAGAAATGTGAAATATTTGTGTCAAAAATTTTATCACAGCAACTCTTCCTTTAAGATTTTCAGAGAATTGAATATATTTTATAGATAGTTCTAGACATAGAACACAAATACTGCTGTCAAGAAAATTTCCTCTAAGAATGATACAGAAAAGATGTTACTGTCAGAAAAACAATGAATTTTTCAATGATAATAATTTCTGTAATACATTCCTGAGAGCGTAGGAATAAGACTACATAAATATTCTTATTCAAACAACTTGAGAAGACATGCATAAACATAAACTGTATTTATAGGTTTAAAAATTACACTATATGGAGTCCTAAAAATATTCCTTTTGATTTTTTAAATCCATGGATTCTCACTGCTACAAAGAAAGAATAAAATGACAAATGGAAGATGCAAAGACACACAACCAGGGACATTTTAGAAGAAACCCAAATGTACTATATCATCACAAAATGTTTTTAAATATGAGAGAAATTATGATTCTCCTTATACAAAAAATGTGTTTATCTGGTCTCAATAGCACAAGAGCCAGAAAAGAAATTCCCACAGGGAAAAAAAACTGTAAGCCACTGTATAAGACA
Organism: Chlorocebus sabaeus; assembly: GCF_047675955.1. Lineage (NCBI taxonomy): Eukaryota > Metazoa > Chordata > Mammalia > Primates > Cercopithecidae > Chlorocebus > Chlorocebus sabaeus. The sequence continues at coordinate 21,433,018 of NC_132927.1, read as the reverse complement.
ATAAAAACAAATGATATTCTTATTTGGAAGATGGAGCCCGAGAAATGGTTATTCCAATTTAGAGTAAAACATATTTATTAAATACATAGAATATAATAAGTATAGTTATGCAAAAAACTGATTGTGATAGCTAGCCTTCCAAGAGTACCCCCATAATCATTGCCTCCTGGTCCTCCTCATTTCCATGACCTTAGGTAGTCTTCTTCTACGTTGAATCATGGCTAGCTTGTGTGATAAAAAGGATACTGCAGAAATAAAAGATATTGCCATTTCTGCCTTGTTGTGTCTCAGATTACTAGCTATGGGGGATGTCATTTTCCATGTCATGAGGTTATTGTTGAAAGTCCTGAGTGAGAAGGAACTAAGGCCCGCCACGAGCTGTCAGGACCAACTTGCCAGCACATGAGCAACTTACTTTGGAAGCAAATCCTCCAGCCTCCATCAAGCTTTTCAATGACTGCAGCCCTGGCTTACATTTTGATTCCAACCTCATGAGAGACCCAAAGATAGAATGACCCAGCCAAACTGCTTTGGAATTTCTGTCCCACAGAAACCATAAGATAATAAATGTTTATTGTTTAAAGTGACAAAGTTTTGGAGTCATTTATTACACAGCAATACATAACTAATGCAATGGCCTCCTCAACCTGATAGGTAGATGTCCTGACATAAGACATTTATATCTTGGTGAGATTCGAAGGAATACATCCTTTGCTTTCCAAGTTAATAAACTCAATTTTATCACGTCACTCAGAAGTGATGAGTCTCTAGGAGGTCAATCATTTGTCAAACTCACTACAGCACTGCTCTTAACCCAAAAAATCAATTTATTAATTTACAATGGGAAGGAGACCCGCGATTGCTCAGAATGTTAAGTACTTTCAAGAGACTAAGTTAAAATCCAACCATAGTTTTGTGAGAGTAGAATTAGATGGCATATCACTGGATATTCTTACAGAATATGTCCACAAAACAATGGGAGCTGAATTTAAAATTCTTTCTCCTTTCTAAGAATGTTTCTGCCAAAAGGACTAGTCACCAGAACAAGAGCACCTTCTTCTTAGGCCATGCTACATAGACTGAAAAATTCTTTGCCATTCAACTCCTTTTGCAATATATATGACATCAACAAAAGTTTCAGTCATTAAAATTTTATCTCAAGCCCAATGTTGCAGTTAATCAGTGTGCAATTTAATTTACAAATTCTTCCCTGTGAGATATTAGGTCAAATCCTTATATGTCACCAATTTTCCAAATCTTATGGTAATAACCCCACAAATAATTCATTCTACATGTTTATATTAATTTCTTCAACTTTAAAGAGGAACATTCCTACTGACACAAAATTCTGTAACTATAAGCTCTCAGGATATATCAAGCTTCTGCAGACTGGCTGGTAATCACTGACTTCATCAAATTGTAACAAGATTATCTAGAGGCCACGCTTTTAAGAGAGACACAAGGAAATGATGCTTTCTGTAGCTAGTGACTTATATGAGTCCATTTTCACACTGCTGATAGACATACCTGAGACTGGGCAATTTACAAAAGACAGAAGTTTAATGGACTTACAGTTCCACATGGTATAATTGTTAAGTATACAGAAAAATTAAAATGTCAAATTATTGGCATGAATTTCACCATTCTCTATATTGTATAGTACCAATAGATATTTATAATATATAATTATAAGTGCAAATATAAGGGCATACAATTCATATGGAATCAACAACATTTTATAGGTCATACATACATGTATGTTTTATTCTTAACAGAACAGTAGGAAAAAATGGCACAAAAGTAACTTTTATTTCACTTCTTTATATGTGCATATTCTACAAATACTTTGTACTTCAGCTAACTTATGTATAAGGAAAGATTGAAATGAAAAGGAACCGTGGGTTGCTTTATCTTTCTCTTTTTTTCTAAGTCATCGTTTTCAGCGGTAGTGGTACTGGGAAGTGACATGAATAAAAAAGGATGTAATAGGGTTCCTTGGTCATTTGTGTTTCTTAGAACACCATTACCCTTTTCTGCATTCCAAGCAAGTTTCAGTTCAAAGGAAAAGCATAAACTCTCTGATTTGTTAGTGACATCACTTACTCAGTTTTAGATGTCAAGTATGGAACATGAACACAGAATTGTGGTGGATCCACTATGCATTGTATTTTAGTAAGACTCAAAGTGAAAGAAGCAAGTTATGGAAGTCATGAAGACTATATGCAAATGGGGTGGCAAGTTACAGCTGGCATGTACAGAGTATATAGCATATACTCTGCGATATGCATGCTCTATTGTCTTATAAAACACACACTCAAATTCAAGATTCTTAACAGCAGAGCTTTTAACCAAGTTCAGGACCCTTTTGAGAGCAGGGCTCTATGTGATTGCACTTGTCACCTGCCCATGAAGCTGGCCCTGTGCCTACTTTATAACATTGTAAATCTCCTAGCAGAGGACGTAATAGGTGACTTGAAATGTCCTTCCATTTTCTTACAGAAAACATTAGATTCCTTCAGAAAACATTAGATTCCTTCAGAGTAGACATACTGGTAGACATACAGGATAGAACTCTGAATCTTGAGACCCAAGGAGTGATGAAAACTATTCACAGTGACCTATTATTTTACTAAGAGAAGAAATTACAACTTTTCAGGTTCTGCTGAAACCAATTTAAATCTTTCTGTACTTTGTTCTGATGTAGCCACTGTGATTGGTTTGGTGAGCAGATGAAATAAGAAGACAGATGTTTGGTGTGGTTTTCAGGGCCTTATAAAGCGTCCTCTCCCCCTCAAATGTCTCTCCATTATTTACGTGCCACAGTGCTTCCAAGTTCACCATTAGAAATTTATTTATTTGGGTGAAAGTGCCATCCTATTTTAAAACACTGCAAATAAAACTATGGTGTAACTGAGCATGAAGTGGTTTGGGTCAAGTCACTTAAAGTGTTTAGAAAAAGAAAAGGGCAAGGTTCCTTTGGGAATCATTTTGGCTTTGACAGTCATATTTAGTCAGCATTTAGTCAAAGAAATAGATTCCTTTAGGAAATGACCTGGGGAGAAATCAGCGATAATTCTGACTGAGTCCCTCTGTCTTCCTAGGAGATAGTAATGCTTCCCTCAAAGGTCAACTTTGAAGAGTTGTGAGTCAGAGGTGTTGTTGGAGGAAAATGATTAATGCAAGGAAGAACTTATTAAGCCTTACTTTGGTTGTGTAAGTCCAGGGAGGTTAGAAAGGAGCCTACCAAGATATTGGCCAATCAACTTATCTTCTTCTGAATTCTCAGTGTAAATCCTGTTGTGTTTCCTTTCCTCTCTTTCAGTTATTCATCCCTATTTTTTTCTACTTTTTGAGACTTCTCAAACAGGCACCACTGCATAGCAGTTTATTATTGGACAGAGTGTACCTAGGAGGTCTCAACTAGAAGCTGTACTTATAAATTCAATCATACTATTTAGGGAAAACATCTGAAAATACAATAAACTTGTAAAGACATTAGGTTAAACAATGATCACTGGACATCCACATGCAAAAATGAATGTAGACAAATCTTATACCCTTCACAAAAATTAATCAAGATCACAAATCTAAATGTAAAGCACAAAACTATAAAACTAGAGGTTAACATAGGAAAAAATTTAAGTGACCTTGGGTTTGGCAATAACTTTTTAGCTATGACACCAAACGTATTATCCATAAAAGAAGAATTGACAAACTAGACTTCATTAAAATAAAAAATTTCTACTCTGTGAAAGTGACTGTCAAAAGAATGAAGAGACAAGCCACAGACTGGGAGAAAATATTTGCGAAAAACGTATCAAGGATTGTTATCCAAAATACACAAATAAATCTTAAAACTCAACAATAAGAAAACAAATATGATTAAAAAATGGGTCGAAGACCTTAACAGACACCTCATCAAGGAAGATATATCTATGGAAAATATGCATATAAAAACATGCCCCATATCATATATCATTAGGGAAATGCAAATTAAAACAACGAGTTACCACTACATACCTATTAGAATGATTGCAATTCAGAACACTGACAACACCAAATGTGTGGAGCAACAGAAACTTTGCTGCTGGTGAGAAGGCAAGATGGTACAGCCAGTTTGGAAGACAGTTTGGCAGTTTCCTATGAAACTAAACATAATCATACTCCTTGGTATTTATCCAAAGGAGTTGAAAACTTATGTTCACACAAAATCCTGCACATGAATGTTTATAGCAACTTTATTAATAATTGCTAAAACTTGGATGTAATCAAGATCTTTTTCAGTAGGTGAATAAATAAACTGAGGTACCTCCAGACAACAGAATTTTATTCTGCACTAAAAATAGATGAGCTATCAAGTTATGGCAAGACATAGAGGAAAAGAAACACTAAGTGAAAGAAACCAGTCTAAGAAGGCTACATACTGTAATCTCAGCTATATGACATTCTGGAAAATACAAAACTATGGAGACAGTAAGATCAGTGATTACCAGGGGTTGGGGGAAGGAGGGACAAATAGGTGGAGCAGAGGATTTTTAGAACATAGAAACTACTCTGTATAATACTCTAATGGTGGATACATTCTGTATTTGTTCCAAACCTGTAGACTGTAAGAGTGAACCCGAGTGCAAACTATGGACTCTTTGCAATAATAATGTGTCAAGGTAGGTTCATCAGCTGCAACTAATGTCCCTCTGGTGGGGAATATTGATAATAGAATAGGAAATGTTTGAGGCAGATAGTATATTGGGTATCTCTCTACCTTCCTCTCAACTTTGCTGTGAACTAAAATTACTCCAAAAAATAAAGTCTTTAAAAAATAATGACCACAATCTCAAACAACTATATTGTGTTTTTCTGTGTGCCCACTCCTCTCTAAGAGCTTTGCAATTACTAGCTTACTTATTTCTTGCTATAACTATTTGAGTTAGGTTATTCTTATTTTCATTTCACAGATAAAAAACTGGCATATGTCAGATGAGTAGGTATGAGAAAGAATAAAAAACCCCAAAACCTGGCATATAGAGGGTAGTATTTATTATTGCCTTGATATAAATTAATTTATTAAGTGTTTAATTCAGTTATTGTACAATAATTCTGTGTCACAAACCATCTCAAAAACTCAGTGTCTTCCAAAGCCGAGCATTTATATATTTTTGGTCATGAAATGGTGGATAGGCTGTGGCTCTGGTGTGCTTGGCTGGGATTAGTTGTGTTTATGTCTGCTATCCTCCATTTTCTCATTTCTCCTTGGACTAGCAACTACCTAGGGGTGTTATTTTTCTCATGGCAAATTACAGCAGCACAAAAGCACAAGTTAAACTACAAAAGCCCATTTAAGGTATCAGATCATTTCATATCCACTGACATTCATTGGCCAAAACATGGCCAGCATCAAAGGCGCAGGAAAGTATTTTTCACCCACAGTGGGAGGGCACTAGCAAGTGACATAGCAAAGGGCATGGATGTATAATCCTATTATGGGGAGCATTTGGGACCAATGTCCAATCAACTTCTAGATGGGAGTGGGACATTGAGAGAACGTGAATCATATTGGGTGGAGAAGAGGGTACGTTAAGAGCGAACATTAACTGTGATGCATGGTGCACACTGTGAAAGTCTGGGACAGTGGCATGAGGGCTTCAGGTCAGAGGGTAGGCGAGCTACAAAGGAAAGTTATTTCTCTCACTCCTTTTTTCTAAGCCCAAGGAAGACTGTCTATTTTGCAGCTTTATTTATGGTTATCCCAGCAATTAGGAGGGACACTCAGAGAGAACAATGGCAGTACAAGCCCCTGGGGTCCATTTTGAACCATTGCATTGTTACAACGCAGAGTAGTAGTAGGTTAGGGTTTTGGGTCACTGCTTATTCTCAGCAGATTTTATGATGTTCATTGAAATCCTGGCTCAACTCTCCTTCATTGTAGCACAAACAATATTCTAAGTAGCTTTCCTAAAATCCCACTGCTCATAGCAGCAAGGATGCTTCTTAATTTAAGGACTATATTTTGGATCAGTGTCCAGCCATTGGTTCCTTTGGGGTTTTGACAAGACTGTTTCTGGGAAAAGGCTACCATATTATTGTCTCGGATGCTACACACATTATGAAATTATAACAATATTAATAGCATTTTTCAGACTTCTAGTTTGTAGACTAGGGGAAATATGTTAGCCTTTGCAGAGGAGGGGAGGAAATTGAAAAGATGAGTCAGAGCCAGATGAGAAAAGGGTTGGGATGCAATGACAAGAAATTTGGACTTTATGTAGGATTATTCAGAGAAGAAAAGAGGAGGAAGTGAAATGCTAAGACTGATTTTTTTTTTTGAAAGATAGATTTGATAGCATGAGAAGAATGGATTTGAAAGGCGATAATGGAAAGGATGCAGAGGCACCAATTTGGAATTTACTGTGATGTTTTAGGCAAGAGACGGTAAGAGCAATCACATTCTCATTCCTGGGGCACCCATTTTTTGATATCCTTTTGAGACCATCTGTTCCTAACATTCCCTAGCACTTCCAATTCGAAAACAACAAAATTCTGGAAGGCTTTAGCTGGAAGTACCATCTGATTTTTAGATTTATGCTATTTTTTAAGATGTTTCCTAAAATGCCTGGCAAAAATAGGTGCTCAGTGTTTGCTAAATTAAAAAAAAATTGACTTCTATAAACAAAGTGCTTACTTTCTCTTTCTCTTTTGTTGTTGTTTATGGAAAGACAAAAATGTACCTTGTAGTATACTCAAGAAGAAAGAAAGCTTGTCAAGGCTCCAGTCTATAAGGGGTAAAAACATCCTCTTGTTTTTGCTTGCTGTAGGTTTTGGCATCTTGTCTATTATGGCCGTGTACCACCTTCATGTCCAGGGAAAGAAGCAGTAGTGTGCTGTGTAAGAGGCAGATTTGCTGAGAGCTGTTCAGGTACACCTGGAATCATATTCAATTCAGGCTAAAGCAGTATATTCCACACCATTCACAGGTCAGTTTGTGGCAAAAAGAGCATACCTTCTCTCTTGTATTTTATTTTTTATTTTAAGTTTCAGGGTACATGTGCAAGATGTGCAGATTTGTTACATAGGTAAATGTGTGTCATGGTGGTTTGTTGCACCTATCAACCCATCACCTAGGTATTAAGCCCAGCATGCATTAGCTATTTTTCCTGAGAATAAAGCTTCTCTGTTTTATGTAACTTGTTTGAGGGCCTGGGGCTAACCCTGAAATTTGGCAGAAATGTCTTCTTCTGGACCCTCTCTTTCATTTTAAAAGGTATTGCTCTTCATACTGGGCAGTGCTGGGCAGTACTTATTGCAGGCTTAGCGTTCCAGCTTTTCCCTGGTGCTCTTGGCTGGGTCTGTGTGCAAATGCCAGTGCTGCACTGGATTCAGCTCTGCTGAAGGGTGCCTACTGGCTCCTTATAAAGAGATTGTAGATGCCTATGAAGATCTGTTCTCCCATTTCAAAGGGTCTATTGTTCTTTTACACCTTTCCTTCTTACTTTCCATCCCTGAATGTGAGCTTGAAATGTGTCTCCTTTGATCATCCTTAGATTTTGACTGTCCTAGTCCATCTGGGTTACTATAACAGAATATCATAGATTGGGTGGTTTAACAACAAGAAACACTTATTTCTCATAGTTCTGGAGGCTGGGAAGTCCAAGATCAAGGCACTGGCTGATTCTGTGTCTGGTGAGGGCACCCTTGCTGGTTTATAGATGCCCATCGTATCACTGTATTCTCATATGGCAGAAGGGGCAAGGGAGCTCTCTGGGGTCTCTTTTATAAAGGCAATAATCCTATTCATGAGTTCTCTGCTCTCATGACTTAATCACCTCCCAAGGCCTTGCTTCCAAATACCATCATATTAGGGATTAGGTTTCAACATACACATTTTAGAGGGACACACACATTCAGTTTGTAGCAGAGTAATTAATCCTGTATTGGGTATTTTGGGAAAGAAGGCCCTGTGCCCCAATTTTGAACTTTGGTGGGCCTTGGGAAGTTGTAGTTGTGTTTCTCTGCATCATCACCTTGATTCAGTTAGTTTTTGTGTCTTTTGCTATGTAAACTAAGAACCCAATTTTATGGAGTAAAATCATTTACATTAGCTCCACAAAGGTTAGAAGAGTATTGCAAAGCATAACCTTGAAAGCCTTGCCCACATTTTTGGCTATACTTTGGAAACTGGAAGGGATTCCAACTGATGAGCCTCCAAATGTCAGTTCCTCACTCAATATCCTAATCCATTTTATCTAATCCTGTGGCAAGACCCAATTTCTAGTCTGTATCTCTTGGTCCTGCTCCTAGGTGCCATTTTTTTTTCCTCTGATATTTATATTGGGGTGCTCCAATAGCTGTCTTATAAGCTGCTTGCATGAGATTGCACTGCTCTGGCTCTTTAACACATTCTCTGAAACAGAGGTCCTTGAGTATAACATCAGGAAATAAAAAGTGGAGTGAGTGGCTTCATTCTTAGTGGCAGCATGTGCATGATGGGACAGCATTTCAAGGTATTAATCTATGCACCCCAAGGATCATCCATCAAATTATTTCACTTGTGACCTCAAGATCTTTATCCTCCCCTGGTCCTCTCAGACACACATGGGTCACCCAGAAACACAGGCTGTAAACACGTCATTATTAGGCTAAAGAAAAGTTGATGGCCTAAGTGGGAATGATTTGAAAGCACACTTTCAGAGTTTTTCTATTTTTGGTTAAATGATGCCTTGGGTGGAAAAGAGTAGGAGAAGAAGGACAGGATCCATGCAGATATGAGTGTACACTGGGGTGGTGTTTCTGAGGCAGGACTGAATGGTTTACAGTCCATTCATTAGCATGTATTCAAAATACTCAACGACTTATTCCATTCCTTGATGATAATATTTGCTATTTCTAGAGATGAGCCCAAATGCCTTTGCAGAAATGCTTTAACTATTAGGGCTAACTCTTTCCAGTGAGTTTTGCTCCATTCACATATGAAGCGAGGATGACTTTTTGGTTTTACATAGTTCATGGCCGCTAAGGATAAAGCTTAGGGGGGTAGTGGCTCAGGCTGTCAGTCATTCTGCCTTACCTTGGGTCCCCAAGATTGGAAACATTCCAACTTGTTTCCCCCTGAGCATTCTAAATTATTTCCCCTTTGTTGCTGAGTGTAGTATAAATTGCCAAGGGTAGAGCTGGCACAGAGATTATTTACATTTCTGTTGTTACATCTATTTGATAAATTCTTTTTAAAAATTTTTTAAAATTTTTATTATTATACTTTAAGTTCTAGGGTACATGTGCACAATGTGCAGGTTTGTTACATATGTATACCTGTGCCACATACTGTTTCTTCTTTGCTGGTTTAAGTTTATACATTTCTAACTTATTATAATTATCTTATAATAATAATAATAATGTGTAAGAATGTAGGGGTGATTATTACCATAACTCTGTAACTCAGCTCTCCTAAGCTATTGCTAGTGAAGCCAATGATAGAAAGATGTGGGCCGGGCGCGGTGGCTCAAGCCTGTACTCTCAGCACTTTGGGAGGCCAAGATGGGCGGATCACGAGGTCAGGAGATCGAGACCATCCTGGCTAACACGGTGAAACCCCATCTCTACTAAAAAAAATACAAAAAACTAGCCGGGCGAGGTGGCGGGCGCCTGTAGTCCCAGCTGCTCAGGAGGCTGAGGCAGGAGAATGGTGTGAACCTGGGAGGCGGAGCTTGCAGTGAGCCGAGATCGCGCCACTGCTCTCCAGCCTGGGCGACAGAGAGAGAGAGAGATTCCTCCTAAAAAAAAAAAAAGAAAAAAGAAAGATGTGTACATTAACTTTGCCAATAATTATCTTCTTTTTTTTTTTTTTTTATTGAGGGAGTCTTGCTCTATCGCCCAGGCCAAAGTGCAGTGGCGCAATCTCGGCTCACTGCAAACTCTGCCTCCCAGGTTCACGCCATTCTCCTGCCTCAGCCTCCCTAGTAGCTGGGATTACAAGCCCCCCCTCCCTTAACCACGTCTGCCTATTTTTTTTTTTTTGTATTTTTAGTAGAGACAGGGTTTCACCATGTTGGCCAGGCTGGTCTCAAACTCCTGACCTCAGCTGAGGTCTCCCAAAATGCTGGGATTACAGGCATGAGCCACCGTGCTCAAACTCTTTCTAAAAATATTTAAAGAGATAAGATCTTTACTGGGAATAGTAACTGTGGAAGAGTCATTCGGGGAATAGTAATTTCATTCCTAGGACTTGAACAACCCAGATAATCTCACGATTTTTCCTCCAAATTTGTAAATAATATAGTAGAATAAACATTTAAATTAGCCCAAATTACTACAAATGAAATAATAGCTTTATGTTTTCTTTGGGTCAACCAGTGGGGAATCTTTACCATTGCTAACACTTTGTTTTGTACCTGGATTAATACAGGGGTAATGGTGGAGGTGAAACAATCTATTTATTTCTAAGCAAAACCAAAATGCAATATGACCATCTAAGGTAGAATTTAAGGACTTGTTGAGGCTTGTTTTATTGATCCAGTCTGAAGAATCTTAGGCCACAGTTCTGGAGTGCCTTTTTATAAACATTATATATATATAATTTTTATTTTATTTTAAGTTCTGGGATACATGTGCAGGATGTGCAGGTTTGTTACATGGGTAAACATGTGCCATGATGGTTTGCTGCATCTATCAACCTATCATCTAGTTGTTAAGCCCCACATGCATTAACTATGTATCCGGATAATCTCCCTCCTCCTGTACCCCTGACAGGCCCCAGTTTGTGTTGTTTCCTTCCCTGTGTCCATGTGTTCTCATTGTACAGCTACCATGAGAACATGTGGTGTTTGGTTTTCTGTTCCTGTGTTAGTTTGCAGAGAATAATGGCTTTCAGCTCCATCCATGTCCTTGCAAAGGAGATAATCTTGTTCCTTTTTATGGCTGCATAGTATTCCATGGTGTATATATACCACATTTTCTTTATCCAGTCTACCATAGATGGGCATTTGGGTTGATTCCATGTCTTTGCTATTGTGAATAGTTCTGCAATGATGATACACATACCTGTATCTTTATAATAGAATGATTTATATTTCTTTGGGTATATGCCCAGTAATGAGATTGCTGGGTCAAATGATATTTCTGGTTCTAGGTCTTTGAGGAATCGCCACCCTGTCTTCCACAATTGTTGAACTAATTTATGTTCCAACCAACAGTGTAAAAGAGTGTTCCTATTTCTCTACAGCCTCACCAGCATCTGTTGTTTATTGACTTTTTAATAATCGCCATTCTGTCTGGCATGAGATAGTATCTCATTGTGGTTTTGATTTGGATTTCTCTAATGATCAGCTCTAGTGATGTTGAGCTCTTTTCCATGTGTTTATTGGCTGCATAAATGTCTAAGTGTCTGTTCATGTCCTTTGCCCCACTTTTTGATGTTTTTTTTTTTTCTTGTAAATTTATTAAGTTCCTTGTAGATGCTGGATGTTAGACCTTTGTCAGATAGATAGATGCAAAAATTTTCTCCCTTTCTGTAGGCTGTTTCTGTTACTGTGCAGAAGCTCTTTAGTGTAATTAGATTCCATTTGCCAAATTTTGCTTTTGTTGCAATTGCTTTTGACATTTTCATCATGAAATCTTTGCCCGTGCCTATATCCTGAATGGTATTGCCTAGATTTTCTTCTAGGTTTTTATAGTTTTGGGTTTTACATTTAAATCTTCAATCTATCTTGAGTTAATTTTTGTATAAGGTGTGAGGAAGAGGTCCAGTTTCAATTTTCTGCATATGGCTAGCCAGTTTTCCCAGCACCATTGATTAAATAGGAAATCCTTTCCCCATCGCTTATTTTTGTCAGGTTTGTCAAAGATCAGATGGTTGCAGATGTGCAGTCTTATTTCTGAGATCTCTATTCTGTTTCATTGGTCTATGTGTCTGTTTTTGTACCAGTTCCATGCTAGTTTGGTTACTGTAGTCTTGTAGTATAGTTTTAAGTTGGGTAGCATGATGCCTCCAGCTTTTTTTTTGTTTGTTTGTTCAGGATTGTCTTGGCTATTTGGGCTCTTTTTTGGTTCTATATGCATTTTAAAGTGGTTTTTTTTCTAGTTCTGTGAAGAATGTCAATGGTAGTTTCGTGGGAATAGCATTGAATCTATAAATAACTTTGGGCAGTAGGGTCATTTTCACATTATTGAATCTGCCTGTCCATGAGCATGGAAGGATTTTCCATTTGTTCTTGTCCTCTCTTATTTCCTTAAGCAATGGTTTGTAGTTCTCTTTGAAAAGGTCCTTCACTTCCCTTGTTAGCTGTATTCCTAGGTATTTTATTCTCTTTGTAACAATTGTGAATGGGAGTTCATTCATGGTTTGGCTCTCTGCTTGTCTATTGTTGGTGTATAGGAATGCTTGTGATTTTTGCACATTGATTTTGAGGTTTTCCTGACACTTTGCTGAAGGTGCTTATCACCTTAAGAAGCTTTTGGGCTGAGACTATGGAGTTTTCTAGATATAGGATCCTGTTGTTTGCAAACAGAGATAGCTTGACTTCCTCTCTTCCTATTTGAAGATCCTTTAATTCTTTCTCTTGCCTGATTGTCCTGGCCAGAACTTCTAATATTATGTTGAATAGGAGTGGTGAGAGAGGTGATCCTTGTCTTGTGCCAGTTTTCGAAGGGAATACTTCCAGCTTTTGCCCATTCAGTATGATATTGGCAGCAGTTTGTCATAAATGTCTCATTATTTTGAATTATGTTCCATCAGTACCTAGTTTATTGAGTTTTTAACCTGAAGAGGTGTTAAATTTTATCAAAGGCCTTTTCTGTATATATTGAGGTAATCATGTGGTTTTCATCTTTAGTTCTGTTTATATGATTAATTCCATTTATTAATTTGTGTATGTTGAATGAGCCTTCATCCCGGGGTTGAAGTCAACTTGATCGTGATGGATAAGCTTTTTGATGTGCTGCTGAATTTGGCTTGCCAGTATTTTGTTGAGGATTTTTGCATCAATGTTTATCAGGTATATTGGCCTGAAGGTTTTATTTTTCTTTTTTTTTAATCTCTGCCAGGTTTTGATATCAGGATGATGCTGGCCTCATAAAATGAGTTAGAGAGGAGTCTCTCCTTTTCAATTGTTTGGAATAGTTTCAGAAGAAATGATATCAGCTTCTCTTTGTACCTCTGGCAGAAATTAGCTGTAAATTCATCTGGTCCTTAGCTTTCTGTGGTTGGAAAAGGCTATTTATTACTGCCTCAAATTCAGAATTTGTTATTGGTCTATTCAGGAATTCAGCTTCTTCCTGGTTCAGTCTTGGCAGGGTGTGTATGTCCAGGAATTTATCCATTTCTTCTAGATTTTCTAGTTTATTTGCATAGAGGTGTTTATAGTATTCTCTGATGGTTGTTTACATTTCTGTGGGGTCAGCTGTGATATACCCTTTATCATTTTTTTAATTGTGCCTATTTGATTCTTCTCTCTTTTCTTCTTTATTAGTCTAGCTATCAGTCTATCTATTTTATTAATTTTTTCAAAAAGCTGGCTCCTGGATTCATTGTTTTTTTGAAGGAATTTTTGTGTCTCTATCTCCTTCAGTTCTGCTCCAATCTTGGTTATTTCTTGTCTTCTGCTAGCTTTGGGTTTGGTTTGCTCTTGCTTCTCTAGTTCTTTTAGTTGTGATGTTAGGGTGTCAACTTGAGGTCTTTCTAGCTTTTTGATATGAGCATTTAGTGCTATAAATTTCCCTCTTAACACTGTTTTACTGCATCCCAGAGATTTTGGTACATTGTCTCTTTTTTCTTATTGGCTTCAAAGAACTTCTTGATTTCTGCCTTAATTTCATTATTTACCCAGGAGTCATTCAAAAGCAGGTTGTTCAATTTTTATGTAGTTGTGTGGTTTTGAGTGATTTTCTTAATCTTAAGTTCTAATTTGATTGTGTTGTATTTGTTATGATTGATGAGAGACTGTTACGGTTTCAGTTCTTTTGCATTTGCCGAGGAGTGTTTTACTTCCAATTATGTAATTGATTTTAGAGTAAGTGCCATTTGGTGCCAAGAAGAATGTATATTCTGTTGTTTTTGGGTGGAGAGTTTTGTAGATTATCTATTAGGTTCACTTGCTCCAGAGCTGAGTTCAAGTCCTGAATATCCTTATTAATTTTCTGTCTCAGCAATTGGTCTAATATTGACAGTGGGGTGTTAAAGTCTCCCACTGTTATTGTGTGGGAGTCTAAGTCTCTTTGTAGGTCTCGAAGAACTTGTTTTATGAATCTGGGTGCTCCCAAGTTGAGTGCATGTATACATTTAGGATAGTTAGCTCTTCTTGTTGAACTGGTGATCCCTTTACCGTTAAGCAACGCTGTTTTGTCTTTTTTGATCCTTGTTGGTTTAAAGCCTGTTTTGTCAGAAACTAGGATTGCAACCCTGCTTTTTTTCTGCTTTCCATTTGCTTGGTAAATTTTTATCCACTCCTTTATTTTGAGTCTATGTGTGTCATTGCATGTGAGACAGGTCTCTTGAATATAGCACACCAATGGGTCTTGACTCTATCTAGCTTGCCATTCTGTGTCTTTTAATTGAGGCATCTAGTCCATTTACATTTAAGGTTAATATTATTGTATGTGAATTTGATCGTGTCATCATGATGCTAACTGGTTACTTTTGCAGACTTGTTGATGTAGTTGCTTCATAGTGTCACTGGTCTTTGTACTTCAGTGTGTTTTTGCAGTAGCTGGTAACTGTCTTTCCTTTCCATATTTAGTGCTTCCTTCAGGAGTTCTTGCAAGGCAGGCTTGGTGGTGACAAATATCCTCAGCATTTGCTTGTCTGAAAAGGATTTTATTTCTCCTTCACTTATGAAGCTTAGTTTGGCTGGATATAAAATTCTGGGTTGAAATTCTTCTGTTGTTTTTATTGATTTTTTTTTTTTTGATGATATCTCACTCTGTCACCCAGGTTGGAGTGCAGTGGTGTGATCTCAGCTCACTGCAACCTCTGCCTCCCAGGTTCGAGTGATTCTCCTGCCCTCAGGCTCCCAAGTAGCTGGGACTACAGGCACCTACCACCACGCCTGGCTAATTTTTTTTTGTATTTTTAGTAGAGATGGGGTTTTGCCATATTGGTCAGGCTGGTCTCGAACTCCTGACCTTGTGATCCTCCCACCTCAACCTCCCAAAGTGCTGGGATTACAGGCATGAGCCACCGTGCCCAGCCACACTAAAAAATTCTTTTGTTTTTTAAACAATGTTGAATATTGGTCCCCAATCTCTTCTGGCTTGCAGGGTTTCTGCTTGGAGGTCCACTGTTAGTCTGATGGGCTTTCCTTTGTAGGTGACCTGTTCTTTCTCTCTGGCTGCCCTTAACATTTTTTCCTTTATTTTGTCCTTGGAGAATCTGATGATTATATGTCTTGGGGCTGATCTTCTCATGGAGTATCTTACTAGGGTTCTCTGGAGTTCCTGAATTTGAATGTTGGCCTGTCTTGCTAGGTTGGGGACGTTCTCCTGGATGATATCCTGAAGTATGTTTTCCAACTTGGTCCCATTCTCCTCATATCTTTCAGGTACCTGAATCAGTCATAGGTTCGGTCTTTTTACATAATCCCCTAGTTCTCGGAGATTGTGTTTATTGCTTTTCATTCTTTTTTCTCTAATCTTGTCTGCCTGTCTTATTTCAGCAAGATAGTCTTCAAACTCTGAAGTTATTTCCTCTGCTTGGTCTGTTTGGTTATTGATCTTGTGGTTGCATTGGGAAGTTCCTGGGTTGTGCTTTTCAGCTCCATCAGGTCATTTGTGTTCCTCTCTAAACTGGCTATTCTGGTTAACAGATCGTGTAATGATTTATCATGGTTCTTTGCTTCTTTGAATTGGGTTGGAATATGCTCCTTTAGCTCGGGGAAGTTTGTTATTGCCCACTTGCTGCAGTCTATTTCTGTCAATTCATCCATCTTAGCCTCCGCCCATTTCTGTGCCCTTGCAGGAGAGGTGTTGTGATCATTTGGAGCAGAAGAGGCACTCTGGCCTTTTGAATTTTCAGCATTTTTTTGTTGATTCTTTCTCATCTTTGTGAGTTTATCTATCTTTGATCTTTGAGGCTGCTCACCTTTGGATGGGGTTTTTGTGGGGACATTTTTGGTTGATGCTGTTGTTGTTTTCTGTTTGTTTTTCTTTTAACAGTCAGGCCCCTCTTCCTAAGGGCTGCTGTGGTTTGCTGAGGATTCACTCCAGACCCTATTCACCTGAGTTCCTCCCGCAGTTGGAGGTGTCACCAGTGGAGGCTGCAGAACAGCAAAGATGGCTGCCTGCTCTTTCCTCTGGGATCTCTGTGGCAGAGAGGGTGCTGTGCTGGGGGGAATCCCACTTGTTCTGACTGCCGGAATTCGTCAGAGCCAGCAGGGGGAAAGATTAAGTCTGCCGATCTACAGAGACCATGGCCGCCCCTCTTCACAGGGGCTCAATTCCAGGGAGATCAGAGTTCTGTCCCTAAACCCCTAGCTGGAGTTGCTGACGTTCTTGCAGAGAGGCCCTGCCCAGTGAGGAGGGATGGGTCAGGGTCTGGCCTAAAGAGGTAGTCTGGCCACAATCTGCCACAGCTGCTGTGCTGCACTGTGGGGGAATTCCTCCTGGGTCCAAACCATCTGATCTCTCCGGCACTGGCAGGAGAAAAGTGGCAAACTGGAGCTGCAGTGTTGGCTGCCGCCGCTTCCCTGAGGAGCTCGGTCGTCTTAGGCAGCAGGCAGTCCTGGTAATAGTGGCTGTCCCTCCCTTGGAAACTCGGCAGTCTTAGGCAGTCTCCAACTGAGTGACTGCTGAGGATCTGTACTGCTCTGTGCTTGGGACCCAAGGCACAGTGATGTGGGCTCAGGAAGGGGATCTCCTGATCTGCAGGTTGCACAGATTCATATAAAAAGTGTAGTTTCCTGAGCAGCATAGCGCAATCACTCACTGCCTTCCTTGCCTGAAGGTGGGAGCTCCCCTTCCCCGTGTGGCTCCCAGATGGGCTGTTGCACCACCCTGCTTTTCCTTGCTCTCCATGGGTCACACTAACTGCCTAGACAGTCCCACTGAGAGAACCTGGATACCTCAGTTGCCATGCAGGATTCACTTGCCGTTTTCATGCTTCTTAGTGGGAGCCTCTGACCACAGCTGTTTTTAGTTGGCCATCTTGGCCCCTCCCCTGCAGTGCCTTTTTTAGTACCTTAGTTGTTCCTATTTTCTTCAGTCATATCATGTTTATTATCAACAGTCTTAAATGCTTCTACATACCACTCTCCTAACAGATGATCCAAAATAAGAGAGGTAAAATTATGCAGAGGAGCACTCAGACTCGAAATTAAGCCTCTGCAAATGAGCTTCCAAGAGAATCAATGAGCTTCCAATAGAATCAGTGGCGAAGATCTGGACAATAGTGATGATCTTTCCTGCAGCTTTGGCTGAGAGAATATAAAACACAGGATTGAGGGTAAAGAATAATAGTCTTCAGACTCCTAGAAATAGATTGACATTTGCACAGCCATGGTTCATGTTAGGGTTAGAACTGATTTTAAACTTGTCTAATTGTCTAATTCATGATAATAATCAATAATGGGTAGTGGTCTCACTCCAACGAGCATGCTTCTCAGGCTGACATTAAATGTCTGCCTATGTAATTAACACAAAACGTGCTCTTCAAGCTGATCTCAACCCTTTTTCACCTCTGGAATCAATAAACATTTCCCAAGAGTGCTCCGTTAGATCAGAAGTTTGCTGTCCCCAACTAGCATAGCTCTTGATTACTTAAGCATCAGATTCATCTTTGTGCTTTTGGTTTCAGATTTCAAGTGTGGTCTCAATCTTTGACAGGGAACATGAGACAAGTGCGCTCACAGGATCACTGAAAGATTGTAGGATAAGGAAGGCATAAAGTATTTACTCAAGACAGTAACTTTAGACTTTAAAATAAGAGCTTGTTCTTCCTTTCTTTAGAATCATTTTCCACTTAGCATGCCTGAGGACAAAGACAGTAGATTAGCAATGTCTAGGTGGCATATAGACCTTGCCAGGTGTGAGAAAATATGACAGAGTAAATAAAAAGGGGATATATAAGGCAAGCTGCATGGAAGAGGGAAATTTCTGTGGGGCAGAAGAGTTTATAGAATATAGTTTTAGGTGCTTTGTGCCTTCCCACCACCTCCTGCAAGGAGAGAGGAAGGTTCTATGTGCCTCATCCTAACCGGAAGTTAGAGTCACACAAAGAAATTCTCTTTTGGAATTGGAAGTATTTAATATAGGCCCTCGTGCTAGTTTCTTGTTTGGAGCTCTCTGAAAGGCAAAACTTATAGGCATAATCAATCTCAGGAACTGGTAGGAGGGCAGCAGAAAATGGGCAGAGTGCATAACCTGTCAGAAGAAGGCAAAGATATATCCTAGTGTCCTGTGGAGCAGAGCCTATCATAGTTGATATTAATAGGTTTCCTTAAGGTATAGAGCAGGCTTTAGAAAGCATCTGTGCTTATAGACTGGTTTGCTACCTCCAAGGCTTTGAGACCTCACACAGAGGCTATGGAATAGACCACTACCTGGGAGTTGTGGTGACAAATCCATTTTTCTCCTGACACAAAGAGGTTATGGAAAGACTGACCAGCAGGATGCTTGAAGACTACCAAACTTTCCATAAAATGGGACTAGCAGCTGAATGCACCAGCACAAGAAACCAGGTCAATGGGGATGCCAGCAGCCAGGGCCAGAAAAAAGGGGCTGTGAACCAGTTGTGCAGCCTCTGCCTCACTTGATGAAAGGGGTAAACTCAGTCCCTCAAGCCCTTTTACAATGCAGAAATCCAGAGGGCAGAGCCCTCATGGCCTAATCACCTTTTAAAGGCCTCACCTCTTAATATTGTTGCATTGGGGATTAAGTTTCCACATAAATTTGGAGGGGACACAAACATTCAAACCATAGCAGTAACCTGCTAAGATATAGTGTGTTATGGTTTAATTACATAATCAAATCGAAAATGTTAGAACTTTTATTCTGCATGGGACATTATTTTTATAAATGACTGACTTTGTATTGTTTAATTACTAATTCTTGTGAATTCATTATTAACTAATTATAATAGCATCCAAGGGTATTCCAAAGAGGTTTCTAGAATCAGTGAGTTTTAAATGTTGGAAATTTCCAACCCTCATGGCAAGAGGAGTAATTTTGAAAGGCTGAGCTGTTTAGGATACACCTAACTTTGTACAAGGTGTTGACTCTGGATTTTTACCCACATATAAAATCAGCCTCTTTATGGACTCAATCTGATAGCAACAGTATTAACATATGCATGAAAGGCTGGACTATCACAATTACACATTAATAAGGTAACATTTACGTTGTATACTAACATGTTTCTGCAAGTATTTTTGTTTGATTAAATGAAAAAAAAAAAGCCTGTACTATATTTTGAAATGCATTCGGTGATGAAAGAGGATTGGGTTGGAGGGAATTTACCTATCAGTTCATTTTGGAGGTACAGGTTAGAGATCTCTTAGAGCTATAAAGTAGAAATTGCCTGGCAGTCCTGCCTCATTGCTAAGGTGACAATGAGAGTGTCAGCTGGGGACGCTCCCTGGATGACCTGAAGCATTAGTGGGTCTTAGTCGCTTCGTATTAAATAGAACACGTAACAAACATTCACTTTAAATGAAAAGGAAGCCAGTGCACTGGAGATCTAATTCTTCCCTCTATTTAATGGACTCTTAAATTCCTGAATCATTTGGTTCTAAATTCTTTGGTTACTGCTACTGTGGAAGAGTAATGGTAGAAATGTATTCTTTTGTGCATGTGTGATTTTTCAGATTACAAACAAAGCTTCTTTTCCCTTTTTCTTTATTGTCAACTAAGCTTAAATAGTAGCATTGAAAGCTCTCTTCTTCACTTTAGATGCCAGTGACACTTGTGAATTTATAATTGCTAACACTTAAACTCTGAGCAAAACACAAACCCACCTCTAGCTGTTGATAATTGATTACTTAGCTGGATTCAGTCTTCATTTTCATTCTGTAGAGCTTGAGTATTGACCAAACTGCTTCCTGCAATACACAAGCTCTCTTTTGATAGCATCTTTCTTAATTCAAAGTCAAATCTTAAAATGTCTAAAATGTATACATGCTTACATATTTGAATTTTCATTACTTATGTGTTTATAAAACTGGATAGGAATAAATTATTCCAACTGTACTCAAATTAGTCTTTCGGTTAGCTTGTTTTGTGATGAGAAGAATGGTTTTGTAAGAGATGGAAATGAGAGGAGTTATATATGAACTGATATCTGATCTTGGAGGTATGGTTTTGTGTGCTTCAGACAGGAAGAAAAAGAAACAAACTCAAAAGACAGAAAGCAGCAGTTTAGAAATTATGTTCTTATCCCTAATTTGGAAACTTCTTGACTTTGTGAAGTGGAAAATTTATACAAATAGAATATGTGCTGGCAATTCAATTCCTTAATCTGCAATCAAAGATTTACTGCAGAACTGAGAAGGTGAGCAGAGTTGTCTCTTGTCTAGGTGCATGGCTGGAGTAGGCACTGAATGGATTATTGGTAAGCTTAGGAGACCAGCAAAGAACCAACTGCCTCCACTACTGAAAAGAGAATTCTAAACCTGAACTTTGAAGGTAGAACAGTTAGACAGAGGCTATTTTAATTTTAGTATGTATGTGACTTTTTTGTGTCACTTTGAAAAATGCCATATGAAGGGTTTAACCTTGTCAGTGTTTAGGCCTCTAAAGAGCCTAATCTGGCCCTTCATTGGTTGATGTAGTCTCACACAGTGAAATTTGAAGGAATCTCAACGGTATCCTACCTAAAAATGTCCAATCTGAGACTTTCAGACACAGATATTGTCTTCCAGAATTCTCTGTGACACGTAAGAAAGAAGTGGAGAGCTTATATGCCATGATTCTGGTGCGTGTGTGGAGGAGGGGATGAGAGATTGGGAGGGGAAGTTCTGATTCTTTTGAGAACGATAAACAGATGAGATGATTTGGCTCTATGTCCCCAGCCAAATCTCATCTTGAATTGCAATTTCCATAATCCCCACATGTCGAGGGAGGAATGTGGTGGGAGATCATTGGATCATGGGGGCAATTTTCTCATGGTATTCTCATGATAGTGAATAAGTCTCATGAGATCTGATGGTTTTATAAAGGACAATTGTCCTGCACTGTTGCTTCTGTCTCTCCTGCAGCCTTATGAAGAAGGTGCCTTGCTTTCCCTTTGCCTTCTGCCATGATTGTAAGGTTCCTGAGGCCTCACCAGCCATGCAGAACTGTGGGTCAATCAAACCTCTTTCTTTTATAAATTTCCCAGTCTTGGATAGTATCTTTATAGCAGTGTGAAAACAGACTACTACAATAGAGTAGGGCATAGATTATATTTCCTAAGAAGCTATGATAGGATTATATTGTTCGTGTCCCTGATTTAGTATTTATTCAATATATATAGAGCATCCTTTGGTACTTAAAATATAAATATATTGGAGTAAGTAGGTATCATTTA
Organism: Chlorocebus sabaeus; assembly: GCF_047675955.1. Taxonomy (NCBI): domain Eukaryota; kingdom Metazoa; phylum Chordata; class Mammalia; order Primates; family Cercopithecidae; genus Chlorocebus; species Chlorocebus sabaeus. Next base: position 21,411,537 of record NC_132927.1, on the reverse strand, counting down.
GAGAGTCAAGATGACTTCAAATATGCATGTGTGAATACCAAGGCAGTTCAGTATTTGATTACCAAGGTAATATACAGTTAGTCATTGTAAAAATTTTTCAAATATCTAAAGAAGAAAAAAATTATTAATCCACCACCAAGAGATAGCTGCTATTAATGTGTGTATGTGTATGACAGTGTGGGGTGGTGCATGGTGTGTATGTGTGTGTGTGTGTGTGTATATATATAAAGTTGAAATCATATTTGTAGCTATGTGTGTGTCTAGAAGAGGCTGTGGAGTACTGCCTAGATTCTCTTCTTAATTTTAATTAAAAAAATATATTTTTAAAAAAGTTTGTTGCCATTTTGCTTTATTTTTACATTTGTGCTCTAATGATATTTTAAACTGAGATTTAAAATGTTTGTATTACCATAGTGCCTAATATAGTGCTAAGCATGCTTAGGAGTTCAATATATTGTAATGTATTTATGGGTGACATTTTTCCAGTATAATCCTATTTTAGTTAGTTTTTTTTTATTTTTTGAGATGGTGTCTCACTCTGTCATCTGGGCTGGAGTACAGTTGCATGATCTTAGCTCACTGACCCTCTGCCTCCTGGGCTCAACTGATCCTCCCACCTCAGCCTCCCAAGTAGCTGGGAATACCGGTGTGTGCCACCATGCCTGGCTAATTTTTTATTTTTTATTTTTTGTCAAGATGGGGTCTCGTTGTATTACCCAGCCTGGTCTCCAATTCCTGGGCTTGAGCAATCCTCCTACCTCAGCCTCCTAAAGTATCGGGATTATAGGCGTGAACCACCATGCCCAGCCTCTATTTTAGTTTTTAATGCCAAAAATTTTTATATTGGTATACAGATTTTGTTTGTAGTAAATTTTGTTGAGTGCCTTATTTGTTACACAAGAACTGTCTCTTGTTAGAGAACTTACAGCTAGAAATTTGGCATGACAAAATAATGTCTTCTGTCATTTTCTGGTTTGATTTCTTGATAACTGGACTAGCTCCAGGCACATGACTTAAACATTATTCATTTGTAGAATGAAATTGCATTGCTTCTTTAGGATTTTGATCACTTGCAAATATTATAAATGACTCACTCATTGCCTTCCTTAGTAAGCTCCTACTTATCTTATCAATGTAATTATAGATTGGAAGATGTCAAATGGTCCCATAGCTGCAGTCACTTGAATTTTGGGTTAGAAGAGAAAATAGGGTCATTTTAGGCCACTGTAACTAAAAATTAAAATGAGCAAAATTCTGAAGGAGGAGAACAAAAGAACAATAATAGAAGCATTTATGGTCTTTATGAAATTGAAAAGGAAAGGCTGCCTCAGAAAACAATCCAATTAAAGTTTGAGACGTGAGATAAGCTCTTTAAAGGCTGACAGTTATTGTAATTCTCAGACAATTCAATTTTAGTTAGAAATAAATGGTGAACCTGTTGGTTTTCTCACATAAAATACAAATGGGCAGAATATTCTACTATAGTCTTCCAGGATGGATTTCAAACCACACTAAAACTTCTCAAGAAATGTAGTATAAAATTGGATTTTAAAATTAATGTTCTCTTTGAGTATCTGTGTTTCAACAATTTAGCTAATCTATATTAGAATGTAATAACTTGAGTCAATAGGTCCTATGAATGCATTATAAGTGCAATTGCACAGTGATAAAGAGATGTAACACCTGGCTTTTTTTGTGAAATTGATTTCTGCCCTTTTCTTCTATAGTTAGATAAAACTAAACTGACAAGGCTGTATTTTTTAACAGACATCTTCCTTGCAACAATTTCTTGCTCATTAGCCAGTTACAATGTTTTATTTAATTCCTATACATTTTCTACGTTTAGGTGACTAGTTTTCATTGTTCTGAATTAAAAGGTTTTCCTACAATTTCCTAGAACCCCATGATATAATGTAATGATTGAAATGTAACAGAAGTAGAGCACAAACAGTAAGATCAGGAGTCCTTTCTGCCCTTCTCTTTCTTCCTCTCACGTTTCACAGGTTTCTCTCATTGCACTGCGCAGGGAGAAAACTGTAAGTCATCAGTCCTAGCACAAATTAGCTTCAGGACAACGTGGGTGTTTCATGGAGACCCAAGGCAGTATAATGATCATTTAACTTCAAAATGTATGTGGCAAGGTAAGAACATTCAGACTAGTTGAAACATAGAAACATAACTGTTTCTTTTTTCTTTTATTCAGTGTACTGGATGGATGTGAAACAAATATTTTCACCTGCTTCCTAGGAGGGTTTGATGATAAAACCCTCTCTGCTCATGAGGACAGTGTAACTAGTTGGTGGCTAAATTGTGTTCAACACTTATTCAATAATGCTTTGTTGAGCATCTATCACTAGTACTCATTATTCTGGGTACTAGTTTACTTTTTATGTAAATGTATAGGGAGATGTAGAGGGAGAAATGTTTATATAGGTAGAGCAGTACAATTAAAACTAAAAGTATTTGATTTCAAAAAAATGCTATGACAAAAATAAAACAAGTAAGGAAATAAAGGTTCCTGGGAGGAGGAGGAGGAGGAGGAGGAGGAGGAGGAGGAGGAGGAAGAGGAGGAGGAGGAGGAGGAGGAAGAGGAGGAGGAGGAGGAGGAGGAGACTATTTCAGATAATAAGTTTACTCAGCCACCAAAGGGTTTTGTTAAAAAAGAAAGATGACAAGATTTGAGATTACAGGCAGAGTTCTGGGGAAGCTGGGAGGTGTATGTGGGCACCATACAGGTCTGAAAGGAGAAGGAGATCTGTGCATACTACATGTAGGTGTACTGCCTGTGGCCGCATCCAGAAGAAACAGCCAGATTCCCGAGGGGAGTTTGTGTGAGCAGGAAGGCAGCATCCCAAATGCTGGGTTTCCAGCCTCAGCAGACTCACGTCCCATTGGTGGCAAGGAAGCTGTAGAGGGCTGTTGGCTTTGAAGTACACTATGAAGACCAGCTCACAGGCATGACCTGGTTGGGCAGACCAGTGGCCAGAGTGGTTTTCCATTTGAATTGTTGTTGGGCAAACCCTGGAATCCTGGTTTAACCCTGGGAAGGTATGTGGGAGCACCAAGAATGCCTCAGGCTGAATTTTCTGCTGGCCCAAAGTACTGATATAGTAAATAAAAGCGATTTTTATTTCATATACGAGTTTGTTGACTGAAATTCATATTGGCTATATTTTAAAGACTTTTCCAAGCTGCATATCATCCACTTCCACACACCCCAGTCTCATCCTGCTCGAATGATTAGCACATTTATTTGCCTATTTCAACCTGAACATTATTTGAACAATCTTGCTCTCTGAAGTTTACCAAGGATTTGACCTTTTATGGCAATATTTCAGCAGCTTAAGAAAAGTTCACTGGGGTAAAAGTTAATTTTACAGCTGAACTTTATGATCTATTTTACATGTTAAAGTGCTACCTGTCTTTAAGGAAACCTAAATTTAAGGCTTAACTTTTAAGCAATTACTGCTTCTTTTGAAAAGACTATGGAGTGATAGAGTGCTACTGATGACATTTTTTATTTTAGGAGGTCAAGGTGTACTCATTTTTTGGCAGCTTTGAAATCTGAGAAAGAAAGGTCAAAATGACAATTCTTGTCTCTCTCAGAAAAAATGGTTGTAAAGAGATTTCTGTGTTAACATTTGCTATTTTATCAAAATGATTATGGGTTATGATTCATTGGATTCTGTGTTTAAAAACCTGTGACTAGAAATATTGCTAATAAAACAAGGGTGATATTTTACTGAAATGCTGTGAAAAGTTTTCTCCCTCCCCTTTCCTTGCAAGGAGGTGCTAAAATGTTTCAGTGTGAGGAATCGGAATAGGCTCTGATAATGCTCTATTTCCTTCTTACTCAAGCTCTTAATGTGTGGACCTGGGAATAGAATATATTCAGATAGCGAAGGATACTCAGCTTGGAAAAGTATTTCCCCCCTTTCTAACAAGAGAGGTTCCAGATGAAATGGAAACCTCTATGCTCTCCAGCTACATTGATCACTTCATACTTAGTGTTTTCATAGCTCTTACTTCACACTCTCTGGTGGGAGGAATTGCCAAATAACACCCCCATTCCCTAACCTTTTCATCAAAGAGAGACATAACTCAAGATGGTACGACCTGAGCGGGGGCCATTACCAGGGAAACATGATGCCACTGTGCGATTCTCATGTGTAGCTGTGCAATTCTCATGTGTCGCTGTGTGATTCTCTTGTGTAGCTGTCTGGTCTCTGCCCAGTTGAATGAAACCCCAGTGTTTCTGAGCTAAAACTGGTTGCCCATTATTTGTCCATGGCAAGACAGAGCCCTGTTACTGGGGAAATGTTCTTTCTTCTACATGGCGACTTATTTGTTTCCAAGGAAAGCTAATGTTTGTCACTGAGAAAAGTGCTTATTTAATTGGTCTCTTAGTAAAATAATCAGCAGGCTTGTCACTATCACAGGAGGAAAACTGGAGCTAGAATTGGGGGACACATGTTGACTCTGGTTAATAAACTGTAATAGGGTGGGGAAAACATCACTGCTTGCCATCTGATCTGAGGAAGAGATTGAGAATAGGGTCTTTTCACCCATGGAGTGGAGTATAGGAGGGAAGAGAGTGGGTGAGCAGGTGCATCAGTCAGGGAACAGAGTATACATGAGTGTTATGAGATAAGGCATTTATTATAGGAATTAGGTCTTATACAGTTGAGGTGCTGGGAAAGTGACAATCTGAAAGAGGAGTTGCAGGATCAGAAAATATAGGACTTTTTGAGAAACCTCCATATCATTTTCCATAATGGCTGTACTAACAGTCCATCTGAGGAGCTAGGCATGTCCAGCCATTAAAATGGGGCTGCAAGGGTGAAGCACATGGAAAGATCTGTGGCAAGTTCTTGCCTCTATATGGTTACTGCCTGTGGTGGGCCTGGGGTCAACAAGGTCAGCATTTGGGAAGAAGAGTTGGATGCAGAACAGAGGAAATTAAGGATGAAATGAAACCTACCGGTTATTTCTGCATCTGTTCATCTCTGTCTATCAACAATGAACTCCAGAGAATAATGGTCACTACTTTACTTCTGTCTTTCAAATCTCATGCAAATTCTTCTTTTGGCCAGCCTACCTCAGACCATCCAGGGAAGGAGATCTTGGGAAATGTGGATCCCTAGTTGATAGTGAAAACCCCCACAGCACAGCTGTGAACTGGAGGTCAATGGGTCTGATCCAAAGCAGAGGAAGCTTTGAGGTGGTCACTTTTATTGTGAAGGATGAAGACCAAAGTCTGGAGATGCTTTGCTTAAATGGTGCATGGAAGAGTCCAGATTAGCCAGAATGTTACCTTTGTCCATCTCACACTATATTTCTCTTATGAACTTCCCTCCAAAATAACTTCATCTTTATATTGCCATCTAATATGTTAGTCTTCTGGAGGCCAGGTGGACAAAGTAGCAGGGAGGAAGGGCTGTATATTAGTTATGATGTTGACAGTAGCAGAAAACCTGACCAAGAATAACTTAAACAAATAGGGTTTAACTTTTGCATAGGGTAAGAAGTCTAAATGAAGTCTGTCAAAGGCTGGAGCACGGGCTCAATAAGGTCATACAAGACTTAGGCTCCTTTGCTCTTTCTGACTACTGGTTCTCAGCAGGTTGCCTTTGTGTGCTGTGCTTGTTGCTTCATGGTCTCGAGATATCTGTTCCAGCATCAGGCATTAAATCTGTTTGAATACAGGAAAAAGAAAAAAAAAAGGGCCAGAAGCTTTCTCCTATCATGGAGAAATGTTCCCTGAAGCTCATTTTCAAACTTCTCCTTTTACTTTATTGGCCGAAATTGTGTTTTATGGAGCCTTTAGTGGCAAAGGGGGCTGGGAAAGAATGTACCTGGCAAAGTGGAAAGGCATTGCCGTAACTGTTTCCAGTTGATCCTGATCAATTCCTGAACTTTAGGGGAAGCCCACCTTCCCTATCTGACTGAAGATAAAATTGATATTCTCGTTGCACAGAGGGAAGAAACGGTGACGGTGGGTGGGAGTATGTCTATGGTAGCTAAAGAACAATATCTATTACAGGAAGTTTTGCTGTTCTTCTTTTCCTCCTTGACCCCAGGAAGGAAGGGGGCATTCACCTTTAGAGTGGAATGTAAAGGAGAGTGCCTGTTTGCTTTTAGTGGCAGCATAGTCTAGAGAACCACAACTCTGGAGGTCCTGAAGAAAAATTTCCCTGCTATGGAGAAAATTTGAACAAATGTTCTGAATACTCTGCCAATTAACAAATGAAATTCTTCAAAGTAGAGGGGTGGTGGTGCGGTTAGTGTCTGAGGGTGTATTAAAGATATTGCAATTGTTTTATATCTGACCTCTCCATGAGGAAGCAAACTCCTTTAGGACAGGGATCTTGTCTTACTTATTTTTGTGCCCCTGTGTCTAGCATGGTATCTACTTTGAAGTGAATGTTGGGTGTTGCAAGGATGAACTTTTCCAGGGAGTACTCGTATGGGTGACAGGGGCCTGGGCTACCCATTTGGTTCACTTGGGGGAAATCTAAAAATTTCATTACATAGGTCACACTCAAGACCTGTTGTATCTGAATCTTTGGGAGTAAGAACCCAGGCATCAGTGCTTTCAAAAGCTGAATTTTAAAAGCTTTTCGGGTAATTACAGTGTGCAGCACAGGTTGAGAGTCACTGCAATAGAACTTTCTCAATTCTTTTTATTTTAAAAATACTCCCTGGGGAAGTACAAGAAACGCTGAGCAAATATCCAGTGGTGTTAGGTCTTAAGAATGGTTGGTGGTTAGGATTCTCGGGGGGATATTTCTTACTGCAATTTGGGCAGCAGTTAGGGATTCCCACTCCAATGAAGATAGTGTGTTCCTTGAAAATATTTGATCTTGATAAGCACTCATGCCAGCCTGTTAAAAATCCCCATAAGAGAGGAATATCTACATTAGGAATGAGATGACATGATACTATCAGAACTATAGAAGTATTAATGATAATACAGAAATTAGTAATCCCATTTTTTGTCCTTCATGGATCACCAAGAATGGCATAATTGTATAACTAAGGCCCAAATTATGCCTTTATTCCCTCTTCTACTTTCTCATACACCATCTTTTCATCCTTTTCCTTAATTCCCAGTTGTTCTAGGCAGCTCTAAGGTTTTAGACAGCTCTAAATTTTCATGTTGTCACTATAAAAAGTTAGCAGCTCTAAGGGTGAGAGAGTCTTTCTGGTATGTACTAGACTTGAGAACAGATTCTTTTTCTATGGAGTGTGATCCTCATGTTATGTACTGAATCTGTCCCCAGTTCTAGTTGAATTTGAATTTATATCATCTGGTCTTGTATATAGTGGGTGTGCAGTAAATATTTATTGAGAGCAACATGGCTAAGTGGAGTCAGACAGACCTACATTTGGGACCTGGTTCAACCACTTCTTAGTTATATTATTTAGGACTAATTATTTAATCCTTATGATTCTTGGGTTTCTGATCTATAATATATGCACCAAAATATCTTTCTTTCAAAGATGGTGATTCCCATCAGCTTTAAAACATATTCCTGTTTTCTCCCACTAAACCAAACCAAACCAAACCAAACCAAACCAAACCAAATCAAACACAATAAAACATAACAACCTCTCGCCTGACCTTGCAATGGTTTTATTCTGATAGGGCTACCATAACAAAATACTATATACCTGGTGGCTTAAATAACATTTATTTCTTGCAATTCTGGAGGCTGGGAAGTACAAGATCAAGGTATCTGCATACTTGTTCTGGATGAAGGCCCTCTTTCTGGCTTGTGTATATCTTCCTCACTGTATCCTCACATGGCAGAGAGGAAGCTCTGTCTGTTCCTCTTCCTATAAGAGAACTAATCCTATCATGCGGTCTCCACCCTCAATGACCTTCTCCAAACCTAATTACTTCCCAGGCATCAGGGGATTCTCAGGGGGATATTTCTTAGTGGAAAACTCTATCTCCCAATACAATCTCCTAATACCATCAAATTGGGGGTTCGGACTTTTTATAAATTTTAGGGATATGCAAATATTCAGTCCATAAAACCCACAAAATCCCCAAATCTACATCACAAACTTTTTGTCAACCTCACAGCTATTTGTCTCCTAGAGAACTATCTCAAAATACTTACCTATTTCCACTGCTTCCATTTCCTCACCTTCCATTGAGTTCTCAGCCCAATCTTGAAACAACTCTCACATATTCCTAAATTGATCCTAATGTCTCAGCAGCATTCTACTTTGGTGGTAATTCCCCCCTTTCCTAGACTCTGTGACACTGCATGCCCCTAGGTTTCATCCTGCCTTTCTGTTCATTCCTTTGTCTTTGGAGTTTCTAAGACTTAGTTCTAGGCTGTCCTCTTCTCACTTTGCATTCATCCCCTAGATCTTCTCACTTATGTCCTTGGCTTCATTTCCCACTTACGTGTGAATGACTCCCACATTTATCTGTAGCCCAGATCTTTTATCTGGGCTTTACACTTGTCTAACGAACTTGTTGACATTTCTTCTTAAAGGTCTTAAAAGGCAAATTCAGACTCAACATCAGACTGAAAGAACTCAAAATAGAGCTAAAATCTTTTCTTCCCTAACTCCCACTCTCACTTATTTCCCTCTCTTAGAGAATAGTAGTGTTTTTCTTTTCTTTTATTCTTCTTTTTCCTTCCACTTGCTTTCTTCTCTTTTCTCTTTTCTCCTTCCTTCCTTCCTTCCTTCCTTCCTTCCTTCCTTCCTTCCTTCCTTCCTTCCTTCCTTCCTTCCTTCCTTCCTTCCTTCTCTCTCTCTCTTTCTTTCAACAGAGTCTTACTCTGTTGTCTGGACCAGAGTATAGTGGCCCCATCTTGGCTCACCGCACCTTAGCCTCCCAGGCTCAAACCATTCTCCTGCCTCAGCCTCCCGAGTAGCTGGGATTACAGGCACCCACGACCATGCCCAGCTAATCTTTGTATTTTTAACAGAGACGGGGTTTCACCATGTTGGCCAGGCTGGTATTGAACTCCTGACCTCAAATGATCCACTTGCCTCTGCCTCCCAAAGTGCTGGGATTACAGGTGAGAGCCACCATGCCTGGCCATGGTAGCGTTTTTATCTATCCATTTCACAAGACAGAAATCTGGAAAGAGTTTTCTTTGTCACTCCACATAACCAAACCATTGCCATGTCTCTGTACCCTTATCTCTTAAATCTCTCTTTTAAAAACAACTTTATTGAAGTTTAATGGACAACTACACATGTTTAATGTATACAATTTGATGAGTTTGGACATATGCAAACATCTGTGATACCATCACTACAATCAAGGTATTAGATATATCTAACACCTCCCAAACTTTTCTTGTGCTCCTTTGTGTGTGTGTGTGTGTTAGAAGCACATAACACAAGGTCCACCCTATTAACAAATTTTGACGTGCACAATACCTTATTGTTAGCTATAGGCACTATGTTGCACAGTAGATATCTAGAATTTATTCACCTAGCAAAACTGAAACTTTATCCCCATTGAACAACAGTGCTTCATTTTACCCACCCCTCCAGCTCATGATACTCACTATTGTATTATGGAATATATTTAAAATAACTGAAATCAGTATCTCAAAGGGATATCTACACTCCCATGTGCCTTGAAGTATTATTCACGATAGCCAAGATATGGCCAACTGCTGTTGATAGATGAATGGTTAAAGGAAATGTGGTGTATATATGTAATAGAATATTACTCATCCTTAAAAAAGGAAATTCTATAATTTATGACAACATAGATGAACCTGGAGGATATTATGCCAAGCAATATAATCCACTCACAGGACAAATGCTGCATGATTCCATTTGCATGAGGAAACCATAATAGTCAAACTCTTAAATATCTGCATCTTTCCATCTTCACTGCTATCACACTCGTTTAGAATATCACTTTTCTACCCTAGACAACTGAAATAGCTTCCTAACTGGTCTCCCATTTACTTTCTTGCTGCCCTCCAATCGGTTTTCCCTACTTCAGCTGAAATGCTATCAAAATTCAAATATATTATTTCCTGCTTAAAACACACCAATGACTTCCAATTTTCTCAGGATAAAGACCTAAATATTTAACTCTTGGTCTGCAAGTATCTGCGTGATTTCGTGTCTGCTTCCTCCTCCAGCTTTGTTTCATACCATGCTCCCCCTCACAGTCTGTGTTCCAGCCATATCGATTTTCCTTCAGTTCCTGGAAATACGCCCTGCTTCCTCCTCCTACAGGGCTCTGCATAAACTCTCCCTTCAGCCTGAAACACGTTGCTCCTCCTTTTCTGACTTATCTTCCACTCATTCCTCAGAGTTCATTCTTCTTTAATGCTTTGATTAGGTCTAATGCTCTCTTATATGTGCTCCTAGTTCTGTGAACCCTCTTTGCCATTTTATCACAGTGTATTAGTTTGCTATGTCTGCCATAACAAACTAACACAATCTAGGTGGCTTAAGCATCAGAAATTTACTTCTCAAAATTCGGAAGCTGGAAGTCCAAGGTCAAGCTGTCGGCAGGTTTGCTTTTTCCTAAATCCTCTCTCCTTGGATTGCAGGTGGCTGTCTTCTTGCTACATCTTCACGTGATCTTTTCTTTGTGTGCATGCATCGTTGGTGTTTCTTGGTCTGTCCACATTTCCTCTTTTTATAAGGACAATAGTCAAATTGTATTAGGGCCCATCCTAATGCCCTCCGTTAACTTAATTACCTCTCTAAAGGTTGTATTCCCAAACACAGTTGCAGTCTGAGATACTGGAGGCTCCAACATACAATTTTTTTTTTTTTTTTTTGCAGTGGAATGAGAGAATACAATTCAGTCCATAACATACACTTATAGTTTTTATTCCGTTTTGTAATTATTACTGTCTTCTCCAGTAGCTTATAATCTCAACAAGGATAGAGATTTTGTCTGGCATGAACCACCATTGTTATTACATGATCTGGCAGTACTGCAGATGGTCTGTTTGTTGAATAAATGAACAATTAAGAATTAGAAGAGCCTAGCAGAGTGTGATACATAATAAATGTTCTGCAAATGTTAGATGCTATTAATAATGATGATGATAAACAGATGGTTCAGCTGACTCAGGGGATCTCTCTCAATTTTGTTCTCATGATGTAGTTGCTGCTATTAGCATTTACTTCTGAGGTCCTACAGCTGATTTAAATCTTCAGGTTTCCTTGAAAGGGTTTAATCATTGAACACAAGGCAAACCAGTACTAGCACAGCTTTAGTAAATATAGACTGATAATTGAAGGATTTTCTGTGACTGTCTAACTTCCATGTAAGAAATTCTCTTGACTGGGCCAGGTGCGGTGGCTCACACCTGTAATACCAGCAAATTGTGAGGCTGAGGCAGAAAGATCACCTGAGGTCAGCAGTTTGAGACCAGCCTGGCCAACATGGTGAAACCCTGTCTCTACTAAAAAGACAAAAATTAGCTGGGTGTGGTTGTGCACACCTGTAATCCCAGCTACTTTGGAGGCTGAGACAGGAGAATCGCTTGAACCTGGGAGGTGGAGGTTGCGGTGAGCTGAGATCACACCGCTGTACAACAGAGCAAAATTCTGTCTCAAAAAAAAAAAAAAAAAAAAAAAAAAAGAAATTCTCTTGAAGCTTGTTTTATGACTGAATGTGTAAGCTCATTTCTGAAATATTAATTTTTCAACTCCTTTTTTAAAAAATACACAAAACAGAAAAACCCTTGGCTGGTTACATTTTATCTAACACGATCATTTCAGTTCTGTGATCTTCATTATAGAATTGTGTAAAATGAAGTTCATAAATTAATATATAATATTCAAGGTCCATTAATGTATTTTATGCCTGCTATATCATGTTGCAATACTTTGCATTACTTTCCTAGACTTTTATTCTTGTCTTGAAAGTGAAATGAACATACTTTTTCTCTCCAACCACATTTCTCTTTTTCACATTTTTACGGCACATAAATCAATTAAAAGTGAAGGTTCATATGATACATATGATCATATGGACGTCAGTTGTTCAAGCAACCAAAGGATTAGACGTAACCAACATAAAAACATATGCATAAATCTACCTAGGATTTAACTCATTTTCCCTAAAAACCATAGGGCAAACTCATTGGGCTAAGAATACAGGCTTTTATACTGGCCAAAATATGTAGTTCATCTTTGTAATCACTAGATGTCAGTGTTGTCTCATTGCAAACACAGAGGTTGTGTGGCTCCAGAGGAGCCCAAGAGGCTTTTGTATGACTGACTAATCAACACTGCACTCTTACTAGCTGGCTTCTAAAGCTCGCCAAAGTGCTTTTAGCATCACAGACTGAAAGAGACCTTACTTCTGCACAGGCTGCACAGAATGTATATTATTTTATTAGGCAAATGAAGAATGAAGGGCAACAAGTTTCAAAGAGCCAAAGGCAATTTTTGCTTAACAATAACAACTATCAAGTCATATTGAATGCTCATTGTGTGCGAGGCATGGCGTTAAGTGTTTTACACAGATCCTCTTATTTAATGCTTGCTTAGACTAACTGCAGAGAAAATTTTACTCTTACTATACTCACATTTCACATGTGAAGAAATTGAGGTTCAGAGAGGTTGAATAATTTGCTTAGGACTACAGAACCAGCAAGTAATGAAAAAATGATTCAAACACAATGAAGCCAATTGCTGAACTTAACTTTGCCTTTAACTACAGTACGGTACTATGTGGCCTCATCCTTTAATCACAACGAAGAAGAATCTTTGTTAAAAACTGCATAAAATAGTTATTTTGAAACTCATTTAGGAACTACTATGAGTATAAATTGTATATTGTGACTTATTAGTATAAAATTCCCTGAAATATGAAATCCTAATTTCTGAACATTTTGGAAAAATGTAGGCACTTTTATTTTCTTTTTTACTGCCACCCAACCACAAAGAGATGATGTTAATTAAACGACCCCTCGGGGAAGTTGTGGGTGATGTTAGAGATGTTTGCACACTTTCGTTCATTTGACCTCCATAGCTATAGGCGGTGATGGTGGAGCTCTAATTGATGCCTCTTTGGTATAATGGAGGCCAGGATCATAAAACCCTATTGAATGAACCATGGAAAGATTCTAGGTGACTATGATTTTTTGGCTAATCTAGCTAGTGGCACAGTCAATTAAATAGAACGCAGAACATTTAAAAAAATTCCTTATAGAAGGTAATCTGGCAATGTGAATCAAAACATTAAAAAAGTATAATTTAACATAACAATTCACTTCTAGAAATATTTCCCAAGAAAACAGTTTTAGATTTATCAACTTGTATATGTATCAAAGCAACATTTATAATAAAGAAAAAATTAAACCACCTGTAACTTCAAATTGAGGAAATAAAATGTAGAGGAATAAAATGGCTAAATAAGTAATTAGTAGAATATTTAATGATGTAAAAAAGTGTATAATGCATTGTTAAGTTTAAAAAAGGTTAAGTTTGCAAAACTATTTTCAGTAGGATCCCAATTTCGTAAAAAATATATATATGCAGAGGTTTTGAAAGGTTCATGGAAAAATAGAATTAAAAGATAAAAGTAAAAATTATAAACTGTATTTCTCAACATATGCACATTAAGTTCAAGATACTTTTATAAGTAACAATACCAGCCATTTAGAGCATCCCTAAAGAATTAAGTCCTAGGAATTTAACCATGTCAATGCAGTCTTTTTACATTAATTTTTTTTTTTTTTTTTTGAGACAGAGTCTTGCTCTGTCGCCCAGGCTGGAGTGCAGTGGCCGGATCTCAGCTCACTGCAAGCTCCGCCTCCCGGGTTTACACCATTCTCCTGCCTCAGCCTCCCGAGTAGCTGGGACTACAGGCGCCTGCCACCTCGCCCAGCTAGTTTTTTGTCTTTTTTAGTAGAGACGGGGTTTCACCGTGTTAGCCAGGATGGTCTCGATCTCCTGACCTCGTGACCCGCCCGTCTCGGCCTCCCAAAGTGCTGGGATTACAGGCTTGAGCCACCATGCCCGGCCTCTTTTTACATTATTAACTGAAGGAAAATGCATGCCATTTGAGACTTTTTAGGATTATGAAACAGAAAGATGTTAGAAAGAGTGAAATCAAGATTATAAGATGAATGCCTAGTGATTTCCCATCAAAACTCTTCCAGAATTACCCTGTTTGATGAGAAGGATGAGCAGGAATATTGTCATGGTGGAGAAGAACTCTCTGGTGAAGATTTCTTGGCTGTTTCTCTGCTAAAGCTTTGGTTAACTTTCTATAACATTCTTATACTAAGCAGATATTATCATTCATTGGCCCTCCAGAGAGTCACCAAGCAAAATACCTTAAGCAATCTTAAAAATTGTTGCCATAACCTTTACTCTTGGCTTGTCTATTTCTGCTTTAGCTGGATCACTTCTACCTCTTTGTAGCCATTGCTTAGATTATGTATGCTTTTTTATTTATTTATTTATTTATTTATTTATTTATTAATTATTATTAAACTTCAAGTTGTAGGGTACATGTGCACAACGTGCAGGTTTGCCACATATGTATACCTGTGCCATGTTGGTGTGCTGCACCCATCAACTCGTCATTTACATCAGGTATAACTCCCAATGCAATCCCTCCCCCCTCCCCCCTCCCCATGATAGGCCCCGGTGTGTGATGTTCCCCTTCCCGAGTCCAAGTGATCTCATTGTTCAGTTCCAACCTATGAGTGAGAACATGCGGTGTTTGGTTTTCTGTTCTTGTGATAGTTTGCTAAGAATGATGGTTTCCAGCTGCATCCATGTCCCTACAAAGGACACAAACTCATCCTTTTTTATGGCTGCATAGTATTCCATGGTGTATATGTGCCACATTTTCTTAATCCAATCTGTCACTGATGGACATTTGGGTTGATTCCAAGTCTTTGCTATTGTGAATAGTGCTGCAATAAACATACGTGTGCATGTGTCCTTATAGCAGCATAATTTATAATCCTTTGGGTATATACCCAGTAATGGGATGGCTGGGTCATATGGTACATGTAGTTCTAGATCCTTGAGGAATCGCCATACTGTTTTCCATAATGGTTGAACTAGTTTACAATCCCACCAACAGTGTAAAAGTGTTCCTATTTCTCCACATCCTCTCCAGCACCTGTTGTTTCCTGACTTTTGAATGATCGCCATTCTAACTGGTGTGAGATGGTATCTCATTGTGGTTTTGATTTGCATTTCTCTGATGGCCAGTGATGATGAGCATTTTTTCATGTGTCTGTTGGCTGTATGAATGTCTTCTTTTGAGAAATGTCTGTTCATATCCTTTGCCCACTTTTGGATGGGGTTGTTTGCTTTTTTCTTGTAAATTTGTTTGAGTTCTTTGTAGGTTCTGGATATTAGCCCTTTGTCAGATGAGTAGATTGCAAAAATTTTCTCCCATTCTGTAGGTTGCCTGCTCACTCTGATGGTAGTTTCTTTTGCTGTGCAGAAGCTCTTTAGTTTGATGAGATCCCATTTGTCAATTTTGGCTTTTGCTGCCGTTGCTTTTGGTGTTTTAGACATGAAGTCTTTGCCCATGCCTATGTCCTGAATGGTACTACCTAGGTTTTCTTCTAGGATTTTTATGGTATTAGGTCTAACATTTAAGTCTCTAATCCATCTTGAATTAATTTTCGTATAAGGAGTAAGGAAAGGATCCAGTTTCAGCTTTCTACTTATGGCTAGCCAGTTTTCCCAGCACCATTTATTAAATAGGGAATCCTTTCCCCATTTCTTGTTTCTCTCAGGTTTGTCAAAGATCAGATGGCTGTAGATGTGTGGTATTATTTCTGAGGACTCTGTTCTGTTCCATTGGTCTATATCTCTGTTTTGGTACCAGTACCATGCTGTTTTGGTTACTGTAGCCTTGTAGTATAGTTTGAAGTCAGGTAGCGTGATGCCTCCAGCTTCGTTCTTTTGACTTAGGATTGTCTTGGAGATGCGGGCTCTTTTTTGGTTCCATATGAACTTTAAAGCAGTTTTTTCCAATTCTGTGAAGAAGCTCATTGGTAGCTTGATGGGGATGGCATTGAATCTATAAATTACCTTGGGCAGTATGGCCATTTTCACGATATTGATTCTTCCTATCCATGAGCATGGTATGTTCTTCCATTTGTTTGTGTCCTCTTTGATTTCACTGAGCAGTGGTTTGTAGTTCTCCTTGAAGAGGTCCTTTACATCCCTTGTAAGTTGGATTCCTAGGTATTTTATTCTCTTTGAAGCAATTGTGAATGGAAGTTCATTCCTGATTTGGCTCTCTGTTTGACTGTCACTGGTGTATAAGAATGCTTGTGATTTTTGCACATTAATTTTGTATCCTGAGACTTTGCTGAAGTTGCTGATCAGCTTAAGGAGATTTTGGGCTGAGACAATGGGGTTTTCTAAATATACAATCATGTCGTCTGCAAACAGGGACAATTTGACTTCTTCTTTTCCTAACTGAATCCCCTTGATTTCTTTCTCTTGCCTGATTGCCCTAGCCAGAACTTCCAACATTATGTTGAATAGGAGTGGTGAGAGAGGGCATCCCTGTCTTGTGCCAGTTTTCAAAGGGAATTTTTCCAGTTTTTGCCCATTCAGTATGATATTGGCTGTGGGTTTGTCATAAATAGCTCTTATTATTTTGAGGTACGTTCCATCAATACCGAATTTATTGAGCGTTTTTAGCATGAAGGGCTGTTGAATTTTGTCAAAAGCCTTTTCTGCATCTATTGAGATAATGATGTGGTTCTTGTCTTTGGTTCTGTTTATATGCTGGATTATGTTTATTGATTTGCGAATGTTGAACCAGCCTTGCATCCCAGGGATGAAGCCCACTTGATCATGGTGGATAAGCTTTTTGATGTGCTGCTGAATCCGGTTTGCCAGTATTTTATTGAGGATTTTTGCATCGATGTTCATCAGGGATATTGGTCTAAAATTCTCTTTTTTTGTTGTGTCTCTGCCAGGCTTTGGTATCAGGATGATGTTGGCCTCATAAAATGAGTTAGGGAGGATTCCCTCTTTTTCTATTGATTGGAATAGTTTCAGAAGGAATGGTACCAGCTCCTCCTTGTACCTCTGGTAGAATTCAGCTGTGAATCCATCTGGTCCTGGACTTTTTTTGGTTGGTAGGCTATTAATTATTGCCTCAATTTCAGAGCCTACTATTGATCTATTCAGGGATTCAACTTCTTCCTGGTTTAGTCTTGGAAGAGTGTAAGTGTCCAGGAAATTATCCATTTCTTCTAGATTTTCCAGTTTATTTGCGTAGAGGTGTTTATAGTATTCTCTGATGGTAGTTTGTATTTCTGTGGGGTCGGTGGTGATATCCCCTTTATCATTTTTAATTGCATCGATTTGATTCTTCTCTCTTTTCTTCTTTATTAGTCTTGCTAGTGGTCTGTCAATTTTGTTGATCTTTTCAAAAAACCAACTCCTGGATTCATTGATTTTTTGGAGGGTTTTTTGTGTCTCTATCTCCTTCAGTTCTGCTCTGATCTTAGTTATTTCTTGCCTTCTGCTAGCTTTCGAATGTGTTTGCTCTTGCTTCTCTAGTTCTTTTAATTGCGATGTTAGAGTGTCAATTTTAGATCTTTCCTGCTTTCTCTTGTGGGCATTTAGTGCTATAAATTTCCCTCTACACACTGCTTTAAATGTGTCCCAGAGATTCTGGTATGTTGTATCTTTGTTCTCATTGGTTTCAAAGAACATCTTTATTTCTGCCTTCATTTCGTTATGTACCCAGTAGTCATTCAGGAGCAGGTTGTTCAGTTTCCATGTAGTTGAGCGGTTTTGATTGAGTTTCTTAGTCCTGAGTTCTAGTTTGATTGCACTGTGGTCTGAGAGACAGTTTGTTATAATTTCTGTTCTTGTACATTTGCTGAGGAGTGCTTTACTTCCAATTACGTGGTCAATTTTGGAGTAAGTACGATGTGGTGCTGAGAAGAATGTATATTCTGTTGATTTGGGGTGGAGAGTTCTATAGATGTCTATTAGGTCTGCTTGCTGCAGAGATGAGTTCAATTCCTGAATATCCTTGTTAACTTTCTGTCTCGTTGATCTGTCTAATGTTGACAGTGGAGTGTTGAAGTCTCCCATTATTATTGTATGGGAGTCTAAGTCTCTTTGTAAGTCTCTAAGGACTTGCTTTATGAATCTGGGTGCTCCTGTATTGGGTGCATATATATTTAGGATAGTTAGCTCTTCCTGTTGAATTGATCACTTTACCATTATGTAATGGCCTTCTTTGTCTCTTTTGATCTTTGATGGTTTAAAGTCTGTTTTATCAGAGACTAGTATTGCAACCCCCGCTTTTTTGTGTTCTCCATTTGCTTGGTAAATCTTCCTCCATCCCTTTATTTTGAGCCTATGTATGTCTCTGCGTGTGAGATGGGTCTCCTGAATACAGCAGACTGATGGGTCTTGACTCTTTATCCAGTTTGCCAGTCTGTGTCTTTTAATTGGAGCATTTAGTCCATTTACATTTAAGGTTAAGATTGTTATGTGTGAACTTGATCCTGCCATTATGATATTCACTGGTTATTTTGCTTGTTAGTTGATGCAGTTTCTTCCTAGCCTTGATGGTCTTTACATTTTGACATGTTTTTGCAATGGCTGGTACCGGTTGTTCCTTTCCATGTTTAGTGCTTCCTTCAGGGTCTCTTGTAAGGCAGGCCTAGTGGTGACAAAATCTCTAAGCATTTGCTTATCTGTAAAGGATTTTATTTCTCCTTCACTTATGAAACTTAGTTTGGCTGGATATAAAATTCTGGGTTTAAAATTCTTTTCTTTAAGAATGTTGAATATTGGCCCCCACTCTCTTCTGGCTTGAAGAGTTTCTGCCGAGAGATCTGCTGTTAGTCTGATGGGCTTCCCTTTGTGGGTAACCCGACCTTTCTCTCTGGCTGCCCTTAAGATTTTTTCCTTCATTTCAACTTTGGTGAATCTGGCAATTATGTGTCTTGGAGTTGCTCTTCTCGAGGTGTATCTTTGTGGCGTTCTCTGTATTTCCTGGATTTGAATGTTGGCCTGCCCTACTAGGTTGGGGAAGTTCTCCTGGATGATATCCTGAAGAGTGTTTTCCAACTTGGTTCCATTTTCCCCGTCACTTTCAGGCACCCCAATCAGACGTAGATTTGGTCTTTTTACATAATCCCATACTTCTTGCAGACTTTGTTCATTTCTTTTTCTTCTTTTTTCTTTTGGTTTCTCTTCTCGCTTCATTTCATTCATTTGATCCTCCATCGCTGACATTCTTTCTTCCAGTTGATCGAGACGGTTACTGAAGCTTGTGCATTTGTCACGTATTTCTCGTGCCATGGTTTTCGTCTCTTTCATTTCGTTTGTGAGCTTCTCTGCATTAATTACTCTAGCCATCAATTCTTCCACTTTTTTTTCAAGATTTTTAGTTTCTTTGCACTGGGTACGTAATTCCTCCTTTAGCTCTGAGAAATTTGATGGACTGAAGCCTTCTTCTCTCATCTCGTTGAAGTCATTCTCCGTCCAGCTTTGATCCGTTGCTGGCGATGAGCTGCGCTCCTTTGCCGGGGGAGATGCGCTCTTATTTTTTGAATTTCCAGCTTTTCTGCCATGCTTTTTCCCCATCTTTGTGGTTTTATCTGCCTCTGGTCTTTGATGATGGTGATGTACTGATGGGGTTTTGGTGTAGGTGTCCTTCCTGTTTGATAGCTTTCCTTCTAACAGTCAGGATCCTCAGCTGTAGGTTGTAGCTGTAGGAGATTGCTTGAGGTCCACTCCAGACCCTGTTTGCCTGGGTATCAGCAGCAGAGGCTGCAGAAGATAGAATATTTCTGAACAGCGAGTGTACCTGTCTGATTCTTGCTTTGGAATCTTCCTCTCAGGGGTGTACTCCACCCTGTGAGGTGTGGGGTGTCAGACTGCCCCTAGTGCGGGATGTCTCCCAGTTAGGCTACTCAGGGGTCAGGGACCCACTTGAGCAGGGAGTCTGTCCCTTCTCAGATCTCAACCTCCGTGTTGGGAGATCCACTGCTCTCTTCAAAGCTGTCAGACAGAGTCGTTTGCGTCTGCAGAGCTGCTGCGTTTGTTATTATTTACTGTGCCCTGTCCCCAGAGGTGGAGTCTACAGAGACAGGCAGGTTTCCTTGAGCTGCTGTGAGCTCCACCCAGTTCGAGCTTCCCAGCAGCTTTGTTTACCTACTTAAGCCTCAGCAATGGCGGGCGCCCCTCCCCCAGCCTCGCTGCTGCCTTGCCGGTAGATCACAGACTGCTGTGCTAGCAATGAGGGAGGCTCCGTGGGTGTGGGACACTCCCGGCCAGGTGTGGGATATGATCTCCTGGTGTGCCTGTCTGCTTAAAGCGCAGTATTGGGGTGGGAGTTACCCGATTTTCCAGGTGTTGTGTGTCTCAGTTCCCCTGGCTAGGAAAAGGGATTCCCTTCCCCCTTGCACTTTCCAGGTGAGGCAATGCCTCGCCCTGCTTCAGCTCTTGCTGGTCGGGCTGCAGCAGCTGACCAGCACCGATCGTCTGGCACTCCCCAGTGAGATGAACCCAGTACCTCAGTTGAAAATGCAGAAATCGCCGGTCTTCTGTGTCGCTCGTGCTGGGAGTTGGAGACTGGAGCTGTTCCTATTCGGCCATCTTGCTCCGCCCCCCTCTATGTATGCTTTGTCTTCGGGATTGTACTGGTAAAGCCCATGTTTCATCTCCCATTACAGTTCTTTCATGAAATTCTTCAAGGTCTTGATCCCACTTATTTAAAATTTCCTTTGAAAGCTCTGCTATTGTCTGCAGCTGATCTGGGTGCAATAGTTTTGGCACCAATCGAGTAGAAACTTTGCTCAACTTTAATTTTTTAGTCAGAATTATATAAGCTGGACCAGTTGAAATGTTTATAGCATTGGCTATTGTTTCTGCTTTTCATCATCAGTCCTCTTAAATTAAAACACAAACAAGAGCCTGGGCAACATAGGGAGACATAATCTCTACTTAAACAAACAAACAAACAAACAAAAATCAGCCAGGAGTCCCAGCTACTCAGGAGGCTGAGGTGGGAGGATTGCTTGAGCCTGGGAGACTGAGGATGCAGTGAGTAGGATAACACCATTGCACTTTAGCCTGGGTGACAGAGTGAGAACTTGTCTCAAAAAAAAAAAAAAAAAAAAAAAAAGACATGAGCAAGATTAATTCTTTTCTCACAAATTGATGAGGATGGTCTGCGACTGTGGGCTTTATCTTCAACATGGTCTCATCCCATTTTAAAATGAATTATCCATTTCTTTGGGGGCATTGTCCCCATAAAGTTTTTATAAAGCATCAGTGATTTCACTTATTTTCCACACAAACTTCACCATAAATTTGATGTCTGTTTTTGCTTTAAATTTAGCAGAATTTATGTTGCTTTGATAGGAACTCTATTCAAACTGATGTCTTATCCTTCTTAGTGGCTCAAACTAGCTCCTGTTCAGACATGTTATAACAAGTTGGTATAAGTTTATTTTGGTGCAAAAAAAATTCAAACTCCATGCATAGTTTTTTCATTATATGTGTTTCCATGAACCTTTAAACAAATAATTCAACTTTTGTTTTAGATTCAGGGCTACATTTCAGGTTTGTTATATTGGTATATTGTGTGATGTTGAGGTTTGGGATATGAATGGTTCTATCACCTAGATAGTGAGCATAGTACCCAATAGTTAACTTTTCAACCCTGGCTCTCTTCCCTCTCTCCCCACTCTAGTAGTCCACATTGTCTATTACTGCCATCTTTATGTCTATGAGAACCCAATGTTTAGCTCTCACCTATAATTGAGAACATGTGGTGTTTGGCTTTCTGTTCTTGCATTAATTCACTGAAGATAATGGCCTCCAGATGCATTCATGTTGCTGTAAAGGACGATTTCATTCTTTTTAATGACTATATAGTGTTCCGCAGCATATATATACCACATTTTCTTTATCTAATCTACTGTTGATGGGAACCTAGGTCAATTCCACGTCTTTGCATTGCACTCATTATTGTAAATAGTGCTGCAATGAATGTAGGAGTACATGTGTCTTTTTGGCTGAATGGTTTATTTTCTTTTGGATATATACCCTGTAATGGGATTTCTGGATAGGTAGTTCTGCTTTATTATTTTAACATCTAAAGGTAATCAATATACTACATTTTATTTAGAAGATTGCATTATAAAACAAATGTTTTACGAAGACTAACTGTAATTGATTCTTTTGTTATATATGCCTGAAGAATACACCAAAAAATTAGTAGTTCTTTTTTAGGTGATAGGGTAATAGATGACTTTTGTTTTCTTTCTTTGTGCTTAGTTTTATTTTTCTTTTTTTATATGTAAGTAATGTATATTATTTATAAATTAGAGAAAATCTCACAAGCTATTATATTTTTTAAGAATTTTACACGTAATTTTAAAAACTAGGTTCAATGCTTATGTTTATTTAGAAAATCTGATTATTGCCATCTGTTTTCACATATCTTCAGTGTTGTTAACAATTCATGGTGTGTGTTTCTGTGTCAGGGGCTGGAGGGAGCTGAAAAGATGCAGTTTTATCTTCAAAGGAAAGGTAAGATGATTTTTAAAAAAATCTTGGTTACTGTCTTATGTAACTTGAGGGTGATCAGTGAGGCTTTGGCCTAGTGTTTCTCAAAAGAGTTCCGACTTTGTGTTTCTAATAAAGGGCATTGAGTTTTGTGTGGGTCAACATATTTGAAGGCACTGTCTTTACCATCTTCATTGTTAAAAACTGCTCATCATGTCTCATTCATATTTAGTCTGATTTCTTGTTAACCATGAAAGCAAAGTGGTATATGGGATATTGCAGGATATGCTGCTGCTTTTAATTCTACATCTTTACTATTTTGATTGATTCTTTCAGATTGGTTTATCTTTTTTTTTTTTTTTTTAAATGTGAGGTTGCATAGTCCAAGGATTCTGGTTTATTTTATGAATGTTAAACATTATTGAAATCACATAATTCTAATTAGACAACGAATGTCCAATTAAACAATTCCTACATTATATATAGTCTCAAACTTTCCTTTTGGGAATTTTACTTGGCATTTTCTTCATAAATATATTAATCTGCCTTTTAAATAGCTTTCAAGTTTTGTGATATGAAGGCTTGTGATTTGATGGTGGCATCAAATTATTCTTTAATATTGGAATTATATCAATCAATACATGTTTTTAAAGTGCTGAATTTTATGGAGCATCCATATATCAAATCTCAGGGCTGTAGATGGACATCCTTTCATTGATCACAGCTTGAACCTGAGCAGAGGATGATGGACAGAAACATGACTTAAGAAATGATAAATCTGTTGTAGCAGACTTATGATCTTTTGGCCTCAACCTTACAAATGCTATTGGTCACAATTGTGGCTAAATTGATTAGTTATTGTCCTCAGGTTTGCAACTCTGACTCTAAACTCATATTGAGCTGAAAAACTTAAATATCTTATTTCCAGGAGTCTTCATTTTTGGTATCAGTAAATAATCCACATTTATTTCCTTTTTTATTATTTATTATTATTATTATTATACTTTAAGTTCTAGGGTACATGTGCATAACGTGCAGGTTTGTTACATATATATACTTGTGCCATGTTGGTGTGCTGCACCCATCAACTCGTCAGCACCCATCAACTCGTCATTTACATCAGGTGTAACTCCCAATGCAATCCCTTCCCCCTCCCCCTTCCCCATGATAGGCCCCGGTGTGTGATGTTCCCCTTCCCGAGTCCAAGTGATCTCATTGTTCAGTTCCAACCTATGAGTGAGAACATGCGGTGTTTGGTTTTCTGTTCTTGTGATAGTTTGCTAAGAATGATGGTTTCCAGCTGCATCCATGTCCCTACAAAGGACACAAACTCATCCTTTTTTATGGCTGCATAGTATTCCATGGTGTATATGTGCCACATTTTCTTAATCCAGTCTGTCACTGATGGACATTTGGGTCGATTCCAAGTCTTTGCTATTGTGAATAGTGCCGCAATAAACATACGTGTGCATGTGTCTTTATAGCAGCATGATTTATAATCCTTTGGGTATATACCCAGTAATGAGATGGCTGGGTCATATAGTACATCTAGTTCTAGATCTTTGAGGAATTGCCATACTGTTTTCCATAATGGTTGAACTAGTTTACAATCCCACCAACAGTGTAAAAGTGTTCCTATTTCTCCACATCCTCTCCAGCACCTGTTGTTTCCTGACTTTTTAATAATCGCCATTCTAACTGGTGTGAGGATGGTATCTCTTTGTGGTTTTGATTTGCATTTCTCTGATGGCCAGTGATGATGAGCATTTTTTCATGTGTCTGTTGGCTGTATGAATGTCTTCTTTTGAGAAATGTCTATTCATATCCTTTGCCCACTTTTTGATGGGGTTGTTTGTTTTTTTCTTGTAAATTTGTTTGAGTTTTTGTAGGTTCTGGATATTAGCCCTTTGTCAGATGAGTAGATTGCAAAAATTTTCTCCCATTCTGTAGGTTGCCTGTTCACTCTGATGGTAGTTTCTTTTGCTGTGCAGAAGCTCTTTAGTTTAATTAGATCCCATTTGTCAATTCTGGCTTTTGCTGCCGTTGCTTTTGGTGTTTGAGACATGAAGTCTTTGCCCATGCCTATGTCCTGAATGGTACTACCTAGGTTTTCCTCTAGGATTTTTATGGTTTTAGGTCTAACATTTAAGTCTCTAATCCATCTTGAATTAATTTTCATATATGGAGTAAGGAAAGGATCCAGTTTCAGCTTTCTACTTATGGCTAGCCAATTTTCCCAGCACCATTTATTAAAGAGGGAATCCTTTTCCCATTTCTTGTTTCTCTCAGGTTTGTCAAAGATCAGATGGCTGTAGATGTGTGGTATTATTTCTGAGGACTCTGTTCTGTTCCATTGGTCTATATCTCTGTTTTGGTACCAGTACCATGCTGTTTTGGTTACTGTAGCCTTGTAGTATAGTTTGAAGTCAGGTAGCGTGATGCCTCCAGCTTCGTTCTTTTGACTTAGGATTGTCTTGGAGATGCGGGCTCTTTTTTGGTTCCATATGAACTTTAAAGCAGTTTTTTCCAATTCTGTGAAGAAACTCATTGGTAGCTTGATGGGGATGGCATTGAATCTATAAATAACCTTGGGCAGTATGGCCATTTTCACGATATTGATTCTTCCTATCCATGAGCATGGTATGTTCTTCCATTTGTTTGTGTCCTCTTTGATTTCACTGAGCAGTGGTTTGTAGTTCTCCTTGAAGAGGTCCTTTACATCCCTTGTAAGTTGGATTCCTAGGTATTTTATTCTCTTTGAAGCAATTGTGAATGGAAGTTCATTCCTGATTTGGCTCTCTGTTTGACTGTCACTGGTGTATAAGAATGCTTGTGATTTTTGCACATTAATTTTGTATCCTGAGACTTTGCTGAAGTTGCTTATCAGCTGAAGGAGATTTTGGGCTGAGACAATGGGGTTTTCTAAATATACAATCATGTCATCTGCAAACAGGGACAATTTGACTTCTTCTTTTCCTAACTGAATCCCCTTGATTTCTTTCTCTTGCCTGATTGCCCTAGCCAGAACTTCCAACACTATGTTGAATAGGAGTGGTGAGAGAGGGCATCCCTGTCTTGTGCCAGTTTTCAAAGGGAATTTTTCCAGTTTTTGCCCATTCAGTATGATATTGGCTGTGGGTTTGTCCTAAATAGCTCTTATTATTTTGAGGTATGTTCCATCATACCAAATTTATTGAGCGTTTTTAGCATGAAGGGCTGTTGAATTTTGTCAAAAGCCTTTTCTGCATCTATTGAGATAATCATGTGGTTCTTGTCTTTGGTTCTGTTTATATGCTGGATTACGTTTATTGATTTGCGAATGTTGAACCAGCTTTGCATCCCAGGGATGAAGCCCACTTGATCATGGTGGATAAGCTTTTTGATGTGCTGCTGAATCCGGTTTGCCAGTATTTTATTGAGGATTTTTGCATCGATGTTCATCAGGGATATTGGTCTAAAATTCTCTTTTTTTGTTGTGTCTCTGCCAGGCTTTGGTATCAGGATGATGTTGGCCTCATAAAATGAGTTAGGGAGGATTCCCTCTTTTTCTATTGATTGGAATAGTTTCAGAAGGAATGGTACCAGCTCCTCCTTGTACCTCTGGTAGAATTCAGCTGTGAATCCATCTGGTCCTGGACTTTTTTTGGTTGGTAGGCTATTAATTATTGCCTCAATTTCAGAGCCTGCTATTGGTCTCTTCAGGGATTCAACTTCTTCCTGGTTTAGTCTTGGAAGAGTGTAAGTGTCCAGGAAATTATCCATTTTTTCTAGGTTTTCTAGTTTATTTGCGTAGAGGTGTTTATAGTATTCTCTGATGGTAGTTTGTATTTCTGTGGGGTTGGTGGTGATATCCCCTTTATCATTTTTTATTGCGTCTATTTGATTCTTCTCTCTTTTCTTCTTTATTAGTCTTGCTAGCGGTCTATCAATTTTGTTGATCTTTTCAAAAAACTGGCTCCTGGATTCATTGATTTTTTGGAAGGTTTTTTGTGTCTCTATCTCCTTCAATTCTGCTCTGATCTTAGTTATTTCTTGCCTTCTACTAGCTTTTGAATGTGTTTGCTCTTGCTTCTCTAGCTCTTTTAATTGTGATGTTAGAGTGTCAATTTTAGATCTTTCCTGCTTTCTCTTGTGGGTATTTAGTGCTATAAATTTCCCTCTACACACTGCTTTAAATGTGTCCTAGAGATTCTGGTATGTTGTATCTTTTTCTCATTGGTTTCAAAGAACATCTTTATTTCTGCCTTCATTTCATTATGTACCCAGTAGTCATTCAGGAGCAGGTTGTTCAGTTTCCATGTAGTTGAGCGGTTTTGATTGAATTTCTTAGTCCTGAGTTCTAGTTTGATTACACTGTGGTCTGAGAGACAGTCTGTTATAATTTCTGTTCTTGTACATTTGCTGAGGAGTGCTTTACTTCCAATTTTGTGGTCAATTTTGGAATAAGTGCGATGTGGTGCTGAGAAGAATGTATATTCTGTTGATTTGGGGTGGAGAGTTCTATAGATGTCTATTAGGTCTGCTTGCTGCAGAGATGAGTTCAATTCCTGAATATCCTTGTTAACTTTCTGTCTCGTTGATCTGTCTAATGTTGACAGTGGAGTGTTGAAGTCTCCCATTATTATGGTATGGGAGTCTAAGTCTCTTTGTAAGTCTCTAAGGACTTGCTTTATGAATCTGGGTGCTCCTGTATTGGGTGCATATATATTTAGGATAGTTAGCTCTTCCTGTTGAATTGATCCCTTTACCATTATGTGATGGCCTTCTTTGTCTCTTTTGATCTTTGATGTTTTAAAGTCTATTTTATCAGAGACTAGTATTGCAACCCCTGCTTTTTTTTGTTCTCCATTTGCTTGGTAAATCTTCCTCCATCCCTTTATTTTGAGCCTATGTATGTCTCTGCATGTGAGATGGGTCTCCTGAATACAGCAGACTGATGGGTCTTGACTCTTTATCCAGTTTGCCAGTCTGTGTCTTTTAACTGGACCATTTAGTCCATTTACATTTAAGGTTAATATTGTTATGTGTGAACTTGATCCTGCCATTATGATATTAACTGGTTATTTTGCTCGTTAGTTGATGCAGTTTCTTCCTAGCCTTGATGGTCTTTACATTTTGAGATGTTTTTGCAATGGCTGGTACCGGTTGTTCCTTTCCATGTTTAGTGCTTCCTTCAGGGTCTCTTGTAAGGCAGGCCTAGTGGTGACAAAATCTCTAAGCATTTGCTTCTCTGTAAAGGATTTTATTTCTCCTTCACTTATGAAACTTAGTTTGGCTGGATATGAAATTCTGGGTTTAAAATTCTTTTCTTTAAGAATGTTGAATATCGGCCCCCACTCTCTTCTGGCTTGTAGAGTTTCTGCCTAGAGATCTGCTGTTAGTCTGATGGACTTCCCTTTGTGGGTAACCCGACCTTTCTCTCTGGCTGCCCTTAAGATTTTTTCCTTCATTTCAACTTTGGTGAATCTGGCAATTATGTGTCTTGGAGTTGCTCTTTTTGAGGAGTATCTTTGTGGCATTCTCTGTATTTCCTGGATTTGAATGTTGGCCTGCCCTACTAGGTTGGGGAAGTTCTCCTGGATGATATCCTGAAGAGTGTTTTCCAACTTGGTTCCATTTTCCCCCTCACTTTCAGGCACCCCAGTCAGACGTAGATTTGGTCTTTTTACATAATTCCATACTTCTTGCAGGCTTTGTTCATTTCTTTTTCTTCTTTTTTCTTTTGGTTTGTCTTCTCACTTCATTTCATTCATTTGATCCTCAATCGCTGATACTCTTTCTTCCAGTTGATCGAGTCGGTTACTGAAGCTTGTGCATTTGTCACATATTTCTCGTGTCATGGTTTTCATCTCTTTCATTTCGTTTATGACTTTCTCTGCATTAGTTACTCTACCTATCAATTCTTCCACTTTTTTTTCAAGATTTTTAGTTTCTTTGCGCTGGGTACATAATTCCTCCTTTAGCTCTGAGAAGTTTGATGGACTGAAGCCTTCTCTCCTCTCGCCAAGTCATTCTCCGTCCAGCTTTGATCCATTGGTGGTGATGGGCTGCGCTCCTTTGCCGGGGGAGATGCGCTCTTATTTTTTGAATTTCCAGCTTTTCTGTCCTGCTTTTTCCCCATCTTTGTGGTTTTATCTGCCTCTGGTCTTTGATGATGGTGACGTACTGATGGGGTTTTGGTGTAGGTGTCCTTCCTGTTTGATAGTTTTTCTTCTAACAGTCAGGACCCTCAGCTGTAGGTCTGTTGGAGATTGCTTGAGGTCCACTCCAGACCCTGTTTGCCTGGGTATCAGCAGCAGAGGCTCAGTTGAAAATGCAGAAATCACCGGTCTTCTGTGTCGCTCGCGCTGGGAGTTGGAGACTGGAACTGTTCCTATTTGGCCATCTTGCTCCGCCCCCTTATTTCCTTTTTGAGTGCTTTCTCTGTACTTCCTTCCTAAATGAGGGCACTGGACTGACTTTCTTCTGAATAGGTATAGAATTTTGGCCCTTAGTATTTTTGTCAACACTGCTCTAATTAAGAATAACAACAGGTGATGTGAATGTTGGCTGGAAATCAAGATTCAGAAGAGTTTTCCTGCAAAGAAAAATCTGAAGTTCATGATGCAATGCATTGTGAAACCGGTATTGAACCTGGTTAAATCAAATTACACTGCACTCATGGCCGTAGTGTATAATGTAGTACTGCTCACACTGGCCTTATTTTCCATTTTCTTCCATTGAAATACCATCCCAAACTGAAAATATCACAAAGAACTGCATTCAAGATACCTATTTCGATGGAAAATGGCACCTTTAGCTGCATCTTTTTGTAGTGACTTATAGGGTTCAGTGACTGAAATGTATTTTTTTTTCTTCTTTCTTTTTCTGCTTTGTTGTATTCATGCTTGGAAGCACTGCCTGCAAATGACAAAACCATAGGAGAATAACCTATATTATATGGGTTTCCCTATGTCATTGAGAACAAGAGAGGATGTTATTAAGAAAGTGTTGATTTTTGTAGTAATTCACCCAAGTTTAAGTTCTATTGATAGGTACTGTAGTGTTTAGGAAAAAAAAGAGAGAGGAAGAGACAAGATGCTTACATAAAACACAATTTTGAGTTTTATTTTACATTGTATAAAGTAGAAGAATAAAGGCCCAGGGATTTCAATTCCAGAAATGTAAAAATCAGAAAGGTAAAGTAATGAAGGTGACTCTATTTTAATCACAAATGGAGGTGTACATAAGTTACAATCAAAATTTTAAAATGAATTCATTTTAATATGCCTAAACTTTATTTGACAAGCTATTTAACATAGACTATGAGCCAGGCGCTAATTAAGCACTTTGGCATTTTATGAATATTCGCTTACTTAAACCTCATAATAACACTATAGATACTGATACTATCATCAGCAACCCCATTTTACAGATGGGTAGTTGCTTGTGTTGAAAAAATAGCTAGTAGTTAGCAGAGCTGGAATTCAAGCCCAGTGGGTGACTCATGTCCACCAGCAATCCCTTTGCCTCTCTAGTACTGGTGGTGGTTGTCAGAGCCCCTGGTTGGAGTGGGAGGAGCCTAGAGGTGCTGCTCACTAGACTTGGCTCAGAGGCTGCAAAAATAGGGTAACTGCACTCCCAAACCTAATGGCCACTGTGGTCAGCAGCTCTTCTAAGAAGAAGACCCTTTTGAGTTAATTCAATAAAATAACTCTTTATGTCTTGGGAGCAGGGTGGGGAGAATTTCTTGTAAAATGGATGGAGGAGTGGAAGTTAAAGAAGTGAACAAAACGTGTGGTAATCTTTCATATGTGGTATGTTTTCTCTCTTTTTCTGACCCCCGTTTCCTTTGAAGGCACAAAATGCTTCATTGAAAAGGGATTGAAGCTGTATTTACAAGTTACAGAAGAGGCTCTGTCAGTCACTCAGTCACCTCCTAGAAATATACCTATCTCACTCTGACCCATCCTTCTTCTCCTAACTGCCCATCAGTTCACCTCTCCCACTGATCTTTTTGTCTTCCTTCTGCAAACCTATCTATGCATTAGTTCCCACCCAGATCCCATCCTCTGGCACACCCCTTACTTAGCTAGCCATTTCTGAATGTGATTCTGAGGGATTTCATGGAAACTTTTACAATTGGGTAGCTTTTGGGTTCCTAGTTTGCCCAAAGGCAGCCAGTAAACAGATTCTTTTAAGGTAAGGATTAATAGAATGTAAAAGAATGTTTTTAAGCCCTTAAACTGCTGTTTCAATCTCTCAAAAGCTGAGTATCAAGATTGAGTATCAAAGTTACACTTCAAGTTAGTAACAACCAAATACTGCTTTTTCATTCTGTTGTCTTTTGGTAAAAATTACATTTTTTGAAAGTAAATTTTTATAATAATCATTAAGATGTTTAGAAACCAAGTTCTTCAGGATAAAGAAGTTTATATTATGTTGGAAAAGTTCTGGCTCCAGAGATGTTTCTAAATTGAGGCCAGGACACAAAAATATTATTAAATAACAATTTCTAAGCATTATAATTTTTAAGTTTTTCATTTTGTACATTCAAAAATCACTTTGTTATGTATTAAAGAGTCAATAGTAGTGCACTTAGTTAATGCTTTTTTTTGTTGTTGTTTTTCTGAATTATCAGTATGTGGTAAATAAAACTCAAAGCACTATTTCTTTTTCCCTTGGCTTAAAAATTTGGCCTTAGGTGAAATGGACACTGCTGTGCTGACCCTGGGCTTTTTAAAGCTCTGTTGTAAAAGCCATAAATGGTTTCTTAACATGCCCCTCACATCTCAAATATCTCTGTCCACAAGGACTACCGAATAACAAACTGTGTATCTGAGGCTTTGACACACACAGTGAAAATAGAAAGGGGAGAGGGAAATTCACGTCTTCGTTAGGCTGGCTTAAGTAACAGAGAGGGAGAGGCAAAGGGATGAATGGCCTTATTCATGCTTGTTATTCTATTAAAGAATCGGGGTGCTTCTTTTTCTGATCCCATGCAAGGATTCAGTTGCATAAGCTGGTGAATGAAAACATATCCCAATACAAAGCATTTTCTTAAAAAGGATTCTGTTCTTGAATGTATTGTCTTAGTTCTTACTTCAGATGACTCCTTGCTTATGAGTATTTCCTTTGCATACTGTAAAGGGAAAAAAAAGATAACTTCCCTCTCATGAGAGATTATTAAAGGGCAAAGGTAAGGGGAAAAGTGGAAACCAGGAAAGGATGAGCAACAAATGGATAGAGTAAAGCAATTAGCATAATGTATTCATCCTGCAAAATGTTTTGCCTCAGGTCCCAGTGGAATCAGTTGTAGAAATATAGATTCCAGTCTGTGTGTAGAAAAGATGCATAAAGTGACTTGTCTGAACACTTGCTTATGACTGAATTCAAGCCCTTTTGTGTCTGGTTCCAATTCTACATGTAAAATATAAGGGTACTCTTTATTGAAATCCTGCCTCAGTGTATCCCAGTGGCTTAGTGGGCTGCAGGGGAGAACAGAATGCCAAAAGACTGTAGCTTTAAAAGTATATCTTGGTACAAGATACTCTTGACACACCTGTCTTGATCCTACAGACTCTATTAATGAGAATCTTAGCAAAACTGATTAGGTTACTTGTGTAAGGTCTGGGGCTATAACCCTGAGCTCGTGTGGAGCTGGAAACTTTTAATCCCTAGTTTCTAAATGTTCCCTTTAGCATCAACAGCTGCAATACAAACAAATCAGCTAATATGTTGTATATCCAGAAAAAAATAAGTCTCTGTAAAATATGATTCTGTAGAATGTTGCTTATTTACACCTTTGACATCTTCCTCTCCCTCAAATCTTGATTGTGGTTAGATGAGACCAATCCAGTTAGGGCATAATGGTTTATTTCTTCTGAATTTTAATGAAAACATGAAAGGATATGTTGAGAGTTATAAAGACAATAACATGAGAAAGTATACATTTTATCAGGTATACGTATGTCTATATACAAATTGTAACCTCCACAAGAAGAGTTATCATGGTATATTGTTTATTGTTGAATCCTTAATTCTTAGCACAGTACTTGACACAGGGTCACAGTATATGTTTGTTGAATAAATGAATGAAAAAGTGAAGTCTGATAATTTCTGTGAGTCCTAATAATGACTTTTATTTAGTACCACTAAGAGAATAGTTTTGAGAAGTTTATTCCATTAGAATCTCCCTCCTGTCTCCCTCCCCACTCCCTCCCCTTCCCTCTCCCTCTCTCCCTTCCCTTTGGCTTCCCCTCCTCAACCCCTCCCCTTCCCTTCCCCACCTTCCCTCCGCTTCCCCTCCCCTCCCCTTCCCTTCCCTTTTCTCCCTTTACCTTCCTTTCCCTCTTCAATTCTCCCTTCTTTCCTCTCTCCAAATGACCTCTTTTCTTACCATTTTACCTTATTCTCTTCATTCCAGGGACACATTTCTACATTTCTCATGTCATCTGTTCTGGATTGTCAGCTTTTTGTTTTAGAACCCTAATAAGAATCACAGAAATTTCATAGTCTTTGCTTAGTATTTGCTCACAGTATAGTAATGAGTCTCTGTCACTTCGTATTTAGGGAGGGTCTGCTTTCTTCAAAATACTGGTGCCCTGCTTATTTCATTTACTCTTGCTGTGTCTTTATTGTGCAGTTTTTTGACAGCTTCCTCTGTAGCACCATTAAGAATCTTCATACCTGAAATGACAGTTCAGGTAGATTAATTACACTTTAATTATTATGCATGTAATATCATTTAGGTTATACTTATATATTTATAAGTTATATATTTATATATTACTATATTATATATTTATTATATACTATATTATATATTTATAAGTTATATATTTATTTATATACTTATATATTTATATACTTATATATTTATTGAGCACTTACCATATGTTGAGGACTTTTGAAGTTACAGTGAATGATGAGTTATAATCCCTGGTCTCACATACCAATTTTACAAGCCAGAAAATATGTGAAAGATGAATTTTGAAAAGTTCAAATTATTGGAGAAAACAATAAACTATCAATATTTCCTGGTTCAGAAATTCCAAGATTCTTTCATATTTGAAAAGACATTTTGTATCATCTATTACTCAACTGCCTTCAAGAAGAGTTGACACAACAAAGAGATGATTTTAGTGGAGGAAATATAGTATAAGAAATAGGTAAATTGATTTGATTTATCTAACTTTGTCAAAAGACTTTTTTTGAATAAATTGTTTTATACTTAGTGTATATTTTTCTCTATTTTTAAGTTAAAATTTCTGAATTATGGCTTGGAAATTACTTTCTGTTGCTGCCATTCTGATGTTTCTGAGCCCCCCGACTTCCTTTGGTGGAATTGTTTGTATCTCTGAAGAAAAAAACTTCTTCAGTAGCTGCTTAATAAAGGATATTTGAGAAATAAGTTTTCATGCTTTTTTGCACATCTAAAAATTTCTTCCACCTTCAATTTGATTAATAGCTTTGTTCAATATAGCATTCTGTATTAAAAATGTATCTCCTTCAGAATATTGAAAACATTGATTCCTTATAGTGCCAGCATTGCTATTGAGACATGACATTCTGTTTCCTATGCCTTGTATGTGACATATATGTGCAGTCATGCGTTACTTAATGAGAAGAATGCCTTCTGAGAAATTAATCGTTAGATTATTTTGTCATGTGTGAACATCATAGAGTGCACATAGTACATAAACCTAGATGGCATAGCCTACTACACATGTAGACGATATGGTATAGCCTAGCACTCCTAGGCTACAAACCTATATAGCATGTTACTATACTGAATACTGTGGTATTAGTATTGGAAGACAATGGTATCTGTACATCTAAACATAGGAAATGTATAGTAAACATATGGTGTAAGAGGTAAAAAATGGTACCTCTGTATAGGACATTTATGAATGGTGCTTGCAGGATTAGAAGTTGCTCTGGGTGAGTCAGTGAGTGATGAATGAATGTGAAGGCCCAGGATGTCACTGTACACTACTGTGGAATTTATAAACACTGTACAGTTAGGCTATACTAAATTTGTAAAAAAAATTCATTCTTCAATAATAAATTAACCTTAGCTTCCTATAACTTTTTTACCTTATAAAGTTTTAAAATATTTTAAAACTTTTTGACTATTTTGTAATAACAGTTTAAAACACATTGTACAGGTATACAGAAATATTGTACAGCTATACAAAAATATTTTCTTTCTTTATATCCTTATTCATAAGCTTTTTCCATTTTAAAATTATTTATTTACTATTATTTTTTAAAAAACTTTTTTGTTAAAAATTAAAACAAAAATAACACAAACAGACACATTATCCTGGGCATACTAATATGGTTTGGCTGTGTCCCCACCCAAATCTCATATTGAATTGTAGCTCCCATAATCCCCAGGTGTCATAGGAGGGACCTGGTGGGACGTAACCGAATCATGGGGGCAGGTTTTCTCCATGCTGTTCTCATGGTAGTGAATAAGTCTAATGAGATCTGATGGTTTTGTAAAGGGCAGTTCCCCTGCACATGCTCCCTTGCCTGCCACCATGTAAGATGTGCCTTTGCTCCTCCTTCACCTTCTGCCATGATTGTGAGGCCTCCCCAGCCATGTGGAACTATGAGTCCATTAAACCTCTTTTTCTTTATAAATTACCATATCTCGGGTACTTTTTCATAGCAATATGAAAATCGACTAATACAAATATGCAGAATCAGAATCATCAATATCAATGTTTTCCACCTCCACATCTTGTCCCACTGGAAGGTCTTCAGGAACAATAACATGCATGGAACTGTCATCTCTCCTATGATATGTATATCTATATTTCTCTTTCTGGATCCTTTTATAACCTTTCTTATCAGTGTTCTAAATTTCACAGTGATGAGTCTTGGGGGTATGTGTGTGTGTGTGTGTGTGTGTATGTGTGGGTTGTTCCTAGCATTGGGCACTTAGTTGCCTTTTTAATCTGGGAAATATCCTTCAATTTCTTATAGATTGGGAAATATCCTTCAATTTCTTATAGATTAGGAAATTGAGAGTAAGGTAGTTAAATAACCTGCCAGATCACACAGCTAAGTGACAGAGCCAGGATTGTTTGACTTCCAAATTCTGTGTGTAGTGCATAAATTTTAGCATAGTACTTTTGCTTGTCCCTAATTAAAGTGCCCAGGTGAATACAGACAAAAGTGACTCAAGGCACATGCTGAAGGAACCCAGTGCCTCTAAAGTATTTTCTTTGCTTTCACGTTTTCTGCAAAATAGTTTCGTAGACCTTAATATTCTTATTCTTCTCAACTTTCAGCCTCTCTTAAAGCTTCCTCTTCCCTTTATAGCCTATCAACCACTCAGCTCACACACACCAGGGTCCCACATGCTTGACATGTGCCCATCTAACAGATGGCGTTCTCACTCAGCATGGATATTAGCACATCTAAAACTCACATCTACAGTTACAGTGACTGCCATTTCCTGCACAGAGGTTATAATATCTATACATATGTGAGAAGAGGGAGTTTGCCACAAAATATTACAGATTTTTAATCTATAGCATGTGCTGCACAGTTTGTTCATAGACAAAAACTTGTTAGCAATCAAGTTCATTTAGTTTCCCTTAATTTAAAAAGTTAGGGATGGGCCGGGCGCAGTGGCTCAAGCCTGTCATCCCAGCACTTTGGGAGGCCGAGACGGGTGGATCACGAGGTCAGGAGATCGAGACCATCCTGGCTAACCCGGTGAAACCCCGTCTCTACTAAAAAATACAAAAAACTAGCCGGGTGAGGTGGCGGGCGCCTGTAGTCCCAGCTACTTGGGAGGTTGAGGCAGGAGAATGAGCTTGCAGTGAGCTGAGATCTGGCCACTGCACTCCAGCCTGGGTGACAGAGTGAGACTCCGTCTCAAAAAAAAAAAAAAAAAAAAAAAAAAAGTTAGAGATTACTACATTTTGATACTCCCTAAGTAACTTCTGACAGAATAAGCCTGGTACACATCTGAAAATGACACTTGTATAATAGCTGCTTATAAAACAAAACTGGGGATTAAAACTATAAGCTTGCATTTTGTTGTTCAAATACATAAAAGGAACCTAAATAGTAACGCGGATAGCCTTTGTTACACAGAAACTGCTTGTGTAGAATTTTGGAGATTACAGAATTAAAAGGCCCAGGAAAGGCCTTGATATCTAATGAATCAAATGAAAAATAAAAGTAGGATGGATTTGCATTTTACTCTGTTTTCAGGCTTAATTTAAATATTTACTTTTTCCAAGATATTCAAAGAACATTGTATATTTAAAGAAAGAAATGCTCAGACCATCCGTTGATATTGGTGAATCTGCTTCTCCAGCAGTTGATGTGATTTGCTGTTCTGTTAACAGAACTTTGCTTTCTTTCTTCATGTGCTCAGTTCAAGCTGACCCTTCTATGCCTTTCTTTTTCTCAGATCCTATTCATCTTTTTTCAAGGACACCTCAAATCCTCCTCTCACTAAGAATCCTTTACTAATAACCTTGGTTTAGAAGTTTTTCTTCTTAACTCATGGAGTTTTGTTCTACACATTTGGCTAATTTAACTATTGTTT
This sequence comes from Chlorocebus sabaeus, assembly GCF_047675955.1. Taxonomy (NCBI): domain Eukaryota; kingdom Metazoa; phylum Chordata; class Mammalia; order Primates; family Cercopithecidae; genus Chlorocebus; species Chlorocebus sabaeus. The sequence continues at coordinate 21,374,477 of NC_132927.1, read as the reverse complement.
ACAAGTCAGTAGTGCTAAATATGTCTCTGTGGATTTATGTCTTTGATTTCCTATCACCGGGTAAGTACCTTGGCTACCTGTCATTGGCAGTGCCTTGCTTCTGCACAGTTACATATCTGTAGAATGACAGATTCACATTTTGTAGCCATACTTCATCTGAAGAGATCATAGCACTGAGAACTTGGGTTAAATAGCATAACATCATGGTTAAAAGTCCAGGGACTGGAGCCCACGCTGTCAGGTCTGAATCTTGGTTTTACCACTTACCAGTTGTGTGATGCTGGGCAAATTACTTAGCTTCATGTTGCTTAGTTTTCTTGTAAAGTGATTAAGACACTTACCTGCTAGGATTGGCAGGAGGATTGAATGAATTAATAGTTTTAGGGTATTTGAAACAGTATCTGCTATATAAGTATTGTAGAAGCATATGTTATAAGTTTTTCTAGATAAAGATCTATAAAAGAGACAATTGTCATCATTTATTTACTTAAAATACTGTGGACCTGTAAAGTAGGCCAAATCAAATGGTTTTGCTTTGAAAGCAAGCATGAATGTGCTAAAATCCATTCTCTCATCTTCTACAGTAGTAAATTCACAAATGCTAAAAGTATCTGAAGAAGGTGGCACCACACCTACTCTGGCATTCTCAGCTGTGAAGAGGTGATGATGGCCACCACAGGCCCTAACTCCTGTGCAGGATGGGAGAGCTCCTCTTCCTTCTTTGATAGCAACTTTTCTAAAGGTAGCTGAATTCTCCAGCTGGGTAGTTTGAATGCAATCAGATTCCCTGTGGGAGAATAATAGGATAAATGACTCATCCCAAGCTCATAGGCAGTCAAGATATATTTGTTTTAGAGAAAAAGTTCTAACATTTTGATGCAGTAGATTTTAGTATTTTCATATAGACATTCCAGTGGGGCAATTGGAGGGATATAAAATCTATCAAAATAAAATTTCCATTTTGATACACATTACAAACCTCAATCCACTATTTCTGACCCCTAAGAATATAACCCTTTTAAGGTATACTCTTTCAGACATACTCTGAAATTGAGACAGGTGCTTAATTTTCTTTGCACAAGCAATACTCTTTCAGGAAATTACTTGTATTACAGAATAAAAATCTTCTAAAAGTTGAAACTGGTACTTAATATGTGTAGCACATTTTTTAAAATCTGAGATTTAGAAAGTGCTAGAAATATATGACTGGCATCACTTTAAAAAATTAGTAACAATATGAAAATACAGTTCCTTATAATCAGTTATTTAAAAGCAAATTTTCTTATGCTATATCAAGAATTCTATTGTTGTTATTGTTTTATAAAACATTACATATAAGAAACTCCCTTCTAAAAATATTGTTACACTGCCCATTTAAAAACTTGGTAAGTATGAGTTTTAAAATGTAACTGAGCATTGTGAAAAGAGTTTATACTGAGTAACCACACTTAATGTAAATGATCCATAGTAACTGACTCTGTGATAATCAGACAATTATTCAGTAAATAATTTTTGTCTTAAAAAAACATACGTAGCTGAGAACTTTAGTCTTTCAGTCATTTGGCAAGAAAATTGGATGTTTATTCTATTTGGAACAATTTTCACTCTGCTTCCCCAAATGTCGTTAGAAACTATGAGGGTCAAATGTAAGTTTTTTATGTTATAGATGAATGTTGAATAAATGAATAAATGGTGCCTAAACTGTGACAACATCACATTGTTTCAAATCACTCCAACTGTGTGGGATCTGAGCACACCAGGTAAGTGCTCCAGCCACACAACAATACTTTGTCATCTCCCTCCTGCTACCCCACCCCCACCTATCTGGCATGTTCTTCCCCTAAATATCAACATAGTTGTTTTCTTCCCTTCCCTCCTTTAGACCTTTACTAAATGTCACCTTCTGGGCAAGGTTTCTGAGGCTTCCTCGCTATCCTTTCTAAATTTGCACCTATTCCTTCCACCTCACACATTTTCCCCTCCTTCTATTCTTCAGTGCTTGTCACTCTTAAACTTGTTTACATCGGTCTTCCTCCCCTTCAAACTGTAAGCTCCTTACGGGTAGAAGCTTTGAAGATCTAGTTTACAGCCATATCTATAGGGCCTAGAATAATGTCTAGCACTTGGTAGGCATTTAATAAATATTCAATGAATGAGAAAATGAGTCCAAAATCTTTTATATATGACTTTGTACTTATGAGTATGTCTGATGTCCTGGAAATAAATGCATTTCAAAAAGATAATGAAGCTACCATTTAAAGAACAGATATATAGAACAAATCATTATTTTTGTAACATTCTGTGCATTTCAAAGGCTATGCTGTTCTGGTCTTTTCCTTCTTTAGGCTTTCTTCTTCTTCTTCTTCTTTTTTTTTTTTTTTTTTAACATAGCCATTATTTTCAGAAACAGCTCTGTTGGACTCTGCCTAATTTTTGTTCAGAGCTCTATTGTAAAGGAATCTGTCTTTGAGGATGCTGACCTTCTTTCCCGTCATTGTCTTGCTTTTTATTTTATACTGTGCTCTTCCTTTGGGACCCAGTCTCTCAAAAGGTTTTCATATATAGATAAAATTGGATTTGTCTAATGACTTTTAATAAGGTGCTGTAATTTAAAATTTAACAAAATCCATGTGTGAAAAACAGTGCTGTTCTTTTGTGCAGACAGGTACACTGAGTGATTGTAGTAAAAGACACTGCTGTGTTGGTACAAATTTCTGTTAGGTACTCAGTTCTGCTGCATGAAACAGAAAACCCAAATAACAGTGGCTTAAACAAGATAGGGGCTTATTTTTCTTATGTAATGAATGATGCTGGTATTAGCTTAGTGGCTGAGGGTGTCAGGGCTGCAATATCTGCAATTCTTTCAGCTCTTTTTTTTAAGATTTAAAGAAGGAAAATGGAGGGAAAAAAAGAACAAAAATCACTGTCAGCTGAGTCAAATTCCCTTTTTCTGAAACTTCTCCAAACACCCAACTTTCACTTCCAAACGTTGGCCTGCTCTATATCCATGGCCACCCCCATCTGCAAGGGAGGTTGCTTTTTCTTCCTTTGGAGTCAACAAAATTGGAATTCCATTAGTGAAGAAGGGGAGAATGGATATAGAGTGGGCAACCAGCAGTCTCTGACAGAGTAAAATATGCCTAAAAGGTAAATAACATTTTTATCTGCCTTTTTTAGAAATGAAATTGACCAGGCCACATCACTTGGAGGAAGTGTTGGGAAAATTATCTAAGGAAATTAATGTTTCAAATTTTTAGAAAGCATGGAAGTAAAATATTCTTTATAATATTGTGCAAATGTAGACTAGAGCAAAGAAGACAGCTTAAATTCTACACCAAAGAGCAATTTTTATAACATCCATGTGGTTGTGTCTGTTGAAAAACATTGCCCAGAAATAGTTCTAACTGTAAGATTTAAATTATAATTCATCGTAATTCTAGATAGGTCAGTGTGTATCATATAGACTATAAAATATAGTGATAAATTATATGATAATTATTTAAGGTCTATTATTTAATATTTACAATTAATATTTGACAAGGGAGATTATGTAATAATTAAAACAATTATATTTTGTAAACATTAACAGTTTAGAATATTTGTAGCTCATCTGTTTGAAAACTAAAACAGATAAAAATATTTGAAATAATGAGTTTGTGTGCCTTTAAGGTGTTATTGATTCATTTAGAATTACTTAAACGCAGAGTAATTTTAATTTTTTTCTATCTCAGAGTTTAATTCTTTGATTTAAAATTGTAGTAAACTGGGAAATTTGTTGGAAAGTCATTGGCAGGGATGAATTATTATTCCTAAGGAAAAATTTTAAGGTATTTAATTTAAAGTTTCTGTTATTTTTGAAACTACTTAGGAAATGACTTGAAGGGGCTTATCATAATGCCATAAAAATAGTAAATGGAATGAAAGAAATCAGGTCCCTAAAGAAGCAACACACTTCAGTTTTTAAAAGGTAGTCTATAATTATACAATAATGTGTTTTAATCCTAGGGGAAAAGTATTTTGGGTCTTACGCTTCCTTAATCTTAAATGAATGGGAACCTTACTGAGTTTAAATTAACATTGCACATTGAATTGCAGTTGTCTTCATTTTTCTTTATTTTAAATGATGGATAAAGAGAGCTGTTTTATTTTCTATAATCTTGTGGTTTAGAAAATGAATTGTAGGTATAATGATATTTTAGATTAAGTAAGGCTCAGGGGACATAAGTGTGACTCACACGTAGTTATTGTGTTCAAGAAGCTTCTAGTCTGATAGGAGAAACATGTCTGAAACATTTACTTCCTTTGTAGCTAAGGGCTTTGTCCTTTCTGAATGCTCTACAGAATATCATAAACTGGGTAGCTTGTAAACCACAAATATTCATTTCTTACAGTTCTAGGGGGTGAGAAGTCCAAGATCAAGGTGCTGGTAGATTCTGTGTCTAGCGAGGGCTCACTTCCTGGTTCATAGACCACCGTGATCTTGTTGTGTCCTTGCATGGCAGAAGGGGCAAGGGAGTTTTCTGGGGTCTCTTTTATGAGGACATTGATCCCATTTATGAGGCCAGAACCCTAATCACATCCCAAAAGTCCCACCTCCTAAAACCATCACTTTGGAGGTTAAGATTTTAACATATGCATTTTAGGGGGACATAAACATTCAGACCATAGGGTTTATGCTAGAGGTATGAACAAAGAGCCGTGGGGGTCTGGAGGAGGGCAGGTGGTGCCAAAGAGATTGAGGGAAGAAGATGACATTTGACATGGATCTTGAAGGAATTTTACCAGATGAAAGATTAGGGGATGGACATTCAGAGAGGGAACAGGTGATAGAAAGGGAGAGTTCCCTGAATGGACCCTCAGTGGGGAGGGACAGTTAAAGGTGGTGCTTAACAAAAAGTTGAGGCTGACCGTGAAGGGCTTTGTATGTCTCGCTAAGGGCTTTGTATGTCTCGCTTTGTATGTCTCGCTTTGGATCTTACTGGTAGACAGTGAAGGACTTACAGAGTTTTTAGGCAGCACAGTGATATGACTAAATTCTGCTTTCATGGATATAACTGCAATGACAATTAAGAGGATGGACTGGGGCAGATATGATTGTTGGTAAGGAGACCACCAGGAGGCTTTCATAGCAGCCCAGGTGGGATGATCGGAGCATGAGCAGAAGGAGTAATCATAAGGACATAATTGAGAAGGTGGCTTTATGAAGTATTTCTCTTAGAACTAGGCATTTGCTTGTGGAAGTATGTGTGTTTGGGTGTGGGGGTCATGAATACTTGGAGCTGAGTATAACTCTGGTGTTTCTAGCTTGCAAAATGATATAGGTTTTATCTAATGAGTTTAAGATTTTAGAAAGAAATGCAAGTATTTTGAAGCAAGATAAGTTCAATTTGATGTTAATTTTTTTAAGTATCTGTGTAGGAGACAGTTGGAAATATGAATTTGGAAATAAGAGTTGAGAGAGAGAGATTCTGGAGTCATCCTCACAAAGATAATTGTTAAAGCTCTGGGAGGAAGGTGTCTTATCTCAATTTTGCACATTAACTGAGACTGAGAGAGGTTAGTGACTTGTTTAAGGTCACAAGAGATATTAGGGTAAAAAGTCAACATCTATCTAATCCAGGTCTTCTGATCCCACGGTCAAATATTTAATTTCTTTGACCCTCAGTTTCTTTACATGTAAAGTGAGGATAATGATATCTTCCTCATAGTACTTATGATTAAATAATATAATACGTATATGCAGTACCATGCAGTGACACAGGGTCACAATCAGACAGTCATTAAAAGTGTGTTAATTTCCTTCTCCCTTTCCTTCTTTTGTTTACAAATGCTATTGTGGGTTGACAAAGACTCTCTCCTTGACCAAACTTTAGACAGGCTTCTCTGAAACCTCTTTCAACTAGAGCTCTGTCTTCCAGCCTGCTGAGTCTGGTCTTAGCAAGAGTCCTGTTAAATCAGTTTATGAAGTGTCTCTCCACAGTTGGAATCTGATCACTTTTTATATCTGATCATATTTCTCATCCCACACCCTTGATACCTGATCATCCTGAACTAACTTCAGCAGGAATCATGTTAAGATGGTTTAGCAAGAATTCTCCTACACTTGATGCCTCTTCTTGATAATTTTCTATCCATTGACACCCCTCACCTCCTACTCCTTGGTTGTAAATTCCCAACTACTCTACTGTGTTTGGAGTTGAGCGGAATTTCTCTCTCCTATTGTCTTGACACCTATTGCAATAGTCTTGAATAAAGTCTTCATTACCATTTCAACAAGTGTCAGAATAATTGTTTTTCTTTAACAGGACCTTAATATGACTGTACCTAATAATATTCCAAGAGGTTCATTAATTAGACAGCTTTCTATATGTCTAGCATGACACCCTTACTACCCAGGGCTGGGAGTTCAAACATGGGTCAAAACCAGAAAGCACCAACTGGGCATAAGATTGAAACTGGGAGCCAATAGATAGGATTGTGAGAGCAGTCAAGGTTGAAGATATGAGTCATCAGAATATAAGGAGAGCTGAACAGTCGAGCCAGAGCTATGGTTGCAAGAGAGCCTGGAAACTGGGGAGACAGCCAGGATAATGGGAAATAAGAATATGAGAAGCAGGTGTTAAAGTGATCTGACTAATTCCACAGGATGAGAATTTTTTCTTTCCCAGGAATGCTTTTGACAAGTTAAATGCTTTTTGGCTCCATGTGAAGCCTTTTTTGCTACCTTGAAATCTTACACACAGACTCTGCAGGGGATAGAGTTTGGCTATGTTGTTCCATAAGCGTATTTTCAACTCAGCACAATGAAGACCATTGTCCTAGATGGCCTGCTGGGGAAACAGATTATATAATTTTGAAGAGCTGAGATTTAACACTTATGCCAATATCTGCTGGCCAGGCTGGAGAGCAGTGGTGATCATAGCCTTGAACTCCTGGGCTTAAGTGTCCTCCTGACTCAGTCTTCCAAATAGCTGAAACTACAGGTATGTGCCACCATGCCGGGCTAATTTTTTAAATCTTTTGTAGAGATAGGGTCTCACTGTGTTGCCCAGACTGGTCTCGAACTCCTGACTTCAGGTGAGTATTATTAATTTTTAAATACCAGAATAGAATCACATTACTCAATATTAAAATTATAAGTCCATAACTGATTTTTTAAAATAATCTAGTAGGCATTGAGTGTTGGGAGAACTTCAGGGCTTCCATCAGGAATGCCAGGGATCTGTGTTATAGATATGTGAAAGGCCTGGTGGATAGAATTCTAGTATTTTTGGTGCCCCTTACCTTTCTTGAGTGCTCAAGACTGACCTTAGGAGAAGGTAGAATAGACAGCAAGGAGAGTTTCAAGGGCCAAACATGAGGGAAATGAATGTTTGGGGCAGAATCAAAAGAGGAGAAAACAGTTCAGCAGCTACAGCAAATCAGGGTGTACTCACTGGAGTGTTCGAAGGATCAGGTTATGTCATTGTGAAAGCTGGCAATTTGGAAGAGATAGAAAGCAAAAACACTAAAAAGGTTGGAGAAAGGGCTCTTATGAGGTCCCTAGGGTGTTAGCTTTGCAATGCCATATAAGGCCTTGATTAAGATTTCTAACAAGTTAAAAAAATTAAACCTGAACTGAAAATGTGATGATTTGACTGATGGCATAATTTGTATGGATTATTCAGGAGGAAATGCCAACTATATTTGCGGCCCAGGTGAGAAAGAAGAGAGCCAGAGAAAGATCGGCAGATAGACAACTATATGTGCTATGCTCTATGGGATCCTGCAGAAAGCCTGGGCTAAGAGGCGTTGGCCCAGTGCCCATTCTCAGGAAGGGACAGAAACAGTTAACTCCTGGCTTCCAGTTTTCTGTGTGCCTTTGGGCAAGTGGGTTTCCTTATTCACATAAACTCCCCTTCCTCCAATTCTAGGGGCAAAGATAATCAATAATTAACTACATATCTCCGGGCAAATGTTTATGTTTGGTTGTAATCAGAATGATGGAACTGAATTATGATGCTAGGCATTAATTTACCATGATAGTATTAACTGATATTTTTTGAGAGTCACCCAGATAGTCCAATCTTGAGAAACTAACTTGCCTATAAAATAATTTGATTAGTAACAGTATGTGTGATCTTCTCTGAAATACAAACTTTGAGGAGAGAGGTAGAATGAATTCCCTTCTCTGTTCTTACCATATTCATAATCTCATCAAATTAGTTAGATCTCTGAGTGTTTCCTTGTCTGTAAAGTGAAGAGAGCTATACATATATGAAAAATATTGTGAAGATGATATATTAAAGGAGGCTATCATAGTAGAAGGTGATTTTTTTTTTTTTAAAAGTGAGTTTTAAAAATATCTTTCAATTTAAGATGTCATCTTGATAACTGTCAGATTTTTGGCTTTTCAGCAGCCTTTTGCCAAAATAAGATTCAGAATAGTCGACCCCACCCTCCCAAATCCCCCAGCCCACTCTGTTTTTCACCCTGGCACAGGATAATTTACCTTCTGCTGGTGTGGGGCTTGTGAAGTAATCTCTTCCAGAGACATTCAGAATGGAGTGTTGAGACTTCTCTAAGCCACAGGCAATTACAGAATTCACTCCATCTTCACTTCTTTGCCCTTGAATCTGACCTTCTAGTTGTATAAATGGTCAGATGCTGGGTTATCATTTGCTTTTTAATTTTAAAAATTCGTATCCTTTCTTTCATAAACCCACAATGATGCTTGTAGAAAAGTTAGAGAACTCATACAAACAACTACAAAACTCTTTTTTTCTTATGCGTATATATGTGTTTCAACAAAATCCAAATTATGCTATATAAAAATTATTTGCTAAGTTGCTCTTATCTGTACATTTTTTGCATGTAAAGGCATTTCTGCTAAAATGCAGTGTATGCATTTCAGAAAACCTTATATTTGGCAAAATTGTACACCAAAAATGACAGGGATAAATTGGAAAATAAGGTTAGGGCAGAGTGTTCAAAGTCCAAGCAAACTTGCAGCCAGAGAACCAGCAAAAACAATTGCTAGTATCTGGGTAGGTAAGATAGACTGCCAGACAGACAATTCAAAGTGACTGTAGGCTGGTATGTTGGAGATTTTAAAAAATGCAAGGACAATAAAGTGGTAATGCCATCAAACCTTTCATTAGAACAGGAAGGACTGGGCGCAGTGGCTCATGCCTGTAATCCCAACACTTTGGGAGGCTGAGGTGGGCGGATCACCTGAGGTCAGGAGTTCGAGACCACCCTGGCCAACATGGTGAAACCCCATCTCTACTAAAAATACAAAAATTAGCTGGGTGTGGTGGCAGCCGCCTGTAATCTCAGCTACTCGGGAGGCCAAGGCAGGAGAATCGCTTGAACCCGGCAGGCGGAGGTTGCAGTGAGCAGAGATCGGGCCACTGCACTCCAGCCTGGGGGACAAGAGCCAGACTTCATCTCAAAAAAAAAAAAAAAAAGAACAGGAAGGAGCACACTCAGCAGGAGTATGTACAATACAGATGGAAACAGATTTCTGAGCCACTGGGGCTACTGTCAAGGTAGGCATTGGTAACAGTGAAATCTGCCATGAGCTGAGAGCTGCACCTCTCTTGCCTCTCTGGGGCTATGTCTCACTGAGTAGAAAGGTCTGCAAGCAAACCTTCTTTTACAATTTATTTATTTGTTTTTCAACTTTTAATTGTGGAAATTTTTAAGCATACCCCAAGTTAAAAAAAAAAAAATATATATATAATGCATTCAAAATCCAGCTTCAACAATTATATTTTTCCATCCTATTGCAGCTATCTATAATTTTACCTGTTAATAACTCAATATATATTCCTACCAGATAAAAACTTTAAAAACCTATAAACATAATGCCACTTTCACGCCTAACAAAATTGATCAAAATTTTTGATATCATCTAATACCAAATCCATGTTCAAGTTTTTCCAGTTAAAAAAAATCTTTTTGTCATTCCTTTCTTCAAATCAGAATTCAAGAAAAATCCATTAATTGGATTTGGCATTGTGTTTTTAAACAGTTTTTGGGTATCTTTGTAAGTTTCTTTTTGAAAATATTAGCAAATATTATACATATTGATATTTCCCTTCTTTTATGAGGTTCACTCTTCAGTTCCTTGGTGTCTTTCACTTAATAGCTAAATCCTGTAGATCACTTTGCATTGCCATAATGAATTTTCATCAGTTCTTATTATATCTGCATAGCCTTTCATTGGTTGGTATACCATAGTTTACTTAATCAATCTTATACTGATGGAATGTGGGTTTTTTAGAGCATTTTCTTGCTATAAATCTTGCAAATCATGCTTTAATAAATAGCCTTGTCTATATTTTATATTCTTAAGCACTCGTTTTAGATTTCTTAAAACATAGCCAATGGGCTCCTGCTGTCAGTGCAGCTGCTGAGCAGAGGGTTTTTCCTTTCCTGCGGATGGTTAGAAGTCCAGTCTTTCTATTCTGGCTTTGCTTATCCAGAAAAAGTCATATATGAACCAGCACAACTCCAACTTATACTGCCGTAATTCCCCTATTTACTAATCGTATATACAAAAACGTGTTGTAGCAGGACAGGCGACATGTGCACATACCCACACATCTATCCCCCCGTTGTACATGCAAACCACACATCTGCATTATCATTTTTAATGGCTGCTGCATTCATTATTTATTGCTGCATAGCAAATTACCCCAAAGATTAGTGTCTTAATACAATAAACTTTTATATAGGTTGGGGCTGTAGAAATCTCAAAGCACGACTCGGGGAGGATTTGCTTATAAGCTCACACATATGGTGCTGGGAGAACTGCATTCCTTGTAGGTCACTGGACTGAGCCTCCCTTAATTCCTTGCCACATGAGCCTCTCAGTAGGGCAGCTCACAGCATAGCAGCTGGATACAATCAGAGGAAGTGAGAGAGCAAGAAAGGATGACCAAAACAGAAACAGAATCTTTTTGTAACCTCATCTCAGAGGCAATATCCCATGGCTTTTGTCATATTCTGTTTGTTAGAAGCAAGTCGCTAGATTCATTCAAGGGGAGAAGATAATACAAAGGCATGCATATCAGGGGCTGGGTATCACTGTGGATGATTTTAGAAGCTGCCATGATTTTAGAAGCTGCCTACCACAATTGCATAGCGTCTCATTTTGTGTATTATATTATAATTCACTATTTCTGGACATTCAGATTGCTTCCATTCACATCACACATCCACACTTTCCACTGTCTTTCTCAGCCTATTGTGTGCCTCAAGCTTCCGAAAATCAGAGCTCCAAAAACAACTCTTTCTTCATGTAGAGACTGCAGAGAAATACACTTTCCCCCCACCAACTCCTCTGGAATTTCAATGAATAACATTTTCTCTATCCTGTTGCAGGCATTTCAGATCAAAGAGATATTGGTCATTTATCCCATAATATATTCTCAACTTTAGAATTGGTATTCTGTATATAAAGTGGTCTTCCAATTCAATAAAGACAATGCCCTCAATAGAAAAACAGGCAGAGAAAGTGAAAAGTGAAAAATAGCAGTGACAAATTAAGATATGAAAATGTTAAGCTGCATTCATAAGAAAAAAACCAGATTGTAACAAGATATTATTTTTAATTAAATCAATTGACAAAGATTTTGAAGTATCATAATACCTAATATTGGCAAGGATGTACATAAACAGGCACTCTCAAACATTCCAGGAAGGAGTTTGTCTTTGTACCCTTTGACTCGTCAATTCCATTCACCTATGTCTTCTGTGTTTTCTTCTACATCTTTTAGTTAAAATTGCACTGTAGAATTTTTCGAGTGTTAGCTGTCACTGTGGGATCACTATTGCTATATTCAAGATATCAGAAAATATCTGTCAGTGAAGTGAGAGCAGTTTATCAACAAAGGCCATGCCATGGCCACTTTATGGGTGCAGATCTTGACAAAACGATTCTCAAGTTGCCAAGCAGGTTAAAGGCAGTCAAAATAACAGTGACAGCCATAACAGAAACACAGACTTCATTGCTTGCAACAAAGATGTGGGTGCTGTGAAGCAGAACCACTGAAATGCGCCTTGGAAAACATGAAGTGCACTGCATAATACAACGTACTATTTCCATTATATGAGAAAAAAGCCTTTTGTGCAACTTCACATGATAGAAGCTTAAGTCTCTCCAAGTGAATTTATTTTGAAGGGAGGACACATTGGTATAAGCCAAAGAAGTCTTACTGAGTCTTTTGTGCTCATCTTAGTAGTCAGTACGGTGAAATGGGTTAAAACTAATTGATTTCTAGATCACTAAAGGAAATTCATATCATTAAATGAGCATTTCATTCAAAGGGTATGTTATTCTTTGCTACTCTATTTGCAAACAGGTTTCTGCTTATCTTATGATTGTTCCCCAAGCACACAGTAGAAATGGGGTCAAAAACCTTTTCCCATCTGTCTTTGTGTTCAGGATGTAATCCTCAACAATTACAAAATACAACAATTAAATCTTTTGACATTTCTGGATCTCTGTGATTCTTTACAGGATTAGTGTGATGATTAAGAAGGGAGAGATTAATGTACAAAAGACCTTTGAATTTGTAGGCCATGGTTCTCTCCCAATTAAAGACTCTACATATTGCCTTCTTTCCCCAAACAGAAGACTGTGTTGATTTTTACTGTTTATTGACTATTAAAAAACAGAGATTATGGGAGTGAATGTGTAATGTGTGTAATGCAAAAGGCTTAAAAGACATTTTCATTCTGGTTCTCAAGAAGCTTGATATCTGAGAATACAATTTAGTCTTAGAACAGGAAAATTATACCTCTTCTGTTTCTCTAAGTTTCCTTTGAAATGCAGGTGAAAGTTCTACTTCTCTTCATGCTTCACAGGGATCAGACCAAAAGGCAAACACGAAATGTATTGATTCTCATATCTATTAGGTATATGATGGTCAATTACCCAATGTGTATTTTACTTACTGTCCTTCCCCTTTTCTGTATTTTTCCCTCATTTTATTTTGTTTATACATTCCTATATTTTCATATACAACTAACTCTAAGTAGTTTGATATAATGAAGTTAGTGACATAGCCTCAAAAATCATGTTTTGTGCCAATTTACTAACATAAGGCATCTTTTGAATTCTACTAGTTTGACAGTGCTTTAATAGCTTCAGACTTCCAGTTAAAGAGTAATTAAAAATTAATCTCTTTAGTTTGAAAGGTTCACTCTATCTTCATAGCTGAAAAAATTTCTAGTTAACAATACTTAGTTATACATTTTCTCCATATCTTGTGGAAAATTTACAAATTCTTATCAGCCTGTCTTATTAACAATCTACTTAGCATATTCAACAGATAAAATCACTAATTTGAACATCTTTGGGAACTTTTTCTTTTTTTCGTAGCTTGATAATATTTTTATTTTATTTTATTTCATATTTTTTATGGTGCCATATGCATTTTTTTATTATACTTTATGTTCTAGGGTACATGTGCACAATGTGCAGGTTTGTTTCATATGTATACATGTGCCATGTTGGTGTGCTGCACTCATTAACTCGTCATTTACATTAGGTATATCTCCTAATGCTATCCCTCCCCTCTTCCCCCACCCCACAACAGGTCCTGGTGTGTGATGTTCCCCTTCCTGTGTCCAAGTGTTCTCATTGTTCAATTCCCACCTATGAGTGAGAACATGCGGTGTTTGGTTTTCTGTTCTTGTGATAGTTTGCTGAGAATGATGGTTTCCAGTTGCATCTGTGTCCCTACAAAGGACATGAACTCATCCTTTTTCTTGGCTGCATAGTATTCCATGGTGTATATGTGCCACATTTTCTTAATCCAGTCTGTCACTGATGGACATTTGGGTTGATTCCAAGTCTTTGCTATTGTGAATAGTGCCACAATAAACATATGTGTTCATGTGTCTTTATAGCAGCATGATTTATAATCCTTTGAGTATATACCCAGTAATGGGATGGCTGGGTCAAATGGGATTTCTAGTTCTAGATCCTTGAGGAATTGCCACACTGTCTTCCACAATGGGTGAACTAGTTTACAGTCCCACCAACCGTGTAAAAGTGTTCCTATTTTTCCACATCCTCTCCAGCACCTGTTGTTTCCTGATTTTTTAATGATTGCCATTCAAACTGGTGTGAGATGGTATCTCATTGTGGTTTCGATTTGCATTTCTCTGATGGCGAGTGATGATGAGCATTTTTTCATGTGTCTGATGGCTGCATAAATGTCTTCTTTTGAGAAGTGTCTGTTCATATCCTTTGCCCACTTTTTGATGGGGTTGTTTGTTTTTCTCTTGTAAATTTGTTTGAGTTCTTTGTAGGTTCTCGATATTAGCCCTTTGTCATGAGTAGATTGCAACAATTTTCTCCCATTCTGTAGGTTGCCTGTTCACTCTGATGGTAGTTTCTTTTGCTGTGCAGAAGCTTTTTAGTTTAATTAGATCCCATTTGTCAATTTTGGCTTTTGCTGCTGTTGCTTTTGGTGTTTTAGACATGAAGTCCTTGCCCATGCCTATGTCCTGACTGGTATTGCCTAGGTTTTCTTCTAGGGGTTTTATGGTTTTAGGTCTAACATTTAAGTCTCTAATCCATCTTGAATTAATTTTCATATAAGGTGTAAGGAAGGGATCCAGTTTCAGCTTTCTACATATGGCTAGCCAGTTTTCCCAGCACCATTAATTAAATAGGGAATCCTTTCCCCATTTCTTGTTTTTGTCAGGTTTGTCAAAGATCAGATGGTTGTAGATATGTGGTATTATTTCTGAGGGTTCTGTTCTGTTCCATTGGTCTATATCTCCATTTTGGTACCAGTACCATGCTGTTTTGTTTACTATAGTCTTGTAGTATAGTTTGAAGTCAGGTAGCGTGATGCCTCCAGCTTTGTTCTTTTTGTTTAGGATTGTCTGGGCAATGCGGGCTCTTTTTTGGTTCCATATGAACTTTAAAGTAGTTTTTTTCCGATTCTGTGAAGAAAGTCCTTGGTAGCTTAATGGAGATGGCATTGAATCTATAAATTACCTTTTGCAGTATGGCCATTTTCACGATATTGATTCTTCCTATTCATTAGCATGGAATGTCTTCCATTTGTTTGTGTCCTCTTTTATTTCATTGAGCAGTGGTTTGTAATTCTCCTTGAAGAGGGCCTTCATATCCCTTGTAAGTTGGATTCCTAGGTATTTCATTCTCTTTGAAGCAATCGTGAATGGGTGTTCACTCATGATTTGGCTCTCTGTTTGTCTGTTATTGGTGTATAATAATGCTTGTGATTATTTTTCACATTGATTTTGTATCCTGAGACTTTGCTGAAGTTGCTTATCAGCTTAAGAAGATTTTGGGCTGAGACAATGGGGTTTTCTAAATATACAATCATGTCATCTGCAAACAGGGATAATTTAACTTCCTCTTTTCCTAAGCTTTTCCTTTATTTCTTTCTCCTGAGTGATTGCCCTGTACAGAAATTCCAACACTATGTTGAATAGGAGTGGTGAGAGAGAGCATCCCTGTCTTGTGCCAGTTTTCAAAGGGAATGCTTCCAGTTTTTGCCCATTCAGTATGATATTGGCTGTGGGTTTGTCATGAACAGCTCTTACTATTTTGAGACATGTTCCATCAATACTGCATTTATTGAGAGTTTTTAGCATGAAGCGTTGTTGAATTTTGTCAAAGGCCTTTTCTGCATCTATTGAGATAATCATGTGGTTTTTGTCTTTGGCTCTGTTTATATGATGGATTATGTTTTTTGATTTGTGTATGTTGAACTAGCCTTGCATCCCAGGGATGAAGCCCACTTGATCATGGTGAATAAGCTTTTTGATGTGCTGCTGGATTCGGTTTGCCAGTATTTTATTGAGGATTTTTGCATCGATGTTCATCAGGGATATTGGTCTAAAATTCTCTTTTTTTTTTTGTGTCTCTCTCAGGCTTTGGTATCAGGATGATGTTGGCCTCGTAAAATGAGTTAGGGAGGACTCCCTCTTTTTCTATTGATTGGAATAGTTTCAGAAGGAATGGTACCAACTCCTCCTTGTACCTCTGGTAGAATTCGACTGTGAATCCATCTGGTCCTGGACTTTTTTTGGTTGGTAGGCTATTAACTATTGCCTCAATTTCAGAGCCTGCTATTGGTCTCTTCAGGGATTCAACTTCTTCCTGGTTTCATCTTGGGAGAGTGTAAGTGTCCAGGAAATTCTCCATTTTTTCTAGGTTTTCTAGTTTATTTGCATAGAGGTGTTTATAGTATTCTCTGATGGTAGTTTGTATTTCTGTGGGTTCGGTGGTCATATCTCCTTTATCATTTTTTATTGCGTCTATTTGATTCTTCTCTCTTTTCTTCTTTATTAGTCTTGCTAGTGGTCTATCAATTTTGTTGATCTTTTCAAAAAACCAGCTCCTGGATTCATTGATTTTTTGGAGGTTTTTTGTGTCTCTATCTCCTTCAGTTCTGCTCTGATCTTAGTTATTTCTTGCCTTCTGCTAGCTTTTGAATGTGTTTGCTCTTGCTTCTCTAGTTCTTTTAATTGTGATGTTAGGGTATCAATTTTAGATCTTTCCTACTTTCTCTTGTGGGCATTTAGTGCTATAAATTTCCCTCTACACACTGCTTTAAATGTGTCCCAGAGATTCTGGTATGTTGTGTCTTTGTTCTCATGGATTTCAAAGAACATCTTTATTTCTGCCCTCATTTTGTTATGTACCCAGTAGTCATTCAGGAGCAAGTTGTTCAGTTTCCATATAGTTGAGCGGTTTTGAGTGAGTTTCTTAATCCTGAGTTCTAGTTTGATTGTACTGTGGTCTGAGAGACAGTTTGTTATAATTTCTGTTCTTGTACATTTGCTGAGCAGTGCTTTACTTCCAATTATGTGGTCAATTTTGGAATAAGTGTGATGTGGTGCTGAGAAGAATGTATATTCTGTTGATTTGAAGGAGAGTTCTGTAGATATCTATTAGTCTGCTTGGTGCAGAGCTGAGTTCAATTCCTGGATATCCTTGTTAACTTTCTGTTTCGTTGATCTATTTAATGTTGACAGTGGGGTGTTAAAATCTCCCATTATTATTGTGTGGGAGTCTAAGTCTCTTTGTAAGTCTCTAAGGACTTGCTTTATGAATCTGGGTGCTCCTGTATTGGGTGCATATATATTTAGCATAGTTAGCTCTTCTTGTTGAATTGATCCCTTTACCATTATGTAATGACCTTCTTTTTCTCTTTTGATCTTTGTTGGTTTAAAGTCTGTTTTATCAGAGAGTAGGTTTGCAACCCCCCCTTTTTTTTGTTTCCATTTGCTTGGTAGATCTTCCTCTTTCCCTTTATTTTGAGCCTATATGTGTCTCTGCACGTGAGATGGGTCTCCTGAATACAGCACACTGATTGGTCCTGACTCTTTATCCAATTTGCCAGTCCTGGTCTTTTAACTGGACCATTTATCCCTTTTATGTTTAAGGCTAATATTGTTATGTGTGAACTTGATCCTGTTATTATAATGTTAGCTGGTTATTTTGCCCATTAGTTGATGCAGTTTCTTCGTAGCATCGACGGTCTTCACATTTTGGCATGTTTTTCCAGTGGCTGGTTCCGATTATTCCTTTTCATGTTTAATACTTCCTTCAGGAGCTCTTGTAGGGCAGGCCTGGTGGTGACAAATCTCTCAGTATTTCCCTGTCTGTAAAGGATTTTATTTCTCCTTAACTTATGAAGCTTAGTTTGGCTGGATATGAAATTCTAGGTTGAAAATTCTTTTCTTTGAGAATGTTGAATATTGGCCTCCTCTCTCTTCTGGCTTGTAGAGTTTCTGTCGAGATAGCTGCTGTTAGTCTGATGGGTTTCCCTTTGTGGGTAACCTGACCTTTCTCTCTGGCTGCCCTTAACATTTTTTCCTTCATTTCAGCTTTGGTGAATCTGACAATTATGTGTCTTGGAGTTGCTCTTCTCGAGGAGTATCTTTGTGGAGTTCCCTGAATTTCCTGAATTTGAATATTGGCCTGCTTTGCTAGGTTGGGGAAGTTCTCCTGGATAATATCCTGCAGAGTGTTTTCCAACTTAGTTCCATTCTCCTTCCTCGTCACTTTCAGGTATACCAATCAGATGTAAATTTGGTCTTTTCACATAGTCCCATATTTCTTTGAGGCTTTGTTTGTTTCTTTTTACTCTTTTTTCCCTAAACTTCTCTTCTCACTTCATTTCATTCATTTGATCTTCAATCACTGATACCCTTTCTTTCAGTTGATCGAATCGGTTACTGAAGCTTGTGCGCTTGTCACGTAGTTCTTGTGCCATGGTTTTCAGCTCTATCAGGTCATGTAAGGACTTCTCTACATTGGTTATTGTAGTTAGCCATTCGTCTAATCTTTTTTCAAGGCATTTAGCTTCTTTGTGATGGGTTTGAACTTCCTCGTTTAGCTCGGAGAAGTTTGATCATCTGAAGCCTTCTTCTCTGAACTCATCAAAGTCATTCTCTGTCCAGCTTTGTTCCGTTGCTGGTGAGGAGCTGCATTCCTTTGGAGGGGGAGAAGTGCTCTGATTTTTAGAATTTTCAGCTTTTTTGCTGTTTGTTCCCCATCTTTGTGGTTTTATATACTTTTGGTCTTTGATGATGGTGACATACAGATGGGGTTTTAGTGTGGATGTCCTTTCTATTTGTTAGTTTTCTTTCTAACTGTCAGGACCCACAGCTGCAAGTCTGTTGGAGTTTGCTCAAGGTCCACTCCAGACCCTGTTTTCCTGAGTATCAGGAGCGGACGCTGCAGAAGAGTGAATATTGCTGAACAGCTAATGTTGCTGCCTGATCGTTCCTCTGGAAGGCTCGTCTCAGAGGGGTACCCGGCCTTGTGAGGTGTTAGTCTGCCCCTATTGGGGGGTGCCTCCTGGTTAGGCTACTCGGGCATCAGGGACTCACTTGAGAAGGCAGTCTGTCCATTCTCAGATCTCAAACTCTGTGCTGGGAGAACCATTACTCTCCTCAAAGCTGTCGGACAGGGACATTTAAATCTGCAGAGGTGTTGCTGCCTTTTGTTTGGTTATGCCCTGTCCCCAAAGGTGGAGTCTTCAGAGGCAGGCAGTCCTCCTTGAGCTGCGGTGGGCTCCACCCAGTTCTAGCTTGCAGGCTGCTTTGTTTACCTACTCAAGCCTCAGCAATGGTGGGCACCCCTCTCCCAGCCTCACTGCCCCCTTGCAGTTAGATCTCAGACTGCTGTGCTAGCAATGAGGGAGGTCCTGTGTGCGTGGGACCCTCTGAGCCAGGCATGGGATATAATCTCCTGTTGTGCTTTTTGCTAAGACCCTTGGAAAAGTGCAGTATTAGCGTGGGAGTGACCCGATTTTCCAGGTGTTGTGTGTCACCGTTTCCCTTGGCTAGGAAAGGGAATTCCCTTCCCCCTTGTGCTTCCTAGGTGAGGCGATGCCTCACCCTGCTTTGGCTCTTGCTCGGTGGGCTGCACCCACTGTCCTGCACCCACTGTCGACACACCCCTGTGAGATGAACCTGGTACCTCAATTGGAAATGCAGAAATCACCTGTCTTCTGTGTCACTCACACTAGGAGCTGTTGCCTGGAGTCATTCCTATTCGGTCATCTTGAAACTGCCCCCTTTGGGAACTTTTTCAAAGCAGTCATACCTCATCTGTTCCTTTCTTGTGCATGTGGACTCTTCCATATGATGAAAGCAGCAGGTATGCTCAGTACAGTCTTCAGATTTGATCATTTAAAAAATTATATATTTTTCATTTTTATAGATTTAGGTGGTACAAGTTCAGATTTGTTACATTGATATATTGCTTAGTGGTGAAGTCTAGACTTTAAGTATAACCATTACCCAAATTATTTACACTGTATCCATTTGGTAATTTCTCATCCCTCACTTTCCTCCTCCCCCAACCTTTTCAAATCTCCAGAGTCTATTATTCCACTTTCTATGTCCATGTGTATGCATTATTTAGCTCCTACTTGTAAGTGAGAACATGGGTTTCAAGATTGTAATGGGCTGTGTACTTGGAAACTTAAATGTGTACTTTATAGAGTTCTTTTTTGGGACAGTGTCTTGCTCTGTTACCCAGGCTGGAGTGCAGTGGTACAGTCTTGGCTCACTGCAGTCTCTGCCTCCTGGGTTCAAGTAATTCTCCTGCCTCAGCCTCCCTGGTAGCTGAGATTACAGGCACCAGCCACCACGTCCGGCTAAGTTTTGTATTTTTAGTAGAGACGGGGTTTCACCATGTTGGCCAGGTTGGCCTTGAACTCCCGACCTCAGTGATCCCACCTTGGCCTCCCAAAGTGCTGGGATTATAGGCATGTGCCACCACACCTGGTCTTAATATGTACTTTGTGTGGATAGCCTATGGGTAGGCTAAATCATTTAAATAATGGTGAGCTAGTTAATAGTCCAAATATTCATTTGAGTGAGTCAAGTTGTGTCTCCTGAGGAATATTTGGTTTGGAAAGTTATGCCTCTGTAAGCATTGAGTCAATCAGTATTCCAAATAAAGTGGAAAAAGGCCACACCAGGATAGTGTGAGATTTTGAGAAGTGGCATGTTGATCAATTGCAGCTCTTCTGACAGGGTAAATGTGAGAACTCCCACCGTAGCATCTAGTAGAGGCAATGTGATCACTTCTGATTAAAATGTAGAACTAAAAGACTTGTAAGGAAATTTGATCCTTTTGACTTGAATATAAATTCTACATCAAACAAGCAATTTAAAAATATCTCTTAAGTGCTCTAATTTTAAAAATGCTTTAGCATGTTTTTTTTTTTTTTTTCTGTTTGATCTCAGCTTATCTTGTATGGTGGGAGACAGAGCAGTATGATTTTAAATCTTGACTCTGTCATTAGGTCGCAGTGTGACTTTGGGTAAGACTGCAAACTTCTCCATGCTTTCCAGGCTTCTTCATTCATGAAATTATGGAGTTGTGCTAAATGATTTCTAAAATAGTATTTGACTTGAAACTCTTTGATCATATCTTGTATAAATGGAATAGTCTCAGATTTCTGATTATTTGAAAATAGCACTCAATTGGATTTAAAACAAAAAATAAACAAATGTGAACATTTAAAAATTTCTATGCTATTGCTATTATTTTAATTTTGAGGCTCATTTTTAATTTTTGCCTTAGTCTTTCAGAAGCCTAAGACTGGCTGTTAAATAGTTCTTCTAATTAGTATGAATGTTTCTTGCATTTAAATCCTTGTCCTACGTTTGATAAAATCAAAATTAGACGAAATAATATGCCTTGGTTGAACATTAGCATGCAAACCATGTAGCTTGAAAAGATGTGTTTAAGAGCTGAGAATAAAGCAGAAGCCAGCACGTCCTGACAGCTGTGAGAAACACAAAAAATATTAATGGTGGCAGTTAGAGAGTCAGACAGAGAATAGCAATGCACAGGTGCATTTTCCCTAGTGCATATATTTCTTCTTTAGTATTCATGCTAAGTTTTCAATACCTTCATCTTTACACAGGAATTGGAAAACAGTTCAGACTTATTAGTTTGGCTGAGCAATAGCCTAGGACAGCTAAAAGAACAATGCCTAAAGGGATATATATATATTTGTAATAAAGTAGTCTTCTATGATAATGCTTTAAACATCAGCATAATGCCATTTTTCTTTTCTAATAAAGTCATCATCATAACAGTTTTATGGTTCTCTTAATTTTACTGTTAATATCTTATCTGAAGGGAGTAAAAATTATATTAATTGCAGGCTGTCTGCTTGCCTCACCAGCACTATCTTTTAGTACAAGTTTCCAATATGTATCTCTCAACATTTTGACTGTATAGGTTAAGGTATCACTTATGGTTTAGGATAATTATGTAAAGAAACCTTTCAGTAAATATAGAAACCCATCACTTCAAAGCAACAAAATGCATAGAAATAGGAAGCATGAATTTCCACTTGAGCACATGATCACATTGAATCTTTCAGCATATTCCTCAAAAACCCCAAACAAACCAGAAACAGATAACTGAAGTCCTGTATTCCCAGAGTTATCAGTGATATTGTGCATCTCTGAAGTTCACTGTCAATGAACAATGTGAAACATTTGGGTCTTGAGTGCTTATATGAATCTCTTCTTCATCCTCCAACTTTCGCAACTCAACTAGTGGAAGAAAAATGATCCAAGTGGTGTCATGCTGCCTTAGACACATGAATAGTAGAATTCAGCCAAACCACTGAAGGAAATTTTCTTTTCTTTCTCTACGAAATTCAGAAAGAAAACTTGTATTTAGTTTTTCTAAATTTATACTTTAGGGAAAAATGTCAGTTCTCAAATCATGCTTTATAATTGCAACCAAATATATTAAGATATATATCAAAAATACCTATTTAGAATTTGTATGAAAATGTAAATGAGCTCTAATTTCTAAGTGTAACTGAGCTTTAATTTTTAATTCTGTAATTTTAAGACTATTAAATGCTATTTAAAAGATCTCAGCTTGAGCATGGTGATACTCTAATGACAGCAAGATGGATGATATTGGTTGGTTAAGATGGCATCATATGATACCTTTGGAGTTTATCCTCTTGGGATTAGCATATTTTATAATTTTGGAGAAAAAACATATCTTCCTTGAAGACACAATTTTTTTTCTTGCTTCTTTTTTGAAGCTATCTCCCACTCTCCCACCCATGCCCAACATTTCTCTTTCTCTAACAATTGTGTCCTTGAAGTTCTGAAATTTATCCTTGCTTGTTTGTAATGTAGTGATACAGCGTAATACAACTTCACCAGTTTCCTAATTGCCAGATGTGATGTGTCAAGTGAGACTTGAGACTGGCTATAAGATCAGTAATGAGTGCATATGTACATGCACACATAATTTTAAAAATAACAAAATTGTTCCCAATCTGTTTGAACTGATTTTGAGTATCAAGTTTCAAATGAGATCATGTTGTTTGTTACACAGCAAACTCTGTATTGGCAACCCATATTGCTAAGTTTTAAGCTGTATTCTTAGAAAAGCAGATATTAACTCATTGACTAGAATTTTTTCTTTGATGTAAATATTTTGATCCAGTTATGTTTTTTCAAATCTAAAAATCTTTCTTTTAGTTGTTTCCAATTTGAAATGGTACCTTCATTATCACCTTTTCTTTTTCACCTTTTCTTCATGACTTTTTTTCTTTTTAATTCGGCCAAAGTGGTACTCAGCATAAGATTTATTAATTTTCTGATTTAAAACCACTGATGGATGTGCTCACACTTTTCCCTGCCTTCTTCTTGAATAATAAAACCTTGAGAAATTTCAGCACATAGGTTTATAAGTAATTTTTTTTACTGGATAGATTTATCTGAAATTTTGAACAGTATGTTGAATATTATAAAAGCATTTATATATGATATAGAAAATAGATGCTAGTTCTTCTGTACTTTAAAATTATTTTTTTCAATCAAAACTAGTTCTGCAAACTTACTGATCCCGTGGTGATATATTGTTAAGACAGTAAAAACAAATGGGTAGATTGTACTGAAGACTTTTCATTTAAGATACATGGTATGAGCTCAAGTACCGGAAACTGGGGCTGCTATAGCCACAAAGGTCTGCTTGATAGCACAGCAGGTAATTGATTTCCTGGGTTATTCAGGAGCCATGAAAATAAAATCTTTGTGTCTGTTTTGATTTCACCACTGCTAGATCTTATATCTTCATTAGTCCTTTATCTGAACAAATAAAATTAGTTCAATTTCTGAGTCCCAAATTAGTTCCTGGAACATAATGACCCTCACTTTTTTGACAGGACATAGAATCCATAGCTACTAGCCTGACTACAGGAAGCAGTTTCTACAGTTTCTGACTCTGAAATCCTGAATCAGACCCGTAAGGTGCATATTTTATGGAGTCTTCAGGCACTTAACTTTGCTTTCTCATTTGTAAATGCAAGCCAAGCCAGTTTCACTCGTCTAGCTAGTCTTACAACATTCTAGAGTTTAGATTAAAGATAAGAACAAAATGGAAGGCTGTTTTACAGAGTATTTGTTGTGTGTCTATAGAAGAGAGAAGGTTGTGTAGGAGAGAGAAGAGAAAACTGTAGGCTTGTGGATGTGAAGTGCATCTATAACGATGAGCAATGGGGAAATGTAGAAGGCTGTAACTTAATAATGGGAACATATTGTATAAAAATACATTCTGACCATAGGAGATAGCACTATAAACCTATTAGAACAGCTAAAATAAAAAATAGTGATAATACCAAATATAGGTAATAATGTGGGGAAACTACATCTCTCATATATTGCTGGTTGGAGTGTAAAATAGTACAGTCACTCTGGAAAATAATATGACAGTTTCTTACAAATCTAAACATGCACTTTCCATATGGTCCAGCAATTGCACTCTTGGGCATTTATCCCAGGGAAACGAAAACCTATGTTTACACAAAAATGTACTGATGAATTTTCATAGCAGTTTTATTTGTAATAGTAAAAACTGGAAACAACCCAAATATCCTTCAGTGATTTAATGATGAAAAAAACCCTGGCACATCCATACAATGGAATACCATTCAGCAGTAAAACAAACAGACTACTGATACAGGCAACAACCTGGATGGATATCAAGGGTATTATTCTTAGTGAAAAATGTCAGTCTCAAAAGGTTATGTTGGTATGATTACAATGTATTTAACTATGGAGGTGGAGAACAAACTAGTCGATCCAGGGAATAGGACAGGGAAAGCGTGTGGTGGATGGGTGGTACAGATACAAATGGGTAGCATGAAGCAGTTCCTTTATGCTGATAGAACAGATTTGTATCTTGATTGCAGCAGTGGTTTAATGAATCTATACATGGGAAAAATTATATAGAATTATATATATGCACACAAACATACATAAACATATGCATGTAAAAATGGTGAAAATAAAATAAATTCTGAAGTCTAGTTAATAGTGTTGCTGACAGCATTTTACCAATATCGATTTCCTGGTTTTGATATTGTAGCACAGTTTTATAAGATGTCACTTTTGGGGGAAATTAGGTTAAGGGTGCAAGGGAGCCTATGTACAAGTTTTTTTTAGCTTTCTTTTTGTTATTTTAAAATGAAAAGTAAAACAAACAAACTGACAAAAAAACACCCGGTTTGTTTCTGTTTTAATTATGCTCATCGAAGGCCTCCCTCCCTCTATATAGTATACACACTTAATATGTCTTTGGCCATTTACAATGTATTTTACTCTCTTTTGGAGGATTATAGTCAGTCGTAATTATGTGAGAAAAATGCCACTGGTTGTCAGCACCAAATCAAGATGTCAAAAGGATGTTGCACTGAAACATAGGGTAAGCACCACACTGAGGAGAGGAGAAGCAACTCTCTTCACTGGACTCTATAAAGCTGCATCTCGCATCTGTACCATACTGGATCAGTGGACAAAGGGGTAGGTATATGTACTGTCTTGTTCTATGGATGGAACACAGCACATAGAGTATTAATTTCCTGTGTTTAGAACAATGATGATCTGTGCATAGAAAAAGAACAAGAGTCTTTTTTTAAAAAAATTATTATACTTTAAGTTCTGGGATGCACGTGCAGAACGTACATGTTTGTTACATGAGTATACGCATGCCGTGGTGGTTTGCTGCACCCATCAACCCGTCATCTACATTAGGTATTTCTCCTAATACTATCTCTCCCCTAGGCCTTCACCCCGCAGCAGGCCCCGGTATGTGATGTTCCCCTCCCTGTGTCCATGTGTTCTCATTGAAGAACAAGAGTCTTAATGGCAATCCGTATTGTAGGGGAGAGAAACATGCAAGAAAATAGTGTAAGATTAAAGTTAGCCAAGAGAAACAAGCAGGTCTTTAATGTTCGTTTAGAGGGGAAAGGGATTATCTTGAAAGCAGGAGGATGAAATAGCAAGGTAAGCATAGGAACATTCTGATGGAGATGAACTATAAGTAGAAGCCTAGTAAACAAATGAACTTGGACTCAGTGCTTTCATTCCCTGTTGTGTAGTAACCACCTTAACAAGCTGGAAGCCCCATCAGACAAGATATTGGATTCAATCAACAATGATTTCCTAATTATTTTGGCTCTCAGTATGTCTCCACTGTTTTCAAATTGTTAAAAATCCAATAGTCCCCCCGGAGGCTGCACACATGAATACCCCTACCTTGTTTCCTTTTGTCTGAGCAATCGTGTGTTCCATCAAGTAAGACAGGTATTAGTTATATATGACGAAGTATGGCTAATTTCTTTTTTACAAGCAAATAAATAATTTTGCGGCTCATTTGGCTGATCATTTCTCTGATTTGCTTGACCTTTGCTGTGCTTTTTTATCGGCTGGTTTTCTCAGACCTCATTTTCCCCTGCAAAGCTCCAGTAACCAAATGAATTTCTGGACCTGTCAATCTGATGCCATAACCTGTTAAAATGGGATTCATCAGAAGAATTTCATTATGTTTTTGTTAGAACAGTTGTCAGAAATCTTTCATTCCTGCTCTCTAGACCCATTGCATGACAGGTGACTGATACACACGTGAAGGAAGTGTAAGTTTTAAGTTGAGATGCCAGTTGAGTTGAAAGCTTCCTACATATAATATCCTTTGCAGAAAAGATTTTCCAGTGGCCAACTGTGGGCCATTAAACTTGAGATCTTCTCCTTTTGAAAAATTAACCTAGGTGTGAAAGTACTATCAGTTTAAACATTAAATGTATGTTTGGGGAGCAGCAAGTCCCCAGGGAAGATTTAGGTTGAAAGTGGAAAGTAGTATTTGCAAAGAGTAGTTTAGTGTGATTGCCATTTGCCTTATGAATAATCTTTCATTGAAGCAATTAACCTGCAAAATAGAATCTGAACCAGGAAAAAGGAGGGGGGATCTTTGTTGCATCAGATGCAAATAGTTCTAAGCATACTCTTTCCCTACTTAACATTCCCTTAGCTTGACTAAATTTTAAACAGGCTTCTTACTGACCATAGGTTTCTGATCTCCCTATTCTTAAAACAATTTCTTAGAAAACTTACAATGATAAATTCTTTCTCTGTCCCTTTGAGATGTAAATCTTCTACAATCCAGAAATATTTTTCTCAAGGATCTAGGACCCTTTGAAATATAATCATCAAGAAAGCTAGAATTCTTGTCTAGCTGTGGGAAGGCAGGAGCCTAACTTCTATAAGCAACAATTAGTAAACACAGATGGCCTAATCATGTTGACCAACAGCTCCACTAATGTCTGTCAGAACTTTTCTGTTAGCTCACTCCAGCATTTACAAATCCTCCTGCCTTTTGTTTCAGTGGAGTTGAGTTCAATTTTTGTCTCCTGTTATAATAGTTTCTCTCTCCTATTGCAATCATCTTGAATAAATCTTGACTGTTTAAGTGATTCAGTACAAAAAATTGATCCCAGATAATTTCTTTCACTTTATTTTTAACTTCTACAGATATGTTTGGATATATTTTAATAATGGAAAATTTTTGCATTTGGTTTACCTAGTTTTGACTCTGTGTCACAATTAGATCACTTTTTTTTTTAAATAAAACTTTTAGAAACGAAGTTTTGCCATGTTGCCCAAGCTGATCTTGAACTTCTCCGCTCAAGTGATCTGCCTGCCTTCCAAAGTGCTGGGATTACAGGCATGAGCCACCAAGCCCAATCATGATTTATTAGATCACTTTAAAAAGCCATAAGTGTCATTTAGGAGCTAAGGCCCTGCCCTCCTCCCTTTTTAAAGAAAATATGTAATTTGAGGGTCAACCCTAGGCAAAATGATGTAGCATAGTTCTTTCCTATCAGCATGTCCCTGTCTCCAGTTTCCAGATAACCTAATCAACTTTCTGGGGGTGAAAGGCCCTCCTTGCAGAGCTGAGTCAACAAAACCAGTGGTGGCAGTTTCTACTCTGTTCTGAACTTGATCCCCTGCCCTTTGATATTTGGCTGCATATCTCATTACTGATATAGTTTTGTCCTAAGAATGGCCTTCTGCCTTTTACAGAGGATATCTACCACTGACTTCTCTGGCTCCTAGTGCAGAGTCACAGCCCACTGCCCACAGAACTTTAAGATATAGAACTTTAAGATATTGATCTGGTCTGTCCTCCAGAGTCAGTAAATATTAAGTTTCAATGTTTCAGAGAGCAGTAGTGGCTGCTCATCTCGAAGAACCAGGGCCTTGGCTGATAATCACTAACCACTTTCTTTTCCTTGATAGGGTTGATATTTTGGGTCAGGGAACCAAGTTCAACATGTCTTTCAATTATACAGTGCAGTAAGCAGCATCCTCATAAAACTAGGCAAGGGTACATACAGCCCTCAGTCACAAGGGTCATGAGACACAAAGTCTCAGGTAAAAGGCAATAGTTTTAAGCCATTCTAATAGGTGCCTGATAAAGTGTATTCTTAACAACCACCTTGGCTATAAAGTGCTGTACCCAACAGTTAGATTGGACAGGCCTGAGTCTTTTCAATTCCTGTCTCCTCTGCTCATTTGCCTCTGCCATTTACTGCTTTTGGCTATTGTATCCTGACCCTTCACTGGGCATCCAAAGGCTTCTGTTCTGATACCTGGGTAATGATATGGCTTTATTCCTCAATTCCATCCTTGCCTCTTAAATTGAGTTTGACATTTGGCCTTAAATTGAGTTTGACATTTGCTCAAACTTTTACAGAAATGACCTTACTATGGCCACTATTTTGGCCTCACCACTGCTTGCCCTAGAAAACCCTGGAATTCAGTCATTTTGTAAGACAATAATTTTTATTAAATTATTATGATTTTAAAGATGAAGCCCAGAATGAAGTCAGAAAAAAATAGCTATCAGTATTACTAAATGACATCAACACATCAACTGATGCTAATTGGGAAATAAGTCCACATGTAGTAGATATAGCATGATATCCCAGACTGACAAAGTCTGTGACCATAAAATATGATTACACTTACTTTTAATAACCAAATGATGGTAGTTAGAAGCCTTTCTGACAAGTTGCCCCCAATTAGCCCCTTCCTAATGCTCACTAGTTACTTCTATGAGACCCTGAGACATCCACAGTCCAGCCTGCCATTTGGGGAAGGCTTCCCACTGACTGTGCCTATTTTCAGAATGCTAATATCCATGTCAAGAGTGGTGTCTCAAAGTGCTTCTTTGGCATGCCAGAGAATCCCTGGATGCTGTGTTGAAGTGGGAAGTATAACTTCTTTCTTTTCTGCTGACTGTCACACTTCATTGCTTGGGCCTAGAAACTTTCTCTTGAACAGTTCTCCGTGTTAGCCCCTTAGCTATAATCTTAACAAATCTCATATGAAAAAAATGCTCTACCTGTTTCCAGTGGTCTTCATTCTTTCCTCTTCCAACTTTCTCCACCTCCAAGCCAACAAGTGCTTCTTTGCACCCCAGCTCTAAAACAAAGCCCTTGGGGACTCGATCAAAGACAGTAGTTGCTAAGAGGAACAGGGAGCATGGAAAGAAGGTGAGATATTGTTGGCCTTAACAGCATCTGAGCTCCCACTTAGTGAGACAAAAATGCTTGATAAGCTAACAAAAAGGGATTTGGTAAAATGTAATCCTTCACCTGAGTGAAGGCCTTTTCCTCTTTTATTTTCAACTCTCCTTGGTTGCCCTGTACCACTGATTTCTGCAAGGAGATGGGCTAAAAGCTATCACCTGGCAACTCTAGAAGAGGTGGATGTAAGGGAAATGGATTTACCAGGTCTCTGGACCTCTGAAGCTGGGGGCACAGTGCACTTCAAAGATCAGCATGTTAGTGGATGCTATTGATGTGATTTTGCTGCTACCTTTGCTCATGAAAAGAGATGAGCCGGTTGGGAAAAGCAAGAACAAGAAATTAAGGGGAGGAAACCAATAAGAGTAGAGAAGTCTGAGAGATCTGCCTGAAGCAGGGGCCTCTCAAAACAAAATGAAGCATTTTTTTTTTTTTTTTTTTTTTTTTTTCTGTAGGTAATCTGAAACAACATAACTTGAATCACGTTAGTTTGTTTTTTCTTTCCCCTGCTTAGGAAGGTTGGATGGTCAGGGAAACTGCATTAAATCCTGTTTTCACAGGTGCTGGATGTGCATACAGCTAACCTGGTAACACCAAACTGCATGAGCTCATTCCTTGAGACTGGAATTACAAAATTGGAACAGCTCACTAATAATTGAAGATGATTTGGAAAAACCATTATCCTTCCTCATGTTTTACAAGGTTTTTATAACTCGTTTATAAGGTCCTACAGCTAAAAAAAAAACCATGCTGTATTTCAGAGAAGTTTAACTTGAAAATATTTTTTTCACAAATTAAAAATCCCCATTTTATACATTATAGTTGCAATTGTATCCTTATTGTTGAAAGACATCCATACTACCTGCCACTTCTTTAGAATTTAAAAAAATCTATAAATAAAAAATATAACAATTGCAAATATGTAAATAACTTCCAACATAAAACAAAATTTATAGTAATTATAAAAAGTTCTTTTATACTAAAAATTAAGTTGTAATTATGATAGAAATGATCTGTAAAAGGTATTTTTAGCAAATTTATTAATATTGGTAGCAATAATAATACCTAATTATATATGCATATTGTTTGTATTTTAGAACCTGTGATAAATGAAAATGGTGTTCCTAGATAAGAACGAAACTGTGTTCTATGGCTAACAAGGTTGAAACTCACCTGACTCTGAGAAATAAATCAATTTGGTTTGTTTATTTATAATGGTCATTTTTCCTTTTACCAATATCTAAATTATTTCACTGTAAAACTTTCATGGAAGAGTTTCAGGAAAGGCTTGTATTTACATACTATAGATGAGGTAATACAACACAGTGATTTAGATCAGCAGTCCCCAGCCGTTTTGGCACCAGGGACCACTTTCATGGAAGATAATTTTTCCACAGATCAGAAGTGGGCGGAGTTTGGGGGGAATGGTTTCGGGATGATTCAAGCGCATTACATTTATTGTGCACCTCATTTATATCATTATTACATTGTAATATGTAACAAAATAATTATATGACTCCATAATGTAGACTCAGTGGGAGCCCTGAGCTTGTTTTCCTACAACTAGACAGTCCCATCTGAGGGTGATGGGAGACAGTGACACCCAAAGTGTGCTGCTTATGTCCAGTCTACTTCATAATTTCATTTTGATTGCTGTCCCTGCAGAAAACCCTGTAACATTCTCAAAATTCTATTCTCTCTAGGGTAAAATGAAACTGTGGGAAATAGCGCAGAAGACTCTTTAACCAACCTACCAAGACTTCTTGATCTCTTTCCACTCCTTGCTCCTCACTGTGTTTGATTTCTACCTTCCAGTCTGCACTTCTCACTATATTCCAGAAAAGGCCTGTAAAAGAGATCTGATAGTCAAAACCAACCCCTTTTTTGCTTGTCCTCTCTGTTATACATAAGAAACCAGCTCTGTTGCAGTTCCATATGTGCATTACTAATTTAATCAGTTAGCAGGACACATACTCTTTATAACCAAAAAAATTGAAGCATGAAATCTGGGAGTCATGCTCATCCCCAAATATGGCATAACAATGTTTTTCTTCCCCCCAAAGTAGTGCCCTTCACCAAAGAAATTCTGGGGATTGGCATTTTCGTCATTCATTTCACTCCTTTCATTATTTTCTTTACCTATTTCTCTGAGTCTATTAGCATCCTTGGAAGGGGGGAATGTATCTTATTTATTGTTATATCTCCCAGGCTCACATATCACTCAATAAAGATTTGTTGAATGAAACAATAAATGGATGCAAGACCAAATGAACAAAGAAAAGCCACGGGAAAGATAACAATGTTATGCCATAATTCAAGATCATTTTTTTTCTGTGTTTTTTTTTCCCTCCAGCTTTATTGAGGTATAATTGACAAATAAAAATTATATATATTCAAGGTGTCCAACAAGATGTTTTGATATACATATACATTGTGAAATGATTATCACAATCAAGCAAATTAGCATATCCATTACCTCACATAATTACCTTTTTTGTATGTGCTGAGAATACTTAAGATTTACTTTCTTAGCAAATTTTAAGTATACAATACATTATAATTAACTATAGTCATCATGTTGTACAGTAAGTCTCTAGAACTTTCTTCATCTACAAGTTTGTACTCTGAGCAACATTATCGTATTTCACCCCCGACCCCAGTTTGAGCACTGGTAACCACATTTCTATTCTAAGTGTTCTGGTGAAATTTCTTCCTTATTTCACTCCCAATGAATAACACAAGAGAAAAATAAATAACAAAAGCCAGTCAATAATTATAAAGTGAATCTTACCAGTATAGAGTTATAAGCCTTGTTTGTACTTCACTGCTAATGTTATAGTGAACAGTGTTTGAATAATGAAGAGTAAAGGAATGATGGCATGCTCTGAGAGTTCTTGATGTGGTTGAAGCAAAATTCCCAACAGACAGACTTTTTGCTATTTCATTAGTGTTTATAGCTGATAAATACCTTGTATGTTCGCCATACTATTGTGTTAGTAACATAATTTTATGTAACACTAACAATAATTAGATAAAAGCAAAATTGGGAGGCCTAAAATTTTAATTTCAAGTTGTTGTTTAGAAAAAAAATTACATTTTGTTTTTAAGTAACTGAATTTGAGCTCCAAGGATTTAATTCAGTAAATTGTCTCTCAGGATGCGTGAATATATAAGCAGGTTAACTGATGGGCAGTGAAATGCAATTACCAAATGAGTTTTCAAAATTTTTCTCTAATAGAGCCCTGGAGTAGATTTTGTATTTTAACAGAGACATTTACTAGGCACATGCTGACATTTTAAGTGATCCGAGATACATAACAAGCAGGACAGTCCTAAAATAAATTAGTTTGTAATATTTTGTTAATTAGGATGTTAATTGGCTACTTTTAGATCAAAATAAAAATGGCTTAAATAAAATTGGAAAGTTTTCTCTGACATAAAAGTCTGAGTTGGAAGACAGTCCAGTGTGTCAAGGTGGGACCACTCCACAGGACATCTCAGGGACTCAAGCTTCTTCTCACTCACTACTCCACAATCTAGGGGGTGTTAACCTTGGCTGCCTGTTCTAAGCTGGTTCATCACTAACACACCTGAGTTCTAGACCTAAGAAAGGGGGAAAGAAGAAGTAGAAGGCAACTGGCTTAAGTGGATCTCACATTACTTTAGGCCATCCTATTGGCTGCAGGGGATGGCGGGGAACTTAGCCTACACCTAGCTGCAAGGGCCTGGGAACACAGTCTCTAGCTAGGTGGCAATACACAACCCCTGTACCATCTGAGGAATGGCAATACTAAAAGAAAGAAAGGGATGAGCGGGTGCAGTGACTCACGCCTCTAATCCCAGCACTTTGGGAGACCGAGGTGGGTGGATCACGAGGTCAAGAGATCGAGACCATCCTGGCCAACATGGTGAAACCCCGTTTCTACTAAAACTACAAAAAAATTACCTGGGCGTGGTGGTGTGTGCCTGTAGTCCCAGCTACTCAGGAGTCTGAGGCAGGAGAATCGCTTGAACCCAGGAGGCAGAGGTTGCAATGAGCCAAGATCGTGCTACTACACTCCAGCCTGGTGACAGAGCGAGACTCCTTCTCAAAAAAAAAAAAAGAAAGAAAGAAAGAAAGAAAGAAAGGGATAATGGATATTGAAGTGCAATTAACAGTCTTTATCACAAGTGTGCAGTTTCAAAGACCCCGAAGTTTTTTGTTGATCTCTAGCCTGTACTTTTTAAAGTAAATCAATGTTCAGAATTGAAGAAATCAAGGAAGAAGGTCAAAGAACTTGGAATTCTTTCCTGGAAGAATCAACCAGATGAGGACGATTTAAGTATCTTGCCCACTGTTTTATGTTTTTGATTTATAGTTTCTGTATAGCAGTGATGGACAACATGGAAAGAAAGGAGAAAATTGAGAGGCAATAGCAGCAATAATTGGATCATTAAATATTGATTATATACAGTACAAGTCATTTTCTTCAGAATGCCAAAGACAACACCAACATGAATTCCTCAGCAACTACCTGCAATGCTTAAGAAACAAGAAATCAGATCTCTCTGGAAATGTGCCTTGAAGAGAAATGGCCCGAGTTATTTGACATTACTCATTGTCCCTCAGAGTCACTTCCTAGTGAAATTTCATGTTCTGATTTCATCGTAGTTGCTCTTTAGGAAGAGAAAACAGCTCCTGGGAAAATGAAATTCTTTCAAGTTCTTTAACAGGCTTCTGTTGACCTAGCTACCACTGACTTCAGTTCAACCAGATTTTCTTGCTTGTTTGTCCAAATTCTCTATCACATGGTGACTAAAGCGTATCTTTTGACATTTGTCATGGATCATCGGAAACACCTTTAGGCAATGGATGACATCAGAATAATTTATATTAGAAATCCTTTTATTCACTGAGATTAATTAACAGTATGGCATTCAGGGAATTAGCAGTACAACTCCTCTTGATGCTAGTTGGAGTTTGTGTCCCCTGCAGGGATGACACTCAATGAAATCTTGCAAGTCATTTCAAAATAAAATAACTCTCTGTCAGAAGTAAATGTGTGCCAAGCCAGTCACAGAAAATGCTTTAAAAAATAGCTTGCAAAACTCCCTTGTTTGAATGTGTTAGATTTTGGTTAGCTTTGCTCTAATTATAAGTTCATAACCAACCTGAAAATGAGAGAAGCTTAGCATCTAGAGCTGCATACAAAAACATCTGCTTCCAAACTCACTGAATGGCTTTGCTAAGGGAATGGTTTTTTCGAGCTCTTCTGAATGTAGGTGGTATATCCAGCCTAATGATATGTCTCAGTTTGCCTCAGTCAGTCCTGGTTTATGTCTGTTGCCTCAGTATAAATATTAATAGCACCCATTTTTACTTCCCAAAAGTGTCCCTGGTTGAATGATAAGTTATATGGTCCTGTTAACTACAGTGAACCTTGAAGTTAAAGATATTTCTCTTTTTAAAGAAGTACATGTTCTTAGATAAGCTTAGGATGGGTTGGATGTAATACTAGTAGGTTTAGTACTGGCTAAGGGACATGAAATATTGAGCCATTTCCTCCCTTTGAATCCTGAGGGCAGGGTTCAAATCTATTAGTGGGAACTTAGACTTGAGGTTTTATAGACCTGACATTTGAAGATCCATGCATGTCAGAATTTAAAGTTTTTTGAGACACACACTAGAATTCGGCTGCTTTAGGCCCACTGCACTGCAGCTACATATCGGTGGAATTTTGTTATTACTCTAGTCTCTTGAAGTCTTAAAAATGTTTTATTTTTGTTGAAAGAACCTAATGTTGGCATTCCTGCTCCATGCCCATATTAACATAAATATAATTTGGAATTTGAGAATTGAGGCAGCATACCTTGTACACACTAGGTTCTCAATAAATATCTGTTCAGTTGAAAGTTACTCTTTTTCTAAACTGTGTTCATAAGTCACTGAATAATTAACCTTTAAGCCAAGCCTTATTGAGAACTGTGAAGGGTTTGAGAGTTTACCTTATGAACAAGTTAAGAAGTTAACCTGTCATAGTTTCATGGATGCTGACCAAAGTCATGAAACTTCTGTGCCAGAAAAAAGACAACTATTACTCATGGCACAATAGGAACCTGTAGGAAATAGACTGATGTATAAAAACAGAGTTATTATAAAGAGTTGTCTCATGGGATTATGGATGCTGAGAAGTTCCACTATCCTCTATCTGCAAGTTGGAGGCCCAGGAAAGTTGGTGGTACTGCTCCAGTCCAATTCCAAAGACCTGAGCACTAGGGGAACCGATACTGTAAGACCCAATCTGAGTTTAAAGGCCTGAGAACCAAAGAAGGCTAAGGTCCAAGGGCAAGAGAAGATAGATGTCCCAGTTCAGGAAGGAGAATACATTTTCCCTTACTCCATAATTTTGTTCTATTTGGGCCCTTAATGATGGCTACCCACATTGGTGAGACAGATCTTTTTCACTCAGTCTACCAGTTCAAATGCTAGTATCTTCCTGAAACACCCTCACAGATATACCCAGAATACTGGTTTACCAGCTATCTGGGCATCCATTTTCCCAGTCAAGTTGATATGTAAAATTAACTATCACAGTGTGCATCTCAGCTAAGGAACTCTGAGCTTAGGGGACTCCAATCTTTCATGATGAACTGCACACAAAACTGCTCAGTCTTTACCTTGGAAGGAGACATTCTTATACTGGACAGCAAATAAATCTGTCCACTCTTCCCAAGGGTGACTCTAGATCCATTTTTCAAAGCTGTAATGAAAACAGCCTTGAAAAAGGAGACTGCATAACTAAAACAGCACCACTTAATCAGTATCTTCCCATTTCCGCCTCCCCCTAGCCCCTGGCAACCACCGTTCTACTTTCCATTTCTATGTTTTGACTATTTTAGATTTTACATGTAAGTGAGATCATGTGGTATTTGTATCTTTGTGTCTGGCTTATTTCATTTACCATAATGCCCTCTAGGTTTATTCACATTGTCACCAAGGTCAGAAAATTTTTTAAAAAGACTGAATAATATTCCATTATGTATATACACCACATTTTCTTTACCTTTTCATCTATCAGTGGGTATTTAAGTTGTTTCTGTCTTTTGACTATTGTGAGGAATATTGTAATGATATTGAAATGAACAGGGGCATGCAGATATCTCCTTTAGATAATGATTTCTTTTCCTTTGGATATATCCCAGAAGTGAAATTGTTATACAAGATGAGTAAGTTCAGAAAATCTAATGGACAGCAATGGGAATATAGTTACCAATACTGTATTGTATACATGAAATTCGCTAAGAGCATAGATCAGTATTTTCACCACACCTACCAAAAAAAAACAAAACAAAACTGGTAACAGTGTCAGGTGATTGATATGTTAATTAACTTGATTTTGTGGTATTATTTCACAATTTATATGTATATCAAAACATTAACTTGTATATACTGCAAGTATATATAATATTTACTTGTTAATTATGTCTCTATAAAGATGGAAAAAGAGGAAGAGAGTACCGCAAAAGAGATAAATCATTTTTAGGAAACATTGTAAAAGAAAAAATTGTGGAACAAACACTCTCAGTGCTACTGTTTGTAAGACATGCAGAAACATAAGAGACCCATGGAAAATTTTCTCCCAATATGTATATGTAATACAGATTTGAGTTTCTAAGTATAAATGTAATTTTATGTGTAACATTAGTTATCTAATTGCTAAATCTTCATTTCCTAATCAGCTGTGATCACAGACTAAAGAAAGATTATTTTTATCATTTGACTCTATTCTTATTTTATTTTACCCACCAAAAAGAAATGCATGTAAAAGTTTGTTAGGGATTATATCTGCTCTTGTTTCTTCATATTATACTATATGCTTACTATTTAAAGTATTGCATAGATATTTAGTAAACATGGTTACTGTTTTTGAGTAATTTATGTAACCAAGAGGTAAAATAATTATCACCCAGGCATTTATTTAGCTACGGCATAGTTTACTTTCCTTGTATAATGGAGAAGAAATGTTAAAGATGATTGTAATATTTTATGCCTGAAAGAATCCTCCAGCAGTAACCATAGCTCAATGTATATTTTGATTTGATGACTGGAGTGGCTGGATATCTTCGAATCCTTCATTTCCTTATATATTTTCTACTTTACAATGTTTTTGTTTCTCTTCCTTTCATTTCATCAAAACCTATGAATTCCTATTGATTCTGAATTCAAATAATCAAACAGCCCAGATGCTGAATTTTTTTTCTGGTGGGGAGGTTAAGTTTATACTATACTTTTACAAGAAAAACAATGCATAACAAAATCTTAACAAGGACTCAAAAGCATAACTGCCACAGCATGTTTTAGGGTCAGAGCAGGTTCTGTTTAGCTTCCTAATTCTAGTGGTAACAAATACATAACCATAACAACTACTAGTTATTGAAGACAAATTATTTGCCAGGTGCTTTTTTGTGTTATTTCTAATCCTCAGAATAGTCCTGCAGGGAAGGCTTTATCACCATTCATAGATCAGAAATTGAGGCTGGAGGTTAAGGTCACTTGCTGTAGGTAATAACTCAAGGCCTTTTATTATCCTGCAATTCTCTTTGAATCATCAAAGATAGAGGTCATTATGTTTAGGGTGGCTTTTAAAAATGGATAATCCTAAGCATTCTATGGCTTACTATTTCTGTTCCAAAATATCATTTTATTTTCACATTTTAGTTAAATGAGGACATAAATTATACATTTAAAGTAGCTAAAATCTGCATAAGTATATACATATATATGCATGTATGTATGTATAGCCTTCTAACACTCTGTCACTATATATGTATATGTATGTCTATATAATTTCAGCAACAATTAATAGCATGGAGGTTTTTTTCTTTCTAGAGGCTTTCTCTGACGCATTTTGTTAATTATTACTTAATCTTCTGTGATCACTTAAAGCTTTATTTATCCCTCTACTATAGCACTTAACACATTGCCCGTGATTAATTTTTTTTTTTTTTTTTTTTTTTTTTTTTTTACTGTGCCTCTATAAGCCCTGAAGGGCAGGGACTATTTCCTATTTATCTTTCTATCTGTGGGTCTAGCTTAGTGCCTGGAATTTGGGAAGTGATTAATATATGTTTTTGCGTAAAAAAAAAAAGTGTTTAGTTTACTCTGACTGTGTACATTTTGGCCACTGCTGTGGTCTTTCATTTTTCCAAGTAATTTATATAAGGCATTGTTATAATTCATCAATGTTACTTTAATAGCATTGAAGTCACTGTGAATCTTAAAATAACTGACATATTCTATAGAAATTGCTGACTAACCTAGAATATGAACCATATTGTTTCTTTTCTGTAACCTACTTCTTTCCAGAATGGCGTTATACTAAAGCGTGTAAAACCATAAGGCTTGGAGGAAATTTGAGTGGTTATGTAATCTACTGCCTTATCATTAGGCAGCTTGAAACCTAACCCGGATTAGAGACTTTTCTCAAACACTGCCTACAAAGACAATTCTATAGCTTTACTTGGCACCACGTTCTGTGATTTTTGTGTCACTGAGAAAATATTTCTGAATACATAATCTGCATCTTGCACTTCAGAGTTTAAGCACTATAGGTTAGGCCAAATGTTTTTTGGAAGTGTAGAAACTCTTTACTGCCTGTGTATTAATCACAAGAGGCTGGTTCATGCTTCTTCAACAAACAACCTCCACATCTCAGTGGCTTAAAATTACAAAGGTTTATTTCCCATTCACAGTATATGTATATCATGGGACAGCTCTGCGGGCTTTGCATCGCTTTGTCTGGGTTCCAGGCTGATGGGTGGCTACTACGTGGAACATTGCTATGGCAGAGGATAAAGAAAGGTAGTGGCTAAACACGGTGAGAAGTTGGCCATCTATGAGGAAGCAGGCCTTCACCAGACACTGAATCTGCTATCACTTTGATTTTCTTCGCCTCCAGAACTGTGAGAAATAAATTTCTGTTATCAGTCACCTAGTTTATGGTATGTTGTTATAGCAGCCTGTAAAGACTAGGAGATACAGCACTTCTGTCTCTTTGATTTTAGCCCTATAAGCCCATTTTGGATATCTGACCTCCAGAACTGTAAGAGAATAAATTTGTGTCATTTTAAGTCACTAAGTTTGCAGTAATTTGTATAGCAGCCAATAGGAAACTAATACAATGGTCTGTGACTCTGTCTCTATATCTTCACCACCAGCATCTTCCACCCTCTGCTCTGACCACTGTGCCCAACCCACTCTCTCAAAGGTGTCTATAATCTACCCATCAGCCAACAATTCACGGACTTCTTTGTAATTGTGTTTAATGTGAGGTTTACTTTCTTTAGGGAGGTTTCTCTGCAGAAAACACTATTCAAAGTTCATCAATATGAACTGTGATATGTAAAATTACTATACTATTTATTGAAGTTACAAATAAAAAATACAAACAACAAACAAAACAATAATTCTTTCTTTAGGTCTCAGGTCCAGCTTACAAGTTTTTTTTTTTTTTTTTTTTTTTTTTTTGAGACGGAGTCTTGCTCTGTCGCCCAGGCTGGAGTGCAGTGGAGAGATCTCGGCTCACTGCAAGCTCTGCTTCCCGGGCCCACGCCATTCTCCTGCCTTAGCCTCCCGAGTAGCTGGGACCACAGGCGCCCACCAACACGCCCGGCTAATTTTTTGTATTTTTAGTAGAGACGGGGTTTCACTGTGTTACCCAGGACAGTCTCGATCTCCTGACCTCGTGATCCGCCTGCCTCTGCTTCCCAAAGTGCTGGGATTACAGGTGTGAGCCACCACGCCCGGCCACAAGTTTTATTCTGTTTATAAATCAACACATTTTAGCTATTATTTAAGGGGCCTTTAATTAGGCAAATGTAGTTAATTGAACTCATTTAAACATTTCAACTTGTATTTAGAAATTTAATATTTTTGATTTGTCTCATAAACACTACAATCATCTATTTCTATAAAAAGATTATCAGGCTCTTAATGCTTATAAATTAAAAAAACTACACATTAATATAGTTAAATTTAATTTCTCTAAAGAGTAATATGCCAGCTAATACCAGCAGTCTGTAATTATTTAAACATTTTAAATTGGGATTACAAGTCTGGACTGTTATTTAAATAGGCCAAATAGTCTTAAATGATAAGTGTATAAAAACCAAGGCAAACACATATTAATACTACAGTCGTAGTTCTTTTAAATATTTCCATACTACTATTAAAATCTTCCTGGGACCTAAAACCATTCACCCATTTAGGAAGCAACTCTGTTTTCCCAAACAATTTCGAAAGATTACCTTCCAACTGGTTGAAATTGTATAACAAGACATTTTGGCTAAGACAAACTAAGTTCTTGTTATAGATGATGATGGGACATATTCCTTTGATTTATAGTCAATAATAGAGATGTTAAAATAAACCAGCTCCCTTCTGCTCTTAGGCTTTTGAATCTGAAAAGTCAGTTTTTCCACATTGGTATAATCATTCACAAAACCCTCCATGTTTATCATATATTAATGGTATTTTACAAACTGGGTTAATAGTATTCTATTAAAAATTCTTTTTAAAATACTGTGGGCAATGCTGTTTTCTCTGTC
The DNA here is from genome assembly GCF_047675955.1 of Chlorocebus sabaeus. Taxonomy (NCBI): domain Eukaryota; kingdom Metazoa; phylum Chordata; class Mammalia; order Primates; family Cercopithecidae; genus Chlorocebus; species Chlorocebus sabaeus. The sequence continues at coordinate 21,333,480 of NC_132927.1, read as the reverse complement.
TCACTGTGGGAGGTTCTTAGTCCATATTAGCATAGTAAAGGCTTTTCGAAATCCTATATAGTGAAGATATTTATCTTGGTTTAACCTAGCACTTTCAAAATTAAATGAACAAGAACTATTTTCCTCCCTCTCATCACTCATTAGCCCTACAGAATTATCGGCTTGAGAAATGCTACTCAAATCCATCTACTCCTTTCTGTTTTCATTACTCTCACTTTGGCTCAGGCTCTTACTATCTCCCATGTAGACTAGTCTATTAGGTCTTCTAAATAGAATCTCTGCTTCTTTTCTTTCTCATTTGCAATCCATTTTTCAGATGCTGCTGAGGTGATCTTTGCCTAACACATTTCTAAGCCTGTCTCCCCTCTACCCAGAAGCAAAGGAGTGGAAGGAGCATTGGACAGGGAGTTTGAGAGACCTTTATTCATATCTTGACTTTGCCACTAGTGAGTGGTGTCATTCACATTATCTGTCTGGGCCTCTGTTTTTACAACTGAAAAATCGGCAGGTTGTTCTAGATGGCTCTATAGTTCCTTTCAACTATAAAGTTCTGCACTTCTATGAAAGTACAAATTCCTTGCTTTGCTTCCCATAAAATTACCTTGGCTTACCTCTTTCCAACTTATTTTCCCATTCTCTTTTTTCTCCTGAACTCTACATTTCAGTCAAATCAGATTGCTATTACTGGTCTCTCCATACCTCAGGCCATTGAAATGCTTTTCTTTTGACTTCAACTCTCTTATATCTTACAGATTCCTTATGTGTGTCTTTACAATTCATAGTGAACTTTTAAGATACATCTCAATTACTTTTTTTTTTTTTCAGGAAAATCTTAACACTTCCCCAATCTGTTGGAATTTCTTTCAACTTTGACTCTTATAGCACTTTATGCCTCCAGTCTAGGTCCTATTCTTCTGCCTTAATGTATATTGATTTACATGTCTCATTCACCCATTAAGCTATAAATTAAATCAGTGACTGCTATCTTATTCACAGGATCTAAAGAACAGTCAGCAATGACTATTTTATACATACTCATTCTCCCTAGGGCATCTGTTGCCCAACCTTGAGATAGTTGGGTGCTAAGTTTATAATTTGAAGAGTAATGTTTAATTGAAGAGTAAATTTGGATACATTAGAGATGTGCTGAGTTAAAACCTAAGCCCCTAGTGGAAATACTAATTTTTGACTTGGAAATAAGATCTAACATGAAGAGGATTAAGAAACCATTTTTTGGGAGATATATATATACATATATAGTATAGTAGCCAATAGGAAACTAATACAATGGTCTGTGACTCTGTCTCTATATCTTCACCACCAGCATCTTCCACCCTCTGCTCTGACCAGTGAGCCCAACCCACTCTCTCAAAGGTGTCTGTAATCTACCCATCATCTATCTATCTATCTAAATATCTATATATCTATATATAGATATATATATCTAAAAATATATATATATTTATTAGACTGAGTTTTTATTGTCAACTATGCATGAAGTGTAAGTTTGAAGAAATACTTATTCAAACTCCTAAGGCTTAGGTGTATATTTCCCGTATCTGGATGAAAGTTCCTTTTTTTTTTTTTTTTTATAGGTTTAGAGCTCTTTAATTTTCTCTCATAATGCTTCCTTTGAAAATAGCAAGCTAAGTAAATAAAGATCTCTCTATTGATAGAGAGGATGAAGGCTGGAGTAAGCCTATCAATTTTGCTATTTCATTACCTCCCAATTTGTGTTTGTCTGAGATCTGAGTCCTTCACTTGAGCTTCATTTTGTAGGTGTTCCTTAGACAATATATTCTGTGTCCCACAGTAGTCAAATTAAGCCAGAATAATTGTAATTCAATACATAGGTCCTATGTATTGCTTTTGTAACAAAACAAAAAAGCTTCAAGCAACACTTTTTGTGTTTCTTGTATCTTATACACATGTATGTACATTAGAGAAATGAAATCCTGCCACCTTAAATTTCTCCTCACAGATTAAACATGCTTTTTTTTTTTTTTTTTTTTTTTTTTTTTTTTTTTTTTTTTCCCCAGGAGCCTTGGAATAGCTTCTGTTAGAGAGGATGGCCGCTGTGATTAGAGAAGGGAGCAGTGTCGTGCCTGCCATTTGAATAAGGATTCAGTGAGGTCTATAATGCTGAGCTAGTCAAAGGGGGAAACTTGAAATATACATCAAAGGGAATTTAATCTAGGCAAAGCTAAGAATAAAAAGGTCCATTTCATGGAGAAGTGCTAATAAAAAAATTGTGGAGTGTGAAAAAAGGCTTACTGGAAAAAAAAAGCCTGAAAAGGGAGGACATAATGTTAAATGGTGACAAATAACATCCAAGCTTTTATGCGCATCAAAGTACTAGCGTTCATACTGTAGAAGTATGTGCTAATTTAATGGTTCTTTTGACTTAGCTCTTTCATAAGTTGTCAGCATTTACTGATGACTAGAGCTTTGGAATTTAATTTTTAGGTAAGAACAACCATGATCATGGTATTGACATCACTGTGATATGGGAGGATTCACATCACATTCAGAATTGTGCATTCTCAATGCACAATTTGCTTTGTTGAGTTATGGTTAGTGCTATAGACCGAATGTGTGTGTCCTCCCCAAAATTCATATATTGAAACTGAATTCCTGGTGTTATGGTATTTAGAGGTAGGACCTTTAGAGGTGATTAAATCATGAAGGTGGGGCCCTCATGACTGCAATCAGTGCCTATAGTAGTTCGTTCTTACATTGCTACAAAAAATGTTTGAAACTGGGTAATTTATAAAGAAAAGAGGTTTTCATTGGCTTATGGTTCTGCAGGAACCAAAGTGGCTTCTGCTCTGGGGAGGCTTCAGGAAACTTACAATCATAGTGGAAGGAGAAGGGGAAGTCTTCCATGGCACATCTTACCTGCGTGGAGCAGGAGGAAGAGAGGGCGGAAGACCATAGATACTTTCACTACATACTTTTAAAGGACTAGATCTCAGGAGAACTCACTATCTGAGGACAATACCAAGGAGGATGGTGCTAAGTCATTCATGAGAAATCTACTCCCATGATCCAATCACCTCCCACCGGCCCCATCTCCAGCACTGTGAATTACAATTCAACATGAGATTTGGTGGGGACACAGATCAAAACCATATTAGTGTCCTTATAAAAGAGACCCCAGAGAGCTCCCTCAATCCTCCCACTATGTGAGGATGAGGCAAGAAGACTGCTGTCTATGAACCAGGAATAGAGCTCTCACCAGATGCCCAATCTGTTAGCACAGCCTCCAGAAATGTAAGAAATAAATGTTTGTTGTTTAAACCACCAAGTCTATGGTATTTTTGTTATAACAACCCAAATGGACTAAGACAGTTAGTGTATCTTTAAGGCTAGCTATCTTGGTTGAAGCCTGCTTTTAAAGGACCTCCTAGATCTCCTGAGATCCAGTTTGAATTGTTTAGCACCGTTCCCCTTGGTACTGTCCTCGGATAGTGAGTGAGTTCTCCTGAGATCTGTTCCTTTAAAATATTCTGTCCTCTCAAATCCACTATATTATGCAGAATAAATCTCTATTATGTGGCTATAAACAATGCTAGAATTCCAGGTAGCCATCTCCCACATACTTGTCATTGACCAAAACATGGATGGCTGAGAAAAAACCTATTATTAGTGTTTGGAAAAAGAGCGTAAAATGCAAGTCACACTGTTGGCATCTCAATAGCCTCATTTTCATACATAAAATAACACATGCCTTAATGTGAAAGGCATTCCAAATCATAATATGAAGAGACAGTTAATTGAGCACAAGACACCCACAATTCATTGAAATAGAGGATTTTTCTATAATTATAATATTTATTGCTCTATGTTGTATGTCTAGCACAATGTTTGTTTAGGAAGAACCCTTTTACAACTATTTGGAAAAATATATATCTAATATTTCTGAAATAGGAAATGCTTAGCAAGGCAGAGAAGGGACTATTTTTGTCCTTTGCACCTGCATATTAATTTTTTTAAACAATTAGCCATTGGCAAGTTGAACAAGTAATCTTCAACACGTAGATATATTGTGCACTTTTAGAAAGTTTAGCTCTGGAGGGCATTTTATGAAATTTCTATGTGTTTTACAGCACAGAGATTTCTCACATTGGAAACATATTTACCTAAATTAAAATTTGACAAAAGAAAGGTGACTTTCATTGCAGTTCCAGTGAGTTTGTGTTGGTGTGGGTGATATCACCATACCTTTTGTTTTAAGATTCTTGGAAGGTTTGCTTTGGTAGCAGCTATAGACAGCTAAGATCATTCTTCGTGAAATGTATGGCATACAACTTAGCATTAATTCTGGCAAAATAATAAATGTTAATATACCAAATGTTCTGGTATCAAGGCTAAAAATCTTTATCATTATGTAAGCATATTTTGTGTACAATACAATGGAAATTGATATTCATGATTATGCCTATGAGGCATCCCAAGATAATGAAGAAGGTGCCGAATTAATAAAAGTTAAATTATATTTGCCTCAGTTTTGGAGTTGGTGTATTTGATTGTATTCTCTTTGACAACTGATTATTCATGTATGGTATATGAAGTGACTTTCAATTTTCCATAATAGAGCCTATAATACTTATGAACAGATTGAGTTCACAAAATATATTTGTATATCAATTTGTTTGGAACTAGGAAAATATGTTTCTATGAAAACAATGTTATATTGTTTATGCAGAAAATTTGTTGTGTATCTATTATGTAGCAGGCAGTACAGGGATTAAAGAAAGATGACTAATACTTTCTCAAAGACCTTTACAGTCTTACATTCTCATAGGGGTGAGAGCAAAGTAACAGTGGATGAGTGGTGGAGGTAAATGCACGTACTTTGGGGACACAGATAATGGGTATATACATCATTCTAGGGACCAGGAAAGGTTTTCTTCACAGAGCAATGCCTGAGTAATTTTAAAGAACAAATAAATGTTAGCATGTTGGTTGTGTGGGAAAGAAAAAGGGTGACGCAAGGAAAGGGAATAGCTATGTGAAATGATGGTGGCATGAAATAGTAGGGTATATTCAAGTATCGACCAGTGACTTGATGTAGCCAAGCACTGAGACTGACAGGAAGAGTATGATAGTAAATTGGATATGCCAGTAAATATATGGACAACTTTTGATGTCTCATGAACAGGAGAATGAAATTATTAAATTAATTCATTGGAAAGACTACTCTGGTAGCTTTGTGGAGGGTCAGTTGAAGGGGTGTCATGAGATAGAGTAAAACCAGGTAGTAGGCAAATGCAGGTTATCCAGGGGTGAAGTGATGAGACCAGAACTGTTGAATATCTTAGTATCACCCTCATCAAAACAGCACCTGCCTTTTGGCTTTTGTTTGTATCCCATTCTCTATCAAGATTCAGGACTAGCTCTTTGGGTGGCAAATAGATACTTCCTTTATTTCCATACTACTTCACTATCTCTCCTGAGACCTGGGACCCACGTCCTTCCTCTTTCAGTGAAATCCCCCCCTGCCCCGAAGCTAAAGAAAAATAGATTCCCATATGTGTAGGAGGTGAGACAGTGAAGATGGGATTGGAGACATCTTCAGCTCCTCGTATCATATTTCTCCTGGACTCTGCTGGGGACATTCTTTCATAACAAATCCACAGGATTCATTTTCTGCTTGAATGCTTGGGGAATGAGAAAAACTGAAAAATGTAGAATAAGCCTCTTTTTCTCTCTTTGGAAGTTACTCTTTTTTAATTTTTAATTTCTCTGGGTACATAGTAGGTGCATATATTTATGGTGTACATGAGATGTTTCGATACAGGCTTGCAATACATAATAATCACATTATAGAAAACGGGATATCCATCCCCTCGAGCATTTATCCTTTGTGTTACGAACAATCCAGTTATACTTAGTTATTTTAAAATGTACAATTAAAATTATTATTGACTACAGTCACCCTGTTGTGCTATCAAATACTAGGTTTTATTCTTTCCAATTAATTTTTGTTGACTGATTAACCATCCTCCCTCCACACCACCACTCCTACTACCATTGTTAGCCTCTGGTATCCATCCTTCTAACTCTTTGTGTCCATGAGTTCAATTGTTTTGATTTTTAGATACCACAAATAAATGAGAACATGCCTTGTTAGTCTTTCTGTGCCTGGCTTATTTCACCTAATATAATGACCTCCAGTTCCATCCATGTTGTGGCAAATGACAAGATCTCATTCTTTTTTTTAATGACTGAATAGTACTGCATTGTGTATAAGTACCACATTTTCTTTATCCATTTATCTGTTGATGGACATTTAGGTTACTTCCAGTTCTTGGCTATTGTTAACAGTGCTGTAACAAGCATGGGCATGCAGATCTCTCTTCAATATACTGTTTCCTTTCTTTTGGGTTTATACCCAGCAATGGGATTGCTGGATCATATGGTAGCTCAATTTTTAGTTTCTCGAGGAACCTTCAAACTGTTCTCCATAGTGGTTGTACTAATTTACATTCCCATTAATAGTGTATAAGTGTTTCCTTTTCTTCACATTCTTGCCAGAAATTGTCATTGCCTGACTTTTTGATATAAGCCATTTTAACTGGGGTGAAATGATATTTCATTGAAGTTTCAATTTGCATTTCTCTAATGGTCAGTGATGTGGGGAACCTTTTCATATGCCTGTTTGCCATCTGTATGTCTTCTTTTGAGAAATGTCTATTCACACCTTTTGCCCATTTTAAAATTGGATTGTTAGATTTTTTCTTATGAAATTGTTTAAACTCTTTAAATATTCTGTTTGTTAATCTTTTTTCACATGGATAGTTTGCAAATATTTTCTCCCATTCTGTGGGTTGACTTTTCACTTTGTTGATTGCTTCCTTTGCTGTGCAGAAACTTTTTAACTTGATGTGATCTCATTTGTCCATTTTTGCTTTGGTTGCCTGTATTTGTTGGGTATTACTCAATAAATGTTTGCCCACACCAATGTCCTGGAGAGCTTCTTCAATGTTTACTTGTAGTAGTCTCATAGCTTGAGGTCTCAGATTTAAGTCTTTAATTGATTTTGATTTGATTTTTGTATGTGGGGAGAGATAGGGGGTCTAGTTTCATTCTTTTGCATATGGATATTCAGTTTTCCCAGCACCATTTATTGAAGAGACTGTGTATGTTCTTGTCACCATTGTCAAAAATGAGTTCACTGTCAGTAAGTGGGTTTGTTTTTGCATTCTCTGTTCTATTCCATTGGTCTGTGTGTTTGTTTTTATGCCAGTCCCATGCCATTTTGGTTACTACAGCTCTGTTGTATAGTTTGAAATCAGGTAATGTGATTCTTCCAGTTTTGTTCATTTCGCTCAGGATAGCTTTGACTCTTCTGGGTCTTTTGCAGTTCCATATAAATTTCAGGATTGTTTTTCCTATTTCTGGGAAGAATGTCATTGGTATTTTGATAGGGATTGCATTGAATCTGTAGCTTGCTTTGGGTAGTATGGACATTTTGACAACATTCATTTTTCCAGTCCATGAACATGGAATATCTTTCTTTTATTTTTATTTTTTTATTATACTTTAAGTTCTAGGGTACATGTGCACAACGTGCAGGTTTGTTACATATGTATACTTGTGCCATGTTGGTGTGCTGCACCCATCAACCTGTCAGCACCCATCAACTCGTCATTTACATCAGGTATAACTCACAGTGCCATCCCTCCCCACTCCCCCCTCCCCATAATAGGCCCCGGTGTGTGATGTTCCCCTTCCAGAGTCCAAGTGATCTCATTGATCAATTCCCACCTATGAGTGAGAACATGTGGTGTCTGGTTTTCTGTTCTTGCGATAGTTTGCTGAGAATGATGGTTTCTAGCTGCATCCATGTCCCTACCAAGGACACGAACTCATCATTTTTATGGCTGCATAGTATGAACATGGAATATCTTTCAATGCTTTGGTACCCTTTTCAATTTCTTTCATGAGTGTTTTACAATTTTCATAATAAAGATATTTCACTTCTTTGGTTAAGTTAATTCCTAGGTACTTAATTTTACTTGTGACTGTTGTATATGGGATTACTTTTTGATTTCTTTTTCAGATTATTCGCTGTTGGAATATAGAAATGCAACTGATTTTTGTATGTTGATTTTGTATCCTGCAACTTTACTGAATATGTTTATAAGTTCAAATAATTTTCTTGTGGAGTCTTTAGGTTTTTCCAAATATATCACCTGCAAATAAGGACAATTTAGCTTCTTCTTTTTCAGTGTGGATGCCCTTTATTTCTTTCTCTTATCTGATTCTCTAGCTAGGACTTCCAGTACTATGTTGAATAATAAAGGGGCATCCTTGTCATGTTCCAGATTTTACAGAAAAGGCTTTCAGTTTTTCCCCATACAGTATGATACTAGCTGTGGGTCTGTTGTATATGGCTTTTATTAGGTTGAGTTATGTTCCTTCTATCCTCAGTTTTTTGAGAGTTTTTATCATGAAGGATGTTGAATTTTATGAAATGATTTTTCAGCATTGATCGAAAATGATCATTTTTGTCCTTCATTCTGTTGATATGAATGTGTCACATTGAATTGTGTATGTTGAGCCATTCTTGCATCCCAGGGATAAATGACACTTGGTCATGATGAATAATATTTTTAAAGTATTGTTGGATTCAATTTGCTTGTATTATGTTCAGGATTTTGCACCAATATTCATCAGAGATATTGGCCTGCAATTTTCTTTTTATGATGTATCTTTGGTTTTGGTATTAGGTATTCAAAATATCTCTATTGTAAAACACTGATGAAAGAAATTAAAAACACTGATTATAAATTATAAAACGCTGACGAAAAAAAATAAAAAGGACACCAAAGCATTGAAAGATATTCCATGTTCAAGGACTGGAAAAATCAATATTGTTAAAATGTCCATACTACCCAAAGCAAATTTGGTATTTGGTGTTAGGTACTGGCCTTGCATAAAGATTTGGGAGTATTCTCTACTTTATTTTTGGAATAGTTTGAGTAGAATTGGTGTTAATTCTTCTTTAAAGGTTTGGTAGAATTCAGCAGTGAAGCCATCAGGTGCCAGGCTTTTCTTTACTGGGAGATTATTTTATTACAACCTTGATCTTGTTACTTGTTATTGGTCTGATCAAGTTTTGGACTTTTTACTGGCTCAATCTTCTAAGTTGTATCTGTTTAGGAAATTTCTGCCTGAAAGGTCACATATTTCTGTTTCTCCAGGATTAGTCACTGGCTCCTAATTTAGTTCATTTGGTGAGATCATGTTTTCCTGGATGGTGTTGATGCTAGTGGATGTGTTCAGTCTCTGGGCATTGAAGAGTTAGGTATTTATGGTAGTCTTCACTGCCTTGGCTTGTTTGTACTTATCCTTAGGAAGACTTTCCAGAAATTCAGAAGGGTTGGTGTTCTCATCTAAGCTGTCGCCTAAAACTCACGAGGTATTGCCTTGATGGTGTGGACAAGATCCAGAAGAGTTCTCTGCATTACCAGGCAGAGGGAGTATGGGGATGGGGGAGGGGTGATGTCTGTGATTCAGGACTGATTTTTCTACCTCTTCAGTGTCTCTTTCAGTGATATGAAGTTAAAATTACTACTGTGAGAGCTCACCTGATTTTTGGTTCTTGTGAAGGTGCTTTTTTTGTATAGATATTTGCTAAATTGGTGTCCTTGCAGAGTAGATGATTGGTGGAACCTTCTATTCCACCATCTTGCTCCACCTTCTGGAAGTTACTCTGTAGGATAACTTTTCTAGATCTGGTTTCTAGCTCAGGTGATGGGAGTGTAATTTACTGATGTGAGACTCACAGCAGGGGGTATAAAATGTAAGAGAAAGATATAAGTTTAGTTATGAATCTCTGAGACATCGAGGCAGGCAACCCAGTAGGCAGTTTTATGGTACTAGAGTTCAGGAGAGATGTGGTTACTGGAGTAAATAGTGGAGTTGTTTGCCTTGGGAGACCAAGGTGGGTGGATCACATGAGGCCAGGTTTTCAAGACCAGCATGGCCAACATGGCGAAACCTAGGCTGTACTAAAAATACAAAAATTAACCAGGAGTGGTGGTGCATGTCTGTAATGCCAGCTACTCGGGAGGCTGAGGCATGAGAATTGTTTGAACCTTAGTGGGTGGAGGTTGCTGTGAGCCGAGATTGTGCCACTGCACACCAGCATGAGCAACAGACCAAGATGATCTCAAAAGACAAAAACAAAAACAACAAACAAGCAAACAAAACCACAAGACAGTTTTGATTTCTTATAGAAGAGACTGTACATACACAATATTGGGCTTACTGTGACCTCACATAAGATCTATAAATTGCAAAGTAGAAATAAGGAAAAAGCAAAAAGTCATGAATGAGGTGTAATACAAATATGTAAGTCTCCTCAAGGACCGTGTTTCTTTTGAGAGCAATTTTACCCAATAGAGTCAGAACAATTCTAAACTGTAGATAAATATGCCAAAGATAAACAGTCCAAGTTCAGAGAATTCTACATAATAAACTTTTTCCTGAAAGTGTTTTGTTCTAATAATCATGAGATAACATGAAATATTCTGAAGTCAGCAATTCTGAATAAACCTAGCTGTTCTGAAGGGCAGACTTCTTCCTGTTGATTGTGGTAGAACAAAGTATATATAATGAAAAGAAAGGAAGAAGAACAGTTTTCCTTAGGAGAGTTGTTTGTGGAAATTCTCTTTAGTCCTTTGATGTTTGATAAAAATCCTTCTGGCTGGGTATAGTGGCTCACAGTAATCCCAACACTGGAAAGCCAACATGGGAGGATCTTTTAAGGTCAAGAGTTGAAGGCCAGACTGGGCAATGTAGCTCTACAAAAAAATTTATTTATTTATTTGAGACAAGATCTGCCTCTGTCACCCAGGCTGGAGTACAGTGGTGTGATCATGGCTTACTGAAACCTCCACTTCCTTGGCTCAAGTGTCCTCCCACCTCAGCTTTCTCAGTAGCTGGAACTATAAGTGGGTGCCACCACACTTGGCTAATTTTTGCATTTTTTGTAGAGAAGGGTTTTTGCCATGTTACCCAGCTGGTCTTGAACTCCTGGGTTCAAGCGATCAACCCACCTCGGCCTCCTAAAGTGTCGGGACTACAGGTGTGAGCCAGCCACCTTGCCTGGCGACTACAAAAAATTTAAAAACTGGCCAGGCATGGTGGCACGTGCCTGCAGTCTCAGCTACTCATACTCAGGAGGCACAGTGGAGAATTGCTTGAGCCCAAGAGTTTGAGGTTACAGTGAGCTACGATCACTTCACTGCACGTTAGCCAGGGTGACAGAGCAAGTTCCTGTCTCAAAAAAGAAAAAGACAAATCCCAATCCTTTCCCCAAGTAAACACATTTGCATGGCTGTATTTACTAAAGAAGTCTGACCTTTTAAATGAACAAAGAAACTTAATCATTACCAAGGCAAGAGTCAACTAAAAGCTTTGCTACTGTAATCTTGGGCTAAAATTTCTCAGTTTAGAGGCATCTGTCATACAGGCTAATTTTAATTGGGAAAAAAATTTAATTTTTTTGGAAACTCAATGTGATAGGGTATATGCCTGTTTTCACACATTTTAATATTAATGCTTAAAGTTTAGAGGTCTGTTGGATGGACAAAAGCTATTTGTTAAATTATTTCCACAGAAAGCCAATGTTTCATATTTGATAAACTTTGTGAAATCGCCCATGAGATTGATAACTTCTTTTTGTCACCACCTCTCGTGGCTGAATGTTGTTCCATACTGTTCAATGGCAAGATTCAGTACATTATATTTCAGGGCTTGGCATATAATATTCTCTTTGGCAAGCTGACATCTTCCCTCCATGAGATATGACTAGCCCAAGAAAACACTGCTGACATTAGGCTCTATTCTGCTGATGTTACACAAAACTGAAGGATGTCAGACATGGCATTGCTCCAGAAATCTATGCTATTTTTCTTAGAAATGTATGTATGTCAAAGTAATCCCATAAAACAGTCATATCTGGTGTTAGTTTTTATCTTATTTATCAGTTCACACTTTTATCACCATGATATCAACTTTTCAGGTGCTTTTGTAAATCTAGAATTTCATTGGTCAGATGAATCAGAGAGTTAAAGCAGTCTCTCCAGTATAGGTTTGTGTTTCAAAAGTATTCATCACTCAGTTGTTTGGCACCAAGAACATATTTTCTCATAGAAAAACTATAGTGTAAATGATAGTTACAGTCCCAAGCTGCGTTAACCTGTAATGCAGCTGAAATTCCAAACATATTGAATAAAATACAAGATAACTTTGTGACATTGCTTTTTAAGTATCATAGAGTGTACATAAACAGAAAATATGTTAAATGGAGACAATACTCTTCTGATATTTTAAATAATGAAAAATGAAGTAGATATGTAAAAAGAAAAAAGTAGTTTAAACTTTTTTCCAAATAGTACTGCCTATGGAAAAGCAGGTTTGACTAGAAGATGAAGTGATGGATAAAGAAGCTTGAGGAGATTCTGAAAGGGACTTTTGGCAGTTTTAAGGAATTTGGAGGTAAAATGTACCACATCTTTTGTATGTATAATTCAACTTCAATTTTAATTTCTGAATATGTATCATTATTACTTGTTCCATGAACATGAACCATGGATAGATTCATTTTGTTTTTGGTGAGAGGAGGGGGTTTCATAAATGGAATAAATCCACAAGTCTCTAAGTCAGAAGCCAGTGACATTCCCTGTACCCTTAAATGAAAACTTCTTGCTTAATTTTTGATCCTTTATATTTTATATACATGGATTCTTTTCTCTCAGTAAGTTGAATCTCATTGTATCTCTTTATCTTTATTTTATACCCCATTTCCCACCCCTTCTCTTTCTTCCCTCCCTAGATCTGTTTCCAGAGCAAACAAAACAGTTATAATTAAACTTTCCTTGTACCAATTCCCCACCGTTGTCTCTGCCAAATAACTATATCACTACAGTATTTTAAATTTCTTACTTGCACTTTTTTTTTTTTGTAAACATAGTGTTTCTTAACTCCTTGTTTTGTAGTGACTTATACTCTTTTCTTCAGCTCTGTTCCTTATTTTCAACTTCTGTTTCTGCTGTCTATTATTTTACATTGTCAAGGATGTTAACTGTGGCAAAGACTGATTGTTGTCAGTCAATATTCATTCCTCCCTCTTCCTTAGTAATAGAATCTCAGTTTTAGTTGGACATATAGTTGCCCAGAATAGAAGCTACCTTTCCCAATGTCTCTGTGACTATACCTGACTGTGTGATTGGCTGATAGGATATAAACAAAGTTTTGAGTATAAATTCCAGAAAGTGTCCCTTAAAGGGAGAGGATACATTTTTCTCCATATCTTCTCTTTCCTGCTGTCTGGAATGTGGATATTTTAGCTACTGCTTGAGCAGCCATCCTGGGTCCTGAGGTGGATGTCTTGTTGGGAAGCAGCCTGGATGCCTCTGGATGAGAGGCACTACACCTGCCCCAGACCACTTACTGCAGACTCTGTTCACATCAAAGGACAATAGGCTTCTGTCATGTCTAAGCCAAAATTATTTGGTTTCACAGTTAAATCAAATCTAATTTACATAATAATAGTTATATTATCTTTTGCAACAAAAATTAGGTCTTCTATAATTAGTCTATAGGTTGATTCAAAAAGTTGAAAGCCATCATAGTGTTCACACAATTATAATTGGGTAAATACTGTTTACCACAAAGCCAAGAAGATCTTTCTTTTGTGTATGTCTTCAAAATGAGTCTATATTTTGTCTCAATCTTCCCCCAAAATTCTCCAAAATGTGATGTTTTGTTAGTCCCCCTTTGTTTCATCCCCTCTGGAAACTTTCCCCCTAGAGCCCTGTGTCTTCCTGTTCCAGTTTTGACCTGAACATTTCTATTGCTGCTGAACAGCTGTCATACTGAGGCTTCCATTCGGTGCTTTCAGGAGAAGTGTATTAAAAGGCCAGGTGTGACAATGACATCACCTCTGTCATTCTTCATCTATCAAGTTGACCATTGGGGAAAAGCTGATCAATGGGAATTCCTTTTGAATCTACACAATGCTTTTATGGGCTGCCACCCTGTAGTCTTCCTTGGAACATTATCCCCATTCCTGTTTTTCAGTTGGTTGCTAGTTTCTAGCACATTCTCAGGCTAATAACATTCACATATTTTAATTTTGAATTATATCTTTTTTAAAAATTTATTTATTTATTTTTATTATACTTTACGTTCTAGGGTACATGTGCACAACGTGCAGGTTTGTTACATATGTATACATATGCCATGTTGGTGTGCTGCCCCCATTAACTCATCATTTACATTAGGTATATCTCCTAATGCTATCCCTCCCCCCTTCCCCCACCCCACAACAGGCCCCGGTGTGTGATGTTCCCCTTCCTGTGTCCAAGTGATCTCACTGTTCAATTCCCACCTATGAGTGAGAACATGCAGTGTTTGGTTTTCTGTTCTTGTGATAATTTGTTGAGAATGATGGTTTGCAGTTGCATCCGTGTCCCTACAAAGGACATGAACTCATCCTTTTTTATGACTGCATAGTATTCCATGGTGTATTTGTGCCACATTTTCTTAATCCAGTCTGTCACTGATGGACATTTGGGTTGATTCCAAGTCTTTGCTATTGTGAATAGTGCCACAATAAACCTACGTGTTCATGTGTCTTTATAGCAGCATGATTTATAATCCTTTGGGTATATACCCAGTAATGGGATGGCTGGGTCAAATGGGATTTCTAGTTCTAGATCCTTGAGGAATTGCCACACTGTCTTCCACAATGGGTGAACTAGTTTACAGTCCCACCAACCGTGTAAAAGCGTTACTATTTTTCCACATCCTCTCCAGCACCTGTTGTTTCCTGACTTTTTAATGATCACCATTCTAACTGGTGTGAGATGGTATCTCATTGTGGTTTCGATTTGCATTTCTCTGATGGCGAGTGATGATGAGCATTTTTTCAGGTGTCTGTTGGCTGCATAAATGTCTTCCTTTGTGAAGTGTCTGTTCATATCCTTTGCCCACTTTTTGATGGGGTTGTTTTTTTTTTCTTGTAAATTTGTTTGAGTTCTTTGTCGGTTCTCGATATTAGCCCTTTGTCTGATGAGTAGATTGCAACAATTTTCTCCCATTCTGTAGGTTGCCTGTTCACTCTGATGGTAGTTTCTTTTGCTGTGCAGAAGCTCTTTAGTTTAATGAGATCCCATTTGTCAATTTTGGCTTTTGTTGCCATTGCTTTTGCTGTTTTAGACATGAAGTCCTTGTCTATGTCCTGAATGGTACTGCCTAGGTTTTCTTTTAGGGTTTTTATGGTATTAGGTCTAACATTTAAGTCTCTAATTCATCTTGAATTAATTTTTGTATAAGGCATAAGGAAGGGATTCAGTTTCAGCTTACTACATATGGCTAGCCAGTTTTCCCAGCACCATTAATTAAATAGGGAATCCTTTCCCCATTTCTTGTTTTTGTCAGGTTTGTCAAAGATCAGATGGTTGTAGATGTGTGATATTATTTCTGAGGTCTCTGTTCTGTTCCATTGGTCTATATCTCCATTTTGGTACCAGTACCATGCTGTTTTGGTTACTGTAGCCTTGTAGTATAGTTTGAAGTCAGGTAGCGTGATGCCTCCAGCTTTGTTCTTTTTGTTTAGGATTGTCTTGGCAATGTGGGCTCTTTTTTGGTTCCATATGAAGTTTAAAGTAGTTTTTTTCCAATTCTGTGAAGAAAGTCATTAGTAGCTTAATGGGGATGGCATTGAATCTATAAATTACCTTGGGCAGTATGGCCATTTTCACAATATTGATTCTTCCTATCCATGAGCATGGAATGTCTTCCATTTGTTTGTGTCCTCTTCTATTTCCTTGAGCAGTGGTTTGTAGTTCTCCTTGAAGAGGTCCTTCACATCCCTTATAAGTTGGATTCCTAGGTATTTTATTCTCTTTGAAGCAAATGTGAATGGGAGGTCACTCATGATTTGGCTCTCTGTCTGTTATTGGTGTATAAGAATGCTTGTGATTTTTGCATATTGATTTTGTATCCTGAGACTTTGCTGAAGTTGCTTATCAGCTGAAGGAGATTTTGGGCTGAGACGATGGGTTTTCTAAATATAAAATCATGTCATCTGCAAACAGGGACAATTTGACTTCCTCTTTTCCTAACTGAATACCCTTTATTTCTTTCTCCTGCCTGATTGCCCTAGCCAGAAATTCCAACACTATATTGAATAGGAGTGGTGAGAGAGGGCATCCCTGTCTTGTGCCAGTTTTCAAAGGGAATTCTTCCAGTTTTTGCCCATTCAGTATGATATTGACTTTGGGTTTGTCATAAATAGCTCTTATTATTTTGAGATACATTCCATCAATACCAAATTTATTGAGAGATTTTAGCATGAAGGGCTGTTGAATTTTTTCAAAGGACTTTTCTGCATCTATTGAGATAATCATGTGGTTTTTGTCTTTGGTTCTGTTTATATGCTGGATTACATTTAATGATTTGCATATATTGAACCAGCCTTGCATCCCGGGGATGAAGCCCACTTGATCATGGTGGATAAGCTTTTGATGTGCTGCTGGATTCAGTTTGCTAGCATTTAATAGAGGATTTTTGCATCGATGTTCATCAAGGATGTTGATCTAAAATTCCCTTTTTTTGTTGTGTCTCTGCCAGGCTTTGGTATCAGGATGATGCTGGCCTCACAAAATGAGTTAGCAAGGATTCCCTCTTTTTCTGTTGATTGGAATAGTTACAGAAGGAATAGTACCAGCTCCTCCTTGGACCTCTGGTAGAATTCAGCTGTGAATCCATCTGGTCCTGGACTTTTTTTGGTTGGTAGGCTATTAATTATTGCCTCAATTTCAGAGCCTGTTATTGGTCTCTTCAGGGATTCACCTTCTTCCTGGTTTAGTCTTGGGAGGGTATACGTGTCCAGGAATTTATCCATTTCTTCTAGGTTTTCTAGTTTATTTGCATAGAGGTGCTTGTAGTATTCTCTGATGGTAGTTTGTATTTCTATGGGGTCGGTGGTGAGATCCCCTTTATCATTTTTTATTGCGTCTATTTGATTCTTCTCTCTTTTCTTCTTTGTTAGTCTTGCTAGCGGTCTGTCAATTTTGTTGATCTTTTCAAAAAACCAGCTCCTGGATTCATTGATATTTTGGAGGGTTTTTTGTGTCTCTATCTCCTTCAGTTCTGCTCTGATCTTAGTTATTTCTTGCCTTCTGCTAGCTTTTGAATGTGTTTGCTCTTGCTTTTCTAGTTCTTTTAATTGTGATGTTAGGGTGTCAATTTTAGATCTTTCCTACTTTCTCTTGTGGGCATTTAGTGCTATAAATTTCCCTCTACACACTGCTTTAAATATGTCCCAGAGATTCTGGTATGTTGTGTCTTTGTTCTCATTGGTTTCAAAGAGCATCTTCATTTCTGCCTTCATTTCGTTATGTACCCAGTAGTCATTCAGGAGCAGGTTGTTCAGTTTCCATGTAGTTGAGTGGTTTTGATTGAGTTTCTTAATCCTGAGTTCTAGTTTGATTGCACTGTGGTCTGAGAGACAGTTTGTTATAACTTCTGTTCTTTTACATTTGCTGAGGAGTCCTTTAATTCCAATGATGTGGCCAATTTTGGAGTAAGTGTTATGTGGTGCTGAGAAGAATGTATATTCTGTTGATTTGGGGTGGAGAGTTCTGTAGATGTCTATTAGTTCCACTTGGTGCAGAGCTGAGTTCAATTCCTGAATATCCTTGTTAACTTTCTGTCTCATTGATCTGTCTAATGTTGATAGTGGGGTATTAAAATCTGCCATTATTATTGTGTGGGAGCCTAAGTCTCTTTGTAAGTCTTTAAGGACTTGCTTTATGAATCTGGGTGCTCCTGTATTGGGTGCATATATATTTAGGATGATTAGTTCTTCTTGTTGAATTGATCCCTTTACCACTAGGTAATGGCTTTCTTTGTCTCTTTTGATCTTTGTTGGTTTAAAGTCTGTTTTGTCAGAGACTAGGATTGCAACCCCTGCCTTTTGTTTGTTTTCCATTTGCTTGGTAGATCTTCCTCCATCCCTTTATTTTGAGCCTATGTGTGTCTCTGCATGTGAGATGGGTCTCCTGAGTACAGCAAACTGATGAGTCTTGACTCTTTATCCAATTTGCCAGTCTGTGTCTTTTAATTGGAACATTTATCCCATTTACATTTAAGATTAATATTGTTACATGTGAAGTTGATCCTGTCATTATGATGTTAGCTGGTTATTTTGCTCATTAGTTGATGCAGTTTCTTCCTAGCATTGATGGTGTTTACATTTTGGCATGTTTTTGCCATGGCTAGTATTGGTTGTTCCTTTCCATGTTTAGTGCTTCCTTGAGGAGCTCTTATGGGGCATGCCTGGTGGTGACAAAATCTCTCAGCATTTGCTTTTCTGTAAAGGATTTTATTTCTCCCTCACTTATGAAACTTAGTTTGACTGAATATGAAATTCTGGGTTGAAAATTCTTTTCTTTAAGAATGTTGAATATGGACCCCTACTCTCTTCTGGCTTGTAGAGTGTCTGCCGAGAGATCTGCTGTTAGTCTGATGGGCTTCCCTTTGTGGGTAACCTGACCTTTCTCTCTGGCTGCCCTTAACATTTTTTCCTTCATTTCAGCTTTGGTGAATCTGACAATTATGTGTCTTGGAGTTGCTCTTCTCGAGGAGTATCTTTGTGGCATTTTCTGTATTTCCTGAATTGAATGTTGGCCTCCCTTGCTAGGTTGGGGAAGTTCTCCTGGATAATATCCTGCAGAGTGTTTTCCAACTTGGTTCCATTCTGCCCGTCACTTTCAGGTACACCAATCAGATGTAGATTTGGTCTTTTCACATAGTCCCATATTTCTTGGAGTCTTTGTTCATTTCTTTTTACTCTTTTTTCTTTAAACTTCTCTTTTCAATTCATTTCATTCATTTGATCTTCAATCACTGATACCCTTTATTTCAGTTGATCAAGTCAGTTACTGAAGCTTGTGCCTTTGTCACATAGTTCTCGTGCCATGGTTTTCAGCTCTATCAGGTCATTTAAGGAGTTATCTACATTGGTTATTCTAGTTAGCCATTTGTCAAATCTTTTTTCAGGGTGTTTAGTTTCTTTGCGCTGGGTTTATACGTCCTCCTTTAGCTCGGAGAAGTTTGATCGTCCGAAGCCTTCTTCTGTCAACTTGTCAAAGTCATTCTTCGTCCAGCTTTGTTCCATTGCTGGTGAGGAGCTGCGTTCCTTTGGAGGGGGAGAGGCACTCTGATTTTTAGAATTTTCAGTTTTTCTGCACTGCTTTTTCCCCACCTTTGTGGTTTTAGCTACCTTTGGTCTTTGATGATGGTGATGTACAGATGGTGTTTTGGTGTGTGTGTCTTTTCTGTTTGTTAGTTTTCCTTCTAACTGTTAGGACCCTCAGCTGCAGGTCTGGTGGAGTTTGCTCAAGGTTCACTCCAGACCCTGTTTGCTTGGGTGTCAGCATTAGAGGCTGCAGAAGAGTGAATATTGCTGAACAGCAAATGTTGTTGTCTGATCGTTCCTCTGGAAACTTTGTCTCAGAGGGGTACCCGGCCATGTGAGGTGTGAGGTGCGAGGTGTCAGTCTGCCCCTCGTAGGGGGTGTCTCCCAGTTAGGCTACTCGGGCATCAGGGACCCACTTGAGGAAACAGTCTGTTTGTTCTCAGATCGCAAACTGTGTGCTGGGAGAACCACTACTCTCTTCAAAGCTGTCAAACAGGGACATTTAAATCTGCAGAGGTTTCTGCTGCCTTTTGTTTGGCCATGCCCAGTCCCCAAAGGTGGAGTCTACAGAGGCAGGCAGGCCTCCTTGAGCTGCAGTGAGCTCCAACCAGTTCGAGCTTCCTGGCTGCTTTGTTTACCTACTTAAGCCTCAGCAATGGTGGGTGCCCCTCCACCAGCCTCGCTGCTGCCTTGCAGTTAGATCTCAGACTGCTGTGCTAGCAATGAGGGAGGCTCCATGGGCGTGGGACCCTCTGAGCCAGGCGTGGAATATATTCTGGTGTGCTGTTTACTAAGACCCTTGGTAAAGCACAGTATTAGGGTGGGAGTGACCTGATTTTCCAGGTGTTGTGTGTCATGGTTTCCCTTGGCTAGGAAAGGGAATTCCCTTCCCCCTTGCACTTCCTGGGTGAGGCAATGCCTCGCCCTGCTTCAGCTCTCGCTCGGTGGGCTGCACCCATGGCCTTGCACCCACTGTCCAACACGCCCCAGTGAGATGAACCTGGTACCTCAGTTGGAAATGCAGAAATCACCCATCTTCTGTGTCGCTCATGCTGAGAGCTGGAGGCTGGAGCTGTTCCTATTTGGCCATCTTGGCGCCACCTCAGTGTCTCATTTTGAATTATTTGTATCCTAGATTCATTAATTCCTATTTTTTTCTTTGTAGATTTTTCTCTTTCCCTTTCTCTCTATTTCTCAGAGGCAATACAATGAAGTGGCCAAGTACATAGTCTTTAGAGTTAGATGACCTAGGTGTTGTTCCAGCTGCATCGCTGATTGGCTATATAATTTTAAGCAAGTTAACAATTACTTATTCCCTCTGTAAGCCTTAATTTCCTTGAACAGCACCTACTTCATAAGTTTGTTGCAGAATTATGTGAGTTAATCCATGTTTAGTGTTTAGCAAAGTGCCTGGAACACAGGAAACACTCAGTGTTACTTGTATCTATTACTATTGCCAGTAGAATTAGAGTGAATTGGCCAAGATCACACATGCAAAATCCTGAGTGCAAGTCCAACTTGACTCCACAACCTGAGTTTTTAATGATCACCCTATTCCGTTTTATGTAGAATGCATGTTTTGAATGATTCTACTGGGAGCAAGTTGCCCTCTAGAACAGTGGTTTTAGTTATGTGTGTGTATGGTGTGTAGGAGGTGGGGGCTTGATGTAACATAAAAAACAGAATACCCTGATCACTTTAGGAGCCTTTTCAAGGTACACTTGCTTGGCACCCCGTCTGAGAAAGTTTGATAAGCCTTGGGGGTGGGCTATGGCAGGGATGTGTATTTTCAATGAGCTTCCCTGGTGATCTGATGCACTCTGTGGTTAAGAAAACTGATTTAGAAGAAGTTGCTACGTTTAGCTGAAGTGGAATGAGCCTACTAACAGAAATCCTAGAAAATCATCCAAGGAGGAAGCCAAATGGGAAGAAAGAAAAATGTTCTTAGATTCAGTATGCCTTGTGGAAACATTCATAACAATCAACACTTTTTTTTCCCCTATTTTCACTGCTGTGACTCACATTTCTACATGCAAAACACACTTCAACAGCCACATCAGTATTTTAAAAAATTCAGCTAGTTCCTATTTACCTAGTTTTTCTTTTGATAAGAACTTCAGTTAACTCCTACAGTACCAAATCTATATATAATCCCCAAAATGTTCGCTGCCACAGATTGACTTCAAATATATAATTCAACAACAGCAAAAATAAAGTAAAGATTATTAAGGATTTTCTGGTGCTTTAGCAAGACATTATTTCATTGTTCTTTTATCCTAAAGTGAAATTGTTAAATTTCTTTTTGAGTCCTTCCTGGGACTCCATTAAAGTAACAGGAAAGAGAGACGAAAACCTACAAGACACAAAAACAAAAGGGATAGGAGAAGAGGAGCAATTAGTGGTAAGATAATTCAGTGAAGGTAGATTGACCACACTGCCTGTTGAGCAGAGATGAGGAAGCCCCACCAAGACATTAGATAAAAAGAATTGCAGCCAAGGAGGGAAAGATTTGTTCACAGAACTGGAGAGACCTGGGACCTAGAAATGCCAAGTTCAATAGAGGGTGGAATTGCAATGCAGGATTTAAAACAAGGGGCTTGACTGAAACTCTACAGGCAGAATAGATGCTTCTCTCCAGCCCAACACACTGCAAAAAACAAGATCTTTTTTCCTTCTTTATTTATTTATAGAAATAGAACACACTGAAGAAAAATTAAGGCAGTTATCAAGGCCCCCCATATTCACACTCTCTGGCCACTCAGTGCTCACAGCCAGCTTTTCTCTTGACCCATTCGTAAATAACTATGGGTATCTAAGGATCACTAGAAATTTATGGGAAGCTGGCAAACTGAGAGAAAATAACCAGGGCATACAAATAGCAACATATTTTGGAGGAAACAGAGCAAGGCACAGAACTTTTTAAAAAAGTGTATAACACACTACAATTAGTGTTGCTGAAGACTTGGAAGAATAACACTCGCATCAAACAGGAAGAGGATGCTATTAAAAGACAATAGAATAAGGAAAAACCCTTGGAAGTTGAAAATTATACATAAAAATAAAAACATAAAATATACAATTAGAATATGAAGTGGAAGGAATCTTCTAAATAATGGAACAAAAGATAAAAGGATACAAACTATTAGAGAGGTCTGGGCATGGTGGCTCACACCTGTAATCCCAGCACTTTGGGAGGCCAATGTGGGTGGATCACCTGAAGTCAGGAGATCAAGACCAGCCTGGCCAATATGGTGGAACTCCATCTCTACTAAAAATACAAAAAATTAGCCAGGCGTGGTGGCATGTGCCTATAGTCCCAACTGCTCGGGAGGCTGAGGTGCGAGAATTGCTTGAACCTGGTGGGTGGAGGTTGCAGTGAGCTGAGATTGTGCCATTGCACTCATACAGTCTTAAAACAAAAAATACAAAAAAAAAAAAAAAAAAAAAAAAAAAGAGAGAGAAAAGAAAAAAGAAACTATTAGAAACAAGAGGCAGAAAGGCTCCATATGGTAGAGACTGTCAGTGCTCACCAGTATCTGTAAAGTCTTCGCCTCCTTTGGCTCATTCCTCTGCTACATTTCCTAGCCTTTATTGCAGCTCAGAGTTCTGGTAAAAGTGATACAGCTTCCTTTTTATAATGGAACCCTAACATGTCCTGTGAAATCCTTCATCCTCTCCCATATAGTAGGTGACTGCAGAGAATACAGTAAAATGATTCTAAGGCTCTGGGTGACACAAAGCCACTAGGGCAAAAGAACCACTACTGGTTTGATTAAAAATTATTAGGGCTATTAAAAATAGTCCTTGAGCCACTAACTGGTGCAGACCCTCCCCTGTAATGTGTATTGGTGGAGGAGATAGCTAGGAGATACTCTGCTAGCTATCTCCTTCACCAACACACATTACATTGTTACATCAGTGAGAAAAAAAAAGTCCTTTGTGGTGTTACATTAGTAAGATTTTGGCATTCTTGCTATAGTATTTAGCCTATCTTGCTAGTACAACTACTGAATAATGAGTTCCTGAAAGAGAGGATAGACAAAAAGACAGGGGAAATTTTTAAACAGATAATAGCAGAGAATTTCCCAGAGTTGAAAGATACAGATCTTTATATTGAGAGAGTCTAGTGAGAGACCAACAAAATAAATGAGAAATATGGCTAATGCCCAGATATATCACTGTGAAATTTCAAAATACCAATATCATGGGCTGAACTGTGTCTCCTAAATTTCATATGTTGGAGTCCTAACTCTTAGTACCTCAGAATGTGACTGTATTTGAAGAAGGGGCTTTTAAAGAGGTAATTAAGTTAAAATAGGGTCACTGGGTTGGGACCTAATCCAATATGACTGGTGTTCTTAAAAGAAAAGGAAATCAGGACACAGACAATGCAGACAGAAAGATTACCTAACCATGTGAGGACACAGTGAGAAAGTGGTCGTCTGCGAGCCAAGAAGAGAGACTTCAGGAGAAACCGTAAACCTACTCACATCTTGCTCTTGCACTCTGGTATCCAGAATTGTGAGAAAATAAATTTCTACTGTTTAAACCACCCAGCCTATGATATTTTGTTATGGCAGCCCTAGCAAGCAAATACAACCAAGAATGAAGAGAAGTTCATAAATACTTTCAGAAAACAAAAACAAAGCAAATTATCTACAAAAGAAGGAGAATCAGGCTGGCCTTGGATTTCTTATTAGTGATACTGGGTGCTGTAAGGCAACGGAGCAATGTTTTCAAGTTCTGAGGAAAAATCATTTTAAATCCAGAATTCTATACTCAGATTAAGTATCAATCAAATGTGATGGCAGAATAAAGGTACTGTCAAACCTGTAAGAACTTAGAAAGTTTTGCCTCCCACACATCATTAGTTATGGAAGTTATTTGAAAATATATTTCATGAAAGAAAGGTGTTATTGCAAAAAAGAGGAAGAAATAAGCCTCAGGAAAAATAGGCTACATTTTTTATAAAACATGGGAGAGAGATGAAGGGAGGGCATCAGTAGAGGGTTGGCAGGGGCAAAGCTCAGCTGGCAGTGTCCGGATTGTCAAGTACTGATTTGGTAGCACAGAAACAAAACCTTAATCCCCCTAGTCTAGGCTTGCCAGCTTTGACAAATACAAATATATCCCATAAAATATTTGAGACATACTTACACTAAAAAAATTGTTTATATGAAATTCAAATTTAACAGGGAGTGCTACACTTTATCTGACAACCCTGTGTTAGTCTGAAGGCACTCATTTTTGTGTTTCTTAGCACCTGGTACAATACCTGGCACATAGGAGGCACTCATTAAGTAGTCAGTGAAATGTCATCCAAAACACTTCTGTGCTGTAAGGATGATGGAAAATTAAGAAAAATATCCCAATCAAGAAACTGTAAGGGACCCTTGAGGGGCTCAGAATTTCTAACTATTTCGTGCTTCTGTATAATTTCAGAAACAGAGCATGATTTGATAGACACATCTCATAAAGTTCATATTTGTTTATTCATGACATTTTACTTCATCAGCAAATCGTTCAACATACTGAGTCCATAATCTATTGTATTCATTATTTGCTGTAAACCTGATACTTATGTTTTATAACTTTGTAAAATTGAATTTTATTTTTAGAATTGCAGTTGAAAATATAATTTATTGTATTGATTAGTTCTCTTGAAATAATTTAAAAGCATTTGTGCTTTGCTACATGTATTTGTAAATTCCGCATGAAATTCTACTTTAGAGGAAAAAATTAACAGAAAATCTATTGACCAGTAGGTGCTAATTTTGGGGCACTGTTTGAAATAATTATAGTTCTACATTTTAAAGATGTGTATTACAACAGAAACCTTATTGTGTTTATCCTTCAGAAATTCCTTGGCTTTTTTCTTGTTTTGAAGAAGTGGTAAAGTGATAAATTAAAATTCACAGCTTATTACTGTGACAGAAGATTAAAAATAGAGGAATTTAAAAACAAACCTTTGTGTTTCTAAAAATGTAAGAAGCACTGTTTTATGATTTTTTCACATGTTTGGGGGGTTTGGGGAAAAACATTTGATCTCTCTTTGACTGCAAGCAAAAGTCAAGTTGGTCGAATTTACAGAGACTTGTTTCTTATCATACAATGTCATCTCTTATTTTCAGCAGAGATAGAAGAAATTGAGTGAGAAAATTGAAAAATCATTTTAATGCTCCCAAAAGAAATTGTAACATGAGCTGGAACATATGGGTAATTTGTGAAGTAAAGTCAGCTATGGAGTCTAATCATTTTCAATGTGATTTTTGTTACTGAAGCGTTTGAAACTAAGAGAAGCTTTCTTTTTCTATCTTTTTTTTTGTTTTCAGATACAAAAGTCTGATCAGACTTCTTTGAATTTTATATTTCATTTGTAACTGGGGGATTGAACAAACATGACTCATGAGATGTGATAAAAATGCAACTTCACTTTTGTCCCCTATTGCTCCTTTAAAATTTATTTAGTGGAATAAATCCCTTTTCCCCTGGGTGGAGGGCTGGTTCCATTAATTTTTTGCTCATATTTAGGTAACAGACTGTACCAATATCACTTTAGGTCAAAACCAGTCTCAATTTAAACATTAGAATGTCCATTTCCCAACCATCAAAACATAAATGTTAAATTTTCTCTTTTTTCCCATCAGGTCCCGTTGTACTGGGATGGGAAGGGCCTTGTCATTCCCACCCTTTAATATTTCTCCTTTTTTCCCAGCTTGCTGTGTTTTGACTTTTCCAGGGGCAGAGGGAATTAAGGGGAAGGAATACAGTCTTTACACGCAGTCAGAACTGGCTACATAATTTTCAGGGCCCAGTAAAAACATGAAATATAGGGTCCCTTGTTCAAAAAGGAGGAAAAAATATGTCCCTAAAAGTACTCAAATATAAAGCTTTTTCTCCTCTATCAGTCTGTCTCAACTTGACATGGTATTTTTATTGGCTATTTAATGTCATCCTAAGAAAAAAATTAAATTAGTGTTATTTTACTGTTCGTCTTTATATTTTGCAATGCCTATTTTCAAAGCAAATGTAAAAGCACTTAACTTGTATGCACAGTTACTGAAATTGTACAACTTGCATTTTGCAGTTAGGACATACATGCATAGAACCATGGAAACAGTGTCCACAACTAACTCCACTGTTTTATTCCACTTCCTGATACATGTACATGCTACCAACACTCTCTACCTTGGGCTTATCAATGAGTAAGGAAAGATTGAAAGAAAAAGGAATTACGACTTTCTCTGTCTTTCCCTTTCCTTCTGTGTTATCATTTTTAGTGTAAATGGTTAGCTGATTCAGAAAAGTGAAATGAGTAAGGAGGAACAACTCTAACCTATATGATAGAGTTACTTGGTTGTTTGTGTTTCTTAGAATGCTATTGTCTTCTTTTTACTGAAAGCAAATTCTGATTCACACGCATAATGTGGCCTGTGGGGCCTGTAAGCAGGTACTGCTTACTAGGTTAAAGGTATAATGCATTTACCTCATACTCACTTTGAGTCTTGCTGAACTCCCAGGCATTGTGGGTCTGCTGGAATTCAGTGTCATGGGACATCAAAAGTGCTATATGCAAATGGGGCAGCAAGGAATGGCAGGCACACATTGTCCTATTGGATTTACAAAACACAAGTTCATACAATTATTAAGAATTTTAATACACAGAGTGTTAAACCAAACATGGTTTCAGGGAAGGGCCCTTCTGAGTGCAGGGTTCCATGACACTGCATAGGTTGCACACTGATCTTGAATGCAATTTTCTCCTTCCTGTTGGAGTCCTCTTGACCCCTCCAGGGGATTGAATTAGCCAGGCATTCAGCTGACTCCTGTGAGGTCCACATCTGGTCTACAGTCCATTCTCATCATGCGTAGTTTGCTGCAAAGACAACTACTTTCTTCATGCAGCAACAACCTGTACTTACTTTGCCATCAAAGAAGCTCCCCAGTTTTCCTGGGGAGATAGCCAACTTTTGTTGTCTCTCTACATGGTCCCAATGAAGCACCCTGCCTCTAGGCTGGAGATGAAAGAGCAGAAAGCTTTCAATTTTTTTTTTTTTTTTTTTTTTTTTGTGATCTGATAGGTTAGAGGTCACAACACAGCATCCTCATGTTCCTCACTAAGTCCTCTCCCTAGATCTACTTTCGTTTTCATTTTCTTTCTTTTTTTTTTTTTTTGAGACAGTCTCTTTCTGTTACCCAGGCTAGAGTGCTGTGGTATGACCTTGGCTCACTACAACCTCTGCCTTCCAGGTTCAAGTGATTCTCCTGTCTCAGCCTCCCCAGTAGCTGGGATTACAGGCACCCACCACCACGCCTGGCTAATTTTTGTATTTTTAGTAGAGACAGCGTTTCACTCTGTTGGCCAGGCTGGTCTCGAACTCCTGACCTCAGGTGATCCGCCCGCCTCAGCCTCCCAAAGTGCTGGGATTACAGGAGTGAGGCACCACACCTGGCTTACTAGATCTACTTTCTCAAGTCTTTTATACCTCCCTATGGGTACAAACCAATTTCAGACTTTGATCTGGGTTTTGCATAATGTCTTAAAAATCAGCACATGCTTTTTTCTCGAAAGTCACTTGGTATCTGATATCTGTCCTATCTTAGAGCCTTAGCTGAAATTCCCAAATTAAATGTTCTGTTTCATGTACATTATCATAGTCAGTGCTAAGTATGCCATGGGGGACAGGGATTGAGTGTGTTAAAACTTTGGTCTTTTTGAGTTCCCTGAGGCCATATAGGAGAATTTGGATGCTGATGAGTGCTTCCTCATAATATTCTGCTAAGCTTTCAATATATCTTGAAGCACATAAAATAGGGGCATTGATCAAACACATGCTCATTATATTTTGGTCTGAGGAGTTTAAGCATTTTATATTGCTGTACCTGAGACCAGACTATTTGTATGGAGATAATATGCTGCAGGGAACAAAAACAGGGCTCCAATATCAGAGAGATATGGATATGATTTCTGTTTACTCTACTTTTTACTTTATTACCTTGTGGCAGTTACTTGACCTTTCTGAACTTTAATTTCTCATCTTGCAACACTGAAACTCTATACCCACTAAGCACTAATTCTGTGTGTTTTCTACTCTTAGCCTTGGCAACCACCTTTCTACTTTCTATTTTTATGATTTTGATACTTTAGATACTTCATATGGGTGAAGTCATATATTATTTGTCTTTTTGTGACTGGGTTCTTTTGCTTAGTATAATCTTTAATGTTTTCAAGTTTCTTCCATGTTGTAGCATGTGGCAGGATTTTCTTCTTTCTCGAGGTTGTGTGTTATTCCATTGTATACCATTCATCTGTCCCTGGACATAGGGGGCGCTTCCATCGTTTGGCTATCGTGAATAATCCATGATGAACTGAAGTGTCTAGATACCTCTTTGAGATACTATTTTGAATTCTTTTGAATATATATGCAGAAGTGAGATTGTTGGATCAAATGGTAATTTTATTTTTCACTTTGTAGGGAGTCTCACTGTTTTCCATAATGGCTGCACCATTTTACATTTCCCCTGAGAGTGTACAGGACTTCAATTTCTCTACATCCTCATCAACATTTATTTTCTGTTCTTTTGATAGTGGTCATCCTGCTGTGTATAAAGTGATATTTCATGGTGGTCTTGATTTGTATTTTCCTAATGAGTGATGTTGAGAATCTTTTCATATCCTTCTTGCCCATCTGCATATCTTCTTTGGAGTATTCAAGTTCTTTGTCCATGAACAAGTCAGGTTATGTTTTTTATCATTGAGTTTTAGAATTCGTTATATATTCAGGATATTAATACCTTATCACATATATAACTTGCAAATATTTTCTCCTATTCTGTAGGTTACCTTTTCACTCTGTTGGTTGTTTCCTTTGATGTGCAGGAGTTTTAAAATGTAATGTAGTCCCATTTGTCTGTTTTTCCTTTTGTTGCCTGCACTTTTGGTGTCGTAATCAAGAAATCACAGCCAAATCTAATATACTGAATCTTTTACTTTATGTTTTCTTCTAGGAGTTTTATAGTTTGAGGTCATACATTTGGGTCTTTAATCTATTTTGAGTTAATTTTTGCATGTCATGTAAAATAAAGGTCCAATTTCATTCTTTTACATGTGGTTATCTAGTCTTCCCAAGACAATTTGTTGAAGACGCTGTCCTTTTACCATTATGTAATCTTGACACCTTTGTCAAAAATCATTTGGCTATATATTAAAGAGTTTATTTTTTGGCTTATTTTCTGTTCATTTGATCTATATATCGTCTTCATGCTAGTACAACAGCATCTTAATTACT
This sequence comes from Chlorocebus sabaeus, assembly GCF_047675955.1. Taxonomy (NCBI): domain Eukaryota; kingdom Metazoa; phylum Chordata; class Mammalia; order Primates; family Cercopithecidae; genus Chlorocebus; species Chlorocebus sabaeus. Next base: position 21,303,963 of record NC_132927.1, on the reverse strand, counting down.
GTTACTTTGTAGTATGTTTTGAAATCAGGAAAGTGTGAGGTCTCAAACTTTGTTATTTTTCCAGATTGTTTTGGCTATTTCAGAGCCCCTTGAGATTCTATATGAATTTTAGAATGATGCTATAGTAAATGGGATGTTTTTCTTAATTTTATTTTCAGATTGGCTATTGTTAGTGTATAGAAATACAATTGATTTTTGCTTTTGTAGTCTTTGACATTGTAGAAATCATTTATTAGTTGTATATTGTGTATGTGTGTGTGTCATCTTCAGAGTTTTCTACATGTAATAGCATATCATCTGCAAGCAAAGATAATTTTACTTCTTTTCTAATTTGGATGCCACCTTTCCCCTTGTTTTTGGTCTAACAGTTCTGGCTAGGATTTCTCTACTGTGTTAAATAGTAGTAGTGGTAGGCATCCCTCTCTTGTTTCTGATCTTACAGGAAAAGCTTTCATTCAGTATGACGTTGTCTGTGAGCTTTTCATATATTCCTGTTTCTTTGGTGTAAGTTTCTGAAGATTTAATTTAACCCTTTAAATGAACCTTATTTCTCTCTTTCTTTGGGTGTCTTGTTATCTTCTGTTGGGATTTTGGCAATTGGAAAAGTCAGCTACCTCTCCTATACTTTACAGTCTGGTTTTATACTGCAAGGATTTTCTCTATTCAGCTTGGCAAGATATTCCAGAGACCTTTCAAATGTTTTGCAAGGATATATCCTCCACCTTTGGTACTGCAGACATGGGTGCATGTTGATCACCTTTCTTGTCACAGGCCTTGAATCTGGTGTCATCATGTTCCTATTCTTGTCAGTGGTTGTATTAGGCAAGACCTATCTCCTGAGCATTCCTTTTGAAAGTCAGAACATTGAATGTACATTCTACTCCCTTCCCTCCCCAGAGAGAAAACAGGGCTTCAGGGTTTCATAAGAACCTAAGCTGCTTTCTGAGTTTTTCACAAAGGCAGTTGGTCTGTGTATTGTTGTTCATTCATGAAGGAATGAGTATCTAGGACTTCCCATTCTACCATCTTGATGATGGCCTCTCCCCCATATCCCTTTTCTTAAGTAAAGCACTTTAGCTTTGCCTAGGTTTTTCTAACTTTGCATCTTCACACTCTTCACTGAACTCTATCTTCAAGTATGTAGGTAATTACTTTAAAAATAGTGTGCTTAATAAGCAAAGAGTTCTTTAACTTCTAGGACTCTTCTAGATAAGTAAATTATAAATAATAAGAGGGTTTTCTTCCTTTTTTTGTCTTAGGAATTTCCAAAATATCTTAGAGATGAGAGAAGGGGCCCTGAAAAGCAGTATGAGAAGGGCACCAACTTCAACTAGCCCATATAGAACTGTCCTAGTACATGTGCCTCCTAAGGCTGTGAAGCAGAGCGTGGGCTGTATTTCAGCCTTTCACTCACCGCTTTAGCCAAACACCCATGTGCAGTAAACAACCTGCACAACTCTATGTGGCAGCCCTGAGGAGGGATGGATAAAGTAGTAGATGGGACCTTTGGGAAAGATGATCTCTGAGAAGTTGCCAATTCCTATGGGACTGGAATAATTTTAGACAGGACTGGCTAATGTCCCATTTTAAAGTCATCTGCTGAGAAACAACATAATCATTTCAGTTTCCCTGGAGCCATCAGTAAAGTTGTCTATGAATGAATTTTTGAGTTGGTGATACTTTGAGGAATAAGGATATTGAGTCTGGGCTGGGCGAGGTGGCTCACGCCTGAAATCCCAGCACTTTGGGAGGCTGAGGCGGGTGGATCACGAGGTCAGGAGATCGAGACCATCCTGGCTAACACGGTGAAACCCCGTCTCCACTAAACATCCATCTTCACTAAACATACAAAAAATTAGCCAGGTGTGGTGGCGGGCGCCTGTAGTCCCAGATACTTGGGAGGCTGAGGCAGGAGAATGGCGTGAACCCAGGAGGCGGAGCTTGCAATGAGCCGAGATTGCGCCCCAGTGACCCATGGTAGAAATATGACTGGAGAGACCTGTAACATGGGGATGACTCAGGAATGACCTTGAGACTAACCACCTTCTCCCCAAATATCCTAGAAGTGTGTACTTTGATTATAGGGAAGACTAATGCTTGGGTTAGATTTATATAAAATGGAATTCATAACGTATGTGGATATACTCAAGGGAGGCCTAGAGTATAATGATGAAGAGTATTAGTTCAGACCTCTGGAATCATATCCCACTGTGGTATACAATATTCACTATGGTCCCTGAATATCTCCAGTTCCTGGTATTCATATCCTTGTGCAATCTTCTCCCCTTGAGTGTGGGCTGAATTTAGTGACTTCCTTCTAGGAAATAGAATATGGCAGAATTTATGTACTGTTACTTCTGAGAGTAGGTTACAAAAAGACTATGACTCTTTTCTTGGGCGCTCCCCATTTGCTCTGTTTTGCTTGCTCTAAAGCAAGTCAGATAGCTGCCATGTTTTGAGTTGCTTTATGGAGAGGCCCACAAGTCAAGGAACTGAAGGAGATCTCTGACAAATAACCAGCCAGTAACAGAATTCTGCCAACAGCTACATGAGTGAGTGGTCTTAGTCTGTTTTGTGTTGCTTTAAAGGAATACCTGAAGTTAGGTTTAAAAAAAGGAGATTTATTTGGCTGTTCTATTCTGCTAGGTAGAAGACTGGGCATCTGGTGAAAACCTTAGGCTGCTTCCATTCATGGCAGAAGGTGAAGGGCAGACAGAATCTACAGAGATTACATGATGAGAGGTGGGGGAGCAAGGTGGGGAGGTGCCAGTTCTCCCCATGTTCTCTCTCCATGGAGAGAACAACCAGTTCTCTCGAGAACTAATAAAGTGAGAATTCACTCATTACCACAAGGACATCATCAAACTATTTATGAGGGGTCCAACTCCATGACCCAAACACCCCCAATTAGGCACCATCTCCAACACTGGCGATCAAATTTCAACATGAGATTTTTCGGGGACAAACATACAAACTATAGCATTTGGCCAACATCCTGACTACAGTCTATGAGAGAACTTAAGGCAGAGGCACCAAACTTCATTGCTATATCAGCTATGTATTGCTGAGTAATAAACTTCCTAGAAGTTGAATGGCTTGAAAAAAACAATAATATTTATTATCTTACAGTTTCTGGGTGACAGAAATTTGGGGGTGCTTCACCTGGATGATTCTGACTTGGGGTCTCTTATGAGGTACAGTCAAGATGCTAGCTGGGACTACCGTCACCTCAGGAGTTGACTGGAGTTGGAGAATTCACTTCCAAAATGGCTCCCTGATATTGCTGGCAAGTTGATTGTAGGAGATCTTAGTTATTTGTCACATGGCTCTCTCTCTATGACTTCTTGAATGTTTTCAGAGTATGGCATCTGGCTTCTCCTAGAATGAGTGATTCAAAAGAAGAAATGAAGCTGCAATGCTTTTTATGACCTAGCATCAGAAGTCACACACTGTCATGTTTGCCATGATGATTGATGACACAAACTATCTCTAATATAATGTGAGAAGGGACTACCCACGGGTATGATGATTAGGAGGCAAGATATTTGACCTTGGACTGGCTGCTTAATATTGCTAAACTTCAGCTTCCTTAGCTGTGAAATGCGGATAATATGACAATTGCCTTTTAGAATTGTAAATATTAAATGTATTATTTCAGATAACCAGTATAGGCAGGCTCTCTTTTCTTATTGTAAGTTTTCTAAAAAAGGGTATATGGAAAATAAAAAAAAATTATGGGCATTCCTAGTATAGCTGTCTTGAGTTATAAGAGAATCTTATGTGTATACTTAATAAATATTAACTATTTTAATTATTATTATTAGTTATGAGGATATAAATACTTATATTGTGGAGCTGACTCATCTTTGTTAACTTTAGTTCAGAGGGGTTCCATAGATGATTTGTTGTGTGATCACCTTACATCTGAAGTTCATTTGGAAGCTGTATAATGGCACCTCTTGATTCAACCACGTTTAACACATTATGACCTAATAAAATATTCTGGCTAGTGAGACTGCCTCATTAGATGTCACAGAAATTAAAGCACGGCTTCTAATATAAATGTGCTGTCCTTAATGTGCTGGCAGAGAACTTTTTGCTGACAGGGTCAGCAGAATACAGAACATGCCTGATCTACAATATCTGCAGGTCAGCTCAGATATTCTGAGTCTTGTTTAGTTTCAGAGAGGGGCATTATATTTGCTTTCTGTCTCTTGAAGGTGGAGTACAGACTCAGGAAGAAGATGGAATATAGTTTTAGGAATTTTTTTTTCATAAGGAGCAGAAATTCTTTCAAGCTTACTTAACAGTGGGTGCATTTATTTTCATTCTTCAGAAAAATCTCACAATATTATAGAATACAATTAAGGAAATAGCCAGGTCTCATGAAACTGGAAATTCATCAGGTAGTTTTTCTTTCTGTCTTGTTGCATGATCTTTACCTGTCAAATCAGGGTCTTCTAAAATGGTCCATGATGACCTTCTAAGATGGTCCATCATGACCAAACACTCCTGATATTCATGTACTTCCATAATCATCTTGCTTTTGGTGTTGGCTGGACTTACCCATTTTTAAAGGTGGAAGTAATGAGATGTCACTTTTGAGATTATGTTAAAAAAGACAGTGACTTCAATCTTGAGTGTGTGCAATTTCTGTATCTCAGAACACCTGTGTTTGGGGAAGCATGATGCCGTGTTTTGAGCAGCAATATGGAGAGGCCCACATGGTGTGGGGAAGAACTGAGTTTCTCCGTCTAACAGCCTTTGAGAAACTAAGGTCCTCAATCTGAAAGTCCCCAAGTAAGTAAAGCCTGCCAATAAATATGTGAACTTGGAAGTTTATCCATCATTCACAGTTGAGTTGTTAAGCCTTGCAATCCCAGCTGACAGTTTGACTACAACCTTATAAGACATCCTGAGTCAAAATTACCTAGCCAAACTAATTTTGATTCCAGACTCACAGAAACAGTGTGATAATACGTGTTTATTGTTTTAAACTGGTAATTTTTATTGTAATTTGTTATGCATCAAAAGGTAACAAATACAGATTTTAGGGCCTGGAAGTAGGGTTCTGTCATGATGAATACCTAAAATGCAGAAATGGCTGTGAAACTGGGCCCTGGATTTTGAGTACAGTGTTATTGACACTATGAAGTGTCCTTAAGAAGTTGTAAACAGAAGCCTCTTGGTCTTCTATAAGGTTGAGGTAAATATAGGCAGTAAAGTAAGGAAGGAGGAGTCCTTGTTGGTAATAGCAAAAAACTTAGCAGCATTTTGCCTATAGTAATGTGGAAAGTAGAAAATGTGCTTCATGAATGAAGTGATCTAGCTTAGGAGATTTCTAAGCACAGTGTTGAAGGTGCTGCCTGGTTTCTTGTTGCTGCTTATAGGAAAATAGGAGAGGAAAGAAGGAATTGAGGTAAGGACTGTTAAATAAAAAGCCATCAAGATGTGATAGTTTTGAAAATTTTCAGTCTTTCCAGATGGAAAATGGTGCTAAATTTTTTAAAAAAGCTTTTGATTAAAGATCAGATCCAGGGTACTCACAGGAGAATGACAGTCTAAAGATGAAACTAAGGATGTGACTATCAAAACTTCTGTTAAGACCTTAGAAAGATCAACTTCATGCCTCAGGATACTTTCAACCATGCAAAGGTTCCTTAAAACATTAATGGTATGTCTCACAGATCCTCTGAATAAAACAGTGGTGTTTCTAGAAAGCTTTAGAGCTTTTGTGTTTGTTTGTGTGTTTCAATAGAGATTGAGTCTCGCTCTGTCTCAGGTATCTCAGCCAAGGCTCGAGAGAGAGAGAAGAGCTTATCTTGTGATTTGCGAGTGTGGCTTTTGTCTAAGGAAGTCAACCCCAAGATGACTTATAGGGGATCTTCACAGTTCTTAAAATAGTTATATATGCAGGAATACCACCACCTTAGACCCGAGGAAACAGACAGTACAGCATTAGCAGTGATCTTTGGACCTGCTAAGGAAGGAGACTGTGATAGCTGTTTAGCCATAAGCACATGCTACCCTATACAACAAGGAAGGAAGACACAGAAGGTAGAAACATGAACTTGATAAGGTAGAATTAAGTGAGGAAAAATTATTCCAAGACATCAAAATCTAATCAAGGAACTTCCAACATTTACCCAGCTGGATTTCAGAACTGCCATGGATCAGTGACTCCTTTTCATACTCAGTTTTTTTTTTTTTTTTTGACAGGGTTGTATACAGCCATTTTCCAATGCCTGTCTCCATTGTATGTTGAGTGTGTGTAAGGATGTGTGTGTGTGTTTTTGTGTGTGTGTGTAGGGGTGGGATAGATAAAAGTTGTTTTTATAATTTTAGGTCTATAGATCAAGAGGAATTGTATTTGAGGAGCCATGCTTAAGGAACTTCACCTGAGAAACCTCATCAATGCTTGGATCTAATTTAGATGACAGGATTCTGAACTTTGAGCTGATGCTATAATGAGTTGAAACTCTTGAGGCCTTGAGAGAGGGTGAGGAAATTTTGCATGGAAGACATGAATCATAGTGTGCCAGAGGACAGACTGGAGTATTCAGCCTCTAATATGGCTCCCATTCATCCAAACCATATCATTTCACCCCGGCCCCTCCCAAATCTCATGTCCTCACATTTCAAAACCAAGCATGCCTTCCCAACAGTCCCCCAAAGTCTTAACTCATTTCAGCATTAACTCAAAAGTCCACAGTACAAAGTATCATCTGAGACAAGGCAAGTCGCTTCCATCTATACGCCTATAAAATCAAAAGCAAGTTAGTTACTTCCTAGATACAATGAGGGTACAGGCATTGGATAATTACAGCCATTCCAAATGGAGACATTGGCCAAAACAAAGAGGCTACAGGCCTCATGCAAGTCTGAAATCCAGCAGGGTGATCAAATCTTAAAGCTTCAAAACGATCTCCTTTGACTCCATTTCTCACATCCACATCACACTGATGCAAGACGTGGTTTCCCATGGCCTTGGGCAGCTCCACCCCTGTGATTTTGCAGAGTGCAGCCTCCCTCCTAGCTGCTTTCACAGGCTGGTTTTGAGTGTCTGTGGCTTTTCCAGTGCAAACTGTCAGTGGATCTACCATTCTGGGATCTGGAGGATGGTGACCTTTTTCTCACAGCTCCACTAGGTGGTGCCCTAGTAGGGACTCTGTATGAGGGCTCCAACCCCACATTTCCCTTCTGCACTGCCCTAGCAGAGGTTCTCCATAAGGACCCCGCCCCTGCAGCAAACTTCTATCTCAGCATCCAGACATTTCCATACATCTTCTGAAATCTAGGTGGAAGTTCCCAAACCTCAATTCTTGACTTCTGTGCACCTGCAGGCTCAACACTATGTGGAAGCTGCTAAGGCTTGGGGCGTCCACCCTCTGAAGCAGCAGCCCAAGCTGTACCTTAGTCCCTTTTAGTCATGGCTGGAGTGGCTGGCACGCAGGGCACCAAGTCCCTAAACTTCACACAACATGGTGACCTCTGGGACAGGCCCACGAAACTATTTTCTCCTAAGCCTCTGGGTCTGTGATGGGAAGGGCTGCCATGAAGTCCTCTGCCATGCCCTGGGACATTTTCCCCACTGTCTTGGGGATTAATATTTGACTCGTTGTTACTTATGCAAATTTCTGCAGCCCACCTCAATTTCTCCTCAGAAAATGGGTTTTTCTTTTCTGTCACATTTTCAGACTGAAGATTTTCTAAACCTGTATGCTCTGCTTCCCTTATAAAATGGAGTGCCTTTAACAGCACCAAGTCACCTCTTGAATGCTTTGCTGCTTAGAAATTTCTTCCATCAGATACCCTAAATAATCTCTCTCAAGTTCAAAGTTCCTAAAATCTCTAGGGCAGGGGCAAAATGCTGCCAGTCTCTTTGCTAAAACATAAGGAGAATCACCTTTACTCCAGTGTCCAACAAGTTCCTCATCTCCATTTGAGAACACCTCAGCCTGAATTTCATTGTCCATATCATTATCAGCATTTTGGTCAAGGCCATTCAACAAGTCTCTAGGGAGTTCCAAAGTTTCTCACAGTTTTCTGTCTTTCGAGCCCTCCAAACTGTTCCAACCTCTGCCTGTTACCCAGTTCCAAAGTCACTTCCACATTTTCAGATATCTTTTCAGCAACACCGCACTCCTGGTACCAATTTACTGTATTAGTTTGTTTTCACACTGCTGAATAAAGACATATCCACGATTGGGCAATTTACAAAAGAAAGAGGTTTAATTGGACTTACAGTTCCATGTGGTTGGGGAAGCCATACAATCATGGTGAAAGGCAAGGAGGAGCCAGTCACATCTTACGTAGATGACAGGAGGCAAAGAGAGAGCTTGTGAAGGAAAAGTCCCCCCTTTTAATAACTATCAGATCTCATGAGACTTACTGTCATGAGAACAGTACAGGAAAGATCTGCCCCCATGATTCAATTACCTCCTACTGGGCCCCTCCCACAACACATGGGAGTTCAAGATGAGATTTGAGTGGGGACATAGTCAAACCATATCATTCACAATGGCAAATTTAGAAACTTTAGAATATTCCGAAGTTTCCACAAAAGTGCCATGAGATGCTATGGTATTAACAGTGATACTTTAAGTAAAAAATTATGTATACAAAATGAAAGTTAATTCTGGTTGCAACACAGCAGTAATGAGTAAAGCTCTTTCCACAGTATTTTCACTGAGGAAGTTGAGCTGACTATACTTTTTTCAAGGTGCAGGAACAACACAGGTGATAACTAGAGCTGTCTCGTGAATACACTGGGAGACTCCTCCAGGGAGATGTTCTCATTCATCAGAATGATTCAGAAGTCTGTTAGGAAGGAATTGGCTCACAACACTGTTATGAGGAAGGAGGACTGCTATGTATGCCTGGGGCACTATGAGTTACAGTTAACATTTTATGTTTCGCTGGTGCTTTCTAGTGGCAAACTGCAGTGATTTTTTTAAAGAATAGGTTGAAGTCAGAATTGTATTACAGTAATAAAGGACTGTCTTGTTGTAGGCCTTTTTTTTTTTTCTTTTGTTAGGACTACCCTACATAGCACAGTAACTTGCATGTTCTAGAGGAAATTGTAAATTGTACAAACAAACTATGTAAAAACGATGTAAGTGTTTTAGCTTAAGAAAAGTTAAGGTGAAAGATGACTTGGGTCAAATATTTAGAACAAAGAAGACTAAACACATCACAGTATCAAAATACTTTTAAATGTATATGTATGATCATGTTCACCTACAATTGACTAGTTGTTCATATAATCTTGACACTGATGGTTACATAGTGAGATTCAGGTGCACATAAATTTGCCTAACCATCTCATAAATTTTGGGGGCACTCTGTTAGGCATTAGGAGTTCCAATTCCTGAAGGGCTCAGAAGAATCCTAAGAGGTGGCTGTGGGGACCTTGGACCTGATGATTTGGCTCCCAGGTACTAGATTTGTAGCTCTTTAATGAGAAAGGAAAAAAAGAGGTTGCTCTAAATATTGACAGAGCATCCAGGGAAACAAACCTCATCCACTCTGAGGTGGGAGAAGATTTAAAGGAGTGAGTTCCTTTACAACTCTAAGAGGGTTGAGAGTGTGACACAGTGGGAACAACTCACTTGAATCAACCCTTGGCCTAGCTTCATGGGAACTTGGTGTTAGTTCTTACACAGAAGGTTTTGTAGAAATTAAATAGCAGGGCTGTCTTTTAGGACAAAAGGCACTTTAGTCACGTAGATCAAAGGTCATCTATGATTAGTTAAAAAAATAATCTTTTCTGTCATCCATTAGAGATAGAAGATACAGTAAACTTCCAACAAAGCAGGTACCAGTGGCAGCTGCACACAAAGGTTGGCTCAGCAGCCTGAGCTTCACAGGACCACATGTAGCATTGGAAGTGAGGGACTAACAATCCACACAATGTCCTTCTGACTGATTATGGTGGTGTAGTGCAATTCCTTTCCAAAAAGCATTAGGGTCAATTCCAGGTGGGTCTGGTGGGAAGAATGAATGGATAAATTGAATTTAAAAAAACCACACCAAACAAACAGATCGGACTACAAAGTTGAAGGACAAAGTTTCCCCAAAAAACTGGAACCAAATGCTTCTAATAACAATCATTCAGTCTTTTAAGTTTATCCCTTCAGGGGGCTGATGTGATCTGGGTAAAGAATAGTCTTTTCCTGTGGAAACTTGCTCGTTTTCTAATCAGAAGCCACAGGTTGTCATTAAAATCACTGAGAAATCATGTTTTAAGATGTATCTTTAAGTGGAATTCAGCTGCTATGTTGATGCTAAAATTTGCAGTATATGCATGAAGCAATAATAGGGGCAACGAAAATGTGGTCTGTCCAGACAGATAGCACCTGGATGTGCTGAGTAAGTCACTTTCATATGACTGGGGTAGGTTGGCCCTCTCCATTCAATCAGTTGTCTTCTTTTAAACTTCTTCCCGTTGCAAGCCACATGGGCACCAACAATTTTCCTCCAGTGGCAGCTAAATTGTCACTTTCTCTTACTATTATTACAAAAGAGCTCTCACCAGGGGGAGGGAGTAAGAGAGAAGGTGGTTAGGTTGCACAGTCCTTCTCAGGGCCAGGCCAGTTTCTCCCATTGTCTCCTGCTTACTGCACACCTAGGACTTCTGCCTGGTTTCCTTTCTTCTTTCACGCTGACACTGCTCACTTCTTCCCTTGAATTTTCCAAGACTGACTTGGAGTGGGACAGAGATTTTAGTTCCTTACTGTCTTGGAAAGCAAGCACCAAGCCCTTGATATTTGTAACAGTTTTACTGAATATCACTATAGTCTTTTTCACCAAGGACCTAATGCATTATTCTTTTCACTGTCTCCACTCAGTCCCATATGTGGTTCCCTATCAGTTATCTATTGCCACAATAATGCTGTGTGAAAACTACCCAAAACTCAGTGACTAAAGACAATTTATTTAGCCCTTGAGTTTTCAGGAGAGCTGGGTGTTTCCTTTGGTCTTGGCTGGGGTAATTAATGTATTGATTGATCATGATTGGGCTCTCTCAATTATTTGGGTATTGGATCATGGTTGTGTAGTTTAGAAAGGCCTTAGCAGGGATGATTGGGGTCCCTTGACTATCTTTCACATGTCAGTCTCCAGCAGGCTTGTCTGACCTTATTTCTGTGGCAAAGACAGACAAGTAAAAGAACAAGTGAAATAGTGTGAGTGTTTTTTCTATGCTTTTGACTTACTAACATCCCAGTGGCTGAAGCAAGTCACTTGGTTGAGCCAGGAAACCAGGGGTGGGATAGAGTGCCATGCCCAGAGAGGGAGAGGACTACAAAGTTGCAAGACAAAGGCATGCATATAAGAAGAGGATGAAGAATTAATGCAAGCAATCCTCCACAGTCTTTTCTTCTCATTTCCTGGATTACTTAAGTGAGGGGTTACCTTTCACCCTGTTTTCACACCCACAGTCTTCATAGAAACAGCCCAAAGAGGGACATTCTGTTGAATCTAGATTTGATGCCTAGATTGATCCTTGATTAGGATGTTTTAGCCTAAATTTCTAATTCCTTAATAATTACAACAATAAATTGATTCATGGTAATAATAATTATCAACTTCTTTCTATGTAACAGACATCATTCAGATTTCTTCACCAGAATTATGGTATTATTTAGTCCTCATAATTGCTTTTTAAAAAATTGCTATTCTTATGTAACAGCTGGGGAACTAAAGTTAAAAGAATGTAACATTTTAATAATTGAGATGTGGGAAATTTGCTCTATTGATAATGCCTTCACGTGAACAACACAAGCCTACATTAACAGATTGCACTTATTTGGAGCCGAAATAGACACTCTAACCCTGCCCCACTACAACCCCCATCCCCCTATACCACATAGTTTGCCTGTTGACTTTATTTTCACATTTTTCTTATTTTGATATAAAATTTTCTAAATTTGTGATGATGTGCAGAACTTAAACGTATGTAAAAACAACACCGCAAAAAGAGAGATTATAATTGGAAAATTATGAAATTGTTTTTATTATCTTGCAAGAAGTATACAAGTTAGGTAAAAGTAAGTTCATTTGTGGAAGCATAAAATATGTAAGCACAAGAAAATGATCAGTGATATTCCAACACATTTCAATTCAGAGCATCTATCAAAATAAGAAGTAAGATTAGAATTCCTGTAAAAAGGTTTTATAATGCTATAATTACCCAGGTCTTCTTCTTATATGTGATCATCTTTGGTCTTGATGAAATTTAGTTCCAATGCACTGTGAATACCAATAGAACTTCTCACAGAACCACTGTGATGAGGATGACATTATTAAAAGAGCCGTAAGTGTGCCACAGAAGTGGATGTTCCAGATTATTAAACGTTATCACTTTTAAAAGCCAAATTAATTATGCATATTTTAACCATTTCTTTGAAGGAAACCTAACACAAATGTGCTACTTTTCTGCCTTTTGAACTAAGCATGCTATGTATTTTATTTATTTTTTGATGACTAGGTCTCAGGTTTTCATTACGAATAATTTTTGTTTTATATGTTAATACAATGTTTCTCAAAGGGGCTCGTGAGTTATGTAGGTCTGCTTCAGTAATTACCTTAGATTTTTAAATAAGTTCTGATGATTCTCTTGTCTTTATTATGTCTTCCTTACTCTAAGACGTCTCATTTAACAATGTCCTTTTCTTGATACTTTTAATCTATGTTTTTTTGGTTCTACAACCACTATTTAAGTATCAGTCAGATAAACATTCAAAACCAGTAGATTAAATTGTATATTGCATTATAATTTAGTAGCAAGAACTGGGTGTTTCCTTTGGTCTTGGCTGGGGTAACTAATGTATTGATTGATCATGATTGGGCTCTCTCAAAAGAACCGGAGCCCCATACTTCTTCTGCAAATATAATAAATGGGATTTCTTTGGTCTTTTGAAATATGTTTTGAATGCAAACTACCATATTTTATTGTGTCTAATATGTCAATTATGATACAGACCACTGTTTTATGGACTACTAAGAAAGACAAAATGTTGCATGTTATAAGATGTAGCCCCAATTTAAAGATGTTAAAACATAAAAAAAATACTTCTTGGAAGAACTAACATATTAGATGTGTGAGATAATGTTCTGGGTGATGGAGGTTGTACCGTGGTCAAAGGAGATAATGTCTCTCTGTTTTCACGGGGCTCATATTCTAGTGGCAGAGGGCAAATGATTATGTCAGGTGACCATTAATGGTCTGAAGGGGAAACAAAACCAGGAAAGAGGAAGAAGAGTGACGAGTGGAAGTGGAAAGTGTTTTCTTTATATACAGTAGTCAGGACAGCAGGAATGGCCTCTCTGGTAAGGGTATATTTAAGCAGAGACCAGAGGGAAGGGAAGGAATAAGCTATTAAGATGGGAGAAGATAACTCCAGGCAGTGGGGACAGTGAGTGCAGAGGCTCTCAGATGGAAACGTGTTAAGGTGTTGAAGGAAGAGCAAGTAGGTCAGCCTTACTGTGTGGAAGAAACTAGGGAGTGAGTAGTAGGAGATGACATTAAAGAGATGGTGAGCTCCAAATTAGGTCAGATCTTGTAGACCTGGTAGGAAATTTAGATTTCCCTCTGTGACAGAGAGCAAGGTGTTTGAGCAGACATTATCTGATTGTGTTTTAACAGAGACATTGTGATGGACTGCTGTGTGCAGAAAGACTATAGGGAACAAGGGGGTGGAAACAGGAAGACCAGTTAGGAGACCATTACAATTATCCAGATGAGAAATGATGGAAACTCAGATAAGGGTAGCAGTGATGGAGGTGGTGAGAAGTAGTTAGAATTGGGATATATTTTGAAGGTCAATCTTACAGAATTTGTGACAAATTTGATCTTGGGGTGAGAATGAAAGAGGGTAGTCAAGGGCGACTCCAGGGTTTTTTTTTTTTTTTGCCTATGAAGGAATGGAGTTGACATTTGTTGAATTAGGAGGAAGAACCAGGTAGAGTAAGAAGAAACAAAGACTTAGGTTTTCTATGTTAAGTTTGAAATAACTTAGCTATCAAGTGAAGAAGTGAAATAGGCAGTTGGATATATAAGTCTGAAGTTCAAAAGAGAGGTCCATACCAGAGAAATATATTTAAGAGTTAAGAAAAAAGGAATGTACAGAGGTGTCAACTGCTGCTCATAGATTGAGTAAAAGAAGGACTAAGAATTGACCCTGGATTTGTCAACATAGTGCGTGAGAGACAGAAACATATTGGAATGCATTTAGGAAAGAATGAGCGGAGAAAAAGTGAAGTCAGTTCTTTCAAGGAGTTTTGTTGTAAAGAGGGTCAGAAAAATAGGATGACTGCTACTTTTTCACATAAGATTGAAACCTTTTTCAATTACTTTAAAAATAATTCATTTGAAAGGTATAGCAATAAAATATATGGACTGCAAGGTACATTACAATTCTCCACTATCACATCTCAAAAGACTTTGTCAAGAAAGAAATCAACTCAAATATACTTTTGTTTTGTTTTGTTTTGTTGACACAGAGCCTTGCTCTGTCACCCAGGTTGGAGTGCAGTGACACGATCTTGGCTCACTGCAACATCTGCCTCCCGGGTTCAAGTAATTTTTGTACCTCGGTCTCCTGAGTAGCTTGGATTACAGGCACCCACCCCTATGCCTGGCTAATTTTTTTGTATTTTTAGTAGAGATGAGGTTTCACCATGTTGCCCAGGCTGGTCTCGAACTCCTGAACTCAGGCAATCCATCTACCTTGGCCTTCCAAAGTGTTAAGATTACAGGCATGAGCCACTGTGCCCGGCCAAATATACTTTCTATTCAAAGCAAAAACCATGTGTTCTCTATAATTTGCATTGATTTCTGAAAATTAGGGTAACATTGAAGTAAAAGTAAAAGGATTGCAAATACAGGTTCCAAAAGTGTTGAACACTTTGTACATTAGAAATCTCCACATTACTCTAAGTGGAGTAGATTGTGTAGATGCCTTGGCATATACGAACTTAGGCTTCAGATATTATTTATATTTATTGATATTCAGACACCACCTGTCTGAAATGATGGCTGTAGATTCAATAAGAATGCAGGGAAGCTAAAAATATAGATGGGTTCCCATATAAAATTCATACTGGGAATTTAAGCAGCTGATATACCTCTAGAGTGGGTAGCTTATAACCTCTTAAAATACATAACTGAAAATGAATAATTGTGCTTTAGTAACCTGAAGCATCCAGAAGATATAAATATGACCCGCTAATATGTAGTTCCATGATTTTTCTGGCTGGATACCTCTCAAAACAGAGACTTCAAGGCAGCATGACAACTTTACTCCCTGGAGTTTCCTCATACTCTAGCTTCTCAGTGCATTTCTAGGAGGTGTCCACACATGCTCATGGGTAAGTGGCTGCTGTCACTGCCCTACTGGGTGCCACTGCCCTACTGGGTGCCACACCATATACCCTGCCCTAGATGGCCGTGATGCTTTGCTGCAACTCCAGGCGGCCAAGTCTCACCTTCCTTCTGGGTAGGGCAGGGTCAGACAGCCACTTCTAGGTACCCACAATTGCCACTTTCCTCAATGGTAGACTCTGTTGCTGAGTCTGGTTCATCCTATTAGACACCTTTTTCACTTGGAATGATTTCTTTCCCAGGGACTCTGCATAGCTCCCAGGCAACTTACCACATTCTTCTCCTGACCGCTGCCTACCTGCTACCCTCCATCCCTCTTTAATGTTGCACATGCCATTTATGTCTGAACTCCAATCCTGGGCCACATTTGAGTTCCTTGCTTCTGAGGCATCTCATCCTTCCTGTAAGTCTGAATATCAAGAGATCCTAGGTGGTGTGGCCCAACTGCACATGTCAGGTGGATTTAAGTCTCATGTTTCCAGAGTAGATGGGAACCTCTTAGTGCACATATGGATTTTGGAGAAAAGGAGAAATGCTGTGGGTATGAGGTCTCTGTGATTTTTTTTCCCTTTATCTACGCTGTAGTAGCTCAGGTC
Organism: Chlorocebus sabaeus; assembly: GCF_047675955.1. NCBI lineage: Eukaryota > Metazoa > Chordata > Mammalia > Primates > Cercopithecidae > Chlorocebus > Chlorocebus sabaeus. The sequence continues at coordinate 21,287,982 of NC_132927.1, read as the reverse complement.
TTTGGAGAAACAGGTAGAGAAATGAAGTTCACATTCTCTAAACCAGGGGTACCCAATCCCTGGGCCACAGACTGATACGGGACAGTGGCCTGTTAGGAACCGGGCTACACAGCAGGAGGTGAGTGGTGAGCAAGCCATCGAACTTAATCTGTACTTACAGCTGCTCCCCATCACTTGTATTACTGCCTGAGTTCCGCCTCCTGTCAGATCAGTGACAGCATTAGATGCTCATAGGAACAGGAACCCTATTGTGAACTTCCCATGTGAGGGATCTAGGTTGCGTGCTCCTTATGAGAATCTAGTGCCTGATCATCTGTCACTGCCTCCCATCACCCCCAGATGAGACCATCTGGTTGCATGAAAATTAGCTCAGGGCTCCCACTGATTACACATTATGGCGAGTTTTATAATTATTTAATTATATATTACAATATAATAATAATAGAAATAAAGTGCAAAATAAATGTAATGTGCTTGAGTCATCCCAAAACCTTTCCCCAATCCCTAGTCCATGGAAAAAATGCCTTCTACGAAACCAGTCCCTGGTGCCAAAAAAGGTTGGGGACTGCTACTCTAAACCACTGTTAAGAACCCACTTTAGTGGCTTAAATTGATGGCGAGTATGGCTGGGGCCCAGAAAAAAAATCACAATATCTGTCTTTAGGTGTGTGTGTGCACTCACAGGCATGACTGCTTGCTAGTCTGGAAAAAGGTTTTCAGTTTTTTGTTTTTTTTTTTCTTTTATTGAGTGTAGGACAGGCCTTAAAAATAAATCCCCTGACTGATGTTGCTCTTGGAACTTCAAGAGTTCAGATAGGTGGGAAATGTGTTGGAGTTTCATCTAGAATTGCTATTAAAAGGCCTTTGTGTATAGATGGTGATGCTACTGACACATCCCGTTGGCAAACTAAGTGTTTAGTGGCTGTTTTTATTCTTCTCACTAGCAGGGGAGGGTTTGAGCCAGAATATTCCTGCTACTCTCCAGGTCCCCATTTGTGAAATGGTTGGCTGCTTCCGGGGAGGAAGTCAATGGCTGGGAACCATTTTCTCTGTGCAGTGTTAAGTGCTCCTTCTAGACACTGCTGCCAGAGGAATGACGAAAACCTGACAAATTATTGTTCATCTCAAGCAGCTCCTAATGTGCTTTCCTACAGAGGGGAAGTCAAAAAAGAAAAAGGAGGTTGCAGCAGGCAGGTGCTGACACCTTCCTCTCTTCAGCCAGTCTCTAGCTGCTGGGTCTGACTTCGGTGGACGCAGCATCCATGCAGGCAGCACAGTCCACGGTCACAGGGCAGCTGCTCACGAATCAGCAGAGGTGGCAGGCAGGTGAAACACTGAAACGTTATGCTATAAAATATTTAGAGACTGCTGTGAATTTAGTTTTCTTTTGATTAGTTCTCCAGATCTCTACTTGAGTAGCTTTGCTGAAGGGCCAGAATCAAACCAGAAATATATCCCCAGAGCCCATTTAAGTACTATGCAGTGTTTACTTAATATTTTAAAGATAAAAAACACTTTGGAACATTGAGCACTCCAAAAGAACAAAACCTATTTATGAACCCGGAGGGCATTTCACCTTTAAGACAGAAAAGCCATCAGGAAACTGAAGAAGTCGTTCATTTTTATAGCACCAGATAAATTACAGGATAAATCAGTTCAGTAATGTCTTTTAACTCTTTCTGCTCTTCCTTCTTGTGTGTGAAGCATAACTGCTAGAGAAAATACTTCCGTTTATTAGGATGCCTTCCAACACTTTTTATTTAGAATGTTTGAACCAAAGAAGGCAACCAAATGTGTTTTGCCATAATACAGAGCTTGAAGTGGAAAGACAAGAACAGTAATAGGTTTGCCCCAGATTCAGAATCAGAAAACCTAGGTTCTAGTGCTGGGCCTGCTGTTTGGTGGTTATGTAACCTCAGGAAAATCTTGGCTATGCCAATTACTAGCTATGTGATGGTGGGCAAGTTACTTAAGCTTGCTAGAGCTTATGTTTTCTCATCTCTAGCATAAGGAAGGTTAATATCTGCCTCACTGGGTCATTGAGAGAATTAAGAAACAGTGCTGATATAGCACCTAGCACAAGGTCTTGCTCATTACAAGTATTCAATAAATGTTAGCCGTTACTAGGACTGAAAATAAATCAGTTATTTTAATCGCTTTTTCTTTATTTTTAGAGTAGTAATAGTAATATATATTGCATGGAGTTATTATAAGAGTTAAATTAATAAGATATGCGAGTTCTTGTATACTAAATGACACATCAATGTAAGGTATATTTATAATCATAATAGATTTTGAGAGTTTACTGAAGAAGATAGGTAAGTAAAAGTAAATGAAAAGGCCAGATGCAGTGGCTCACACCTGTAATTCCAGCACTTTGGGAGGCTGAGGCAGGCGGATCACTTGAGGTCAGGAGTTCAAGACCAGCCTGGCCAACATGGTGAAACCCCATCTCTACTAAAAATACAAAAATTAGCTGAGTGTGTTGGCGCATGCCTACAGTCTTAGCCACTCGGGTGGCTGAAGCAGGAGAATCCCTTGAACCGGGAGGTGGAGGTTCCAGTGAGCTGAGATTGAGCCACTGCACTCCAGCCTGGGTGACAGATTGAGATTCCATTAAAAAAAGAAAAAAAAAAAAAAGAAAAAGAAAAAAAGAAAAAGAAAAGAAAACATAGATAAGATTGCAGGAAAATTGGAAGCTACTTCATACAGTGGCTTGTACATTATTTGAAGCAGAAGGACAGAATTAAAGCTGCCCAAACTGAATTAAGCTGAAACAAAGACCCAAACAAAATAACACACAATTGAACCATTTTAGTTGTTACTGTCCGTCTTAAGAATACATACATTATAGCTTTCTTCTCAGAAGAACTTCTGGACAGTGTTTTTGGTTCTAATATAATTGTGGAAAAAATGTTGTAAATATAGAATGAACATCCCACAGATCTTCCTATTTTAGTCCCAGAGCCCCTTCTCTGCCCCAGGCTGGGTCCTCCTTGTCAGGCTCCAGATGTTCCCAGTTATGCCACTATTTCTATTATGTTGTAAAATAGCAATAAATTTAAAGAGTTAAATTTGAATCAGATTCATTGATTTTTTTTTTTTGAGACAGGGTCTTACTCAGTTGCCTGGGCTGGAGTGCAGCGACTTGGTGACAACTCACTGCAGCCCCCAACTCCTAACCTCAAGGGATCCTCCCACCTCAGGCTCTAAAATGGCAGGACTACAGGCATGCCACCACAGCTGGCTAATTTTTATATATTATTTTTGGTAGAGACTGGGTCTTACTATGTTGCTGAGGTTGTCTTAAGTTCCTAGCTTCAAGCGATTCTCCCACCTTGGTCTCCCAAAAGTGCTGGGATTACAGGCATGAGTCATGGTGTCCTGGCCTGAAGTCTTTCTTCTAAGAAAGAAAGAAAGAAAGAGAGAGTGAATATTTTCCTTTGTGTGCCAAATACCTTTGTATAAGAGACCTTACCTGTACATATGAATATATATGTCTTTTTCACAGCCTTATCATGGTCGTTCTGTCTTAGAAATTATTTTCCTTTCCTCTCGTCATACACACAAATCTGTACAGAAATCCAAAGGAATGGTTGTCTGAAGAGAAGTTCATGGAAGCTGGTGTGGAGTAAAGTATTGGAGTAAAGTATCAGGAAGTGGGGATAGGTTTTTGGAATCAATGAGGATATGAATGATGAATTAATTACTATACATTAGCACAGGCTCATAGACCAGCACTCAAATAAATCAAGCTGATGCAATGAGAAATTTAATAGAATATAAAATATGGTCCACAATGGTAGCATGTATGGTATTTGTTTGGCTCCTGATTTTATATCATGATTTTATGATATAAAGGCCTGGAAGGTCTGTGTAAAAAGTTTTGAACCTGTATGATTTTTTGCTGAATTGAGGTTTCTGGACTAATTCATAATGGCTTAGAACATTCATTCTGGGGTATAATGATGTTTGCAGATAAATATTGCTTCTCCATACATTTGTGAATGCTACTGACCCTGACAAGTGAGTCCTTTATTTAGGTGCCTATCATAGTATACCAAAAGTCATTCCAGAAATCCTGGGGACTCTGTAAAAGCCTTATGTCCCTCCAAATGTCAGGAGATTCTGTGTGGGATTAATTAAATTAAGCATGAGTCTAAAGACAACTATTTGATACTAAAATCGAAATAAATATTAAGGACCATTTTTCTCCTTATTAATATTCAATATAATGTTCTCTGCATTCTCAGGGAAGCCAAACACATCCCTCACAGGGTTAGCCACTATTTTGTAAGGTAAGAGTAGAGGGTAAATATGTACAGATTGGGGCCTGGAGTCATGAGAATAAAATTGCAATGTGAGGCAGAGGTAGTGAACCTTTATTTTCCTCTGCGTTTTGTTAGCAACAAGTTGTCAAGGGGAGCTTTCAAGACACATTAGTTTGAGAAAGAACAAATAAGACAAAAAGATCTAGTGTCAGATATAAATTAAAAGCTGTTTCTATAAATTTTAAGTGTCTTTCTCTCTCTTACAAGGAAAATTGTAGATTATTACTTTTTAACTCAAATCCGAAGTTTGGCATTTGTGTCTCTGAAATCCCAGATCATTTATTATAACTTTTCTTTTTTGAGGTATTAGAATAATGCTCTGAAGGATAGTGATAATGCAGGTACTGTCTAAGCCTCTGGGGACTGGGAATAGTGTGGAGTGATTTAGAGGCAACCAGACAATGCTTCATTACCTGAGAAACTGACCCTTCTCCGATCTGCTGTAAATGAGATCCGAAAACTTTCTCCATCCTATTATCTTGTCAATTCCTAGCATCAGTTTCTAACAAGAGAGTTGAAATGCAATATAGCTTTAGTTGGGAAAAAAAGTACTTAGGATTTAGTGGACTGTAACTTGGCTGCAAATCCAAATGGGTAATATTTAGCTTGTAATATGATTTTCTTCATGCAGATTGCAGTGTTTAGATCTTGTAATGAAACCCGTGTTTCTTTGTATCAGTGATTCTCAAATAGAAAGCATTGGAGAAATGCAAGGTGAACTTAAAAGGGGTATCTCTGGCACATCTGTGTATAAACATTGACCTTTTCCAGTGTGAAAATGGAATATTTTCTTTCATGGAAATTAACCTTATTTTGTCACTTGCATCTGTTTACTATACTGTGCTGTTTGGAAGCTTATGCTATCAAACTTCTGCTTCTCCTTGTCATAAAATTTATCTGTGCATTCAAAGAAGCAGCTTTTTCACCTTTTTTTGTGTGTATGGATGGGTAGGTGAGATAGTTCTATTTAGAAAGAATGAAAAAGAAAAAGATTTCATATACGCTTATCATATTTGGTTAGACTTTTGGTTGTGAAGAATTCAGCCTGAATGAAACTGGGATACATTATAGGAACTATGTATTGGTGAAGAGAAACTAAAACAGCTCAAAATTCCAGCTTCTTTCTCCATCTTTTTAGGGTCTCTCCCATAGCATCTCTGAATTGGTTCTGTGTTTGAGCCATTCTTTCTCTGCCAATTTCCCTTGCTTATTCAGATCTTTAATTCCTTTATAGTTCTGGCTGGCATAGAGCTCATTGATGTCGTCCTGCCTGACTGCTTTTAGCTTCAGCTCTTACAAATTACTCCATCTCCTTGTGTTTCTGCATTCTTCAGATTCCTGAGAGTAAGAATCTTATTGCCTTAGCCCACCTTTGTGTTCCATATCATGCCATTAGTCACTGACCTTCCAGTTCATGGTATGGTAGATTGCAAAGAGTCACAATTCCCCATCCCTTCCTGTAGCCACACCTTTGCAGTGTAACTTTGCAGCTCCTCTCACCAAGAGATGGAGTCTATTTCTCTATCCTTGAATCTGGGCCATCTTAATGACTCGTTTTGGCCAATCTAATGGAGCAGAGGTGATGTGCAGTTGTTGCTTGGTCCTCTGGGGGCTTTGAGCACTTGGAAACAGGCTGTGTGAATATGCCTGGGCTAGGCTTCTTGGAGAGACTGGATGGACAGAGATAAGCAGTCCCTGCTGAATCATCTTAGACTAGGCAGCCCCCAGACACCTGGCAGCTGACTGCAAAATGCATCAGTGGGTCCAACCAAGATCAACTAACCCTGGTCCATATCAGTTAGGTCAACCTGTTAGTCGAGCACAAATAATTGCTGCCCCATATAATCATGAGCTAAATTAATGGCTGTTATTTTAAACCACTAAGTTTTAAGATGCTAATCTACTACTTTTGGTCAAATCAGCCACACTAAGTATTTTGCTGGCATTATGGTACAAAATATGGTTGCCTGCCTCTTTCTAAGTGTTTTTGGGCAAGGCCGTTTTATTTAGAAGTCCATGTTTGCTTTTGTTTATTTAACAAATACTGAGTGCCTAAAAAGTGCCAGAAACTAGGCAACAGAAATCAAGGGTGATCAAAACTATACATCGTCCTTGCTGTCAAGGAGTTAATAGTGTCAAATAAATGGAACTTTTGCTTAGCACAGGAGGTAGACATTAATCACACAACCACTCCAAAAAGTTATTTAATTATAAACTGAGTTGGGCTTTTAAGTGAAGACACATATTTTTATTAGAGCAACAGCAAAGACCTAGACTGTGTCTTGAAGGCTTACTGAGCATGTGGTGCTTAAGCCAAGATCCCAAAATGAGAAGGATTAATTAGGGAAATAAGTTCAGAGAGGGGACTGTGGATGGAAGACTCCAGATCTGTGAGAAAATAATGTCTATTGTTTAAGCCAACTAGACTGTGATATTTTGTTACAATAGCCTCAGCAAACAAATATAGCCCCCAAACAGTCATAGTAGATGAACATGAACATGGATGGGAGGAAGTCATGGTGAGCGATAGAGATGTTTGATTTGATTGTAGAACTAGTGCAGTGTCTGTGATGACAAGATATAAGGTGTGACTTTGGGGAGGATTGGTTTTATTAATATCCTTAATTTTAGTAGAATAAAATATCTGGCTATTATTAAAGGCTTCCCCCCTCTGGTTCTTCATTTTCATATCTTGGCTACATTTTTCTTGGACTTTGTGGTCTGAGGCAGTAGTTCCCAAACCTGGCTATCCATTATAGTCATTTAAACAAAGGTAAATTTCTCATGTCCCAGCTCTGAAGAAATCTGATTTATTAAATCTCTGAGTACAGGAACTCGTATATTTAATTTCTATATATGAGACCATGAGTCCACAGTGGTTGTTTATTTACATTGTGGAATTAGAGGTTATGTGAGTATAGATTTATTGAGGGTGACTTTGCTCAGAAATTCCAGGCATGCTTCGATCTTTAGATCATCTGCAATATGCCTCTTAACCACGTCTCCAATCTTAGCTCACACTTCCCTCATGAGACAATCGTAGTTAATACTTATTGAGAACGCATTTTATTCAAGGCATTTTGCTAAGTGATCTGGTTTTATATTCATTATACTTTGATGAAAGCACAGATAAGAATTCTGAGGCTCAGTAAGGTTAGAAATCACCTAAGATGGCAGAGATTGAGCTGAACTCAAACCAGTGAGACCATGCCCTGAAACATCATTGTATGAAATCTCAGCTGTAAATGCACTGGTATAACTGTTGCTATTTCTGGACATGCCACATGAAACTTTTCCTTTGCTTATACTATTCATGCAGTTTGGAATTCATTCCCCAATTTTTTCCATTTATTTAAGGCTTAACCACCAAAGACCACCTCTTTCACAAAGTACTTCAATCATCACAGATAAGAATGATCTTTATTTATTTATTTACTTATTTATTCATTTTTAATGAAGAAAAGAGGTTTAATTAGCTCATAATTCTGCTGGTTGAGAAGTTCAAGGGCATGGGCCTGGCTTCTGGTGAGGGCTTTTGTGCCATGTCACAACATGGCGGAGAAGGTCAAAGGGAAGTGGACATGAGGAAGAGGGGGAAAGCTGAGGAGTCTCCTGGCTTTATAACAACCCACTCTGATGGGAACTTTCCATTCCCATGGGAACTAATCCAGTCTCAGAGAGCCAGAACTCACTACCCTGAGAGCAACACCAAGCCATTCCTGAGGGATCTGGAGCCTAAACACCTCCCACAAGGCCCCCCACTTCTCAAATGCTACCACACTGGGGATCCAATTTCAACATGAGCTTTGGTAGGGACAAAGAAACCAAATCCAGACAGTGGCACCAGCCACCCCTGCCCAACCCAGCTTGTAGGTGGCATAAGGACAGGGGATCTTTGGAGTCTGTGGTCTTTCTCCCTGTGAGTTTCCAGATAAACACTATTCTTCATTTATACCTCATGGCCTCAGTAATGGGTGAATCTATGACCCTTTTCCACGAAGGACTCACAGAGAGAGGTTCATGAACTTATCCAAGGTCTCACAGTTAGCAAATGGGATTTGAATGTGGGTTCCAAATGTCAAATTTCCTCATTCTTTTTTTTTTTTCTTTTTTAAGACAGAGTCTCGTTCTGTTGCCAGGCTGGAGTGCAGTGGTGCAATCTCAGCCCACTGCAACCTCAGCTCACTGCAACCTCTGCTTCCTGGGTTCAAGTGATTCTCTTGCCTCAGCCTCCTGAGTGGCTGGGACTACAGGCATGCACCACCACGCCCAGCTAATTTTTTTTATGATACTTTGAATTCTGGGTTACATATACAGAACGTGCAGGTTTGTTACATAGTGCCCTGGTGGTTTGTTGCACCCATCAACCCGTCACCTACATAGGTATTTCTGCTAATGTTATCCCTCCCCTAGTCCCCCAGCCCTCAACAGGCCCCGGTATGTGATGTTCTCCTCCCTGTGTCCATGTGTTCTCATTGTTCAACTCCCACTTATGAGTGAGAACTTGCAGTGTTTGGTTTTCTGATCTTGTGACAGTTTGCTGAGAATGATGGTTTCCAGCTTCATCCATGTCCCTGTAAAGGACATGAACTCATCATTTTTTATGGTTACATAGTATTCCATGGTGTATATGTGCCACATTTTCTTAATCTAGTCTATCATTGGTGGGCATTTCAGTTGGTTCCAAGTCTTTGCTATTGTGAGTAGTGCCACAAGAAACATACATGTGCATATGTTTTAATCATAGAACAATTTATAATCCTTTGGGTATATGTCCAATAATGGGATTGCTGGGTCAAATGGTATTTTCAGTTCTAGATCCTTGAGGAATGTCTACACTGTGTTCCACAATGGTTGAACTAATTTACACTGCTGCTACAGTGTGAAAGCATTCTTATTTTTCCACAACCTCTGCAGCATCTGTTGTTTCCTGACTTTTTAATGATTGCCATTGTAACTGGTGTGAGATAGTATCTCACTGTGGTTTTGATTTGCATTTCTCTAATGACTAGTGATGATGAGCTTTTTTTCCCATTGTCTGTTGACTGCATAAATGTCTTCTTTTGAGAAGTGTCTGTTCATATCCTTTGCCCATTTTTTGATGGAGTTTTTTGTTTTTTCTTGTAAGTTTTTTTAAGTTCCTTGTAGATTCTGGATATTAGCCCTTTGTCAGATGGATAGATTGCAAAATTTTTTTCCCATTCTGTAGGTTGCCTGTTCACTCTGATGATTTTTGTAAAAGGTGTAAGGAAGGGGTCCAGTTTCAGTTTTTTGCATATGGCTAGTCAGTTTTCCCAACACCATTTATTAAATAGAGAATCTTTTCCCCATTGCTTGTGTGTGTCAGGTTTGTCAAAGATCAGATGGTTGTAGCTGTCTGGTGTTATTTCTGAGGCCTCCTTTCTGTTCCATTGGTCTATAAATCTGTTTTGGTACCAGTAACATGCTGTTTTGGTTACTGTAGCCTTGTAGTCTAGTTTGAAGTCAGGTAGCATGATGCCTCCAGCTTTGTTCTTCTTGCCAGGATTGTCTTGAATATGCAGGCTGTTTTTTTTTTCTGGTTCCATATGAAATTTAAAATAGTTTTTTCCCAATTCTGTGAAGAAAGTCAGTGGCAGCTTGATGGGGATAGCATTGAATCTATAAATTACTTTGGGCACTATGGCCATTTTCATGATATTGATTCTTCCTATCCATGAGCATGGGATGTTTTTACATTTGTTTGTGTCTTCTCTTATTTCCTTGAGCAGTGGTTTGTAGTTCTCCTTGAAGACGTCCTTCCTATCCCTTGTAAGTTGGATTTCTAGGTATTTTATTCTCTTAGTAGCAATTGCGAATGGGAGTTCACTCATGATATGGCTCTTGTTTGTCTGTTATTGGTGTATAGGAATGCTTGTGATTTTTGCACGCTGATTTTATATCCTGAGACTTTGCTGAAGTTGCTTATTAGTTTAAGGAGGTTTCAGGCTGAGACGATGGGGTTTTCTAAATATACAGTCATGTCATCTGCAAACAGGCAATTTGACTTCCTCACTTCCTATTTGAATACCCTTTATTTCTTTCTCTTGCCTGTTTGTCCTGGCCAGAACTTCTAATACTATGTTGACTAGGAGTGGTGAGAGAGGGCATCCTTGTCTTGTGCTGGTTTTCAAAAGGAATGCTTGCAGTTTTTGCCCAATCAGAATGATATTGGCTGTGGGTTTGTCACAAACAGCTCTTATTATTTTGAGATGTGTTCCGTTGATACCTAGTTTGTGAGAGTTTTTAGCATGAAGGGGTGTTGAATTTTATCGAAGGCCTTTTCTGCATCTATTGAGATAATCATGTTTTTTTGTCGTTAGTTCTGTTTATGTGATGGATTACATTTATTGATTTGCATATGTTGAACCAGCCTTGCATCCCAGGGATGAAGCCAACTTGATGGTGGTGGATGAGCTTTTTGATGTGCTGCTGGAATCAGTTAGCCAGTATTTTATTGAGGATTTTTGCATCAATGTTCATCAGGGATATTGGCCTGAAATTTTCTTTTTTTGTTGTGTCTCTACTATCAGTATGATACGGTCCTCATAAAATGAGTTAGGGAGGATTTTCTCTTTTTCTATTGATTCAAATAGTTTCAGAAGGAGTGGTACCAGTTCCCCTTTGTACCTCTGGTAGAATACAGCTGTGAATCTGTCTGGTCCTGGACTTTTTTTGGTTGGTAGGCTATTAATTACTGCCTCAATTTCAGGACCTGTTATTGGTCTCTTCAGGGATTCGACTTCTTCCTGGCTTAGACTTGGGAGGGTGTATGTATCCAGGAATTTATCCATTTCTTCTAGATTTTCAGTTTATTTGCATAGAGATGTTCATAGTATTCTCTGATGGTAGTTTGTATTTCTGTGGGGTCGGTGGTGATATCCCCTATATCATTTTTTATTGCATCTATTTGTTTCTTCTCTCTTTTCTTCTTTATTAGTCTGGCTAGTGGTCTATCTATTTTGTTAATCTTTTCAAAAAACCAGCTCCTGGATTCATTGATTTTTTTGAAGGGTTTTTCGTATCTCTATCTCCTTCAGTTCTGCTTTGATCTTAGTTATTTCTTGTTTTCTTCTAGCATTTGAATTTGTTTGCTGCTGCTTCTCTGGTTCTTCTAATCATGATGTTAGGGTGTCAATTTTAGATCTTTCCAGCTTTCTCTTGTGGGCATTTAGTGCTATAAATTTCCCTCTACACACTGCTTTAAATGTGTCCCAGAGATTCTGGTACATTGTGTCTTCGTTCTCATTGATTTCAAAGAACATCTTTATTTCTGCCTTCATTCCGTTATTTACCCAGTAGTCATTCAGGAGCAAGTTGTTCAGTTTCCATGTGGTTATGCGACTTTGAGTGAGTTTCTGAATCCTGAGTTCTAGTTTGATTGCACTGTAGTCTGAGACACTGTTATGATTTCTGTTCTTTTGCATTTGCTGAGGATTGTGCTGAGAAGAAGGTATATTCTGTGGATTTGGGGTGGAGGGTTCTGTAGAGGTCTATTAGGTCCTCTTGATCCAGAGCTGAGTTCAAGTCCTAAATATCCTTGTCAATTTTCTGCCTTGTTGATTTGTCTAATATTGACATTGGGATGTTAAAGTCTCCCACTATTATTGTGTGGGAGTCTAAGTCTCTTTGTAGGTCTCTAAGGACTTGCTTTATGAATCTGGGTGTTCCTGTATTGGGTCCATATATATTTAGGATAGTTCTTCTTGTGGCGTTGTTCCCTTTACCATTATGTAACACCCTTCTTTGTCTCTTTTGATATTTGTTGGTTTAAAGTCTGTTTTAATAGAGATTAGAATTACAACTCCTGCTTCTTCTTCTTCTTTTTTTTTTTTTTGCTTTCTATTTGCTTGGTAAATATTCCTCCATCCCTTTATTTTGAGCCTATTTGTGTCTTTGCATGGAGATGGGTTTCCTGAATACAGCACACTGATGGGTGTTGCCTCTTTATCCAATTTGCCAGTCTGTGTCTTTTAATTGGGGGCATTTAGCCCATTTATATTTAAGGTTAATATTGTTATGTGTAAATTTGATCCTGTCATTATGCTGCTAGCTGGTTGTTTTGGCTGTTAGTTAACGCAGTTTCATCATAGTGTTGATGTTCTTTACAATTTGGTATGTTTTGGCAGTGGCTGGTACCAGTTGTTCCTTTCCACTTTTAGTACTTCCTTTAGGAGCTCTTGTAAGGCAGGTCTGGTGGTGACAAAATCCCTCAGCATTTGCTTGTCTGTAAAGGATTTTATTTCTCCTTCGCTTATGGAGCTTAGTTTGGTTGGATATGAAATTCTGGGATGAAAATTCTTTTCTTTAAGAATGTTGAATATTGGCCCCCACTCCCTTCTGGCTTATAGGGTTTCTACAGATAAAACCACTGTTAGTCTGATGGACTTCCCTTTGTGAGTAACCCAACCTTTCTCTCTGACTGCCCTTAATATTTTTTCCTTCCTTTCAATCTTGGTGAATCTGACGATTATGTGTCTTGGGGTTGCTCTCCTTGAGGAATATCTTTGTGGCATTCTCTGTATTTCCTGAATTTGAGTGTTGGCCTGTCTTTCTAGGTTGGGGAAGTTCTCCTGGATAATATCCTGAAGAGTGTTTTCCAGCTTGGTTTCATTCTCCCCGTCACTTTCAGTTACACCAATCAAACGTAGATTTGGTCTTTCCACGTAGTCCCATATTTCTTGGAGATTTTGTTCATTCTTTTTTATTCTTTTTTCTCTAATCTTGTCTTGTGTCTTTATTTCATTAAGTTGATCTTCAATTACCTGTATTCTTTCTTCCGCTTGATCGATTTGGCTATTGAAACTTGTGTATGTTTCATGAAGTTCTTGTTCTGTTGTTTTTCAACACCATCAGGTCATTTATGTTCTTCTCTACATTGGTTATTCTATTTAGCAATTTGACTAACTTTTTTTGAAGGTTCTTAGCTTCCTTACATTGGGTTAGAACGTGCTCCTTTAGCTCAGAGAATTGTACTTTTGTCAGTTCATCAAACTAATTCTCCATCCAGTTTTGTTCCCTTGCTTGCGAGGAGTTGTGATCTTTTGGAGGAGGAGAGGTATTCCAGTTTTTGGAACTTTCAGCCTTTTTGCGCTGTTTTTCCCCCCATATTTGTGGATTTATCTACCTTCAGTCTTTGATGTTGGTGATCTTCGGATAGGGTCTTTGAGTGGACTTGCTAATCCTTTCTGCTTGTTTCTTTTCCTTCTAACAGTCAGGCCCCTCTGCTGCCAGTGTGCTAGAGTTTGCTGGAGGTCCACTTCTGACCCTGTTTGCCTGGGTGTCACCAGCAGAGGCTACAGAGCAGCAAAGATTGCTGCCTATTCTTTCCTCTAGAAGCTTCGACCCAGCGGGGCACCTGCCAGATGCCAGCCAGAGCTCTCCTGCGTGAGGTTCTGTTGGCCCCAACTGGGAGGTCTCTCCCAGTCAGTATACAAGGGGGTTAGGGACCCACTTAAGGAGACAGACTGTCCCTTAGCAGATCTCGAAGGCTGTGATGAGAGGTCCGCTGCTCTCCTCAGAGAATAATAATCTTTAATAATTATTGTGTATGCCATGAATTAGAGCTTTCTGGGAAGCAATATCATCCTCTCAGATTCAAAAGTAAGATTTTGAATTATTTTTTGAATCTGAAAACCTAGTCAGCTTTTTGAATGGAGTTTCTCTGGAAATGTTGAAATGTGAATAGTGAATGATAAGGATTATAAGAATGAAAACTTATTAGAGAATGTAAAATCTGGGGTGTCTGGCTAGTTATTCATTTTCACTCTCTTATTTTCTTTTGCTTTTTTTTTGGTGTGTAAACATCACATAAATTCTACAGAATCAAGAACAATAGCATATGAAGATCTTAAATTATTAGGACATATTTAAATAAATGTTAAAAAAATATTTTAGTTAACATTTCCCTCACATTACCTTCCAGTCTTTAAGAATATGCTTAGACTGTAAACAATAAAACTGGAGAAGTTCCACATTTGTTTAATGAAAATATCAATACAGATGAGGTATTCATGATATTCCCCCCCAAAAAATGAATTTAAAATCCATTGTGTATTAAGGAAAACTAGTTCATGTCTTTTATTTTGTGTCAAAACGTCACTAAATTTGTGACCTCTGTTGTGGAAATCTCTTGAAATTTACTTAGCAAACTGCAGTTTTACTTCCAAGGTTATATTGATTTCATAGCATTTTGTAGTTGTCACATCTTGACATGAACCGTAAAGTGTATTTTGAATTCTCAGTGCGTTTTATTAGATCTTTAAATCAATTACTACTAATATGATGAGAAATTCAGAGTTTTCAACCACAAGTACTATACTCAGAACTTCAACTTGACAGCATATGAGATTAGAAAATAAATGAATTGAATTGAACCCAAGTTTTCTGACTCCTAAATCAGGTTTCATTCCAGCGAACAGTTCTGCTTAATAGGTGATAATTTACTTTGATCCCCATAAGTTAAGTGAATTGGAGATTATAACGGTAGCACTTGAGCTCATATTTACATGCTTATGTTAGACGGAAATTTGAGATGAGAAAGAGGGTTGATGTGGTTAGGGTAAGAGTGTCTTAATGGGAGATAAGATTCGGAAAAAGTGGAAAGAATTTTGATTGTTTACACATTAATGTAAATTTGTATATGGGTCCAAGTCCATCTTTATTTTTTATTTTTTTGCCTATCAAATTGTTTTTCTTGTTCTTCCTCTCTGTTATTTCTTGCTCTGTTCTTCCTTTTTGATTTTCTCCTTACCTCTTTATCCTATTACTTACAAACTAAGCATTTTTTGCTTGTTGGATTTAATGGATAAACTGCCTCACTTGAATTATGGTTAAACAGCAAATTCATGAAGACCTAGTTGCCTCTCTCAAAAGAGAAAGGTAATTTCTCTTTTTAAAAGAGTGTGTAGTTCAGTGGATTTTTGTGTTTTCACAGAGTTGTGCAACCATTAGCATTATTTAATTCCTGAACGTTTTCATCACCTTAAAAAGAATCTCCATCTGATATTATCCAGCAATTCCGCTTCAGGTCATATCCAAATGAACTGAAAGCAGGGTCTTGAAGAAATATTTGTGTACCCATATTCACAGTAGCATTATTCACAAGAGTCAAAAGGTAGAAGCAACTCAAGTGTTCATCGTTAGATGAATGGATAAACTAAATGTGGTATATAATACAATACATATTATTCCACCTTAGAAAGGAAGGAATTTCTGACATATGCTAAAACACAGAAGAACTTTGAGGAAATTATGCTAAATGAAATAAACCATCTCACAAAAATACACTATGATCTCACTTATATGAGATAGCTAGAGTAGTTAAATTCATGGGGACAAAAAGTTGAATGGTGGTTGCCAGGGGATGGGCTGGTGAGAGGTGGAAGTTGGAGGTTAGCATTAAATGGGTACAGAGTTTTAGTTTTTCAAGACCAAATGAGTTCTGGAGGTGGATGTTGGTGATGTTGCACAATAATGTGAATATATTTATTACCATTTAACTGGAGACTTAAAAATGGTTAAGATGGTACATTTTATATACTCATATTTTATTACAATAAAAAAAAAGAATCTTTGTCTATATACATTAGCATCACTCTCCATTGTCTCTTTCTCCAGCCTCCGGCAACCACTAATCTACTTTTTATTTCTGTATGTTTGCCTATCTGTACACTTCATATAAATGGAATCATTCACTATATGGCCATTTATGCTTGGCTTCTTTCACCGAGCATGTTTTCAAGATTCATTCGTGTTGTACCATGAATCAATACTTCATTCCTCTTTTTTTTTTGTTTTTTTGAGGAAGGGCATTTGGCCCTACCCTCCAGCCCCAGTACTTCATTCCTTTTTATGACTAAATAATTTATTTTATATGAATGTGCCATATTTTGTTTTTTCATTTATCAGTTGATGAATGCTTAAGTTGTTTCCAATGTTTCTTGATTGTGAATAATGCTGATATGAACATCTTTGTACAAGTCTTTGTGTGGGTGTTTTCATTTCTACTGTGTGTGAAGTAGTATCTTGTGGTTTTTATTTGCATTTCTGTAATTACTAATGATCTTGAACATGTAATTTGCTTCTTGGTTAGTTGTATAACTTCTTTGGGGAAATGTTATTCAAATTGTTTGCCCATTTTTTTTTTCTTATTGAATTGTTAGAGTTCTTTATATATTCTTACATTCTAGATGTAAGACTTTTATTGGATACATGTATGACTTTCAATATTTCTCCAATTTTTTGGGTTGTCTTCTCATTTTCTTAATGATTTTGTCATTCGTCATATCTAAGAAAACATTGTCTAACACAAGGTCACAAATATTTACTCGAATGTTTTCGTCTAAGACTTATAAAGTATTAGCACTTACATTTAGGTCTACAATTCATTTTGAGTTAATTTTTGTGTATGGTGTGAATTAGGAGTCCAAATTATTACCATTATAGTTTTGCATATGCATATCCAATTTTCCAAGCACCATGTATTGAAATGACTATCCTTTTTTCATTGAATTTTTTGGTACCTTTGTTAAAAAACAATTGACCATAGAAATAAGGGTTTATTTCTGGATTTTCAATTATATTACATTGATGTACATGTCTGTCCTTATGCCAGTACCACACTTTCTTGGCTACTTTATAGTAAGTTTTGAAATCAGAAGTATGAGCCTTCCAACTTTATTCTTCTTTTCCAAGATTGTTTATTTTGGGTTCTTTGTATTTCCACATGAATTTTTGGAAGAGTTTGTCAATATCTGCATGTAAGCTAACAGGGATTTTGATAAATTGTGTCGACCCTGTAGATTAATTTGGAGAGTATTGAATTTTTAACAATATGTGTTTGCTGAGTCATGAACATAAATTGTCTTTCCATTTGTTTAAGATTTTAAAAATTTTGTTCAATGATGGTTTGTATTTTTTGACATGTAAGTCTAACATATTTTGTTTAAATTTAATATTAAGCATTATGTTCTTTTTTATGCTATTGAGAATGGAATTATTTCCTTAGTTTCATTTTCAGACTCTTCACTGGCAGTGTATAGAAATGCAATTGATTTTTGTGTGGTTATGTACTGTGACCTTGATGAAGTCATTTACTAATTCTAGTGAATTCATTAGGATGATTCTTCTTCTTCTTCCTCCTCCTCCTCCTTTCTTCTCTCTTTTTAGAGACAGGATCTTGCTCTGTCATCCAGGCTAGAGTGCAGTGGTGCAGTCATAGCTCACTGCAGGACTGAACTCCTGACTCAAGTGATTTTCCCATGTGAGTCTCCCAAGTAGCTGGAACTATAGGTGTGTGCCATCATTACTGTTACTTTTTTAAAAAAAATTTTTTTAAAAAGAGATATGGGTCTCACTAAGTTGCCCAGGCTAGTCTTGAACTCCTGGCCTCAAGCTATTCTTGAGGGATTACAAGTAGCTGGAATTACAAGTGCGTGTACCACACTTAGGCAGGATTTTCTATATACAAACCATATTGTCTTTGAATAAAGAGGTTTACTTCTTTCTTTCAAATCTGGATGTCTTTTATTTCTTTTATTTGCTCAATTGCCCTGACTTCAACTTCTAGTACAATATTGAATAGAAGTGGTGATAGTGGACTTAGCCTGTTTTGTTCAACGAGGAAAACTGAATCTAACAATCAGGAAGTATTTAATACAGATATACTGGGTGTTATAATGCGGTGGTTAAGAGAAGGTACTTATTGTTATAATCCTTAGTTATATCATGTATAATATGGGAGTTATAATAATATCTAACTCACAGGTTTCAGTGAACTAATATATATAAAATGTTTAGCAGAGTGTCTAATGTTACTCCAGTAACATTAAAGAAATGGAACACACTATTATTATTATCCTACTATATAACTTCTTAAAACAATCAAGGTATTAACAACATCATAGCTTTCTATATTTTCTAGAATTATCTCCTCTTCAACTGTGTCCTGGGGACTTTTGGTTACTTATTTATATTATTATTAATATTCTTCTTCTTTTGATACCTTACTCTCCACTACCTACCTCAACAATAGATGAATTAAATAGTAAAGTGGTGAATGTCAGTAGCATTGCATACATTTTTACTTAATTTTATCATTGCTTTATACAGGTAAGGGTATTAAATACTGGACATTTTGTTGTTTGATTCACATCTTTCACATGGTGAGGATCACAGATATTTTAAGAGAAGCTAAAAGATTATTTAATATTTTATTTATCCTTTAAATGCTCTTCCTAGACAATGCTATTCAGTTATGTGACTGCAATTGCCATGTATTTGTCAAGGTCTCCACGATCTCTATTTCTAGCCATACTCCCTCCATTTCTTCAGTTCTCCACATCTGTCCCCTGAATTTACAATTCCTTCATTGAATATCCTAATGTTTTGTCAACTAATGTCCCTAGAAATCTTCTCTTTCAAAATACACTTTTTTTTTTCCTCCCAATTTTGCTTCTGGCATCCCCATCTCAAATGTAGTTAATTCGTGTAGCCGTTTAAATCAGAAAGCATGGGATCACTCTCTCCTTCATTATCTATGCTTAGTTACTCACTAACTCATTATTACTTTGAAATCTATACTGTAAATATCTTTTGAATTTGTCCCAACCTTTCCTCCTACACTGCCTTGGCAACGACTACTATTTTTATGTAAGCCTTTATTAGGGCTAGTTCAATAGTTTACCTAGCTCCAGTATCTTTTCATACAGTCCATTTTCCACACTGGTCACAATGCTCATCTTTCTAAATATGTGACTTATCATGTGCTTTCACTGCTTAGACACTTTAGTGTCTTCTCATCACCTGGATAAAGCTCAAATCTCCTCTAGACTCCTTAGTGTAGCTACAAGGCCCTACATGATCTGTGCCAGATCTGCTTTTCTAACGTCTTTTCTGCCAACCTCTTGAACAAAGTCTCACCTTTGCCATTACTTTATAAGAAAGGATGAAGTATTAGATAGTGTTTCACATGTTTTACCTGAATTGCTCATAATTCTTAGAACATATCATAATTTTTTATCCCTCTGTGTGGGGCATGTTATATCCTATTAAAGTCTTCCTTGTTTTCTGTGTGTTATTATGGTGTTCCTCATGCTATCCTTTTAAGACTTCTAATGCTATTCATGCCTCTTATAGCCTATCAGAGTAACTTCTATTTATTTTTTGAAAAATAAATCTGTCTTACCCTCTAGATTGTCAGTGCCTTCAGAACCAGGACTTAACCTTATTTCTGTGTTTTTTTTTGTTTTTGTTTTTTTTTTTTCCAGCCCTGTCACTGTAATGCCTGGAAAACTGACATATTAATAAATATTTGTTGAATGAATGAATAAAGGAGTGAACATAAAACACAGGGGCCACCTAGCAATTTATATTCTACTGATTACATTGTGATAATGCTTTTTATGGTTTTAAGTGAAATGTGAACAGGGGGTTTTAAGCTTCAAAAGACTGTTACATGTATTCTTGTGATATTTGACATGTTAATCTCATGAAAATAGAATAATTACAAATACTATTTCTAAATGACTTAATTTCTTATCGAAGGTCACTGCTAAAGGATAAAGTTGATGAGATTGTGCTGAATAATAATGTGCAAGTAACATTTCTCTGGATGATTAAGCTGTGAATTACAACAAAAAGAAGAAATACTTGATATTATGGGTTTGAGACTCTGCTGATTGGTAGTGCCAGCATGTAAATGTGCCTGTTCAGTGCTGCAGATTACAATTCTCAAGGATTTCATGGCTCTAGCTTGTTCATGCTTATCATCAATAAAAGAAAGTAAATTTTGAGTGTACTTCAAATGCTTGATATACACCCACATTAAGACCTATATGCACATAAACCATGTATCTCTTTAATATTATTGAATAATGTTGCATAAATAAAGGATGATTCACAAATGTAATAGCTACTTTGTGTGAAACATGAAAGACAACATTGTATTCAGGTTTAGCTCATGATGCAAGTTCACAATCATGAGATAAGTGATAAGATAAATAAAACTGGGTGGTGGTGTGTTAGGAATGGCCAGTTTGGAATGAAGGACACAACATAACTACTCAAATACTATTAACCCAAATGTTTTAAATGGTATCTGAACAGAAAATAAAAATAATTTTGCACAAATTTAAGTAATAACAGTGAAAGTAGATTGACTTCTCTTTCATATGCAAATTATTCTAACATAACTAATTTTAGATACTTACAGAAAGTGGACATAGACATGGGCAAAAACTTAATGACTAAAACAACAAATTGATGGCAACAGAAGCCAAAATTGATAAGTGGGTCATTTTTAGTTTAATTAAACTAAAGAGCTTCTGTACAGCAAAAGAAACTGTCATCAGAGGGAACAGGCAACCTACAGAATGGGAGAAAATTTTTGCAATCTATCCATCTGACAAAGAGCTAATATCCAGAAGGTACAAGGAGCTTAAACAAATTTACAAGAAAAAACAAACAACCCTATCAAAAAGTGGACAAAGGATATGAACAGACACTTCTCAAAAGAAGACACACTTCAAAAGAAGACATTTATGCGGCCACCAAACATGAAGAAAAGCTCATCATCACTGGCCATTAGAGAAATGCAAATCAAAACCACAATGAGATACCATCTCATGCCAGTTGGAATGGCGATTATTAAAAAGTCAGCAAATAACAGATACTGGAGAGGATGTGGAGAAATAGGAACACTTTTTATACTGTTGGTAGGAGTGTAAATTATTTCAACCATTATGGAAGATATCGTGGTGATTCCTCAAGGATCTAGAACCAGAAATACCATATGACCCAGCAATCCCATTACTAGGTATGTGCCCAAAGGATTATAAATCATTCTACTATAAAGACATATGCACATGTATATTTATTGCAGCACTATTTACAATAGCAAAGACTTGTAACCAACTGAAATACCCATCAGTGATAGACTGGATAAAGAAAATGTGACACATATATACTATGGAATACTATGCAGCCATAAAAAAGGATGAGTTCATGTCCTTTTCAGGGACATTGATGAAGCTGGAAACCATCATTCTCAGCAAACTGTCACAAGATCAGAAAACCAAACACCGCATGTTCTCACTCATGAGTGGGAGTTGAACAATGAGAACACATGGACACAGGGAGGGGAACATCAGACACTTGGGCCTGTCATAGGGTCGGGGGTTAGGGGAGGGATAGCATTAGAAATACCTAATGTAGATGACGGGTTGATGAGTGCAGCAAACCACCATGGCATGTGTATACGTACGTAACAAACCTGCATGTTCTGCACATATATCCCAGAACTTAAAATATAATAATAAAAACAAGAAAAAAAAAGAAAGTGTATGCCCTCAAATTTTAGGAAATATATCAATTTCTGCATATTTTGATTCAAACAATATTTTTCCCTTCCTTTGTGGTGAGAAGAAGGATAAGAAATATAATAATGGACACTAAATATCTGGAGATTTATAGACAAGATCCACAGTGATGGGGAAAGAGCAAGAACTAGAGCTCAAAAAATACTGACTCTAGTCTTGGCTCTCACAAAAACTTTCCAGCTCTGGGCAAGTCTCTTGATCTCTGAGCTTTCCTCTTCATGTGAAAAGGATGTGATCATAATGCTCTCCTTCTTTCCCTTCTTCCCTCAGAGTTCTGATGTTGAGATCAAATGAGATAATATAAATTTGTTTTCTCCTTTCTCTACAATGTTCAATAGGCAGAGCAAAGAGGGTATTGTGATAACCATTGTCTTCAGGGCTTGAAGAAATAAAGTGAACTTGAATAAATAAATCAACGTCACATCATAAAGAAAAATACAGGAAGAAATCTAAGAGAAGAAGTGTGGGGTCTCCCTAACAAAATTTAATGCTATGAGATTAAAAATTGCTTTTTTTCCAAGACTTTATGGAGCAGTGTGTCTTTTCAGTACCATTGCTGAAATAGTCTCTGTTTTCTTCAGTTATACTCTTAAGAAGACTTACTTTAAACAAATAACAAGAGGATTTCTTACAGAACAATCACAGAATTATAAATGGGAATTGATTATATTAGAATTTCATTGATTTGGGAATTATGAGTGAACAGCACAAGCAGAAGATGAGAAATGGAGAGAATAAATTGAGAGTACCCTTTGAGGTTCAATGATGTAAATCTTTCTTCTTTCCTGACCACAATATTTTGCCTTTTAAAGCATTGTATCATAGAATATTAATGTCTAAATTAAACATTTGCATCTCTTAAGCTATCAACTGGGGAACAGGCTTGGAATAGTATAAATACTAAAAATTGTCAAAAAATTATTACTTAAATGGATAAAAATCAAACTCTATTTTTTATAAAATGTGTTGGAGACATGTCAAGTTTCTTTCTGTAATAAATATGCTGATTTAGTCTCTTCACATCTATTATTGGAAGAATCAGGCATGCTTTCTGAGTATTGTAACACTACTGCTATGGTTTGAATGTGTCACCCACAAGATCATGTGTTGGAAACTAATCTCCAATGCAGCAGTGTTGGGAGGTGGGTCCTAATAAGAGGTGATTAGATGAGGACTCTGCTCTCATGAATGAAATAATATTGTTATTACAAGAGTGGATCAGTTTAGTTATTGTTAGTAGATTTGTTATAAACGTTAGTTCAGGCCAGGCATGGTGGCTCACACCTGTAATCCTAGCATTTTGGGAGGCTGAGGCAGGAGGATCACTTGAGGCCAGGGGTTCCAGGCCAGCCTGGCCAATATGGCAAAACCCTGTTTCTACTAAAAATACAAAAATTTGCTGGGCATGGTGTCGTATACATATAGTCCCAGCTACCTGGGAGGCTGAGGTGGGAGGATCGCTTGAACCCAGGAGGCAGAGGTTGCAGTGAGCCAAGATTACGCCACAGCACTCCAACCAGAGCAAAAGAGTGAGACTCTATCTCAGAAAAGAAAAAAAAAAAAAAAAGATAGTTCAGTCCTGTTGAAACAGGCCCAGTATTCCCATAGACTGTTCTTTTGGATAAACATAGACATTGACCATTCTGCTGTCAAAGATTGAAACTTGTATTTGTTTTAGAGTTCCTTTATCAGGGAAGAACTTTCATGCCTCTCAAAAAAGTACCAAAGATCTGAAACTCATCAGATCATGGTACTAGATGTCTTCTCACCCCTCCCTAGTTCCTGTCTTCTTACACATTGTGAAATTTTTTCCCTGCTATATAAACCACTAGTTTTAGTCAGTCAGGGAGATAGATTTGAGACTGAGCTCCCATCTCCTTGCCTGCAGCACCCGATTAAAGTCTTCTTCCTTGGCAATACTTGTTGTCTCAGTGATTGGCTTTCTGTGAGGTGAGCGGTAGGAACTAGACCAAACTCCTGGTGCTTCAGTAACACCCTCTTGCTCTCTTGTTCTTGCACTCTCTTGACCTTCTGCTTTCTGCCATAGGATGATGCAACATGAAGGCCCACTTCAGATGCCAGTGTCTTGCTCTTGGCAAGCCTTCAAAACTGTAAGCCAAAAAATTTCTGTACATTATAAATGATTGAATTTGTGGTATTCTGTTATAGCAATACAAAATGGACTAATATAACTGCCTTTAGTTTTGAAAAACTGTGAAACTGAGAAGTTGGGTGACTTCAAATTGGACAGACACTAATACCCATTCATTATCAGAGAATAAGATAATTTAATTTGTTTTTTTACTAAGTGCTTCTGTTTATCAGTGTCTAGTTGAGTATTAAGAAAGAGAATTTTATGTTAAAAGAGAGAGCCATAGATCTCTGATTGCTTTGTTAATGTCAAGGATCGTAGATACTTAGGTTTGGGTCTGCTCCTTGACACTTTAAATAGTTTTCAATTTTCTCCATGGTAGCATTCAAATTGATTCCTGTTCTACTTCTTTTATAATATTCTTATTTCATATTCCAGAGAAAATTAAATACAGGTACTATAATCCTCAATAACTCACCAAGAGAAAGATAAAGGGAAGGAGTACAAGAGTCAGAGGATGATCTTTAATCCTGCAATCCCTACATTGTATGCTTAAAGGGTGAAGGGTATAGGCCTTCTTGAACCATAGACACCTGACAATCAGGTTGCCCTGTTTTGCTCAGGACCAAAAGCCAGAGACAGAGGATGAATAAGGGCCCTCATGTACATTTTGAAGTATTTTTAATGATCATTCTCTTTACTATTTTTTTCCTTGTATAATGCTATTAGAAAATGTAATTGAAAAGATATAAGTAAATTCAATTTCTTGGATTTGTTGTTGGGATGGTGTATGTAACTAAACACCATGGCTTTTTGTGAGTAAAATTTACAGTAGCGGTTATATTAACATTTTTCTTCAAACAAGAGAAGTTCATTTTGGATTCAAACAATACCCATTCTGTATGGGAACAGATACTTAAAAATATAGAGTTTAATAATAGTTTAGCTATTCTCCATCCACTAAGAAGTTGATCTCAATTCAGAAAAAACTTTAAATAAATTATTTGCCTTTTTCTTTTAAAAATATTTGGCACTAAATGACTCCCACTAACATTTTTAGAAAATACAGAACAAAATAGAACCTTTGATAATTCACTTTAAAAATAATTCAGTAACTGTTTCTTGTACAAATAAGGATCTTTTCACATTGCATGTTTTATTCACTAAAAATATCCTCTTGTAAATGAAGACTTAATAATTTTGGTTTTCAGCACTTGACGTTTAAAAGCTATTTTATAAAATGTACATTGGATCTCTATTATTTACTAAAGTCATTTTTTTCCTCTTCATTTGATACCAATTTTCTTCCATTGCATAAGCAGTCTCAGAGATGAGAATCTGCACGTAATCAATTTCTTCAGCGTTTCTTTATACACAGGATAAGTGAGAGACTATACAGCTTGGAGAGGCAGGGTACCATGTTAGCTGCCAACAAATATTCAGTGTGTTATCACATGGAAAACAGTGAAACTTACTAATGTAATTCCAGAAACCAGGGATAGAACTAATGGGTGGGATTTTAAAAATAGGGAGCATACATTGATTCAATATAAGAGATAAAAGCTTAATAAATAAAATTGTCAAAAAGTAGAATGGACTGCCTTGGAAAATAATACATTTCCCAGAACAAAATGTTGATTAACCACTTGTTCAAATATGTAACAAATAGGGAGTAGAACTAGAGGGCCTCTAAGATGGAAAAATTATGATATATAATTTTTTATTGTGAAAAGCATATCAAGAAGATAAGTGGGAGGATGTATTAAAGTTTCTTTAGAACTACCGTATGCTTTCTAATAAGGCAACCCTTATTACTTTCCAAGCAACATAATTAACTACTTCTTTTCATAGTTATTCTTACCCTCTGTGCCTTTCCCCTGTGGAAATTAGTTATTTACTTAAATTTTGGTTATTTTTGAAAGTATTTACTGTATGGCTTATAATAAACATTTATCAAGAATGTATCTTTTCTTAACTTTTATTTATATGAGGTGAAAATAGTGGTATATTTAACAGATTTTTAATTTACTGCCTATACCCCTACTTCCCTTCCTCCTTCTCTCACAAAGTACCACCTGCCGGACCACATGACTCCTGCTCCCACATCTCTGTCTGGGAACCACTACACAGATATGCTTTCTACCACAAAAATTAACCTGTCTATCTGGGACTAGGGTTCCTAGTTTGTGCTGTGGAATAGAGCTATCTTTATGTTAGCATGGAGAGTGGTATCTGGTTGGCATGCTTAATCTTCATTATTCATCCTAAAATGAACTTGCCAGAGGATGTATCCTGACACAATCACAGAAGTTGCAGTCAGCTCTTTCATGCAGGGGAAATACTTGACCTGTATCATATAATGGCAGATAAATTTCCTTTCAGCCACTGATAGCAATTAATTTAGTCATCACTGACAAATATTAACAAAAAGCCATCAAGAATCTTTCCAATGTGTCCAGCAAGCCAACAACAAAACCAGGGATCAAACAAATGTAACTGTCAGGATACTTCAGGAAACAAGATAATGTAGAAAGTTGTAATTCAGTTCACAGAAGGATTTGAATCATAGCTCAGATGCAGCTATTGAAAACGAATAATCAGAAAACAAAGAGTATTGAAATGAAAAAAATGCTTTCTGAAATAAAAATAATTATCCAAAAGTAGGGTTGGAGAAAAACCAGTGAAGGAAATAAACATCCCAAAATATGAGCTAAAAGCCAAAAAGTAGTAAAATATGAGATAAAAAGTAGTGAGGCATTGATGATCAATGTGAGTGATTCATTATATCTATCTAATAGAATTTTCAGTGAAAAAGAACAGAAAAAAATAAGTGAAAAAAATAAGTAAAAAAAAAGTTTTGCCGCATCTTAAAGATGACACAAACATTCATATTAAAAAGGTGGGGCTGATTGAGACCTGACGAGTTGTATCTCTGTGAAATTCTAGGATACCAAAGAAAACAAGAAGATTCTAAAGAACAGGTTACCTATAAAGGAACAGGAATCAGAATGGCATCGCTCTGTCCCTCAAGTACACTGGCTGCATGACAACAGAGTGGTCCCACAGGGTTCTGAGAGGCAATGATCATCGGAAGCTTTAATACTATCAAGTGTGAGGCAGTTTAGAGATATTTCTAGGGATATATGGGCTTAGCAAGTTTACTTTTTATGCACATTTTATTTAAAAGTTATGCAAGAATGAGTTTTAGCTAAAGAAAAACAAAGTACAAGAAAGAGAAAATTATGAAATCTAAGAAATAGTGAACGTAATCCAGGAGGTCAGTGGAAAGAAATCTTAGGGAATCACTTGTCTGGTAGGCTTGGAAAGCAATTGCTCCAAGTTGGAGCTAGAGGTATTGTTTTCAGAAATTTTGTCTTCAAAAAAGAGGTAGATGTTTTATTTCTTTTAAGAAAGGAAATGATAAAAGCCAAGTGGTATTTAACTGCTTCACCCAAAAGTAATGGCACTGGTAATGTCTAAAGCCTCTTCTCAGTCTCAAAGTCTATAATCATTTGGTTGTGTTTACCCCACCTCTGGTTCTGGCTTATTCCCATTTTTGTGTTATTTTTTCTATTCTTCTACCTATGAAGAAAATGGTAAATGTAACTCCCACTATTACATTTCTTATTTAGTAGTACAGGCTTATATTATAGTTGCAGAATAATTACATTATTCAAAAAATCTATTCTTCCAAAACATAAATATATTTACTTCTTTTTGAGATTGTGTGTTACAGAAAGCAAAATGTCTTTTGGGTAAATTGTTTCAGCTGTTAGGAGTAATGTCTATATATCTCTTATAAAACTACAAAGGTAATATTCTTTCTATTATTATCATATTTAAATTATTACCATACTCAAAGTGGTTTTGTGATTGTTCCATTAAATCTGGGAGATTTCTAGAGTAGTAACTTCTTTCTGCTCTAGTTTTTCACTTTCTTTCGATTACTGTCTTTTTTTTCTTATTATAAAATGTCAAAATTGTTTTTAAGTGTGAAAGTAATATGATTGAAATGTTAGAAAATGAGAAATGTTTTAAACAGAGATTACTGGCTTCTGTAGTGAATATATATTTCTCTTTGTTCAGTTATGTTTTTGTACTTCTTCCTATTGGCCTAGGGTACTTTGACTCCTCAGTTACCTGATAATTGCTTATAACTTTTTTTCTATTTGTTTGAGACATTAGTAGATTTGGCAATTACCTTTTCTTATTTCATGAAAAGTGTTCATTAAAGGTATTAAATGATCCCTACTTTAATCTTTTCTTTATATATCCCTAAAATAACCATATTACTCATTTCCCTGTAATTGCTAGAAAGACAATTTAGCATTTGCTCCAAATACTGTCTAGCTTTTGTGGCTTTGGGCACTAATACAGTTTGGCTGTGTCCCCACCAAAATCTCATCTTGAATTGTGGTTTCCATAAACCCCAGGTGTCATGGAAGGAACCAGTGAGAGGTAATTGTATTATGGGGTTGGTTACTCCCATGCTGCTGTTTTCATGTTAGTGAGTGAGGTCTCAGGAGATCATGGATGTATAAGGGGCTTTTCCCCCTTTGCTCAGCACTTCCGCTTCCTGCCACTATGTGAAGAAGGACATGTTTGCTTCCTGAGGCCTTCCCAGCCCTGCAGGACTATGAGTCAATTAAACCTCTTTCCTTTATAACTTACCTAGTCTCAGGCAGTTCTTGGAGCAGCATCAGAATGAATGGGCTAATACAGTAAATTGGTACTGGGAGTGGGGCACTACTGTAAAGATACCCCAAACTGTGGAAGTGACTTTGGAACTGGGTAACAGGCAGAGGTTGGAACAGTTTGGAAAGCTCTGAAGACAATAGGAAGATGTGGGAAAGTTTGGAACTTCCTAGAGACTTATTGAATGGCTTTGACCAAAATGCTGATAATGATATGGATGATGAAGTCCAGGGTGAGGTGGTCTCAGATGGAGATAAGGAACTTGTTGGGAACTGAAATAAAGGTGATTTTTGCTATGTTTTAGTAAAGAGACTGGCAACGTTTTGCCCCTGACCTACAGATTACTGAAGAGACATAATTTAAGATATCTGACAGAAGAAATTTCTAAGCAGCAAATCATTCAAGATGTGAGTTGGGTGCTATTAAAAACATTCAATTTCACGTATTCACAAAAACATAGTTTGGAATTAGAACTTACATTTACAAGGGAAACTAAGCATAAAAGTTTGGAAAATTTGCAACCTAACAGTGCAATAGAAAAGAAAAACCCCTGAGGCTGGGCACGGTGGCTCAAGCCTGTAATCCCAGCACTTTGGGAGGCCGAGATGGGCGGATCACGAGGTCACGAGATGGAGACCATCCTGGCTAACATGGTGAAACCCCGTCTCTACTAAAAAATACAAAAACCTAGCCGGGGAGGTGGCGGGCGCCTGTAGTCCCAGCTACTCGGGAGGCTGAGGCAGGAGAATGGCGTGAACCCGGGAGGCGGAGCTTGCAGTGAGCTGAGATCTGGCCACTGCACTCCAGTCTGGGTGACAAAGCGAGACTCTGTCTCAACAACAAAAAAACAAAACAAAACGAAAAGAAAAACCCATTTTCTGAGGGGAAATTCAAGCCTACTGTAGAAATTTGCATAAGTAATGAGGAGCCAAATGTTCATCTCCAAGACAATGGGGAAAATGTCTCTAGGGCATGTCAGAGACCTTTGTGGGCAGCTCCTCCCATCACTGGCCTGGAGGCCTAGGAGAATAAAAATCATTTCATGGGCCAGGCCCATGTGTACAATCTAGGGACTTGGTACCTTGTGTCCCAGCGGCTCTAGCCATGGCTAAAAGTAGCCAAGATAGAGCTCAGGCCATGGCTTAAGAGGGTGCAAGCCCCAAGCCCTGGCAGCTTCTATGTGGTGTTGACCCTGCAGGTGCACAGAAGTCAAGAATTGAGGTTTGGGAGTCTCTGTCTAGATTTCAGAGGATGTATGGAAAATCTTGGATGTCCAGGCACAATTTTGCCGCAAGGATGTGACCCTAATCGAGAACCTCTGCTAGGGCAGTGCAGAGGGGAAATGTGGGGTTGGAGCTCCAACTGAGTCCCCACTGGGGCACTGCCTAGTGGAGCTATGAGAAGAGGGCCACTGTCCTCCAGACCCCAGAATGGTAGATCACTGATAGCTTGCACTGTGCACCTGGAAAAGTTGCAGACACTCAATGCCAGCCCATGAAAGCAGGTGGGAAGGGGGATGTACCCTGCAAAGCTACAGAGACACAGCTGACCAAGGCCATGGGAACCCACTTCTTGCCTCAGCATGACCTGGATGTGACCAGCATGACCCGGATCTCAGCATGACCTGCAGATCATTTCAGAGCTTTAAGATTTGACTGTCCTGCTGGATTTTGGACTTGCATAGGCCTGTAGCCCCTTTGTTCTGGCCAATTTCTCCCATTTGGAACAGGTGTATTTACCCAATGCCTGTACCTCCGTTGTATCTAGGAAGTAACTAACTTGCTTTTGATTTTACAGGTTCATACATGGGAGAGACTTACCTTGTCTCAGATGAGACTTTGGATTTGGACTTTTGGGTTAATGCTGGAATGAATTAAGACTTTGGGGGATTGTTGGAAAGGCATGATTGTGTTTTGAAATGTGAGGACATGAGATTTGAGAGAGGCCAAGAGTGGAATAATATGGTTTGGCTGTGTCCCCACCCAAATCTCATCTTGAATTGTAGTTCTCATAATCCCCATGTGTCATGGGAGGGACCTGGGAGGAGGTAATTGAATCATGGGGGTGATTATCCACATGCTGCTGTTCTTATGATAGTTAGTGAGTTCTCATGAGATATGACAGTTTTATAAGGGGATTTTCCCCTTTTGCTCAGCACTTCTCCTGTCTGCCACCATGAGAAGAATGTGTTTGCTTCCCTGTATTAGTCAGGGTTCTCTAGAGGGACAGAAACCATAGGATATATATGTGTGTGTATACATATATGTATATATACATACACATATGTACATGTATGCACACACATCTATACACATATACACGTATATATGTGCAGATACACATATATGTATAGATGTACATATACACACATGTACATATATGCACACACATGTATATGTATGCATATATACACATATGTATATGTATGCATATATACATATATACACACATATACACACGTATATAAACGTGTGTGTATATAAATATGTATGTGTGTATGTGTGTGTATATATGTACATATACATATGTGTGTATATACATATATACACACACATATATAAACATACATATATATGGAGTTTAAGTAGTATTAACTCACAATCACAAGGTCCCACAATATATGTGTGTGTGTATATATATATTGCATATATATACACACACATATATAAACATATAAATACAAATATATAAACATACATATATGGAGTTTATTAAGTAGTATTAACCCTACTATATATGTATATATACACACATATATATAAACATACATATATGGAGTTTATTAAGTAGTATTTACTATATATGTGTGTGTATATATGTATATATGTATATACACACACATATACACACACATATACACGTGTGTATATATACATATATATACACATACACATATATATAAGCATACATATATATATAAATGGAGTTTATTAAGTAGTATTAATGCACGCAATCACAAGGTCCCACAATAGGCTGCCTGCAAGCTGAGGAGCAAAGAAGCCAGTCCAAGTCCCAAAGCCGAAGAACTTGGAGTCTGATGCTCAAGGGCAGGAAGCATCCAGCATAGGAGAAAGCTGTAGACTGGGAGGCTAAGCCAGTCTAGCTTTTTCAC
The DNA here is from genome assembly GCF_047675955.1 of Chlorocebus sabaeus. NCBI lineage: Eukaryota > Metazoa > Chordata > Mammalia > Primates > Cercopithecidae > Chlorocebus > Chlorocebus sabaeus. The sequence continues at coordinate 21,256,356 of NC_132927.1, read as the reverse complement.
ATTTTTCTGCCTGCTTTATATTCTAGCTGCACTGTCAGCTGATTAGATGGTGCCCACCCAGATTAAGGGTGGGTCTGCCTTCCCCAGTCCACTGACTCAAATGTTAATCTCTTTTGGCAGCACTCTCACAGACACACCCAGGATCAATAGATTGCATCCTTCAATCCAATCAAGTTGATATTCAGTATTAACCATCATGAATCAACCCCCTTGTCAACTTGAACCCATACACATCTCCTGAGAGTGTACATAATCTTCAAATAAAGACAATAATAAGGTCATGATTATGCCTAACATGATACAACTATCCTTCATATAACTGGAAATGCACCAGTCCCCAACCCAAATGCTATTACATAGCGTTAACAATACTTAAATGCTGATATGAAGTCAATAAATATTATGTCACATGATTAAAAAAAGGAAATAAAATGAAGATATTTTCTTAGTACAAGTGTTTACTTGCACAAAGATGTTTGTAAGAAAAGAAGTAGGAAATACTCATGACAATTACAGTCCTCATTTCTGCAACTGGTCACGTGGTCATAGCTGGTATTGATGACTACCTTCTCCTACTACTTGTTCTGTATTCCCTTTTCCTTCAGCAAGCACCACAGCAGGTCGTGATTTTTTTTCCTGGTGCAGTGACCTGAACCTTCATTCCTAAAGGGTCTGGGCCATTTGTAGTCCTGCCTGGATTAGGCTGTTGTAGTTTCCCATTGACCTTAATCACAGGGCATGATAATACTAAGAGACACCCTAATGGATCTCCTGTGTTCCACACATACTCTTCCTTCCTCCATTGTGGAATAGTAGACTGATTTTATCTTGATAGTTTGGGTCAGTCACCCCAGCCAACACTGTAACTCCATTCTCAGCCTGCTAACTTAAGGGTAGGAGGAGCCCAAAGTGTCCAGGTGGCAACCTGAACTTTCAGTTTAATAGAATCATTGTTGTGTCTCCTGGTGGCAGTATTCCTCCCTCTGGAACTAATACATTTAGGCCAGGAGAACATAATGTTGTGGGAACAGGAAGCAAAAATTTTGCTAGTGGATCACTAGGGGTGATGGTGAGTAATGCCACTTTCACTTCCACCCCTAGATTCCTGGACCCATGAATCCTGGCTATGGGAGGAACAGTACCATATATTGGACGCTGATTCAGAGCATACACAGCCTTCTGGAGAACTTTGTCCCAGCCCTGCAAAGTATTGTCCCCTAGTTGGCATTGTAATTGTGACTTCAAAAGGCCATTCCACTGTTCTGTCAATCCAGATGCTTCAGGATGATGGGGAACATGGTGAGACCAGTGAATCCCATGACCATGAACCTACTGCTGCACTTCTTTAGCTATACAGTGAGTGCCTTGGTCAGAGGCAATGCTGTGTGGAATACCATGATGGTGATAAGGCATTCCATGAATCCATGTGTGGTTGTCTTGGCAGAGTCATTGCATGCAGGATAGACATACTCATATCTGGAGTAAGTATTTATTCCAGTGAGAACAAACCTTTGCCCTTTCCATGAAGAGGTCCAATATAATCAACCAGCCACCAGGTAGCTGGCTGATCACCCCGAGGAATGGTGCCATATTGAGGCCTCAGTGTTGGTCTCTGCTGATGGGAAATTGGGCACTCAGCAATGGTTGTAGCCAGGTCAGCCTTGGTGAGTGAAAGTCCATATTGATGAGCCCAAGCAAAACCTTCATCCCTGTCACCATGGCCACTTTGTTCATGGGCCCATTGGGTGAATGCAGAGGTGACTGGTAAAAGAGGCTGAGTGGTGTCCACAGAGTGGGTCATCCTATCCACTTGATTATTAAAATCCTCCTCTGCTGAGGTGGTCACCCATTGGTGAACACTTACATGGGATACAAATATCTTCACAATTTTTGACCACTCAGAGAAATTTATCCACATACTTATTCCCCAAATTTCTTTGTCACCAATTTTCCAATCATGCTTCTTTCAAGTCCCTAACCATCCAACCAAACCATTGGCTACAGCCCATGAATCAGTATATAATCGCACATCTGGGCATTTTTCCTTCTATGCAAAGTGCACAACCAGGTGCATTGCTCAAAAGTTCTGCCCACTGGGGAGATTTCCTTTCATGGCTGTTCTTCAGGGATGTCCTAGAAAAGGGGCTGTTGTGCTGCAGCTGTCCACTTTTGGGTGGTGCCTTCATATCATGTAGAACCATCTGTGAACCAGTCCCTAGCCTTCTCTACCTCTGTCAACTGATCGTAAAGAACTCCCCATGAGGCTGTCAGTGCAGGCTGGAAGAGAGAAGGCAGGGTGGCTGGAGTGGCGACCATGGGCATTTGAGCCACTTCCTTATGTAACTTACTTGTGCCTTCAGGACCTACTCAAGTCTGATCATGTATATACCACTTCCATTTGATGATGGAATGCTGCTGTGCATGACCCACTTTATGGCTTGATGGGCCATAAAGCACCCAGTTCATGAGAGGCAGTTCAGGTCACATGGTGACTTGATGGCCCATAGTCAAACATTCGGTTTCCAGCAAAGCCCAGCAGCAGGCCAAGAGTTGTCTCTCGAAAGGAGAGTAGTTATTTGCAGAAGATGGCAGGGCCTTGCTCCAAAATCCTAGAAGTCTTTACTGTGATTCACCTATGGGGGTCTGCCAAAGGCTCCAAACAGCAGCCCTATCTGCCACTGACACCTCAAGCACCATTGAATCTGCTGGGTCATATGGCCCAAATGACAGAGTAGCTTGCAAAGCAGCCTGGACCTGTTGCAGAGCCTTCTCCTGTTCTGTACCCTACTCAAAACTGGCAGCCTTTCGGGTCACTTGATAAATGGGCTGGAGTAACACATCCAAATGAGGAATGTGTTGCCTCCAAAATCCAAACAGGCCCACTAGGCATTGTGGCTCTTTCTTGGCTGTAGAAGGGGCCAAATGCAGCAACTTATCCTTCACTTTAGAAGGAATATTTTGACAGGCCCCACACCCCTGAACCCCTGGAAATTTTAGTGAGGTAGAAAGTCCCTGAATTTTAATCGAATTTATTTCTCATCCTCTGGCATGCAAATGTCTCACCAATAAGTCCAGTGTGTTTGCTACTTCTTGCTCACTGGATTCAATCAGCATAATATCATCAATGTAATGGACCACTGTGATACCTTGCAGAAATGAAAAGCGATCAAGTTCTCTCCAAGTAAGATTATTACACAAAGTCGGAGAGTTGACGCATCCCAAAGGTAGGACAGTCAAGGTATATTGCAGGCCTTGCCAGCTGAAGGCAAATTGCTTCTGGTGGGCCTCATGTACAGGAATGGAGAAAAAGGCATTTTCCAAGTCAACGGCTGCATACTAGGTACCAAGAGATGTGTTAATTTGCTCAAGCAATGAAACCACATATAGTACAGCAGCTGCAATTGGAGTCACCACTTGGTTAAGCTTATAATAATCCACTGTCATTCTCCAAGATCCATCTGTCTTCTGCAAAGGCAAAATGGGAGAGTTGAATGGGAATATGGTAGAAATCTTTCAAGTCCTTGATGGTGACACTAATCTCTGCAATCCCTCCAGGGGTGTGATATTGTTTTTGATTTACTATTTTTCTAGGTAGAGGCAGCTCTAATGGCTTCCATTTGGCTTTTCCTACCATAGTAGCCCTCACCCTACCAATGAGGGAGCTAATGTGGGGGTTCTGCCAGCTGCTAAGTATGTCTGTGCCAATTATGTATTCTGGCATTGGAAAAATGACCACAGGATGAGTCTGGGGACCCACTGGACTCACTGTAAGCCAGACCTGAGCTAAAAGTCCATTAATTACCTGATCTCCATAAGCCCCTACTTTAACTGGAGGACCACAATGACATTTTGGGTCCTCTGGAATCAATGTCAGCTCAGAGCCAGTGTTCAGTAGTCCCCGAAATGTGTGATCATTTCTGTTTCCCCAATGCACAATTACCTGGGTAAAAGGCTGGAGGTCTGCTTGGGGAAGGATGGGAGAAAGATTAATGGCATAAGTTGTCGGTAGTGTAATGGGGTCCTTCTTTAAGGGGACCCGACCTCCCCTTTGTTCAAGAGGTTCTGGGTCTGTAAACTGGCTCAAGTCTAGAAATTGATTGAGGGGCCATAATTCTCTGTTTTTATGATTCTAATTAGTCTTTTGTCCATTTGACCAGGAAGATTTCTCCTTATATAAATTCAGTAGGAATGCAGTAGGCTTCCTATCAATTTCACTTCTAGGAACACCGTGATTAATTAGCCAATGCCAGCGCTCTACATGAGTCAGACTATTCTGATTGCTGTTTTGCCTCTGATGTCCATTATGGTAGCTATGCCCACCTTATCTTTGATGGCTGAGTGCCGCCACTTGGTCCCTGCCAGACTTGGGATCCAATCATTCCCATTGTATTTAAATTTAGTTGTGAATGACTGCAGTTGCCACTGTTAGATCTGACATGTAGAGAAGAGCAATTACAGAGTTCTTCATAGATGTGGGTGCTGCCTTCACAAACCTATTTTGCAAAGCACTGGTCAAGGGTATATCTTCCAAACCCTCGCAGCTGGGACGAATAGGTCTAAAATGAATAATCCACTCCACCATTTCCAACCTCCTTAGGCCTTTGGATTCCTTTCTCTACATTAAACCAAGGGAGATGAGGCATTTCCAGCTTGCTCACAGTGGGCCATCTTTTAATCCATATTTCAGCTAAGCAAGCAAATAAACTATTAGAACATTTTTTAACTCTCTGAGCTGCAACATTAAAAGCAGAGTCCTTACTTAGTAGGCCCAAATCAGTAAATTCAGTCTGATCTAACTCTATGTTTCTTCCACTATTAGCCCACATCCTTAATATCATTCTCATGCCTGTTCTCCAGATTTCTGATTATATAAATTCGAAAACTCAAGCAGTTCTTTTCAACTGTAGTGTGACCCTCATGGGTCACACTCTGAACTTCACCTCTAGGGGCCTGCTGGGACTTTAGTTATAGATCTAGAAGCAAACAGGTGTGTTGAGGGTGGTTCCTTAGGAGAATAAACATTATCTTGCCTGGCAACTGCCTCAGGGGAGGCCATTACTGTTGCCTCACGCAGGACAGGGTTTATCTTCTCAGACAAAGGTGGAAAGGCTGATGGCAGCATGGGTTGGGGAGAGGATGTTGCCACTACTGGGGATGGGGAAGCTGCTGCTTCTGGGGAAAAAAGGCTTATCAGAGTTTACAAGCTCAGTGTCCCCAGTTTTATCAGGCTGCTCCTGCGTCATCCCCATTCCAAGTTGCAGGGTCCCATTCTTTTCCAGTCAACACCCTCACTTCAAACAGTAGATATCTGGTGAGGCTGTGCATGCACCTTTCATTGCAGGTCAGCCACTTGCATAATAAGAGCTTGTGTCTGTTCTTCTACAATTTCAGCTCTTTCTCTACAGGAGATAAGACTCTCCCTCAGGGCAATCTTAGCAGATTTGAAGCTCAGTATCTGCCTCTGAAGCTGGGAGTTAGAATCCGAGTTAATCATTTTCTTTCATCACTTTGGTCCCAGTGAATTTAGGAGCAATCAACCAACTTCATTATATTCCTTAGTTCTCCACATAAGTCAAAGTTATTGTATGTAGAGTCACTGATACCCTTGCCTCTTATGAGAAGTGAATCAGGAGTGTCAAATTCATTTATTTTGCATAACTCTCTAAACAGTTCATGCCAAGGACTATCAGTGTTCTCTGTACTATTAGAAGTAGAGTCCTTAGCATATTTTGATCTAATCATATTAAGCAAAACCAATGAAAGAACTCCATCTTTAATATTCTGTTCCTCTAGAACCACTCCCAATACCAAAAGCTGTATTAATCAGGGTTCTCTAGAGGAAAAGTACTAATAGGATATATATGTATATATGAGAGTTTATTAAGTAGTATTAACTCACACGATCACAAGCTCCCACAATAGTCCATTTGCAAACTGAGAAGCAAGGAAGCCAGTTTGAGTCCCGAAGTCGAAGAACTTGGAGTCCGATGCTTGAGGTCAGGAAGCATCCAGCATGGGAGAAAGATGTAGGCTGGGAGGCTAAGCCAGTCTAGCCTTTTCACATTTTTTTTTTTCTGTCTGCTTTATATTTTGGCAGCACTGGCAGCTGATTAGATGGTGCCCACCCAGATTAAGGGTGGGTCTGCCTTCCCCAGCCCACTGACTCAAATGTTAATCTCCTTTGGGCACACCCTCACAGACACACACAGGATCAATACATTGCATTCTTCAATCAAGTTGACATTTAGTATTAACCATCACATTCCCCTTCTACCACAGTCTTAAGTTTCCTGAGGCCTCCCCAGCCTCGTGGAGCTGTGAGTCAATTAAACCTCTTTCCTTCATAATTTACTCAGTCTTGGGTAGTTCTTTATAGCAGCATGAGAATGGACTAATACCTCACTTCTGGTACCAAAATCAGTATTAGGGTTCTCTCTCTCTATATATATATCTCCTATTAGTTCATATATATATATATCCTATTAGTTCATATATATATATCCTATTAGTATATGTATGTGTGTGTGTGTGTGTGTGTGTGTGTATATATAGGAATTTATTAAGGAGTATTGACTCACACAATCACAAGGTGAAGTCCCACAATAGGCCATTTGCATACTGAGAAGCAAGGAAGCCAGTCCAAGTCCCAAAACCTCAAAAGTAGGGAAGCCAACAGTGCAGGCTTCAGTCTGTGGCCAAAGGCCTGAGAGCCCCTGGCAAACCACTGCTGTAAGTCCAAGAGTGCAAAGGCTGAAGAACTTGGAGTCTGATGTTTGAGGGCAGAAAGCATGCAATATGGGAGAAAGACGGAGGCTGGAAGACTCAGCCAGTCTAGTCTTTCAAGTTCCTCTGCCTGCTTTTTTCTAGCTGCACTGGCAGCTGATTAGATGGTGCCCACCCAGATTGCAGGTGGGTTTGCCTCTCCTAGTCCACTGACTCAAATGTTTATCTCCTTTGGCAACACCCTCACAGACATACCCAGGAACAATACTTTGCATCCTTCGATTCAATCAAGTTGACACTCAATATTATCCATCATAGGCACCCTGGGCTATAATTGTTGAACCTATTGTTTCTATATTAAATAGAATAAGAAAATGATTACATTAAAGGTAAGTTATTATATTGAAAGAACTTGGAATTAGAATCAGTTTAATTGCCTACTACCTAATTTTCTAACTACATAACAATGGAAAATATCTCTAAGCTTTTTTTCTTCTTTTTTTAAAAATCTCCAATGAAGTAGGGCTAATGCCATCTCTCTTACATTGTTGAGAGGAATAATGTAATTAATGTACTTAAAAAGTTAACATGTAGCTTCTGAAGTTCAGCAATGTAATCTATTTGTCTCCCTTTCTATTACAGTTTTCTGTCTTCTCAGTTGATACTTCCTATGAAAGAGTATCTATTACTGCCAGGTTTTCCCATGGTTCTGTCTCATCTCCAGTGCCAGCGTTCTTCTTCTGCCACCTTTGAGATCAAAGAAGCATGCTGGTCTGCCAAAATACCTTTGTGGGCCAGGAAACTACTCAGCTTGGAAAACAGGCAAGTTCTTTTCAGTACTTGCCATTTCTTTTCTAGTTCCCTCTTGTATAACTGTCTCTCCTGTTTCAGGCCATGGTGTCTGAAATCTCAACTGAAAAGTTTCGTTCTGATAAATAATTATCTTTTTAGTATGGGATAATAAAATATGTGCCTTTGGGGAAAATATTTTCCAACCCTCTAAAATGTTCTAGAGGGTGGGTTCCCAGAGATTGAGGTTTTTAAGTCAGAAAGACAGTTTTTGATACTAAGGATTTCCTGGAGACCTCAAATCTCAAAACAGAGGTGGTTGCCACTCTTTACCCAAAAGGCTAGCTCATCATTCAGCAGTTATCAGCCGGTATATCATATGTTTATAAGCATATCAACTAAATGTGGCCACTAGTCTTTCACTGGAATATGTCCCAGATATTGGGACTGCAGAATATATTTTACAATAATAGGAATACAACAGTGGGAGTATGATGGAGACTCTCCTCCACTGCACCATATTTCTTGGGCACTTGGTATATATCCCATGTAATTTAAAGTCACTTTTATGTAACAGTGAATCATTGACAATCACTGAATGTGAATGCTTTGAGTTTGGGTTTCATATTCTTTATCTCTGTGGAATGGGTGGAACTGTATACCACTGGTCCTGTGTAGCAGTGTCAGATTACATCAAATAAAGACATTTTCACAAAATTCTCAAAACTTTGATGATAAATTGGTAATTAAAATATTTCATATAGTAAAACTGGCATTTCACTTGGAACATTTTGTGGTGATTATACTTCCTTTCCAGAACAAAAGTGCATGAGAATTTTTAGAGCAGCAGAGAAGTGCCCTGGTACAATGATACAGCAGTCTGTGGCCGGTAGACTTTCCCACATAATACCAAATGGTAGCCAACTATAATAGATAGGGTAGGAGAGCTACAATGACAGGCCTCACAGACTCATCAAAACCCACTTCAAGCAGCCTGCTGTCGTCAGGATCTGTTGGCCAAGTATATCACCATGGGACTCAAGAGACTCTGAGGAGTCATTGCTGATGTTACATATAGTGTCCATATGAACACCACCAAATGTTTGTTTCTTCGTGCTTTTTTTGGTGGAATGCAATTCCTAACCTTTGCAAGTGTCAGCTCTAAGGCACTAGTGAAAAGAACCACATTTTTATATAAAAAAGAAGTTTTATATCTTTAAGAACTTAGACAAGTTTTTGGTTGTGAGCACAGAATTTTTACACCTTAAAGCATCAAACATATTATCTCAGCCTGAAAATATTCAAGGCCAAGAATCACCTTGCTGTAACAGAACTTTAGTACAATCTCTGTAGATTGAATTTTTATAAAAATCTATATTATTGGCACTACCAGAATGAATTAACTGTGAAATTAGTTCTTGTAAGAGTAGCCTTATTGGATGGAATTATTTTGGTTGTGTTTATTTAATTAGAGGATAATGTCTGACAAATGTAATACATTTAGGTTTAATATTATTTATTTTTATGACAATAATTAGCCAAGATATTGCCTACTACTCCATTCCCCAACTAGCCACTTCTTGTGGGAATTTCTCATTTGGGATAATAAGAATATATCAGGACTGAGGAGAAGTCATATCGTTATTTCCAAGACATGCAATATCTGGACAGGTGGGAGGTGGGGAAGCGAACATTTTGGGGATAGAGCCGGCTAATTTCCATCACTAGCAAATGAAACCTAGAAGGTGGTCAATAGCTGTTCCTTCTGTGATTTCAGCACCTTTATCCCCCGATATAATGGATCCTAAGTTATTTATTGGAAACTTCTAGGAGTATTTTGTGTGTACTCCTTAGCATATACTTCTTCCAATGACAGCATAGACGGCATAACCCCCAGTATTTTTCCTTCCTTCCTTCCTTCCTTCCTACCTTTCTTTTCTTTCTTTCTTTCTCTCTCTCTTTCTCTCTTTCTTTCTTTCTTTCTTTCTTTCTTTCTTTCTTTCTTTCTTTCTTTCTTTCTTTCTTTCTTTCTTTCTTTCTTTCTTTCTTTCTTTCTTTCTTTCTTTCTTTCTTTCTCTCCTTGCTTTCTTTCTTTCTTTCCTTCTCTCTCTTTCCTTCCTTCCTTCCTTCCTTCCTTCCTTCCTTCCTTCCTTCCTTCCCTCCTTCCTTCCCTCCTTCCCTCCTTCCCTCCTTCCTTCCTTCCTTCCTTCCTTCCTTCCTTCCTTCCTTCCTTCCTTCCTTCCTTCCTTCCTTCCTTCTTTCCTTCTCTTTCTCTCTTTCTTTCCTTCCTTCCTTCCTTCTCTCTCTCTCTCTCTTTCTTTCTTTCTTTCTCTCTTTTTCTTTCCTTCCTTCCTTCCTTCCTTCCTTTCCTTTCTTTCTTCTTTCTTTCCCTCCCTCCCTCCCTCCCTCCCTCCCTCCCTCCCTCCCTCCCTTCCTTCCTTCCTTCCTTCCTTCCTTCCTTCCTTCCTTCCTTCCTTCCTTCCTTCCTTCCTTCCTTCCTTCCTTCCCTTTCTTCTTTCTTCCTCTCTCTTTTTCTTTTTTTCTTTCTTTCTTCTTCTTCTTTTTTTTTGATTTGACCTCTTTCTTGTGATCTGCCCTCTGGCATTTGGGTAACCATATTCATTGGATTTCCCTGTCTTTCATTGATATTCTGAAGTCCTTTAAGGGTCAAAATCATATTTGTTTTCTCCAGTGTCCTCAGAATTCCCAATTCCATTCTGTATTGTTAACAAGCAGGAAGAAAACATGCTCTCGTTTTTAGCTTTACACTTTCCCACGTGGGTAGCAAAGCAGTCTTGCTTGTGCCCCTATGCTGCTCCTACTACTGATGCTCTGTAGCTGAAAGAAACTTGTTTGCCTGACCACTTTATTACTTTGGGCTAACTACTCCCAGAAGGTGTACCATTTCTTCGTCTCAACAGGTTTCTAGTGGGTGTCTTGCCATGGATAGAGCTGTAACTGTCTTGGACTCAAGTTACTTCCACCACCAACCTCTGTCTTGCTAGCTTCTCTTCCCCCTCACCCCTGATAAGTCAGTGTGAATTGAATTTCCAAAATTAGGAAGCCCTATTGGGTGAAATCAGCTTTTTATTGTCAAGGTCAAAGCCATTTCAATCAGGTGGGGGTGCAATACCCATTTAATGTCAAAGATTCTTGAGTGCTCACTAAGAGAGCAGGTTAAAGACACTACTAAGCAAAAAGGCAGATGGATCAGGGTTTGACTTGCAGCAAAATTACTGCTGGGTGAGCTAGGGCTATGTTTGGATGGGCCAGGGGCTAGTAGAGTTGGGAAGGTCCAAGAAGTAGGAGAAACATAAAGCATTAATTTGCTTTCTTGGGTAGTGATGGTGGGTAGACCTTTTTCATAAGGCACTAGAAGTAATCTAAAATGATTCTTCCAGAGATGGAGGTAAGAAAATTAGAAAACTGTAGATAAAAATATCAGCATACCATATGTTAAATTGTTTCCTTCTACATGCTATAAACAAGTCAAATAAATAAAAAACTTCAAATATATATTAATTTTACTTAAAATATTCCATATTTGGGCTGTCTATGTTAAAGGAAAATATCAGGGTCATGGGAATTAACAAATTAGGTCATATTTGGCTCACAGTAAATATATTTTCAGTACTCATAAGGCTCAGGAGGGCAAAAATTTCAAGCTAAATGGGACAGGTATGAAATGAAAATAAAGTGAAGTTATTTTTCTTATTGTCTTCCAAAGGCTGTTTTTTTTTTGACCGTTAAAGCATTTTTATCCTGCTTATATTGAATTGTTCAAGAGAACAAAGGAATATGGCAAAGATCAACATCCTAGGATGTGCTTCCTTTTGGATAAGCCTCCTTAGTGAAGCCAGGCATCACACTCTCCAAACCCAATGTTCTAGGCTTCCTCAAGGTTTTCCTTAAGGGTGTGTGCATACATTCTTGTTGATTGTTTTTACTCTTCCGAACCTGTTCCCCCATTTAGGAAATGAGAGAATAGGCCTAAGCTAGTGCTCTTCAGCTCTGGCTGTATTTCAGGATTTCCTGTGGACTAAAAAATATGCTGTTGCCCGAATTCCCTTTTGAGAGGCTCTAACTGGGAGTTCTGAGGAGGGACCTTGAAGTTTGTATTTTACTAGGTGATTCTAATGTGTTGGAAAGGTCTAAGACAAACTGACTAAATAGTCTCTTACCCCTTTAAAAGATCAAAATGGATTTGGCTTGGGAACAAGAAATTAGGGCCACCTGTGAAGACTACTTTGAATTTTTTTGCAGGAATTCGCCAGTGAGAATGAGATTAGAGGAGTTTGCTTTTCTGACCCGGTAACCATTATTGATTCAAAGATTTTCACTTAGTCCAGCTCAACGGCCAGGTCAACATTACCATTTCATGACCTGCCACTCCTGGCACAAAGTCTTTGATTTATGCTTGTTCGTACGAATAAAACAGGTGCCCTTTGCTTACAAATAAAGGAGGAGTTTTCTATTAACATAAAGTGGTTTAGAGTTGCAAAGGGAGAGCTGCCATTGCTAATGTCAAGATATGAATTCTCAGCCTTCTTTCAATGCTCACATGGTATTACTGATTAAAAATGGCGTTATGACTAGGGTTTGGGATGTGGGCGAAGAGAGTATGTGTCTTCCCTTCATCTGCTTTTTCAGCACTAATTTGTGAAAAAAAAAAAAAACCCAACCAAAAAACAAAACCTACTTGCATTGGGTGAATGTGTTCAGTTGGTGGCAGCAGAGTTCTGTTACAGAAAATTCTTTGAGGCCCTGGTCTTAGATATTTTGAAGACAGCCAGAGGGAACAAAACAGTATGTATAATAACATCCATGTTTTCTGTTAACCTGCAGAGGTATAAATTTATTGCGTGTGCTTGGAAAGGAGAAAAATGCATAAAAGGAAGATTTCTTGCTGCCTCTGTCTAAATGCAATCTCCTAAATATGTTCTTTGTTTCCAAATCTAGAAGTAGTGTAGGTATCAGCTTCAGGTAGAGGATTTAGACAGGTCACGAGCCAGAAAGATGGGCCTCTGAAGATTTATTGTTGGTTGTCATGTAAATTTATTAAAATGGGAGCTTTGGTCTTGAAATACATCCAGACAAGATTAATGATTTAGCATCTGGGGAAATCAAGTATTTGATGCAATAAATGGATAAGGAAAGTTTCACAATTTCATATTGGCAGAGATACAAATTCAGTATTTAAAAAGCTATTTTAGGATTTTAGCTTAATGGGAAATGTAATAAGTGCCAAAGAACATTAGGTGGTATCTGACTAATATATACACTAGCAGAGTTTGTCAGCAATAAACACGGAAAAAAAATGAACAAAGATGAAATGAATTGGAAAGCTAGCACTGTGGATAGAGACATTTCATGGTTTGTACTCACAGTTTTCTACCTATACCCTGACGGTGAATTAATCTGTAAAATTTGGTGTTAATTTAGGGGCACATGGATAATTGAACCCTAAACTGGCCCATAGATTGGTTTGCAGTTGTACTACTAACTTTAAGTGATTATCATGCAAAATGATTCATGCTTTTGGGAACACGGTTACCAATACTGACACTACTATTGTGAGGTGTGGAGGAGAAGACAAATGTAAATGGAAAAAAATAGAGACTCAGGGAGGGGTTTTGGCAAAACTGCTTATATGTTATAAGAATGCTGACCTCCAAAGAGAGTGTCATCTAGGAAAATGGTTAAAATGTGACCACATTCGAAGTTAACAATTTAGGCAGTGAAAATAAATGGCCTGATATGATGCTTTTGTTCTAATGTTAAGCATTAGAACATAAGGTGATTACTAATATTTCTAAATTCACATTCAGAATTGCAATCCTTTTAAATATTGTTTTTACACTGTTTTGATTATATAAACATTTTTTGGAAATAGTTTTGAATTTTGCTTTTAAAATAATTTTTACCTAGTTTGCTAATTATTTTTTGTTAAAGTCGATTAGAACCTTCCAAATGTTAGATGGTTATTTCAAAATTTTGAAATACTTGAGTGTGGAAATGGCAACTTTTAAGTTATCCAGCATGAGCTTAAGTCAAATAGACACCATCAAAAGTGAACATTCTAGGTTAACATTTCAAAGTAGTTTGGAATGTAACCATGTAAATCCCATTTAAAGTAATATGATTTCCCAAACTTGAAATGTTATTTCATGTGCACAGTTTTGAAAATATGTCCTAAAAATGTCTCTCTGTGTTCCTGTCATCAGAATGTCAGTCAGATCAAAGTTTGTTTCTTCTTCATCTTTCAATTTTGAAAATACAGAAAGGCAACATAATACTGTGAGCATAAACTTTTCACTCATGGGGAATTTATGGCTGGTTATTAGAAGAAAACATTGTAAGAAATTTTATAAATGAAATGTCTCATTTTATTATAGCTGATTCTAAAAAGAACACACTGCATATAATTTCCCATTTAAACCCAGAAATTAATTATTTTATATACTTGTTGAAATTGATGTGAGTAGTTACCTAGTTTCAGGGTGAACTTTTAGAAATTGACTCTCACCAATATGAACTTAAGCCAAGTAGATGCCATTAACAGTGAACATTCTGGGTTAAAATTTCAAAGTAGATTGGAAAGTGGACTTACCTTAGGAAATTCTGGTTTAGGTGACCCTGATGCCTGCATTAAAAACAACAGCAGCAACAACAACAACAACAACAACATAGGTGATTCTGATGATCACCAGGATTGAAAACCACTGGACCATTGCTTTGAGAGATGGTGCCAGGGCCAGAGACAAAGGTCCACTATCCATTGGTTGATATCCATTCTTCTGTGGAGAATCCTGCTGGTGAGTTCCTATGACAACATTGAAATGGTAATCTCTGGGAGTTAAGGTTGCAAACAGGTAAGAACATTTTTTTCTACATTTTTATTCCACATACTCCTGCTCTCCTAACCTCCACCCATAGCATTGGCTAACTTATCTATTTTGCCTTGCCTCTTCCCATCTGAATATTTGCAAGCAAACATGTAACAATGGCTTTAAGTGGTGCTAACTGGCTTGAGAGAGTCAACTGTAAAATTTTCAGAAATTTGGTGAAGTAGTTGTTAAACACAATCATTATATATATTTATGTATTTATTTTTTGAAATGGAGTTTCCCTCTTGTTGCCCAGGCTGGAGTGCAACGGTGTGATCTCAGTTCATAGTAACCTCCGCCTCCTGGGTTCAAGCGATTTTCCTGCCTCAGCCTCCCTAGTAGCTGGGATTACAGGCACATGCCACCACGCCCAGCTAATTTTGCATTTTTAGTAGAGACAGTGTTTCTCTATGTTGGTCAGACTGGTCTTGAATTCCCGACCTCTGGTGAACTGCCTGCCTCAGCCTCCCAAAGTGCTGGGATTACAGGCATGAGCCACCACCCCTGGCCAACACAATCATTATTAAAAATTAAATTATATAAACACAATTAATTTATATTAATATAAAATAACTCAATATTCAAAATTTATTACTTCCTAATTCCTTTACCACTTTAAACTATTATCTCTGCTCTTCAGGTTATATATCAATTATCTGGTGAAAGAGACACTTCTTTGCATCTCTTCCAAACTTGGCCCTCAGAGACTTCATGTTGGTAACTTAAAATCGGCCAGGTGGGAGTCTTTATACTACAGCAATCAGCAAATGGTGCAAATCAGGGCTTGATTTAACGTTTTGTTGATTGCCTACATTTTAGAAGTGATGGAGAAAATGTTAAATGCTGAATAAACTTAAAGTGTGTCCTGTCTGTGGCTATGATATTGTGAATAGCATAAAAAACATGAAGACATTTCTGCCAGTATTTACAAACTGTTATCTAATTTAGCAAAGAAGTCACTCACTTTATTGACGAATGAGTGAATTTCCAGCACATGGCTTATTTCACTTTCAGCTTATTCCTTAATGTAAACAAAATTATCAACCAACATTTTGTCATAACTACACTCATTTCTTAATGATGTGAGTGATTTCTGTGCTGAATTGGATAGTAATCAAGCATATATTCATAGTCTGATTTTGTGACACTATTGTTGGCATATAATTATAAAAACTGATAGTGGATTTTTAAGAAATAGCAAGTCACACTGAAGTTAAATGTATATGAAGTTTACAATAAAGAATATTATATATTTATTATTTTGTGAATTGTAGGTTACATGTTTTACATCAGCAGAATTTCTAATAAACATATGTGTACATGTGTATATATATATATATGTATATGAGAGATATATATGCATACATCTTTTCCTGGAGATGTGGTTAATTTACAAGCTCATCACTGCATACAGTTCTTGAAGTGAAGTTGGAAGCCATTTAGTCTAAACTTTCTGTATTCAGATATTGACTAGATGAAAACTTAAAACTGCTCAACCCAGTTAAATTTATGCAAAGGTTAATAGGTAGCTGCTAGTGTATGATTTCCCTTCCAAAATGTTTATTTCCATTGCCCATGCATTAAATTCTACTTTAGCGATTTATTAGTCTGAGTTCTAAGACTTTTTGATCTTGTAAGTAGTGATTACCAAATGGGAGTCTGCTTATTGGGAATACTGGAGAAAATACAGTTTTCTAACAACACCTCCTCCCATCCAAACTTGCTAAATTGTATAAAAGAATCTATCTTTTTAATGTTTCCCAGACTAGGGTTTGGAGACCATTTCTTGAATCTTGTGTTAAATATAAATAGCCCCAGAGAAGAAATCATGTAACTCAGCGACTGCCCTAGTTAGATAGGATTAACAGATAGTAGAGATCAAGACCATGTGGACACAACCCTTCTTCCCCACCTCCCCCAGGCTTTTAAAGCTGAGTGGAATAATGAATTCTGGTAAAAGGCATGCCAAGCTAACTGCAAATGGAAATTCTCTAGACAATCACATTTAACTATCTGGAAAAATATTAGAAAGGAGTCTTTCCTATTCCCTTGGCTTTTTTGCTCAGGCAGGAAATATGCTGTGTCTTCAAGTGAAGTGTTATGAAAATCAGGGATTGTTCATCCGTTTTGTGTGGGCCAGCTATATGGCTTCCCAGCATGCATGCCCATCTGTCCTGCAATAAAACCTTTAATTTTTTATGCCTGTAGTTTTTACAAAACTCTTGGCAGAAAATGGAATGAACATGATTCTGTATATCTGGTTGGTCATTTTGGGCCTATATTGCTCTTTTCTGAGACAGGTACAGAGTCTTCTAAAGGGCTTACCAGGTTTCCAATCTAAATCAATGAGAACATTCTTTTTTCTAACCCAACACATCCAGTTTGCGCCGAAATCAGCAGGTTTTCCTATCAACCTTACAGTTAACATATATTTGCTTTTCTTCCAAGGAGAAGGTGAAGTTTGCTAAAACTAACAGGTAGAAAGTTTTTCCAACTTTTACTTTTTAGGCATGGGTTTGGAGTTTGTAAAGAAAGGTTTTGTATGATTTATTGTATTGAAAAATGCTAAGGGAGTAGGTTTTATGTGTTCTCACCCCAAATATGATAACTGTGTGAGATAATGCATATGTTCATTAGCTCAATTTAGCCAATCCACCATATATACATATTTCAAAATATGTTGTACACAATCAATGCATATATAATTGTTATTTGTCAATTAAAAATTGAAAAGAAAAGAAAAAGGCTTTGTTCAAACATCTACTCAGTGGTGGGTAAATAATTCAAACGTATATTTCTAATTTCTTGATTGGTTGGGTGTGTAAGTGTAAAGTAACAATTTTAAGGATAGAAACTGACACAAAACTGTGTGTCATGACAATATCTCCTTTCTTACCAGTTAAAGAAAAACTGGACATATTTGCTGACACATACATTTTTCTTTTGAATTTTTAGCTATGAGTTTGACATAGTTATTTTGGCTAAATTTTCTTGCCAATTTTGTGCTTTTCTCTGAAACAATTATTTATTTATTTTAGTTTCTTAACTCTCAGAGCATAGGGACTATAATTGTTCATACTGTTTTATGTACAGGGTGACCATAGCATGTGGAAATACAGATATTATTATTTTAATGTATATTACAATGAGTTGCCCATAAACCATTTATTCTGTATTTGTGTTTCCTGATTCAGTGGTCACCCTTTATAACCTAGAGTAAGTCATGTGGGGACTAGATATGGCTAAAAGCAAGAACAAGGTGTCTGCCCCCATCTCCCATCAGCTATCATTCATTTGGGGCAGGTAGTGGTCTTATATAAATGATCTGGAGTCACATCATCTGTGGACTTAATTTAGGAAAAATTTGTAGAATATATCACCTCAAGCATTTATAATTTTTCTGTGTTATAAACAATCCAATTATACTTTTAATTATTTTTAAATGTACAATACATTATTGTTGACTGTAGTCACTCTGATGTGCTATAAGTACTAGATCTTAGTCAT
Source organism: Chlorocebus sabaeus (assembly GCF_047675955.1). NCBI lineage: Eukaryota > Metazoa > Chordata > Mammalia > Primates > Cercopithecidae > Chlorocebus > Chlorocebus sabaeus. Next base: position 21,238,450 of record NC_132927.1, on the reverse strand, counting down.
TCTACCTAACTATATTTTTGTACCTGTTAGCCATCCCCACCTTCCCCTACCCCATCCTTCCCAGCCTCTGGTAACTGTCCTTCTACTGTCTATCTCCATTAGTTCAATTGTCTTAATTTTTAGCTTCCACAAATAAGTGAGAATGTGCGATGTTTGTCTTTCTGTGCCTGGCTTATTTCACTTAATATAATGACTCCAGTTCCATCCATGTTGCTGCAAATGACAGGATCTCATTCTTTTATATGGCTGAATAGTACTCCGTGGTTTGCATGTACCACATTTTCTTTATCCATTCATCTGTTGATGGACACTTAGGTTGCTTCCAAATCTTGGCTATCATGACTAGTGCTACAGTAAACATAGGAGTTCAGATATTGCTTTGACATACTGATGTCCTTTCTTTTGGCAATATACCTAGCAGTGGATTGCTGGATTGTATGGTAGTTCTATTTTTAGTTTTTTGAGGAATCTCCATGCTGTTCTCCATAGTGGTTGTACTAATTTACATTCCCTTCAACAGTGCGTGAGGGTTCTCTTTCCTCTACCTCCTCACCAGCATTTGTTATTGCCTGCTTTTTTTGTATATAAGCCATTTTTTACTAAGGTGAGTGACATCTCATTGTAGTCTTGATTTGCATTTCTCTGATCATCGATGATGATGAGCACCTTTTTATATGTCTATTATTTGTATATCTTCTTTTGAGAAATGTCTATTCAGATCTTTTGCCCATTTTAAAATCAAATTATTAGATTTTTTCCTATTTAATTGTTTAAGCTCCTTATATATTCTGGTTATTAATTCCTTGTCAGATGGATAGTTTGCAAGTATTTTCTCCCCATTTGTGGGGTTTCTCTTCACATTGTTGATTGTTTCCTTTGCTGTGCAGAAGCTTTTTGACTTAATGTGATCCCATTTGTGCATTTTTGGTTCGGTTGCCTGTGCCTTTGGGGTATTACTTGATAAATCTTTGCCCAGACCAATGTCCCGGAGAGTTTCCTTAATGTTTTTGTTTAGTAGTTTCATAGTTTGAGGTCTTAGATTTAATCTTTAGTCCATTTTGATTTGATTTTTGTATATGGTGAGAGAGAGGGATCTAGCTTCATTCTTCTGCATATGGAAATGCAGTTTTCCTGGCACCATTTATTGAAGAGACTGTTCTTTCCCCAATGTTCTTGGCACCTTTGTTGAAAATGAGTTCACTGTTAATGTACAGATTTATCTCTGGGTTCCTTATTCTGTTCCATTCTTCTATATGTCTGTTTTCATCCCAGGACTATGCTGTTTTGGTTACTAGAGCTCTGTAATATAATTTGAGGTCAGATAATGTGATTCTTTCAGTTTTGTTCTTTTTGCTCAGCATAGATTTGCTTATTCTGTGTCTTTTGTGGTTTCATTGAGCTTCTGCAAAACAGCTAGTTTGAATTTTCTATCTGAAAGGTCACCTATCTCTGTAACTTTGAGATTGGTAATTGTACTTTATTTAGTTTGTTTGGCGAAGTCATGTTTTCTTGGATGGTCTTAATGCTTGTGATGTTTGTTGACGTCTGGGCATTAAAAGTTAAGTATTGTAGGTCTTTCCAGTGTGAGTTTGTTTGTATCTATACTTCTTGGGAAGGCTTTCTGAGTTTTCAAAAGGAATTGAGTGTTGTGATCTAAATTATTGGTCACTGAGGCCATATATTCATTAGTGGGCACCGCGAGCCCAGTAACATTATAGCTCTTTCAGACTTGTAGAGGTACTACTTTGGTGCACCTGGGTAAGATCCAAGAAAATTTCTCGGATTACCAGGCAGAGACTGTTGTTCTCTTCCCTTATTTTCCTCCAGAATACTGGAACCTCTCTCTTTGTGCTGAGCTGCCTGGAACTTGGGGAAGGATTACACAAGCACCCCTCTGGCCACCACCACCAGGACTATACCGGGTAAGACCTGAAATCAGTACAATGCTGGGTCTCGCCTGAGTCCCACAGTGACCACTGCCTGGCCCAACATCCAAGAGCTCTTCAGAGAGCAGGTGATGAATTCAGTCAGGCTTATGATGCCCTTCCCTTCAGGGCAGTGAGCCACACCCCAGCCCAGGGCAGGTCCACGAATGTCATCCAGGAGCCGGGGCCTGGAGTTGGAAACTTTAGGAATTTGCCTGCTACTCTATTTTACTGCAGCTGACCTGGCACCCAAGCCCCAAGAGAAAGTCCTTCTCACTCTTATCTTTCCTTTCCTCATGCAGAAGAAATCTCTCCCTGTGGCCACCACCACGTGACACCTATGGTGAGTACTGTTTGGGCTCCACTGATGTTCACTCAAGGTCCAAGGGCTTTTCAGTCAGCTTGTGGTGAATTCTTCCAGGCATGAGTCTTTCTCTTCAGGGCAGCAAGCTCTCCTGTGGCCCAGGCTGGGTCCATAAATGCCATATAGGAGCTAAGGTATGGAATTAAGGACCCCAGAACCATGCTTAATTTTCTAACCCCCTCTGGCCAAGCTGGTGCCTAAGCTGCAAGATAAAGTCCCCTTTATTCTTCCCTCTCCTTTCCTCAAGCAGAAGGAACTTCTCCTTGTGGCCATTAGAGCCGGGAATACAGTGGGTCACCTGTGAAGCCAGCACGGGCCTGGGTCTCATCCAAGGCCCGTGTGACCATTCCCTGGGTACCACTGTTGTTTATGCAAGGCCCGAGGGCTCTTCAGTCAGCAGGTGATAAATCCTGCCAAAACTGGGTCTTTCCCTTCAAGGCAGCAGGTTCCTCTTGCCCCAGGCTGTGTCTAGAAATGCTTCCTGGCTGGTAGGGCCTCAGGACTCTGCCTAGTGCCCCATTCTACCATGACTGAGCTGGTATCCAAGTTGCAAGACAAAGTCCTCTGTACTTTCCTCAAGGAGAATGAAGTCTCTCCCAGAGCTGCTACCTGGGATTAAAGGAGGAGTGATGCAAGCACTCCCTTACTGTCCTGGCTGGTGTCTCACTAGGTTGTGCACCCAAGTCTACTGGCTCTGAACCCAGCACAGCACCAAGACTTGCCCAGGAATTGCAGTCCTTGTGGCATGGGATGCCTTTCACATTTATTTAGGACCCCAGAGCACTTTAGCCTATGTGAGGGCGCTTGCCAAAACTCAGGTTCCAACCACTGGAGTGGATGATTCCTCTCAGTCTATGGCTGGTCTAAATGCTCCCTCTGTGGGCACTGGCTGAATTCTGCCCCATGTTGATTTCTGCTGACAGGGCAGTACTGAGTTCCAATGCAAAGTCCCGTAATCACTGCACTCTCCCTTCCTCAAGCACACAGATTCTGTCTCCACACCATGGGGTCACCGTTGCAGGATTGGGGAGGAGTGATGTCAGCAATTCAAGACTGCCTTTTCTACCCTCTTCAGTGTCTCTTTCCTTGATATGATGTTTAAACCAGGTACTCTGATTGCTTATCTGATTTTTGGTTCTTATGAAGGCTGCTTTCTTGTATGGATAGTTGTTTAATTTGGTGTTCTTTTTGGGAGGATGATTGCTGGAGAGTTTTCCATTTAGCTCTGCTTCTGCCTGTTACTATTGTCTCAATTTAAGCAACCTTAACATGAGGGGGTTAAGAAGAGAGAGCGAGAAGAGACAGAGAAATAATAGAAGTGATTTCATCATTCTATTCAGTGTGTCTATGACCTCAAAGTAAGTGTGAGAGGGAAGGTGTGAGCTGTTGTTCTTCCTCAGGTGCTCTCAGTTCTTTCATGCTTCTCATAGAATGAGATCATAATGTGAAATTGTGATTCAAACGTTCATCATTTATTGGATGTTAAACCAGAAGGTTTAATCTATGTCTGGAAGGAAAGATATGATTGACTTATTGAGAAATGGTGTATTGGTTTTGTATGTGGGTCTTTTAAGAGACTTTCAATAGCAATTTTGACCATATTTGACTTTTTGTCTTATGAAATATAAAAACCTAAAGCCTAACTAAGGAGGTAAGTCTACTATAGTTATTTTCATTTCTACCGCATAGATATACAGAACAGAGAACAGAGAGGCAAATTCACTTATTGACCTAGGTACTGGTGGTTATTGTAATTTGGCTAGAGAATCAAGAATGCAAATAAACTCCGATTTGTTGAGGTTACTTATAAATATAGATTTTTCTATCTTTATAATAAGTGTGAAATATTTTATTTAAGTGTTCAATAAGTTTTATTTATATTCTTACCTATGGTCTAAAATGTTCAGTATCCTGTGTTTATTTGTTAGTGTTTATACTCTTTTAGCTAGTCAATTACTTTTTAAACTTATGAGCTCATCTTTTATTCCATCGAGCTCATCTTCTTTCTTGGTTGTAAGTTGCAAAGATCCTGAGCCCAGATTGAGGATTGAATGAGTTCATGGGACAGGAAAAAAAAGACCAGTGTGGGGAAATGAAAGGAAATGAATGAAGAAATATCATGCATATATATTACAATGTAGTTGCAATGAATTGCCATCAATTAAGTGACCACATGATTAGTACCATTCACTGTCATTTAGACATATTAAGTGTAACCAGCAAAAAGAACCACATGAAGTCATGGAAAGGTTTTAAGTAGCAGATTGTCGTAGTTTGATTTATATCTTTAAAATTCACTCCTCCTGCATGGGGAAGAAAACTATAACAGCAAGGAGCTAGTTAGGCCACTGAGGTCATCCAGGCTACAGATGATGTGGCATATAGATCAGGGTAGTCATAGTGGAGAAGGAGAGAAGTAGATTGATTAGAGCATTCTTTGGAGCTACAACCAATTTCATAACGTCAAAGTAATTTATTTTATTTAAAAATTATTTTTAATTACAAAAATATATTTTGTGTGTAGTATTATAAAACATTATCTCAAAGTTGTTATAAGGATTAACTGAGCTAGTATGTGTGAACTCTCACAGTAAATGAATGGGCTTTTAAATACTTATTGTTTAAGTTGCTATTTGGGGGGAGAATTTGGCAGCAATAGATAGTAAGTGGTAAAACAGGAATTAGAAGCCAGATTTTTCTACCTGTTGAAGTGTATATGCTCTTTCCACTACCCATACTGCTTCTCCAATATTTATTTAAAGGCCAATATCTTACTCTAAGTATTTTCTCACATTGTAAGATATTTACTTAGAGTAAGATATATAGGATCAGCTTAGCTGTGTGACTCTGCCTCAGGATTTCTTATGAGGTTGCATTCGAGATAGTGACCAGGGGTACAGTAATCTGAAGGCTTGACTGGAGCTAGAAGAACTGCCTGCAAGCTGGATCACTCACGTAGCTCTTGGCAGGGGGCCTTAGTTTCTTACCACATTAACCTTTCCACAGGGCTGTGTTATAGACTGCATCTTTGTGTCCCCTTTAAATTTATATGTTGAAATACTAGCCCCAAATGTGACTCTATTTAGAGACAGGGCCTGGGAGGAGTTGAAAAAGGTTAAATGGAGTCTTAAGGATGGGTCCCTAATATGATCAGGCCGATGCTCTTATAAAAAGACGAAGAGACACCAGAGCTCTGTCTTTATGCCATGAAGGGACCTAGCAAGAAAGTGGCTGTCTGTAAGCCAGGAAAAGACCTCTCACCAGGAACTGATAGGTTAGCACCTTGCTCTTGAACTTCCCAGTCTCCAGAACTGTGAAAAACCAATTTCTGTTGTTTAAGTCACACAGCCTGTAGTGTGAGAGACCGAGCTGATTAATACAGGCTGCTTGAATATTTTCATGACATGGCAGTTAGTGTTCCTCAGAATGAGCCATCCAAGAAAGACAGAGAACAAGTAGGAAGGCTGTCTTTTATGATCCAGTTTCAGGAGACACAAACTGATACTTCTGCCCTATTCTAAGTCACTAAATCCACCTACACTTAAGGAGAAGAGAATTAGACCTCACCTTTGCAATGGATTTCACAATATTTTAAAACCATCACAAGGCCTTTATATTAACTTCTTTTTCCTTTATGAAATGGAGCCAGTAATACTGGCTCCATTTCATAAAAGAAAAGGAAGTTGTACACTGAAAAGTAAGTTAGGTAAAGTGTGCATTAATATCTAACTGGCTAGGTGCCTGTTCAATAAATAATAATTTCCTTCCTTGATAATTCAGAGATAATCTCAAAGCTAAGAGATGAATGCTAGGACAGTGTGGTTCTTTTGGGTGGCCTCTAAGTATGTCTTTTATCCTTCTTATATTCATTATAACAATACTTGTATCACACAGATGTATTTTAAACCTCACTTATCTAATTTAATTAAGTTCATACATTCATTTGTGACTTTATTATTATTTTTTCTCTTTGACCTGAAAATAAAAACTCTGCTTAGTAATTTTCTGGATATATGTCAGTGATATATTTTTTTAAATTTTCTATATATAGGAGTTGTAAGGAACAAAAATTTAAATAAAAATAATGTATCTCTAATACAAGTGAAGATCAGTACTATCTAAAAATAGAAAAGAAATTCATAATTAAAACAACATTTCTGACTGTAGCCTTATTATTTTAGCATGTTTCCAGCTGTGGGTGGCTCTACATGTCTTCAGGCATAATCACATATCAGTATGCATGCAGTGATTTTCTTAATGTCCATTAATTCTTGTATAAACTCTTTGCATAAATCTGTACCAATCAGGGTGTGATTAGAACCTTATTGTGCTGCAAAATCTAACTATACTGAAGTGAGATTCAGGAATAATTTTTAACTTTTACTAAATTATTTTTTGTTCTTGCTTTTAAAAGAAATTCTTTGAACTGCAGAATTTGAATGAGATGATAATGAATACCTTATGAAGTAGGAAGCTGTCCATATCAGGAAGCCATTGTACTGATTTTTTTTAGAGGTCAGCATTTATTGTTTGAAGGAAATATTTAGAATACTTTAAAAGTTGGAATAACTATAAAGTTTCAATAGTGTTTCTTTCAATGCTTGACATAATTATTTCATTTCTAGTAAGCAATTTTTAAAAATCTGGAGTAGAAAAACACACATTACACTGAAAAGAGGTACCCCAGATCTGTGGAAGGTCTCTCTTGTCCAGGATCTCAAGAGTAAAGTCAGGAATAAACACATAAGGCCATTGATATTTGGGTAACATTTACTAGGAAATACATAATAAGTGTAATGCACAAATGTCTAAAACCCAAGAGAAGAGAGAGTTTGGTTTTGATAAATGGCAAAGTTAAGAAAGATATCATAGTTTTTTTTGAAGAAATTGTATTGGTTTGTCTTAGAAGATAGAGCCAACTGCCTGAGTGACTAAATGATTGTTAATGTTAGTTTCCATTTGGGCAGGGTTTCTGCATATTAATTTCTAAGTCTGATCCTTTTGGATTTGCTTTGCGTTTCACCCTATATAATTAGCTTGATTGTAGTAACCACTTTACTATATGTGTATGTGTATCTATATGTTCACATATAGTAAATATATATATTAAAACATTCTGCTAAACACCTTAAATTTATACAATAAAGAGTAAAACAAACAAAAACTACTACCTATATGTTTTATCTGTCTAGCCTTGATGTCTTATCTGTCTCGCCTTTCTCCTGAGATCCTGACTCATGTATAACAACCACCTGTTTATCTCTATTAGGCTATCTCATAGACTATTCGAATTCAACATTTCCAGAACAACTCTTCATCTTGAGCCCCAGATTTTCCTGCCCCTAAATTGTTTAGCTCAGTGAAGTCAAAGCCATCATCCAACTTTTCATGTTGGAAATCTGGGCATTATGCCTGACGCTTTCCTGTTTTGTTACTTTCCCCTCTGCCCTTCCTCCTCCTTCACATACAAATTAATCACCTGATTCTATTTAGCTTATCTCCTAAATGTCTCTCTAGTCTGTCTCCTTGGCAGTCACCCTCTGGCCACTACTAGGATTAGGTTTATATTTTTTCTTTTAGTTGGTCATCTGGTTTCTCATAGTATCTTTTTCCAATTTTTCCTCTATTGTGATCAAAGTGATTTTGTTAAGTGCAAATCTGATCATGCTACTCTCATGCATAAGAATCATTGAAGCGGCTGGGCGCAGTGGCTCTACCTGTAATCCCAGCACTTTCGGAGGCCGAGACGGGTGGATCACGAGGTCAGGAGATTGAGACCATCCTGGCTAACACGGTGAAACCCTGTCTCTACTAAAAAATACAAAAAACTAGCCGGGCGAGGTGGTGGGCACCTGTAGTCCCAGCTACTCGGGAGGCTGAGGCAGGAGAATGGCGTGAACCCGGGAGGCGGAGCTTGCAGTGAGCTGAGATCCGGCCACTGCCCTCCAGCCTGGGCGACAGAGGGAGACTCCGTCTCAAAAAAAAAAAAAAAAAAAAGAATCACTGAGCCATGCACGCTCTCATGCTTCAGTGATTTCCATTTATTCCTCAGGTTAAAGGCCAATCTCTAGTACGGTATACAAGATCATTATGAATTGCATCCTTGCATTTCTCCTGAACCTTATTTCCTTCACTTAATTATGTGCACCTTGTTCTCTAGATATATTGTTAAGCTGTTCTTCCATGCCATGGTACACATAGTTTCTTTTCTCTCCAGTTCATAGATTTTCAGCTTGGCAAATTTGTATTCTTTCTTCAGTATGTGGCTCAGATGTCACACTTCTTCTGAGAACTTTCCAGGCCCCACCAAGGAGAGTTAGATCTGCCTTCCTCTGAGTTTCAATTGCACTTTGCGTTTGTTTCTGCTATAGCATTTGTTGAATCATATGAAAATTACTTGTGTACTTGTACATTTCCTCTGTAGACTGTGGGTTTCCTTAGGAGACAAAACTATAACTTACTTATCTTTATATTTCCTATCATCCAAAGATAATAGGAACTTGGCAAATGCTCATTAAAAAATTAACAAATCAAAGCGTCTTATTAGCAACATGAATAGCAACAGTGTCTAGATAAGTGATTCTGCAGAAGCAGGACATGTTCACCAAACACCATTTCTTATATATACTCTTAATAAAAGCAGAGACTTGCAAATTCATCAGTGTTGGAACTATGATAAACAAACTTGGAATTATTACATTCATTTACAAACAACTTTGGTTATCTTGTACTCTCAAGTGTCTGAGTGGCACTGAGCCCAGGAGTAAGAAAAATAAAAGATGAATGTATCTTTGTTTGGAAAAATATTCTAAACCCATTTATGCAATGAGTAAGGAAACTGAAACCTTGCGAGTCTAATGATTAGTCCATTCTCTGCCTGAACAGGAGGCAAGGGGTACTATAGAGCACAGAGATGTTAGTAGAAAGCAGACTTTCCCATGTGAAATCTGAGAGTCACAGGAGAAATGACAGGTGACAGAAGAAAAGAAAGAGGTGAGAAAAGAAGGGAATAAATCAGAAGGAAGAGTGGTGATAACAATGACAGTGGCAAGGATTTTATGTCTTGTACTCCAGTTGTCTCCTTATAAATCCAGAAATGCTAAGTTTGAAGTTTGAACATGTTTTCTGTATGTGGGTGTGTGTGCATGTCTGTATGTGTGTGTTTACATCCACTTAGGGAAACTCCAGTCCCTAAAGTGAATCCAGAAAACAAGCTTTCCCAGAATTATGCATTCATATTTAGTGTTAGATAATGGAGGACAATGGAGAGTTTAACATGGGAGTTCTTTATGGGCAAAGATTGTGGTTTTAAGAGAGATCTAATTTTGTACTCTTTGCTATTTATAATTAAGTCCTTGGTAAGTATTTTCCTGATTAAGTGATGGAATGTTGTGGCCCCTAAGAAATGTCTGGGTTCAGATGCTATTTTTTGTAATGTGTCTCTTAGATCAGTAGTTCTCAAGTTAGACAGTTTGGCCTGGCTGCAGGATAAATTATAAAGAGGTAAAGTTTATTTTCCGTATTTCAGCCTTCCTGGTGTTCCTGTCACTGAAGCCAAATCTTCCCGGTATTTTCATTAAAACCCATCCACCAATTTGAGCCCGCTGCAGGGATTTCCACTCGCCACTGTTTTCAGAATTATTTTTGAGTGAATCTGTATTATGGCAGCAATGTCTTCAGCAAAAACTAATGAATTGGGTTGATTAAATTTGTGAATCAGGCTCAGGTTTTTCCCTTCTTTATACTCCCATCTAAATAACTCCTACAAAGCCACAGGAATGAGTTGAGAGGTTGTAATCACTGCAGTGGAGCTAGGTGACATGAAGGTCTGGGCCTATCTGTATAACTTACTTGTGCCTGTGTATAACTTACTGCTCAGGCCTGATCTTGAGATATGGGTTTTTATCATGACTTGCTGCTGTGTCTTTTCGACCTAATCATTTGGTGACTGACAATATCCAGTTTATTATGAACATCTCCAATTGCATAGTGGCTTGATGTATGCTACTCAGGCACTCATAGTATATTGGGGTTCAGTATCATGCTAGGAACTACCTTTCAAATACAGAATGATTTTCTGCTGCAGACAACATAACCTTGCTGTAGAACCACAGGTGTCTGCACTGTGTTTGACCAGAAATAGAAGTTGAAGTTGACCAGAAATCCACAGAGCATCTTTATAGATCATGGGCACTTCTAGCACCTTTGGAGCTTCTAAGTCACATAGCCCAAGTGGCAGGGCTGCTTGTACCATAATTTGGTACATATAATTTGGTACATATATAATCTGAATCTACTGCAGAGTCATCTATTGTTCTGGGACTACTCAAAAACTGGCAGCCTCCTAGATAAGTATTTGGAAGAATTTTGTTAAGTGTGTGATGCAGTCTCTAGAAGCTAACGATACAAGCCAGGTGCATTGGCATGTACCTGTAATCCCGGCTGCTCAGGAGGCTGAGCTGGGAGGATCCCTGGAGCCCAGGAGTTAAAGTCCAGCCTGAGTAACACAGTGAGACTCCCAATATCTAAAAAAAAAATCTTAAGATGTATGATATATACTAAGTACTGTGCTTATTTCTTAGTGACAGGGAAGAAAGATGCTATAACTAATTACTTTTTTTTTTTTTTGGTTACTTACCCTTTACCATTTAATGTATTTCTTATATACTTGTTTAGGGTTCTTCCTCAAATGGACTTGGTCTCCCTTTATACCTTATTCCTTTCAATTCACCACAAGTCAGAGTCCTAGTAAAGGTGATGTTACAGCCTGATCACTTGGTGGCTGACAATACCCAGTTTATTATGAGCATCTCCAATTGCATAGTGACTTGATATATGCTACTCAGGCACCCAGAGTATATTAGGGTTCTTTATTATGCTGGGAACTACCTTTCAAATACAGAACCATTTTCTGTTGCAGACAATATAGCCTTGCTCTAGATCCACAGATGTGGTTATGTCAGAGGTTATTGCCACCTTACTTACGCCTGGAAATGCAATTGTTGTTGCCATTTGGCAGGCAAGCAATTGGATTCCAGAATGTCATCCTTAACCTTAAGATCGCTTCCTAGGCCCATTTTCTTGATTGGGTTCTATCAGAAGCACATGCCAAGACAGGAATCCTTGTGTAGGTGATTTATTTGGAAGATGAAGGAAATACTGAGACAGGGAAAGGACAACTGCCAGTAAGTGCACATCAGCAAGCCAGTTACCATTGGGGTAATTGAACTTAACTCCCTTGGGAAACTCTGGAGCCAGTGTAGGCACATACCTCAGGGTTATCTCACCGGAGGAGCTACACCAACTGCTTTTGGTCATTGACTGAGAGTTTCTGGAGCCAGTGGATAATTAATTCTCCAGAATTTATGGCCTGCTGCATGGGTTGGCGGAGCAGACATCCATGTCCAGAGAAGATCTTTATGTCTTCAGTTGGGAATTGAATTGATGTGTGCTTAGGTAGGAAGGACAAGGAGTTATGGGCAGTGTGCACTGACAATGTCTGCTACAATGTCCACTTTATATCTTTAGCAAAAAGGTTTAGGGCCTGTATATTAAAATTTGGAGTGTAAAAGATATCACATTCATCAAAATATGATATTCTAATAGGTAAGATTCAATCAGTAAGGCAGTAGCTATTTTTTAGCTAATGAAAAAATGTTATCTACAATATTACTGAATTCTTCATAGGCTCTTAGGCCACTGTGGTTTCTTTTTGTTTTTAAATAGATAAAAAACATTCAGCACTTACCATAGTGAGTGACTAGATCAAAGAACTATACAGTATAGATAGTTAGCAAAAGGGGCAGCATTGTAATAGCATGCTGGATAAATGAATAGCTAAGATGGATTAAACTGATACAATCATAGAGACCCTTGAATTCTTCACTATTTCCACGAAAATAAAAATTCTAGCAGAAGTTTATGTCAAGTCTTTAAAACTTTCCATATATTAGGCTATTCCTTCATGTAGTGGTTCATTCCATTTAAAAATTTCTAAATTTCCTTTCACTTTGCTGTTTGTTAGCCTATCTGTCAAAAGTATAACTTTAAATTTACTATTGTAATGTACAAACTGCTATAATTACCTCTAAGTATTTCTAATATTATTGTGTTTATCTCACAAATATTGTTTTTATGGTCTATGTTTAGAGCTGCCAGGAACTATTTTGAGGATCAGAATTTATATTTTCCCCCAAAAAGAAGGCATGTGAAAAAACTTAGAAATATTTAGATATAATTTTTGACTTAAATCCAACATTCTTTCCTAAATAGTCTTATAAACACTAATTGTTTCTCTCAATAATAAATATGAAAGTATTACATGGATTTTACATTAGAAGACGAAGAAAATCATCAATAGTTTCTCTTTGAAGCTCTCTAGACAGATTTCTTTGAACAATTAGTATGTGATAAAGGACTTTTAAATAAGAGATAAATTCAAATTCCTGAAACAATTAGTATATAATAAAGATGTTTTAAACAAAAGATAAATTCAAATTTGGAAAACATTCTTTTGCTACCTGAATATATTTAGGTAAAATTTGCTAAAGTATGTAATGTTTTCTTACTCTTATAACCTGTAAAATCACAGCTAATAATGCACAATATGTAGTTCAAAATCTATAAATTCAACCTATGTAACTTCATGCGTAGAGTGACTTTGCTCCTGTTTAGAAGATTTAAAAAATTTGCCTGTGATTATATTACCTTGAGAACAAGGAAAGGACAATATATATAAGAATATTGCTATGATTGTCTGTCTTTTAATATGAGAACTACATTCAAGATGTTTAGGTGTAGAAACTGACTATTCCCTTGTCTAGATTGAATAATAAATTAGAGGTAATTTGGTACAGGTTAGTGTGACCTAGTCTTAATTCCACCATTATTAAATTTTGTCTTCCTAAAAGAGAAAGCACTGAATTAATCATGATTCTCTGAATTGGTCTAAAAAGTAAACATGCTGAAGAGAACAAATCCTGTCTTGAAATGCAATAGTCTTCAAGTTGCTTGGAAAAACTTGGAGTTGCTGGAGAGAGGCCAGAAGGGAGAGCATTATGAGAACTGAGCCTGGGTCCTCACTGATGGGACCCACTTTGAGTTCCTTTTTAATTCCTTCAAATAATGGTTTGAGACTGATATTGGACTCTACTCTTAGTCTTTCCTTCTTTTTTTTTTTTTTTTTAATTTTCTTTGGCTGTCCTGAAATTTCACAAGCACATATCTTTGAAGTCTTTACTATTTGAAATGTGGCTGGTGGACCAACAGAAATGGCATCACTCGGGAGCTTGTTAGAAATGCAGCATCTCACTTCTATGAAATCAGAATTTGCATTTAACATGATCTCTAGGTAACTTGTATTCACATTAATATTTGAGAAGCACTGGTCTGTCTCTCATTTTTTTTTCTTTCACATTTTCATTCTCATTTTTTTCAACTTTACCTTTCAGTTCTTCTGTTTTTTATCTTCTATATTTCAGCAAACACATTTTAGCTTTCCAAGACAATATTACAATTTCTCTGATTGTTCCATTGGCATAGAATCCTATTCTAATCTTATGGTTCCAGTATGTTTTCCATCCTGAGAATCCTCATTAGGACAAAAATTAAGTTGTTCTCTGTTTTTCTGAATTATTAATGTTTTTGGGGAAATTCAGTTTGTTTGCCTCAGTTTTTCACTTGTGTGTCTTTCTCTGAAATATTAATGAGTTTTGATTTTCTATTCGTATTCATAGAGAAGATGTTGCATCTGGAAGTGCTGACTACGAATTTTTTTGTATTAGGCAGAGAGGAGCAGCCTGCAGGGAAGCTGCAGGAATCATTTCCGAAAGGATAAAGGGTTTACTCTAATGGGCCAGAGGTAGAAGATCAATTTCTTTAAAGCAGATGGCATGGCTTGTGAATGGAAGTAAACACAGCACCTCTCAGTGGAGTGCCAGAATGGGGAGCAAAGAGAGAAAACAGGCAGGGTGTAATTCTACAGGCAAATTTTTATAAGTCTTACCGATTTCAGCTCCTCTTGCCATTACCATTCTTTATACCTCCTTCCTTGACTCTTGCGCTTCTTCTGGGTCATTTAGATGGACCAGCCACCACCTACACATTAGGCCTTGCTGGAAGCTTTATATGATAGTTTGCTGCTTCCTTTCCACCTTTCTGAAAAAATCATTAAGAGCTCTGCTCAGTGAACATTCCTTTTCCCATAATTACTGCTTTTAGGTTTTTTTGTCATAAATATATATATATATTATATAGGTCATGTATATAATATATATTTATATATAATATATAATATAATAGATATGTCATATATATTATATGGATATTAGGAGGGAGATAAGTACATTTGGGTTTTCATTGTTACCAGAAGATTAAGTTTTTCGATGGTGACAATATTCTTATGCAAATTTTATCCTTCTTAACTTACTGGATAATCTCTCAGGAATTTTTCTAAAAATGATAACAAGTTGTGTATTGACATAATTTTCAGATAATCACACACACCAAGAAAGAAACTACAGTTGTTTCTGACTGGAATCTCAAGCAACTGAAATAGAGTGAAATGATTTTGTTCACTCAGTACCCGCACGCATGCACACATGCACAAACACACATTTCTGTGAGCAAATGAGCAGGCATAATACTAGCTGGATAGTGACTGGCACTTGAATGATAACAAAATGATGTTTTGAATTTTTATTCAAAGAAGTATGCTTT
Source organism: Chlorocebus sabaeus (assembly GCF_047675955.1). NCBI lineage: Eukaryota > Metazoa > Chordata > Mammalia > Primates > Cercopithecidae > Chlorocebus > Chlorocebus sabaeus. Next base: position 21,223,444 of record NC_132927.1, on the reverse strand, counting down.
TTATCATGTTTAAGGATAGACTTATTACTTATTTTACAACTTATAGGGTTGGCTTTTTATACCTTTGACAGTGATTTTATATTTGTTTTTTTTGAGATGGAGTCTTGGCTGTGTCACCCAGGCTGGAGTGCAATGGCGTGGTCTCGGATAACTGCACCCTCTGCCTCCCGGGTTCAAGCAATTCTCCTGCCTCAGCCTCTGGAGTAGCTGAGATTACAGGCGCGTGCCACCATGCCCGGCTAATTTTTTGTATTTTTTAGTAGAGACGGGGCTTCACTACTTTGGCTAGGCTGGTCTCCAACTCCTGACATCAGGATATCCTCCCACCTCGGCCTCCCAAAGTGCTGGGATTATAGGCGTGAGTCACCGTGCTGGGTTTTTTTTTTTATGTTTTCTTTCTTCTTGAGACGAAGTCTCGCTCTGTCACCCAGGCTGGAGGGCACGATCTCGGCTGACTGCAAGCTCCGCCTCCCGAGTTAAAGTGATTCTCCCACCTCAGCCTCCTGAGTAGCTGGGATTACAGGTGTACCCACCATCCGGCTACTTTTATATTTTTGGTAGAGAATGGGGTTCTGCCATCTTGGCCAGGCTGGTCTCGAAACCGCCTGCGGCCTCCCAAAGTGTGGGGATTACGGGCGTGAGCCACCGCGCCTGGCCTGATTTTATATCTCTGACATTACAATTTCTTTTTGAGAAGTTGTATGTAGTTGGGCTATTTTCTCTTTGTAAGATAAACCATTCCAACTCTACCTTTATGTAAGAGAATTTTTTTTTTCTTTCCATCTTGTAGTCAATTCCTTGAGGGTCTCCACTCTTTTCTCCACCATTCATGGGTTGGTGCTGTTCGTGTGGATTTCTTATAAAATCCTCTAGCACATGTCAGAATGCTTTGACTAGCACTTCGTCAATTTCTGTTTACCTTTGTACTTTCCCTTTACGTTTCCCATAGCAAAAACACCCACATCTATTTTATCATTTACTTCACTTTTTCCTTTCTCATCCTAGATCTCAATTTTCTGTTGTTTTTGTTGTTAGTGTTTAACACAGTGTTTGGTTTTCAGGTGTCTTATAGGAGAATAATATAATTTTAAAAACATGAGGCAACTAAGCAAAATGAAGCAGGAACATCTGCCAACAACATCAGTTGTAACTGATTACAACTGATGTTGCTGAAGTCAGTTCTGAGCCCAGGCAAAACTAGTGGTCTGTAAGTAGCTACAGAATGATTTTGTATTCATAAGTAGCTATAGACTTATTTTATATAATATGTATTAAGTGTTTTTGCATTATTTCCTGTTTGTTTACTATGTCAAGCATAACTAGGTTAGGGCTTCAGATTCAAAGTTAAAACCTAGATACTGTTCTCCTAGAAGTCTGTAATAAATGTGTGGGATATGACAATGTGTGTGTGTGTGTGTGTGTGTGTGTGTGTGTGTGTGTATGTATGGAAGCTTACTTTTTTTAGAAACTTCACTACGGAAACCCATACAAAACAATGTCATTACTCCTATTGTACTTGTATCCCTTTAATTTCCTATAATCTTTCTTTCCTTTCTTCCTCCTTGTCTCCCTTTTTCCTTCTTTCCTTCTTCATTTTTCTTTTTTCCTTCATAATAGACATAACAGCATTGAATGGGTGATCTCCATCTCAAACTGTGAATTTGACCTTATTTGGAAAAAATGTCTTTGTAGATGTAATTAAGTTAAAGAGTTTTGAGATGAAATCATCTTAGATTACCTGAGTGGACCCTAATTCTATGACAAATGTCCTTATAAGAGATAGATGAGGAGAAGCCATAGACATACAAAGGAAAATACTGTGTAAAGATGAAGATTGGAGAGATGTGGCTACAAACCAAAAGAGCCAAGAATTGCCACAGTCACTAGAACCTGGAAGAGGCAAAGTAGTTTTCTCCTCTGGATCTTCTGGAGGGAGTGTTGTCCTGCCAACACCTCACTTTTGGACTTCTGGCCTCCAGAACTGTGAGAGAAGAAATTTCTGCTGTTTTAAGTCGCTAAGTTTGTAGTACTGTTTTAAGGCAACCTCAGAACAGTAACACAACAGGTGAGAGCCTAATCTAAGGTTTTCGGTTGAGAGTAATTCTTCTGATATATTTTACTGATAAAAAAATTAACTGAATACCAAACATTTTTATGAATTTTAGAGAGTTTAAAACTTCTTTTTTATGGCATTCTCAAAGTAGTGTTTTAATTAGGAATATTCAACCTGAATGCAGAGAAAATAATGCTCATATATGCAGAGACTAAACATTAATTGATAACATCATGGTTATATCTAGGTATTTAAATATTAACATACGGTTGGGCTGGATTGTTGAGAATTATTTGGATGGACATAGTGATGATAAAAATTTATATCTCTTGAAAGCTTGTCCCAGAGTAAAAGGAGCAGGATGTCATAACTGAAATGGTCACAGGAAAGAAGTAGTCTATATAATAACTTATAGCAGGGTGGCAAACTTAACACATTATTACTTAAATATGCAAGGAAAATGGTAGCTCTTTTTTCTAGTGGTTTTAGTTATAAACTGTAACATAAATATGGAAAAATGGATTAAATGTAGATAAAGGCTTAACAGATTACTTTAGCATTGTCATGAACTTTAAGCAATACTTATATAGCAAACAGCAGAAAATCATACCTGAAGTAAATCTTATAAATATAGGAGTAACAAGTACTTCAGATAATCCAAGCCTTATTCAACATCTTAGGATTCATAGTTAATAGAAAATTTTAAAATGGAATAAATTTGGGAGGTCCCTTAGCAAATACTAAATTCTTGATTCTTATTAGAAAAATAAAACTAGAGGTAAATTTTATAAACATGACTGTGGAATAGCCTTTAAGTAATGGTTAAGACAAATAAATGTCAGAGAATTCTTGCTGCAAAGAAAACTTCCAAATCTAGTAAGTATGCAATAGCATTTTTAAAGCTTTATTGAGATATAATTGATTTACATAAAACTGCACATATTTAATGTATACATTTTGATGTGTTTAGACATATTCATGCACATGTGATGCCATTGCCACAATCAAGGCGCTAAACATATCTATCCATTCCAAAAATTTGCTTGTGGTGTGTGTATGTTTATGGTAAGAACATTTAACATAAGATCTATCCTTTTAATGTCTGTTAAAGTTCTCAATACCATATATTTAACTTTAGGCATAATGTTTTACAGCTGTTCTCTAGAGCTTATTCATCTTATGTAACTAAATCTATACTTATTGAGCAAAGATTCCACATTTCTCCTTCCTCCAGTCCCTGGCAATCCCTATCATATTTTCTTCCTCTAACTTTGACTATTTCTGAGACCTCCTACAAGTGGAATCATGCGTATTTGTCCTTCTGTGACTGGACTGGCTTATCTCATTTAGCATAATGCCCTCCAGGTTTATCCATGTTGCTACAAATTGCAGAACTTTGTTTCTTAAATGTCAATAATATTCCCTTGTATATATATGCTATTTTTTTTTTTTAATCCATTCATCCAACAGACATTCAGGTTGTTTACCTATTTTGGCTATTGTGAATAATGCTGTAATGAACATGGGGGTGTAGATAGCTCTTTGAGATCTTGATTTCAATTCTCTTAGTTATATACTCAGAAGTGAGATGCTGGATCATATTGTAGTTTCATTTTTAACATTCTGAGAAACTTCCATACTATTTTCCGTCCTGACTACACCATTCTACATTCTCACCAACAGTGTATAAAGATCCCAATCTTTCAGATCCTGTCAACACTTATCTTTTTTTTTTTTTTTAAATAAGAGCCATCTAACAGGTGAGAGGTGTTATCTCACTGAGGTTTTGATCTGTATTTTCCTCAGTGTATACCTAGGTGAGGAAATTGCTTAGTGTTTTTCTTCAACTTTTGGCTGATGATGGCAAATTAATTTTCAAATTGGTTGGACCAATCTGAAAGCTGTATGAAGACTTCCTGTGATTTAATATCTTGGCCAAAATATGGCATTGTCAAGTTTTTCCATTTTGTGCCTATCTGGTAGATGTGTAGTCATATCTCATTGTGGTTTAAATTTGTATTCTTATTATTATAATAAGGCTGAGTATTTTTTCATATGCTTATTGACCATTTAGATTTCCTCCTTATAAATTTCCTATTAAATTATCTTGTCTATTAAAAATCGTGTTGCCTTTCTTTTTCTTATTGATTTGTAGCAGACTTTTTAAAAAACATTTTGTCTACTGACCCTTTGTTAGATTTTTTGTGTTGCCAAAATATTTTCCCACTCTGTGGCTTACCTTTAATTTTCCTAATAGTGCATTTAGATGAATAGGAGTTTTAATTTTAGTGTAGTAAAATTTTTCATCCTTTTTCACTATGATTAATGAATTTTCTGTCCCATTTAAATAGTATTTTCCTAATTTGAGTTAAGAAGATATTCTCCAATAATACCTTATATCTTAGAGCTGTCCAAGAGAAATATAGTGACAGCTACATATTTAGCTTATAATTTTCCATATTTAAGAAAGTAGAATCAAGTGAATTTAAACAATATATTTTATTTTACCCAATGTACCTCAAATATTAGCATTTCAACATTTATTCAATGTAAAAATTATCAGTATTTTACATTTTATAAATCATACTAAGACTTTGAAATCTGATGTGCATTTCACACTTATAGCTGCAGTAGAATTCATACTTGTCGATTTCAAGTGTTTAATAGCCACATGTGGCTAGTGGCTATCAAATTGAGCAACACAGTTCTAAAAGACATCCTGTTTCACCATCTAAAATTGATATGTGTGTATAGAACAATGTAGGGGTCAAGTTCTGTTTTTCCTCATAAGATAATCTAATTGTTTCAGCTATATAAATTGAAAAGAAGATCTTTTCCTGCCACTTTGCAGTGCCATCTTTGTCATAAATCAAATGTTTATATATGAGTAGGTATATTTTTGGGCTTAATAAATGTTTATTTTCTACAATAGAAACAGTTTTTCTCATGAACCCCATTATCCTGGATGGTGGAGATAAAAGGGAAGAAACCTAACTTTTGAATCAATTGAGTCTGAGTCTCTGCCAGTTTAAATAGTATCTTTTGGAAAATTGATTTTCTTTTTGTAAATGCTCAGAGATTCATATTCCCATTCCTCTTTTTTCTCCTCCTTTAAGTCTGAATAATATTCCATTGTATATATATATACCACATTTTGTTTATTCATTCGTTCAACACACACTTAGGTTGTTTCCACATCTTGGCTATTGTGAATAATGCCGTTATGAACATGGGGCTGTAGATACCTCTTTGAGATGGATGGTGCCTGGTATGTGGGGACAATGAAAGCACCTTGTGGGGCTGGGTAGGAAGAACCTTGAATCTACCAGGAGGTTCTTTGCTTTCCTTTGTACTTTTTTGTTTCCTACTGCATTATATACATCATGATATAGGTTTTGGCCCTTTGGAGTGGGGTCTGCCAAAGTGTGGCAGACAAAAATTGCACTTTATTTTCTTGCATCAGGCAGAGCTTGGTCACCCTTGTAGATCTGGCACCACCATGGTTGTCAGGTCCAGGGTCAGGTGCCAACTCACGCTGAGGTCCGAAGGAAATGGGTGGATGAATGACAGCTGAAAGAACACTTGGGGGTCCAGAGGTAGGTGAAATATGGCTTTATTTAGTAGCCATCCTACACTGTCTATCCCTGTCTCTGTGACTACCTGCTCTGGCCACTGTCATGCACAACTGCACAGCCAACTCTCCCTTGCCTTCAGGGTCAGCAGCTTAAATCTTTACCTCTGGGTACAAATAAGCTGAGTTGTGTCCTGGCTTCCCACTGTCTGTCTTCAAAGATGGACAGGTTTGGCCCTCTTTCTCTTTCTCTCTCCAGGTGTGAGTATGCCTGTACAGTGTCAGCAGGGCAATTATACCTTTTACAGACAATAGTGGCCTAGAGCCAAGTGACGGCCTTCCATGTTATGGCTACATAGCTGTGTTTACATTATACGTGGAACTGTGCGCCTATGTTACAAACTTGCTGAGTCATGCAGGATGTTTACCTGGGCCTCTTCTTTGACCAAAGCATATCCATGTACCTTACAATGATTGTCACTGAACTGTAGTGCTCTTTGAGTCTAAACCGTGCTCTCCACCCAGACTGTGACTATCAAGTTTACAGCTGCTGGAACAGTCATTGCTCATCACCAGTATGGTTCCATGAGAGTTCCACAGGCCTTCATCTCAGCTCCTTTCCCTGGGCTTGCAGTGACTTTAAGATCCCTTCTATATCACCTAACAGCGAAGGGAGGCTAAGGAGTGCTTATTCTAGTCCTCTCTCTACCTGTTTATGTCATATCACTGACATCGCTTTGATGTAGTATCTTGCATTTGTGTGGGGCTATCCTGTGTTCTAGTTTGCAGAGTTCCAAATGGGGTATGTCACACAAGATTCCTCAATTTCTCTTATATACCTCCTCCCTGAAATTTTATACTAGGTGTATGTCTTTATGTTTTCCTTTATTTCTGTCTGCCTCTCCCTTCTGAAGTCTATGGGGCCTCAATGGGCAGGGTTTCCTGCTTTTAGTGTGGCAGGAACAGCTGTATATCACAGCCCGAGCTATCTCTCCTCATATCCAGAGACTGAGGCTTAACTCTTAATATGTTAATTGGAGCTTTAAGAATTTATAAAACAGGCCAGGTGGGGTGGCTCATGCCTATAATCCCAGCACTATGGGAGGCCTAGGCAGGAGGATCACTTGAGGCTGGGAATTTGCGACCAGCCTGGGTAACATAGCAAGACCTCATCTCTAAAAGACTTTTAAAAATTAGCATGGCTATGTGGTGCACACCTTTAGTCCCAGCTGCTCAGGAGGGTGAAGTAGGAGGATCACTTGGCCCCAGAAGTTTGAGGTTGTAGTGATTCATAATTGCACCACTGCACTTTTGGGTGACAGAGTGAGAGCTGATCCCATCTCTAAAAAAAACTAAATAAATTTTAAAAGCCAGGTACAGTGGCTCATGCCTGTAATCCCAGCACTTGGGAGGCCTAGGTGGAAGGATTGCATGAGGCCAAGAGTTTGAGACCATCCTGGGCAACATATCATGACCCTGTCTCTAGAGAAGAAAAGTTTTAAAATTAGCCAGGTGTGGTGGCGCCTGCCCATAGTCCCAGCTACTGGGAAGGCTGAGCAGGAAGATTGCTTCAGTTCAGGAATTCTAGGCTACAGTGAGCCATGATGCACTTTAGCCTGGGCAACAGAGCAAAACACTGTTTCAAAAAAAAAAAAAGTTTCTTTTTCTGTCAAGGCTTGCTTTCTAGACCATTACCTTGTCGTTAGGGATTTTTTAAAAATCTAATTTCTCAGTTAGGGCTGAGCAGTAGCTATACTGTTCTAGTTGGTGTCAGTCCTTTCTAGGGCAAGGAGTGGGCAGTGAGTCACAGGACAACGTTATTTACATGATATCAAAATGCATCTGAAAATATTTTAAAAAATGATATCCCCATTACACTACTGAGAAAAGGGAAAAGGAGTGCTGAATAAATAAAAGTGAAAGCTAAAAGGGAAGCCTGGAAACAGAATTGTGAGTCTGTTATTAAAGCAAAGATACCTGTGTGGGAATTAATTTTTACATGACAGCAGCTGCAGAGTTTTAAAGTCCTAAGGAAACAGGGAATTCACCTGTGCAAATAGAGCATGCTGATTTGATTTAGCACAAGTAAATATCAAATTATGCATAGGTAGGAAATAATAGCATATGCTCTGAGATCTGTTAAGCATTACAACATTAAAAATGATTGTTTAAAAAAAATCACGTTTGTTGTAGAAACTTTAGAAAATGCAGATAACAATAGAGATATAAAAACTACCCATATTTCCACCAGGCAGAGAATCTGCTTCTTGTCCTTGTTTTTTATGAAGATCGGAGTGATGGCTGAGAGGGCATACTCAAGGAAATAGAGAGGCTAGTTTATTTAAACAGAGAGTTGTTGGTAAGGAAAAATAAGAGACGTGAAAGAAGGGAAAACTAGCCTGTTTCCAGAAGAATTTGAAAATGTTTTGCTGAAAAGTTTACAGGGTGGATGGGAAAGAGGCTTTGAGGGAAACTGCTATTTGTAGCCAGGAGAGCATAAGGGTTGGTGAAATGAAATTTTAAGAAATTTTTCTGTTGACTTCTAGTTCCAGTTATGGTAGACCTGGTTCTCTGGAACAGCCCTCCCACTGGGGAATAGTAATCAGCCCTGCTAACCCATTTTATATGTATACTTAAAAATCTAACAAGGATTGAGAAGAATTAATTGCTAGACTAAGATCTGGCAGAAGATGGAAACCCAGATAGGCAAGTAAGTAATTTGGGACAACTTTTCCCCTAGGGGACCTTTGGTTATTCAGGAAGAGATGGATGAGGCAGCAGTTTTTATAGTTTCCCAGAGAAAGGAGGACAAAAATAGATGTTTAGGGGTAGTCAAGAGGCAGCCCTGATATTCTTTCATACCTTGAGTTGGCACCTTGAAATATTTGACCCATCATGTTTGTCTTATTGCCACAGCCACACCAGCCTTTATCAACCACCACTCTGATCAGTCAGCAGCCATCAACATTGAGACAGGATCCTCTACAAGCAAATAGATGACTTGCTGGAGGCTCAGATGATTGTTAGCATTTTTAAGGAATAACATATTTTTAAATTAAGATATGTGTATTTTTTTTTTTTTTTTTTTTTTTTTTTTTTTGAGGCGGAGTCTCGCTCTGTCGCCCAGGCTGGAGTGCAGTGGCCGGATCTCAGCTCACTGCAAGCTCCGCCTCCCGGGTTCACGCCATTCTCCCGCCTCAGCCTCCCGAGTAGCTGGGACTACAGGCGTCCGCCACATCGCCCGGCTAGTTTTTTGTATTTTTTAGTAGAGACGGGGTTTCATCGTGTTAGCCAGGATGGTCTCGATCTCCTGACCTCGTGATCCACCCGTCTCGGCCTCCCAAAGTGCTGGGATTACAGGCTTGAGCCACCGCGCCCGGCCAAGATATGTGTATTTTTTTTAGACATTATGTGATTTCACACTACAGGATAGTGTAAATATAACTTTTATATATACTGGGAAGCTAGAAAATTCATACAAATTGTTTCATTGTGACAATCACTTTACTGCAGTGGTCTGGAACCCAACCTACAGTATCTCCTAGGTAAGCTTGTGTTGCTAATTCTTGCTATCTTACATCATGAAGGTGCCCATTTCTTGTATCCATTCTACTTTCCAGTTTTTTTCTTGTCTTTTTTTTTCTTTTGATTCAGCCATGTTTTATCTTAAATTTTTGGATTTAATTCATTTTGGTCTTATTCTATATCTACTGATAGACATTCCATTCTGCAGAGAGTAGCAGAAAGGGGATGTGATGTAAGCAGAATGACTCCTTAGCAACCCGTTCTTTAATTTTGGAAGTCTCACAGATACCATTGCAACTTTTTTTTGAGTATAATAAATATTACTTGATTTGAAATAGACAATTCTCTAAAATAAGTAATTTAAAAATATTTGTGGTGATCATAAACTTTATTTTCAGTTATCTACAACCAATTTAAATGTAACATTTTAGAAGAAATGCTTCATTAGGAGGCATAGAATTTAGATTCTAATATTATTTCCTCAATTTACTAACTGTGACCTTGAGAGAGTCACTTAATTTATTTTGTCTTCAGTTGCTCATCTCTAAATTGGGATAATATTTTACTTGCTGAAGTCAGGAATCCGAGTAAATTAATTTCTTCCATTTTAGCTGCAAGAGCTATGATCATCTCAATGTCCTATGTCTTTGAATTTTATGAATAAAATCAGTAAGTATAGTAGATGTCTGTATTTCCTAGATTTTTTTCCAGAAATGCTAATGTTCTGTAAGATGTAGCCCATCTGCACTTTTAATGAAAATTTCTTTCTGATGAAAAATGCATTTTCAGATTTTTATTGCATTTCAAAAGGAAGGGATTTTAAAAACCTGGTTTATATTTCAAAGAGAATGTGATCATCAGATTTAACTATGTTTTCAAAGATGTTTGAAACTTGAAGCAAAAGCTATTTTGTTTCATAAATACTATGTTATATTTTCTTAAAAAGAAGTGATGATGATCAACTAATTATTATGTTATTTACCTACTTGGGGCTACAGGGAAAGAGTTGGTTGTATTTAAAAGAGCAGAGAGTCATTTTGGCTTGAATCTGTAGGAAAACCATAAAATAGGCATACTCAACCTGAACTTTGAATTTTTTTCAGTCTTCTGAATCCACACCTAAGGCAACTTGGTTTTCATTGAAAGAATTGAATACCATTGTCAAAATGATAAATTTTCTCTAAAGAATAAGTCTTTATTGTTATATATTTAATAAATTTTTCCCAAGACCTAACAGGAGGAAAGTGAACTTCGTTAGAGGCTTCCTTATGAGATCATGAAAAGCACCTTTCTCTGCCAGAGGATGAGAGTGACCAATCTAAGTTTTTTTTTTTGTTGTTTGTTTGTTTTTTAAGAGATTCGCACTAAAAACACCTATTTCTGAATTTGCAGATAGGAATTGGGATTCTAGTAACTGTTTCTAGGCCCTCTCTTCCTAGTCAAAAAGCCATCACATTCTGAAAATTCAAAATTCCAAATGCTCCAAAATCCAAAATTTTTGAGTGTTGATGTGGCACTCAAAGAAAATGTTCATTGGAGCATTTCAGATTTCAGATTTTTGGATTAGGGAGGCTGAAGCAGTAAATATAATGCACATACTCCAAAATCCTAAAAAAAATCTGAAATTCAAAACATTTCTGGCCCCAAGCATTTTGGATAATGGATACTCAACCTGTAATCTAAGCAGAACCTCCTGTGAGCTTCTCATGTACATGTGAGGCAGTTTGCCACTCTAAATAGGCCCTTCCTATCCACTGCCAGCAGTCTCAGGTGTTCTTAAAAGAGCATCTTGGAATTTCAATGAGGTTTAGGGGACCATTCCATTTCAAATTCTCTTCATCTCTGCCATATATTATTGTCTAACATTTCCAGCTCACACATGGCCTCTGTCTCTGTGCCTGGTCCCCATGTTGTAATGCCTCCACCAGACTGCCTAGATGTGGTGTCTTGAAAAACCTTGTGTCTACACTCTGGTCTTCTGATCAGTACACTCTACTTTCAGGCTCACCCAGGCCTCCAGTCTCCAACTCAGATCAACCAAATTACTTGAAATATCAGCCGTTATTTATGGTAATTGAAAAAATATCTTCATTTTGAAAAATATCTTCATTTCTCAAAGGAGGATGTTTACTAAAGTGCTAATAGTAATAGCAAATTAATAAAAATCACTATAATTGTCTCAATTGTCCTATGCTATCAGCTGCCTTTTGTAATTAGAAAACAAATTTACTCAAACTATGACTTTTCTTTGCACCATTTAGCAAAATTCATTTCTGGAAAGCATGTTTTCACTGAAAGTATAGGTTCTCATAAGAAATGAGAAAAAAGAGGTTTACTAGAGAGATAATATACTAAGACTTCCAAGCTGTTGCCTCTTTTATCTAAGAATTTTCTTTATCCTTTGCAAGGGAGACTATAGGGAAAAATATTTTGAGAGTGAAAACAATTTCTTCATAAGAGACAACATGTTTATTCGTAAAAATTTGTGAATGAAAGTAGACAAGATTCTATAATTCTACCCAGTAATAATGGCTATGTGAGAAATTTTCTAGCTTGGAGCACAAAACCATGATTCTTACATTATCCAGTGATTTTTATAGTGTGCTAAATAACGAAAAAGCAAAGAGACTAGCATTCAACTGTTTCAGCAGGTTAGTAAATTCTTTCATTGGATCAATAGTAGAGGTAATCAAGGTGGCATTTAAATTAATTAAGTTTTTTTGAGTTTAAATTAGAAAATGTATTTTGGTTACTACACAAACAAATCATTTTTAAATGAGATTTTAAAAGCTTTGCTTTTCTGGTTGATGAATTTTATGAAACTTTGCTACATATATCATTTCTAAATCAGGGTTCAGAATACAGAAGTCCATTTGAAAGTGATAATAAGTGTTGTCAAATAAACGAAGATAAAAGGATATTTAGTTGAATGTCTGTCACGGTTATGTGTGTAGACGACTGCTTATTTTGATGATGATTTTTCTCTTTTCAAAATAAATTGCTCAAACTGAACCATATTCTGTCCTTACCTAGGCATTTTCTTTGTTTTCTTCCTTTGTAGATCTGTTGTTTCCAGGGTAGGGTTTTTATGCAGTTTGTTTTAGTTGGCAAAATGTACATTAGACACATAGCAACGAAAATATATACTATTAATTTGCCTTCTTCCAGAAAATAATGTCTCCTTGAGGAATTGAGCCAAAGCATTTTTTGCATTAATGTAATAGTCATTAGTGTAACAGTCTTCCACTGAGCATGTGTCTGGACAGGTTGGCACCACACAGATGAATATTACTATCAGTTTATGAAAAAGGTGGTATTATGCCCTGCTGCTCAGGTACCTGCCCCCAGGGAAACTGCCCACAGGGTCTGGACAGGCTGCTGACTCAGAAACGTGGAGCCACTTATTTTTTCCCTCTTTCACTATCTACGTATCCCTTTTGGAATGCCAGTATTGTAGCACGTCAGTGTATGAGTCCAGATATCTATGTTTGATAAACCAGTATATGAAATACTTGGTCATAATTGGTGGTGCCTGTTCTTACTTCAACTTTGATTTACAGTTTGAAGCCTGCTTTCCCAGTCTGCTTACTCCATGAAATATGAGGAAGGAATACATGTCTACTTACGTTCATGGAACCTGGGGGTGTGGCTGTTGGGAAGATCCTAGAACATTTTGTGGATTAAAGGATGATGTAGACTTACAACAATTCGTTGAAATGTAGAAAAAGACTGGCCAGTTAGGATTGTATAGTGGATACTGTGGTTGTGTCCTCACTATCTCTTATTTCTTGTTGTCATTTTGTATTATCCATGCAGTTGGAGTGTAATGAGAGGGCTAGAGAATGACTGTATCCACAATTCCAAGGTGGGTTCTAATTTTTTAAACCCTAACATGTGAATCCCATCTTTTTGCCCCTGTATTCAGAGAATAAAAGTGTAAGCCAATCAGTCAGTGCTTTCTATAGTGGCTTAGGAAATTTGGGGTATTTGATGGAAAGGGATGTTTGCTGGGATCTGAAAAGTCAGTACTTTCACTCCTTCTGGACAGTGTGATTTCAATATGTGGAAATGATGCAGGAAATGTTTTTTTGTCACCACCAGAGAAGAAAAAATGTTGGGTGGTGCTGGTTGAAATAAAGGCAGAGGGGAAAGGGAAAGAAATCAGGGCCTTGATATTGTTGTTGAGTTGATAAATCAAACCACACTGAAGTCTTCCATTCCTCTGAACCTTCCAGTTACCAGAGTCAATAAATCCTCTTTATAGTTTTAAACCAGTTTTAACTGAGTTTTCCATTACTTATAAAATGAGGGGTCTAGGCTGATACAGAATGATAGTTTTGGAAGGATTGTAGAAAGAAATTGCTTTAATTATTTTGATTGCTCAATTTTAATATTTAGCAAAGAATAAAATACAAAACTTTCATTTTGTGTGATATCCTCAACAATACCCTGAATGAAACCTAGAATATAGAATAAGGAAATAAAATCTTGCCCAATGGTCTTTTAGTTCAAATTAAAAGGCAAAAATGAATAGCTTGCCATATGGAAGAGTATAATAGTCAACATTAAAGGGCTAATTGTTTGTCATTTAACCAGTTGGAAATTTCTCTTTATTATTTATGAAGTCTTGTTTTGAAAGTTTTGCTTTAGAGTAAATCCTTTTGCATATTACAAGTCTTTTAGGAACTCATAACTATTTAATAAATCTTCATTTAGAGAGTTTTACATGGCTGATTTTCAAATGGATTCTCGATATGAACATGGCTCAGAGTGATGATAGCATCAATAGGAACTCAGAGTATCTGTCCCTATGTATGTATGGGTGATGCAAACTAAATGTCAAGCAAGGCATGTAAATTAGAGAAGAAGAAAGTTTATTTCATCATGGAAAAGATAGAACAACGAACTTAGAAAGTAGACTTCTGAAATTAAATGCTCTGTATCAGGTCTAGGAAAATTGCTTTTATTTTATTTTCTCAGAAGCATTTATTAAGTATCCATTCTGTGCATAGTCTACACTCAGTGCTGCATGGAATAATAATCAAACTAAAAGTTTACACTTCATATTCCAATTCGACATCACTGCTTCCGTGTAGCCTTTCCTTCTTGATCCGGATCCTTTCTCTTATTGCAGTTCGTAAGATACCACATCATTTTGTTTTGTTATATACTATTCTTTATTGTGTTCAAACATATATGAGGGAGTAAATTACAGGGATTTTTGGAGACCGTACAACTATGTGTGAATCTTGGGCTTTCTGTTTATTAGTTGTGTGACTTTAGCAGGTATTTGGCATTCTCTGAACCTTGGATGCCTGACTCATCTGTAGAATGAAGAGAATAAAGATTTCTGTCGCTTGTGGTTATGTTTGTTTTGAGAATTAAATGACATAGTACATGTGAAGCACTTATAGCAACTTAATGCTAGTTAGCATACATAATATTAATACTATATACAGTTAATCATAATAGATTTAAAATAAAAAATAAAAAAATAAAATAAAATAAATTCTTTTATCTTGGGATAATCATGTTGAGTCAGATACATTATATTTGTTTAGTCAATAAATGCTTATTGATTTGAAATCAATTTTGACTTAGACTTTGCAGTAATATAAGATTTTGAGCCCCTGTTATTCAAGCATGTAGTATATAATTTGTCATCTCAATTTACTAATAATTAAGTGCATTGCACTTATAAAGTGCTTTGCTGCTTTTAAAATAACTTTAATGCATTTGGCACCTACCCTTTGCTGGGTAGGTGATTACCTCCATTTTATAGATATGGTAATTGGGGATTAGGAAAGAGAAAAGATGGAACTGTCAGTAAGTGGAAGAATTGAACTAAAGCCTAAATTTTTGATGACCCATAGTTTTCCTTTGTAAATATACATTGAAGTCACCTATTATTGATTGTTCTTACTGATTTATATTTATGAATATGGCAACTACTGAAAACTCTTTTGGAGTGGCCTTAACTCCCTGGAGGAAAGATAGCAGAGGATAGGAAAAAAATAAGCAGAAAAAATGACCTTAAAAAGTGCTTTTTGGGAAATGAGTAGAAGTCTTTCAGAGACACAAACAAATTTTCAAGAATGTGTTTGTGTCATATAAGTCTAAACTTCTGAAGATTTTTGAAAGAATATTAATTGTTATATTTTAACTATTCTCTGCTTTGTAGCAACAACCATTTTTTGAGACAATTGTTTTTCTGCAGATATTTATCTTGTGAAGAACTAAAAAGGGAAAACAAAATATTCAATCACTTCAGGACAGAGCTGCAACAAAGGGAGAGGCAAAAAATGTTTTTCAGGACAAGCAATGTTTTCAGATGACCATAAACAAACTGACTGCTGCCCAACCAGAAGCATATCAATTGCACATAAATATAATATTTCTACATTAAGGCCTTTACATTCTGAGAAGTAAAGGCTGCTGAAATAATTTCTCAAGAAGCAATAATAGGAATGCTAAAAGTAGTGCCCTGATATAGTTCAACCTTTACTAGAGAACACATTTGAGCCCACCTGGACTTCTGAACTACAGAACTATCTGTCTGTCTATCTATCTATCTATCTATCTATCTATCTATCTATCTATCTATCTGTCATCTATCTGTGTAAGTGATGTTTGAAGCTGCTAAATTTGTGGTTATTTGTTACAAAGCAATAGAAAACAAGTATAACAGTATATAATTAGGGTCAAATTAGTTATAGGAACGAGAAAGCATATGAAAACTTGAAAGATTAATGTGGCTGAAATGGAAGTGTTGTGCTTTTTCCTACCTCCAGGGCCTTCATACATTCTATCCTTCTTGCCTCCAGCGGCCTTCACTTTCTCTATTAACAATGAATCTAAACAAGACCCACCTCTTCATGGAAGCTTTCTTGACATTTGTATTTTATAATGCTATCTCTTGTCAATGAACTACTGTTGACAAGAGATAGCATTACAGGAGTTATTTCTGAAAATTTTCTCAGTAATTTAGTTGTTTTATGTATTCTCCTCTCTCAACCCCTAAGCCTGTAAGCTCAGTTCTCTTTTTTTTTGCTCCCAAATAGTTAAATTAATATTAAACATCTGACTGATTAAAATATGCCCTGAATACTCTATAGAGACACTGTTGAATACAATTTGTGAATTTTTGCATTAACCTTACTTAAACCAAATGAAGGTTATTTTTTTTCCCCATCACACTAATTGCTTAACTTATCTCCTTCTGAATCAGATATGGGAGGTAATGGAAGTCATCTCAGAATTCTGCCTATCACAAATACATTATTGTTATTTCGCGATTTCATGAAAAGGCATGCTTTCTCCATACAATTTGATTGTAAGCCACTTGAAGATAGGATGCCATCTCCTACTTTGCTAAAGCTCCCCACAGCATTTATAACAGTACATTCTTGTTAAATACTTCTTGAATTAAATTGCTTTTTGCTGGAGGGAGAAGAATAAAATGTGCCTGTTGTCTTGAAAGCTTTTTATTTATTAAATTTGGATCTCCAGATATAAAGCTAAGTGAAATGTCACTCAACTGTCTGGAAGTATTCACACTGATCCAGCTAACCTGTCCAGTTATTTCAGGCAATTTGCTTTTGTGCTTCGACAGTGATTGCTGTGGGACATTGGGCTTTAGAATGCAAAAATTTCTGAAATACAGAGAAGAAAGTCATGCATGTTCTGTAAAATGTCGTCTACTGTTGAGGGCTCAATGAATAAAGGTGGATTGGGGTAAAATAACATGTTTATGCATTTTAGCATATCGGTGTCTCTGCCTTTCATCTTACTAGTTTAGATTATATGATTCAAAAAGTCAAGCCTATCTTCCCAATTTTTTGAAGGGTATGTTTAGAAAAAAACTAAAAATCCTGCTACTTTAAGTACAGTAAAATATGTTTTAACACACTTTAAATATCATATTAGTTCATTCTCACATTGCCATAAAGAACTACCTGAGACTGGGTAATTTATGAAGAAAAGAAGCTTAATCGACTCAAAGTTCTGCATGACTGGGGAGGCCTCAGGAAACTTACAATCATGACTGAAGGTGAAGGGGAAGCAAACCACATCTTTTCATGGCCAGAGAAGGAGGAAGAGAGAGTAGGGGGAGATGCTACACACTTCTAAACACCCAGCACTAGGGGAATGGTGCTAAAACAATAGAAACCGCCCCCAAGATCTAATCACCTCCCACCAGGCCACTCCTCCAACACTGGGAATTACCATTTGGCATGAGATTTGGGTGGGGACACAGAGCCAAACCATACCAAATATATTAAATATGAATTAAGTATATTTTAAAGAAATGCAGTAGACATTTTTCTTCTGCAGGAAGGAACATTTGCATGCTGACCCGACCTCTGGTATCATCAAGACAGTTAGCTGCATGATAAAAATTTTGAATTCCAAGAAAGGAAAAAGAAATTTTCTTTAAGAAATATATTCTTCAAGGAGAAAAAGAGAAAAAACTTACATGGACAGAAGTATCAGAAGGGTTAATTCTTTTAGCTATTAGAAACAGCATTGAGAACTGACTTAGAATGATCAGAAAGAAAACAAGTTTCTGCTTCATCATTGGTATAGATTGTTCAGAACAGATTTCAATTTTTAAAAAATATCTCTGAGTGAGCCATCATTATTTTATATGATCTTTATCTGCAAGTCAGAAAATTCCCTGCCAAAAGGAATTTATGTCAACACATAAATGTATGTTTCCTATTTCAACCCCAAACCTAGGACTATCACTATTTTGTCCCTCCATAATTAACTCCACATGAAGGTAGCATAATAATGTATCTTCAGTAATTCTCAAAGTATTGTGTAAGTATGATTTTTTTTTTTTTGGTAGAGAAATTGATAGCTGGATGCATCTGAAATCTCTTAGCAAATTTATGCTGGAGTTTGCAGGTTTTGGAGTCTCTGTCACCTGACTGCCATTCCTCTAGTCATTAACTTCCTTTATGATTAGCCCTAATAATTAGCTTCTCTGAGAAACAAAGAATTGAATAATCATCTTTCACATTCGAAGGTGATGCTGCCAACCTTTATTGTCTGTGCTATATTTATCATCACTGCAAGACTTGTGCTTGACTTTTTATAGAGATGAGAGTTTGAGTCATATCTTCCTCAGTTGCCTTTTTTGGCCAGTGGCAAGAAAAAAGAAAGCAGAGAAAAAAGGTTACAACTGTGACTATACAGCAGTAGCAGTTCTCTGATGCCTTCAAGTAAAAAAAATTAAGAAATGAATCTTGTAATTTCAAAGGCTATTACTATATACAAATGCAATATTTTGCAACATCATCTCCCTCTGAATAGCACTTAGGTATCTGTAAAGATCCCTTCACTGTTAGGAACACACCAATAACATTGACTTGTTCACTTGTTGTGTTTTATAGCTACCTTTCTCATATTTTTAATGAAACCTTTCAATAAAACTATCTCTTTGAAAAGGAGTGCATTTAAACTCAGTAGTGGCACTTAACAATGCAAGAGCAGTTCTTTTTCCTCTCTCTGGTGCCACTATCTAGACCAGAATCAGAACAAATTGTAATAGCAAGAAGTTAAGCTCTTAGAGGAGTTTTCATTAGAATTGTAGAAATGGGCAAGCTGGTGTTTTTGCTAAGCTGAATTTCAAATAGCTGACTAGAGATAACACGGTTAGACTGCTATTTTCTTGCAAACTTACTACAGAAAAGGCTATAGAAATGTCACTGATTACTTGTGGCATCATTAATATTTTAAAGTGTGACATTATAAAATATTTAAATGTAAATATTTTGATATGAGTGTCTTAATACAGTTGCAGCACAGTAAGATTAGAAAGGTCTCATATGCAGCATTTTAATTAAATCCATAAAGAACACTCCTTTAACTTCGATGCAAGCTGCTGTTTAAATCCAATATAAAGCTTGCATTTTGTTGATTGCTTCTACAAATTATGTACCTCATGTCATACTTTTTTCCCCTCACTTTTTCAGAGACAAATGATCATTCTTTGGTTTGGAATTTTTTTCTAAACAATTTATTTAGAGAATTGAGTTTATAAGGTCTGATTACATGAACTTCAATGATCATATGTCTCTTTGGGCTCAGAAGGACAAGGTTCTTCTTACCAGTTTCCTATTTAATGGATAAGCCTTTGTATATTCATGGAACCAATAAATCTACCTACTTTAACATTTATTAGTATTTTGATGTCAGCACTGTTATTTTCTGCAGAGAAGTGTCTTGTAGAGACTTTTAGCATTATCACCATCAGTAACACTATTTACCGAATGCCTAAATTAGAAATAAAGAGGAGTAGAATATTTTCATTTCAGAATGCAGGTGTGTTCAGACTGTGCATAAATATTGATCTCATATCCTGATACAAGTGTGAACTGTGTTGATAGATAGCTGGCAAGTTAAAATTTCCTTCCTTCCCTCCTTTTTTTCCTTTATTACTCACTGAGTGCTGGCTGTGAGCTTGGCACTGTGCCAGACTCTGGGGGAATAAAATAGTAAAATAGATATAATCTCAAGAAGCTTACATTTAATTTAAGAAATAGAGAAACATAATAAGCCTTTTAGTTTTAAAGTCAATGTTTACTTTGCATTTCTTTCTTGCCCCATCGTGTGCCCAGTCCCAGATAGTGTATCATGGTGTATCATGATTAGTCTAAGGCTGAGACTGTAAGCTATTTATGGTCATTGCTGTCACCTACTTCTCCAGCCTTCCTTGAAGTGAGGACTGGCCACCTGGCTCAATTATGGCCAGTGAGAAATAAGATGAAATAAATTTCTGGGAGAATTTCTGGAAACATTTTCTTACCTTGGTAAATGAAACAAGCACTGATAGCACCATCCATTGTCCTCTCCTTTACCCCTTTGTCTCTGTGTTAAATGGGGTCATAAATCATTGGCAGGCACCTAGTGACTATGAAGGAAATGCCCAGAGAATTGGAGACACCATTGAGTTACTGAACTAATACTTGCAGTCTCTTATCTGCAAACTTACTTTTATGTGAGAAAAATAAACTATTACTTGAATCACTATTGGTTAAAGTCTTCGTTACTTCAAGTTGAATGCATCCTAACACAAAGAGTAAGTGGGCAATTATGTACAGGATAATAAACGCTGTGAGAAGGTATTTACAGGTGCTATTTTAACATCTCAGGATAATCTTGTCATTTGGGTTCAGAGCAGGCTTTTTGGAAGACTGATGCCTAAGATGACCCTCAATTTAATTTAGGCTCCCTGGCAAATTCATTGCACTCAGTCATGGATATTGGAATCCTGATATTCACTAAGGATTTTGTAACTTTGTATACATGTGTCAACTTCTTTTTTTGTAGATATGCAGCAGTGCTCCTTGGTATATATGTCTATATTTCTAAGAGGATTTTGTTTTCTTCCAACTTATAAATGAGATGATAGTTTTTGTTGTAGGATAATTTAGTTATGATATCATCAGAGGCTCCAATACTCCTGGTTGAAACAAAGGTAAGTTCTAAGCAGTACTTAGAACTCAAGGGAGGGCGCTTAGTGCTCAAGGGAGGGCACTTAGCTACTCTTTTGGCCGCATCTAAGCACCTCAGTTCCATTAGAGGGTGGCAACTTACCCTGGCTTGGCTGGCTGTTAAAGCCAAAGGAGCTACGTTAGCCTGTAACATAGAATAATAACTATATAGGTTATTGAAAGCGGCATTATTTGAGCTCATCATTGCTCAATACTTACTGAAAACTTGGTTGAGAGAGAGTATATATGCAGGTTTGCCCAAAGGATTTAGTGTTCATTTGAAAAATCAGTCACTGGCTCATACCGAGAAAGCAGAGAGCTGGGAACCTCATTCTGTTCCTGGTCTCCCCAGTAGAAATGCTTTTGCTGCATTGCACTTTGACATTACATCACTGGATTACTTTGAAGGTGTTAAAGGAAACCGTCCTGTGAGACACATTGCCACATTTGTTAGCTGTTGTTAATGGTGCTGTTTACCATCTCACGCAATTTACTGTCTCTCAGATCTACATGAAAGTATCTTTTTTTGTTCTTCTGTGGAATTGGTGGGTTTCATCTTTTGAACACTGAGAAGCATGTACAGCAATTGTTCATGTTTTCCTATTTGGTGTGATTTGTGTAATTCCCAATGTTTGGTTTATTTTTGACAAACGAACAGGCTTTTGATATGCCTGTGTTTTTCTTTTAAGGCTAATCTCATTATGGGTTCATCTTCTATTTCTTACTTTCATGTTTCTTTTTTTCCCCCAATTTATTCCTATTTTGAAATTTGGTTTTATTGTATTTTGTGGACTTTTACTGAATAAATTTTTTTGTGGAATGTCTTCACATCCTTGCTGGTATAAGGCAGGGTATGTGTGCACGCATACAAACAAGAAACACGAAGGGAAGCACATTTTGCTGGTAGCACTTCAAAATCAAACATTATTTATTTATTTTTCTGTTGGTTGAGACAAGTGAGTTTAGGTGGGAGTTGTTTTGAAAGTATGTTCTCAACATGGCTCTTAATAGTAGAAGGAATGTTTTTAACCTTTCCCCTCTCGCTTGAGTTAACTTTACTTTGGCTTAAAAGTGTTTTTGGTTGAGAAAGAAAGACTGAAATTGATAGCTCTCACAGCAGTGTTTGCAATTAAAGTAGAAGCTTGGGGAGAGAAGGTTGGGGAATGTCTGAGGAAGATTTTCCTTTTTCTTTTTTGCCCTTTAAGTTTTCGCTCTAAATCATATTTTTTTCTGACTTTAAAGCAGTAGTTTGAAATTATCTGGCAGTCTCAGTGCTATCACTTAGTCTTACTTTTCTTTTGTAATCATAAAGATTAATAACAACTAAACATCTTAACTAACATATTTATGGTTCTGACATCTAGCCCTTTTGAACTTAATAGTGGATTAATTTAATGTTAATCATACGTTTAATTGCTTGGGACTTGTTATAAGAGACACTGGAGAAGATGGAGAATTTTTCTATGAAGGCAGGGATTTTTTTTTCTTTGAAATTTTTAGTGATTGTTATAAGACTGAAGAAATGGATGTGTTTTGGACATTGAAGGAATCCTAAATAGTCAGGAATTTGCTCCTCTGGCACCCAGCGAGATTCCAAATGAACTAAAGGGGATTACTTCCTACAGGGACCTCTGGCATTTTCAGTAGTGTGGTGAGGTTAGGGGAGAATTTTCTTCATTCGTTTGTTACCATCTACCTCATCAGAGAGGCAAAAGTAAAGCTGAGGGGAGATGGCCACAGTGGTAAAGAAGAGGCATGAATTGGAGAATCAGCTTTCCATCTCTGACCAATCTGAGCAGGTTTTTTTTTTTTTTTCCCCCAAAGATAGCTGGCCAGCACTTAATTTATCTAGGTCCATGAGAGGAATATGCAGTCAGTGTCTGGGCCTCCATTACCTGTGGCTGAACTCTCTGTTGTATGAAGTCAGTGCTGACAGGGAGAAGAATCTCCCGAGTAGGAATCACATGGCCCCCTCTCTATCTCCAACACACACACACACACACACACACACACACACACACACGCACGCACACACACACGCGCGCACACACACACATACACACACACGCACACACACACACACGCACACACACACGCACACATGCATACACACACGCACGCACACACACACGCGCACACACACACGCACACACACACGCACACATGCATACACATTCTGGAAAGGAGAGAAATGTGCCACATTAGGCTTACCTACCTGACCTTAGGGAGCCTGGAGCAGATATCCCCCTACCCTAGATGCTAAGGATGTAGGGAGCAGAGTCTGGGAGTACTGGAGCTGGCAGGAGTAACATTTAGGAAAAGTACATTTGATTTTGAAAGACATAAGATGTTTATTTAGGAAAGAATATGGCTGAGATAACATATGGAGATATTTATCTTTTATTCTTCTTGTATTTTCCATTTTTCTTTCCAAGGTATCTAATGGATTATGTGCTCTTTTGTATTTGTAGTCTCAGGGGATGGATGTAGCAAAACAACCAGCAGAAAGTTGCATACCTAACCTTTGCTTTCACTCATTCCCTCAAGATTCAACCCCAGAGTGCAGAGAGGATTTGCAGATATAGACAAAGTGTCTCATTCAAGAGGAAGGAGAGCAGGAGTTCACCCCAAACTAGAGAGACAGAGAGAGTCCTCCAGTGTCTGCCATAGTTCCAGCCACATAACAGAGGGTAGAAAGGAGTGAGCCTCCGGGATCCACAGCCTTTTCTTACACTGCTTGTCCATGAGATATTTATCATCCTTGTTTATAGGGTTTGTCAGTCCAGAGGCTTATTGAGCCTCCACAATCTTCAGCAAGGCTCTCTGTGTTCCTGTCTGCCTTTCTACTGAACACAGTTCTTACCTTTCAGGGGCTTTGCTGCCTACCCTGATGGTTTTACTGGTTTGCTCTTCCATATTCTGTAGACCCACAGAATTCTCTTTCTCTCTTTGTCTCTCTTTCTCTGTCTCTGTCTTTCTCTCTCTCGTTTCTCCACCCAGAAGAAATCCCTTGTATTTTTTTCCCCCGGTGGGAAATCTTTTTCTTTTCTTGTTTCTGACTAAGACACTGTCAATGTTTGGGGATCCTCTACTTTTAATCCCCTCTATAAAAATCCAGGCTTTGGAAGATAATAGAAAAATTGTAAGCTACTGTCCTCTTTGTTCTATATTTATCTTGAGTAAAGAACACAGTCTAGTTGCCTACTTGAATTAAAGAGAGAACAAAAAGAAAAGTACGGGGAGAAAAAGTAATAGCAGATTAGTATTTCAAAACATTATCCCAGCCAAATGGGCATTGTGGGGGTATGTGTATGAGATGAGTAAACAAATTAAAGTGAATTTGGTAAATATTTGCTTAGCCCCACTTGTCTAGGAACTATCGTAAATACAGACTACCTTCTCTTCCCACCAACACATTACATGGCTTTAATATTTTTTATGTTGGGTGGTGGGATACTTCAAGCACTTAGTAAGTGAATGGAGAAGTTACTACCCTTTAAAAAATGTGGTGCTAGAACATGGTTGCAGGTGAAATATGGGGGACTTGTAGCTTAGAAACAATGTGTGGAATGAGGACAGAAAAGAATAGGAGAGAAAATGGAGGTAGGGGAATGTCGTTCTCTTCATGCTTTGAGAGGATGCAAAGTTTAATCTCTTCTTAAGAGGGAGCTACTGAGTCGTGTCTTATATTGACAATCACTACTTATGAGTGGCTTATGGCCCCTCGTTATTCCTCCCTCTACTCTCTGTGTTTAACTTTTGATTCTTTTCTAGTTTTTTTTTTTTTTTTTTTTTGCTGTTCAATTTTGCACTTCTATTAAATGAAGGTTTCACATATTAGCTTTACTTGAAAGCCTTTGATTTAGCCCTCTACCTGAGGACTGAGCTTTGATGTAAAGCTGGGCACTTTGTGAAGTCTCTCCCCCCCTTATACTTCCATGCCTTTTGTTTATGCCTGGGCATGAGATGTGTCTGGTGACCCACTGAGCCATATAAAGGATCTCTGAAAAATAGAGTCATTTTGGCAAGGCCTCCTCCCAGAGCCAACCGATCAATAGGCATCTCTCGCCTTTTTCAAAGTACAGTGGGAGCTGAAGACACTGAAAAACAGTATCCTCCTCAACAAGACCACATTAACCCAAACCACAGCAGCACCGGTGCCAGCTCTAGGGAAGGCAGCCCTTCCCTGAAAAATAGAGACAATGACTGGGCCGGCAGGACCCTGAAGTGCTCCTGTAGATTGTGGCTGAAGCAATTCCAAACCTCTCCATCACATTGCTCATCACTGATGTCCCCTCAGAAGGGCTGCCTTCCCTGGAGCTGGCGCCGGTGCTGCTGTGGTTTGGGTTAATGTGGTCTTGTTGAGGAGGATACTGTTTTTCACTGTCTTCAGTTCCCACTGTACTTTGAAAAAGGTGAGAGATGCCTATTGATCAGTTGGCTCTGGGAGGCGGCCTTGCCAAAATGACTCTACAGGCACTCCCCGCAGAGCTCTTATGTCTGCCATGCACAGTGACCAGATCCGCACCCATCCCAGGGCGCTTTTTAATTGGAATGGCTGTTCAAACAGTAGTGTGAGTTTTTTCATTTCCCCCTGACTATACTCTAGGCTTCAGCTCTTTAAGTAGGAAAGATAATGGTTTACTTGTCAGTATTCTCTTTTCTGTTTGAAAACAGCTCCTCAGATGTTTTAAAGGAGTTCAAGCAAATGAGAATGGTTGACTCAATTATCTGTACTAGAGTAAATTAGCAATTATTAAAAACAAAGAAAACTCTTTAGATCCCCATTACTAGAGAGTTACCATCAACCTATCTTCTTCGCTGATACAAAAGTTTGCCAAGTAAACAGATTCTACTTGCTTCTCAAGCACCCAGGAATATTTTAAGAGAAGGGGCTAATTGAAAGGGCTCTGTGAAAAGAAAATACAGTGTTTCATTCCACCCATGATTACCTAAGACCTACCCCTTCTTGCTGTAGAAACAACTTCTTGCATGAGCTAGGAGCTCGCATTGCAGCAGTCTAATTCTTATTAGCTGGGTCATCCTGAGCAAGTAGCTTAAGTATTCTGTAGCGCATCTATAAAATGGGAAGAATAATAATGAACTAAATCAGGTAGTATTTGTAAAGAGCTTTAAAAGTATCTGACACTAGGTTAACTCTGATGGTTGTCCATTAGGATTTCCCTTAAGCAGCCCCTCAGTGCCTGTGGCCCCTTCCTCTAGGATCTCCTCCCTGGGTCTTAGATCAGGTGTGAAAGGGGAGAAACCAGTATGTTCTAATAAACTGTCTTCCTGCTTCCTTGAATATCTGTGCTTATTATTACTGAATAACATTTATAGAGACCTTACTGCTCACAAAATATTTCTCCTTCTGTGTAGGGTTTTATCCACACTACAATCCTGTGAAGTTAAGAAATGGTGGGAGATGTTTTCATAATATATCATGCTTCCACACCCTTTCTGATAAAATTATACACTAATGCTAATCATATATTAAAGGACAATACCAGAAAGTCAAGGCCCAGGTCAAAAAGGAGATGGATATTTTTACAGTCCAGAGACAGAGTACATATACAACATGGGGAAAATGCCACAGGGCTGCTGAGTTATGGACCCAGTAGCAAGGAAGTGGCAGCAGAAACTTGGCCTCTGTGGAGAATAGTCTTACATGTTTTTATGTGAGACAGGGGACTAAAACCAGGCTCACAGCATAAAACTAGGGACTGGAGTACAGCACTCTGCTCATAGAAGCTAAAAAACCCAAATGGCCAAAATATCCAAATGGCTACAATTGCTGCTTGAAGTTATGGCTCATAACAAGCAGGATGCCTCATGAGAAAACGATCAAAGTTCCTGCTTTGCAGCCAGGAACTAAACCAAGACCCACACAGCTTTCCTGACTGTATGGAAATATCTCCATGTCACAATAGGTCATTAGAAGACCTGGTTTGGAACGGAGGCCTAGTGGGCAGAGTGGGTGAGGAAGCACTGGATGCAGAACCACTGGACAATAAGAAATATGTTTCCATTGGATTTAACAACAAGGGGCTACTGATGACCTTGACCTTAATAGTTTCATGGGATTGCAGGTGCAAATACCAGAATAGAATGAAAGGGTAGTTGAGGGTAAAAGGAGGAGTTAGGCACACTGAGTGTAGATATCTTTCTCAAGAAATAGAGACTATGCTTCTGCAGAGAGTCAGGTACAGGGAAGACTGAAGACGCTTTGGCATGCCTATATACAAATGGAAGGGTCCGGTATAGAGGGAGTGGTGGAAAGGTTCAGAAGGTGGGCTGAAGTGGCATAGAGTGAGGTGTGACATAGCAAGGTCCTGAGAAGAGGCCTGTGGTGCTTTGGACTAAAGGAACTTGGAAATGGAGTCTTTTATTAAGAATAATACAGAGTAACACAGGTTGCAAACCACCCTCCCCCTTTACAGGAAATTGCCAAAATGTTGGATACCATGGAGACTGGGGTAAATTGAGATTTAGGCACAGAGATCTGTGAGGAATGAGAGCTCTGAGTGAACATGGGGTGGTGGGTGAAAACCAGAAGAAGAGGAAATGAAAGATCAGAACTTGTAGCACTTAAGGCCAACCCAGATGGAATAGCTAAGGGCAGCAGAGGCCTGTGGCAGGAAGAACCTCCATATATTCATGAGTACATAAAGCAAACTCCCGGGTTTCAAAGACAAGTTTTGTTGCTGGTGAGGATGGAGGAAGGGGTTCTTAAGGGACTAGATTTTCTTTGTGAACAAGTGGGACTTGGAACTAGTAAGATTTGTATATTAATGCTAGTGTGACATTCAAGCTTTTGATCATGCTTGGGGTGCATTTGAAGTATGTTTACTTATATACCTGTCTCCCTCTATTAGACCATATGGTCCTGAATGCAGAGACTATATCTTACTTGACGTGGTTGGTAATACTTGTTGACTGAAAGACTGGTGTGAAGGATGTTAGCAAATACTTCTCATTAGGTTTGTCAAGCCTTGAAGCAATTAATATAAAAGACAATGTGAAAATCTGCAAATAAACCTTAGCACTTGGAATTAAGTCTTTGAAAGCTTTGTTTAGACTTTGGAATAAAAGCTTATTCTTAAAATGTTTCTAGGATCACATTTTCAATGTAATAACGTCTGTTTTGTTAGCATTAAAATAAGAGAATTTTTCTTACACTGCCCTTTTATTACTCTTAGGCCTTACCTGTATGACCCTACTGGATATGAATGAGAAAGAACATATTGAAATTGAGAAAAGAAGATTTACATGATGGTAATACCTTTTGGAATATTTACTTTTGGTACTAAGTGAATCATACCACAGGGAAAATGACAAAGCTGAATATATTAAATAAATAATAATAATTATTATATTACCTGTCATTTAAATGTGACTGAATTTTAAAATATGATCTCTTTATTTGATTTTACAGATGCCTTGAGAGACATCTTGATATTTGTAAAATCTGGAATTATGTTGGTCAGAATTTTATATGAGCTAAAGTTACAGACTTGAATTCAATAAATGATACAAGCCAGTGACCAGGATATTCTATAAGTTGTGGGGAAAAAATATATATGGTAGCTACCCTCCAAGATGACTTCTAAGGATCCTTGCATCCTGATATTCACAGGTGGTGTCACCTATTCCATACTGAATGGGGCTGATCTGTGTAATTAACACAGTGTGTTAACTGTGTAATTAACACAATAAGACAATGTGGAAATGACAGTATGTGAGTTTAGAGGCAAAGTCATAGAAATGATGGATTGATCTTTCTTGTATTACTTGTGAGTAAAGCCAGCTACTCAAGCCAGCTTGAGTAAGGACACTCAAGCATCCCTGTGAAGAGAACCATGTACCAAAAAACCAAGGGTCGAACAACTAGCACTAATTTTTCAGGCATGTGAATGAGCCACCTTGAAAGTAGATCCTCCAGCCCACTCAATCCTTCACATGACGGTAACCTGGGCTGACAAGTTGACTGCAACTTCGTGAAAGATTCTGAGCCAAAACCACTCAGCTAAAATGGATTCTTGACCCAGAGAGACTGTGTGAGATAATACGTGTTTATCATTGTATGCTGTTAAGTTTTGGGGTAATTTGTTGTATAGAAATAGATTAACTAAAGCAATGTTATCAGGGAAACTTTCTATTCCTCTTTACTTTTCCAATTAAATTGTCACTGCTTGCTGACACTATTAGAATCTGTGAAACCAAAAAAAGTTGATACTCCCATGAGCAGTTGAGGATTTGTACACAGGGAGTCTCTGCTCTTGTTCCAGGGCCAAAACACAGAGAGAAAAAAAAATGAAATGAAATCTATAAACAAAATAAATACCTATAAAAATATAAAATAAAACATATAAACAAACATCAAATAAAAACAGGTTTCCTGTTACTGACCCGGTGATGTTTGGGAGGTATGTGTTGGTGTTCTGGCTTTTAAGCTGTAATTTCTACTTGATCTCAAGAAAAAATGTTACAAGTTGTGAAGGTTAATTTTATATGTTGAGTTGACGGAGCCATGGGGTGCCCAGACCTTCGGTTAAACATTATTACTGGGTTGTTTGTGAGCGTATTTCTGAATTAGATTAACATTCGAATTGGTAGGCTGAGTAAAGCAGATAGCCCTCTCCAACGTGAGTGGGCTGAAACAATCTGTTGAGGGCCTGAATGGAAAACAAGGCTGAGTAAGAAAGAATTCTTTCTCTCTGCCTGATTGTATTTGAGCTGGAACATAGATCTCTTGTATTCAGACTTGAACTCAGACTTAGACTGGAACTTATACCATCAGCATTCCTAGGTTCCTAGCTTGCTGACTGTGGGCCTTAGACTTAACCTCCATAATCATGTGAGCCAATTCCTTCATCTCTTTATTATATAAAAAAAGAGATTATTATTTAATAATAATATTATTATATCATAATTTGGTTACACATGATATAAACCCTGTGTAATTACTATATAATAATAATTTCTTTCTTATATAATATATAATAATCTATTATAAAGAAATTATTACTTATTATAAATAATCTTTATTATATAATAATCTATATAATAAGGAGATGTAAGGAATTGGCTCACATGATTATGGAGGCTAAGTCTAAGACTTAGACTTATCTTTTTAATCTTAAAGCAACTAAAATAATACTAACTTTTAGAAACTAAGTAATAAAGGACTAGCATAGGATTTTAATTTCTGTTTATAACAGGTTCCTTTGTGAGAGGTATTCTGACCTAAAATTATCTTTTGGGACACAACTCGTTTTTATGTTGAGAATTAACTTTCGTTTAAATGGATAGCAGCTTTAGTTTTAGGAATCTTAGCTATTTAAGAACAAAGTGCATATCCCTCCATTCTTAATGACTCCATTCCCTGATGGTGCTGTCACCCATATGGCAGTAGAGTATTACAAACCTATAAACCAAGCAGTCTTCCCTTTGGCCTGCCACATTGCAGTCTGAGAAATGGCTCTACTAGTCAGGATGAGCTGGGTCATGCAGTAATCTCAAACAGTCCTCCAAGTCTCAGCATCTTAAAGAAAAACAAAATACTTATCTTTTATTCATGTTGCATGTCAATCATTCGTTGGCCACAGCTCTGTTCCATGTCACCTTCACCCCAGGATCTAGACTAATGGAGAAACTTTTCGCTTGAAAATTGGCAATTGTTATGGAAGCAGAAGAGACAGAATGACAAAGCATGTTGCTCTTAAATCTTCAGCTCGAATACCTTTCCCACGTTTCATTGCCCAAAGCAAGTCACATGCTGCCCATGCATTTAACAGGGTGAGAATGTTTAATTCCCCACAGGAAGGGCAGTACATTTTTGTGAATAGTTACGCAATCTACCACAGCATCAAAACTGTTACATTTTTCATAAGCATTCTTGGGAGGAATATTTTAAAGCTGAGACTCAGGCATTTTACTCACATAAAGTTACATCAAAACACAGATGGAAAAGAAACTCATGCTCTGAGAAATATCTCTGTACTCTATTGTAAAGCAATTTCCCTCAAGTATGGTTATGGGAGTAATGTGATTCCTTGCTGCATCTCTGGGTCTGCTCCTCTCAGTGACCCCCTTTTGCCCTGGTGTCAAGAGTTAACTTCTCAGCTTCCCTCCCTGAGCACTGCGGGGTAGCAGTGCCAATAAATCTCTGCCTGTGAGGCCACTGGATCTTGTTGGTCTCAGTTCCTTTGTCCTAACCTAGCCCTCACTATGAGCAATGAAGATAAATAACACTGGTTTAATATAAAAGAGTATATTTTTCATGCAGTTTTCTTTCTGTAAGAATTTTCTTTTTATAAATGGGAGTAACCTTTTTTTTGTATGCGTTTTTGGTAAGAGCAGTGAAAGAGTGCTAACGTTACTTAGCTGTGGTTCTCTCAGGACTTGGCGAGTTTCTTAGCTTTTTATTTGGTGTGATAGGTTCTGTACTAGCCCTGAGCTATTCACGCTACATATGGGAAGCAACAGCATGGAAAATCCAAAGCATAATTTGTATTTAATCTTCTAAATGACTTTTATTTTTAGTGCATTTACCTTCTTAACAAAATTTGATGTTACTAGAGTTAAAATTAGTTTGTCTTCCCGGAGGAGGCTGCGTGTTGTTGTAGGTGCAGGTCTGGTCTGTGACAAATTGTTGACTGAACAGTTTTTCCTCAGATTTCCCCTCTGTCATTTCTGATTTTACATCCAATCAGATATAACCTATCTAGAGCCACCCACTATGAATGTCCACCCGTGTTTTTTCTTTCTCTCCCTAAGCAGCAGTGTCTGCCTTGGATTTTTCTGTGGCAACATATGCCCCATAAAATGTTTTGTTTCAAACCCTTAGAATCCTGTTTTAAGACTTGCTGGTTGATTAAACAAATTCATGTAAATATAGTAATAGTTTAGTACATTTTCCCTCCAATGCAATGTGTTTACCTTTGAATGGAGGTTTTCTGGAGAATGTGTCTTAATCTGTGTCAGCTCAAAAGTGGAAAATTTGTTGGGCAATATCTTCTGTGTGTGGTTGTGGTCATCACAGATTTATTTGTTCATGTTCCCAATAGAACATGAATTTCACTCATTCATTTTTCATCTGTTGAATGCCAAATATGTGTCAGGTAGTAGGGAAACAAAGACATCAATAAACTTTTGCCTACCAGTGAACCACAGTCAAGTGCGTGAGCAGACACTTGAAGAAATACAGCAACTAGACAGATCTTATAATAGCCATATGAATTCAATGATATGGGAACACTGATATTTGCAGAAGTCCTGGAAGGCTTTCTAAGGTAGGGTCTTTGAACTGAAGCTTGAGGGATGAATGAGACTTGTTCAAGTAGAAAAGAAAGAGGGCCAAGCAGGCAGTCTGATCAGGGGTGACACTGTGTCAGATTGGGGAGGAGAGAAAGATGAGGCTTTTTCAGGGAATTGCTTGTTGGTCTCAGTTCCAATCTGGCTTGATTGGAGCCTAATATATATGTAAGATTGTGAGCTGGGAAATGAGGTTAGAAAGGATGGAAACAGAAAACAACTAAAGAATTGAATGTGGTAATGATTCTGGTTTAGAAAGACCACCTTTGCAACTGTATAACATTTGCATGCTAGAGAAAACTTGACTTCAGATTAAGAAAAAAAACTTACAAAATCCTAAAACACACCAACCATAGGCAATAATTAATGATCAATAAAATGGATTTAAGTTTGGATTAATAGCTAACATTTATTTGATATTTACTATGAAGAAATGTCATAACTTGCATTTTATAATTTAATTTTCACAAGAACCATGTGGGGTAGATAAAATTATTATCTCTATTTTATAGTTGAGAAATATTATGCCCAGTGAACTTAAGTAATTTGCTATATAAATCAGAAATGGATAGAGCGAAGTATTTGAATTAAATTTTGATCGACTACAAATCCAATGTCCCTGCCACAATATTTTCAATATTTTGTTGTGAAATATACATAACATAAAATTTACTATATTAATTATTTTAAGTGTATAGTTCAGAGGTATTGAATATATTCATAATGTTGTGTAACTATCACCACTGTCTGTCTCCTCTTGCATTCCCTTTTTATCTCTCTGATTTCCAAATTCATAGTTAGGATATAGGTAGGGAAATGTATCTCCAGGCATATTTCCTTAAAGAAGGATTTTGCTGGTACAATGTTCTGTGCTGAGTCCTAGTTTAAAGATCGGACTGTGGGACTTAAATTGGGTGGGATAAATAATTTAAGAGGATGGAAAAGGACTGGTTGGGGGAGTAAGCCCAACTCTCATGGTTATAATAGTGTCTGTTGAGAATTTGTAAGTAGAACAGTAATGGTAATAGAGATATCAGAAGAGTGTAATATGTGGGCAGACCCACAAAATACATAGGCATAGAGTGAGTAATGGCACGAATTTCACCAAGAAGTTTAAAAATTCCCCATCGTGTTTAATTAACGCGTACTGCTCTTCATGAAGTAAGATAGTGATATGGTTTGGCTCTATGTCCCACCCAAATCACATCTTGAATTGTAATCCCCAGGTGTTGAGGGCGGAACCTGGTTGGAGGTGATTGAATCATGGGGGTGGTTTCCCCCATTCTGGTCTCATGATAGTGAGTTCTCAGGAGATCTGATGGTTTAAAAGTGACTGGCAGTTCCTTCCTTATTCTCTCTCTTGCCGCCAAGTAAGAGGTGCCTTGTTTCCCTTCGCCTTCCGCCATGATTGTTAAGTTTCCGGAGGCCTTCCTGGCCGTGAGTAACTGTGAGTCAATTAAGCCTCTTTTATTTGTAAATTACCCAGTCTCAGGTAGTTCTTTATAGCAGTGTGAAAATGGACTAATAAAGATAGCAAAGAATGAATGGAGAGGAAAATGAATGTGACTTAAAAGGGACTCAGAATGCCAGAGTATTATGGAAGACTTTGGTCATCCCCCAGTATCGTCTTCCATGATGACCTCCTTACAAATTGCTAGTTTTCAAGCATGGGAATTTCATTAAATTTTCTATGGCCAACAACATATTTTTATGCCTGCTCAAACACATTCTTGATAGTGATATTTATCTAACATATTGAAATATTATTCTAATTTCAGAAAATCTTTCAGTTTTTCTTGTCAAACTGTCATTGCTTAAGATAGTAAAATAATGAATATTTATCATTTATTTCCTGCATTTCTAACCATTTTTCAGGCCATTGTGTAAAAATGTATTAATATTTCTTTCATAATGCATCTTTGTGGTATATTTCAAAGGCAGTTAGGGCCAAGTTCCTGGAATATATCTCTAACTGTTAAGGCATACTTAAAAAAGATTTAATGTTTAAAAATTACTTTGTTTTATGAGTCCCCCAAAATACCAACAAAAATTTTAACTCTGTGATAAGTATGAATGTAAAAATAGATTTTGTTTGCTGTGTAGTTTGCATGTTAAAAACAGACACGAGATGTTGCAATATATAACTTGTGTGCTCTTTATAATTCTTTAATTATGATCCTATTGATTCTCATTGGGGCACCAAGCTGAAGATGTTTACATATTGCTACTAAAGTTTTTCTCCTGTGTAGAAATTTCTTTCAAGGACCATTGCAAATAAAATTCCAGTTTAAATATTTTTAGGCATCGAGTTTTTGGTAAGATCTGCTTTACTTCATGGTGAATGATGCAAGGTATAGCCTATTAGTTCTTTACTATTTAAGTAAAGTAAAACTTGATTTATAATATGATGAAACATGGATATAAGAATTTTATTTTGTTTAGCTATGGTTTCATATAATCTTAATGTAACATGTAACTGTAATAATGTTCCATATAATTTATTTCCATATTCCAAAGACTATGGAAATAAAATCTGTACTTTGGAAAACCCAAAAACATAAAAAGGGCATCTTTCTTTTTTTTATTTTTTTATTTTTTATTTTTTATTATTATACTTTAAGTTCCAGGGTACATGTGGATAACGTGCAGGTTTGTTACATATGTATACTTGTGCCATGTTGGCGTGCTGCACCCATCAACTCGTCAGCACCCATCAACTCATCATTTACATCAGGTATAATTCCCAATGCAATCCCTCTCCCCTTCCCGAGTCCAAGTGATCTCATTGTTCAGTTCCCACCTAT
This sequence comes from Chlorocebus sabaeus, assembly GCF_047675955.1. Lineage (NCBI taxonomy): Eukaryota > Metazoa > Chordata > Mammalia > Primates > Cercopithecidae > Chlorocebus > Chlorocebus sabaeus. The sequence continues at coordinate 21,188,674 of NC_132927.1, read as the reverse complement.
GAGTGAGAACATGCGGTGTTTGTTTTTCTGTTCTTGCGATAGTTTGCTGAGAATGATGGTTTCCAGCTGCATCCATATCCCTACAAAGGACACAAACTCATCCTTTTTTATGGCTGCATAGTATTCCATGGTGTATATGTGCCACATTTTCTTAATCCAGTCTGTCACTGATGGACATTTGAGTTGATTCCAAGTCTTTGCTATTGTGAGTAGTGAAAAAGGGCATCTTTCTTTAAAAGATGAGAAGAACATTTACGTTTTCCTCTTTCACCTCCAGAATAATATAATGGAACCACTTACCTTTTTCAGAAATCAACTCTAAGGAAAGAAGTAGTGAGGAAACCTGTTGAAAGAAAATGAAAGCAATGTATTTCAGCAATTACTTAAATCCTGTAAGAAGATGATGTTTGATGGGTAAGTTTTCAGAATGAAAATCTCCATTGACTGAAGTGAAACTCAATGGCAATTTTAAATGTCTTATCTGCATGACATTGAGAGTTAATGATAGAAAACTTTCATAATTTCTTTTAGTGCAATGATTTAACTCAAACTATGCCCTAAAACATATCCTTACCTCCACCAGGAATAATTTATCATGCCTTGTCTGGTAGAAATATAATTTTTACCTTAAAGGAGATATTGGCAATTCAACTAATTTCATCTGCTTTGGATAAAATTCATCTGATGTTTTAAAAAAAGAATTTTTTAAAAAAGGAGATAAAGAAACTTTTTAAGATGATGGCTATGTTCATTAACTTGATCATGCTCCTTGTGCCCTGGTTGTATTTAACTCTTCTTTGAGCAGAAAGACTATCTTGTCAATCTGGTCATCAGGATACACACACACACACACACACACACACACACACACACACTCTTAGCAAAATTTCTACCCTAAATATGTACAGTTTCTTGCATGACAGTAATACCTCAGTTAATGTGTTAAAAATAAAAATATTAGCGTAACAATAACGAGCTTATATAGAGATATACCTTTTAATACTACATCACTAATTGTTTACATAATTGAGAGACAATTCATGGGTCTTTCACATTTCTGCACATCTTCTGAGCAGAGGCCCTGACTGCCTTTATTCCAGGCTATCTTATCAATGATGATTATATAGTGAAAAGCCTTGGAAGATAGAGATAATATCTCCTTCTTAAACAAAGGGCAGATTTATTTACTGTCTGGTATGAAAAAGATAATGTCTCCTTTTGGGGCAGGCATGCTTATTGTCCATTTTAAAAGATCAGATTTCCTGGCTGGGCGCGGTGACTCATGCCTGTAATCCTAGCTCCTTGAGAGGCAGAGGCCAGTGGATCTTGAGGTCAGGAGATCGAGACCATCCTGGCTAACACGGTGAAAACCTGTCTCTACTAAAAACACAAAAAATTAGCTGGGCATGGTGGCAGGCGCCTGTAGTCCCAGCTAGGGTGTTGGCGGGGGGAGGGCGGTGGGGGGAGGCTGAGGCAGGAGAATCGCTTGAACCTGGGAGGTGGAAGTTGCAGTGAGCTGAGATTGTGCCACTACACTCCAGCCTGGCAACGAAGTGAGACTCCATCTCAATAAATAAATAAATAAATAAGCAAAAGATCTGGGTTTCCTAAGCTTGGAGTTTCTCTCCTATAATGCAAAATGCAATTCACAGCATGTGCCTTCTTGACGATACCCTTAAGATGAGGTTTAGGAATGTGATGCAAACGCTCATACTCTAGATACTTCAATATCGGCAATAGCTTTGAGGAATATACTGAACTTTGTCTGTGAGGCAGGAGTCTTACCTTTCTCATCAGTCTCCATGAAACTATGGGTGCCTTTCTTGTTAGCTTTTGTGTATGGTAAAATTTCAGACCCTTCTAAGTCCTTGATAGTTTTGATGATGAGCATGGGATGCAGAAAGAGTCATGAGTTTCTGGAATAGGAAGAATGAGATCCTTATGGTTGGTTTAAGGCAATGCCATGTGCTAATAGCAGACATTTGACCAAACTATATGATCAACAGGACAATTAATAATCTTGTACTTTAATGGGTATTAGGACGAATTTGGGAGGGTGTTGCAGTCTGAGAACTCAGAAGTAAATTCAAAGGCAGCTGTCTGAATGGTGCCCTGGTTGTATCTAACTCTCCTCTGGACAGGAAGACTATCTTGTCAATCTGGTGGTCAGGCTCAAGTCCACCCCACTGTAACAAGTATTATTAATATTTGCCCTGGGGAGACCAGAGGGTTCTTACGTCTATGTGATAATATTTATAGAAAAACACTACTACTGAGTGTCAAGGAGGAAAATTTGAAACCACATGGACAGAAACCAGGCAAATGGCTAGCATTTGCTTGATTTACTCCAGAGATGAGGGGTAGGGTATATAATGCTTGTTTAAAAAGAATGGCAACCAAAATGCCATCATATGACTTTGTGCCTTCTGCAGTCTATCATCCGAATCTTAGACCCATTTAGAGATGAAAATAAAGTCTTCTGACTTTTCTTTCTTTTTTTAAAAAAAATTATTCGAGGTTATTGTAAGAGATTCTTGAGCTTCTTTGAGATTTTTTGGAGACAAACTCCTGTGGGAAGTCATAGATGAGGGATTAACAAGTACTTGAGGTTTTACTGATTCAAATTGGGTTTATGATGCTGATGAAGGTGACCCACTGAAGAATGAGAAACTAAACCAATTTCTTAGATAAATTTTATGGTTAGTCCTGCAGCCCTGGAACACTCCCCTAGTTTTTGTATGGAAACTTAAAAGAATTCAAGAGAGTGTTATTTTGGTAGTGGTGCTTGCAGATGCTCCAGATTTAGGTGAATTCCTTAAAAAAGTTGTGTCAGGCTTGAGTTGGGCAAAGGGCATAACCCTTGCACCCCCAGCGAGAATGTGGTGTAGCTGTGGTTGTTATATCCAGGGGTCTCTAATACTGAAATTGATGCTGCTAGCCATAAGAATCTTGCCAATTGATACAGAATTTTAGTCAGAATGAAAACATTAGAAGTTCATTCTGTTGAGTCATGAACTATGAGCTGGGCTACCCCACTTTTCCCCTTTGCATCTTTTCATAAAGCCCTTACCTCACTTCTTGCCCCCTCCCGACTCCTCTGTAGCTTCTTTATGCAGAAAGATGAATAGGGGTGAGGCTGAGGTCTCCCCATCCTTAAGAGGGATCAAAGGACATATTCACCTAGCTAAGTATGCTAGAGAACTTCAGGGAGAGAGATTTGAACTTGTATGACCCTCTTGGATACAGGTGTCCATGTCATTATTCTACCTGGTCTTGAGTTGGGAGGGAAGCCCAGGTTCAACTTATCTGACTGGGCAAAGTTTACAGTGGGGTAAGAGACACTAATGTAAGTTTACAGTTGGTAGGGTCCGTTGGAAAAATTCAATGTACTGCTTTTGTTGCTTCTATATTTAAATATATAGTAGAAATTGATGTGAATATGCTTGTACCTTCTGTTCCAAAGGGAATTCGGATCAGGAAGAGCTATCCATAGGAAAGTAATAGTACTTTTGGGATTCCACAAACTGGATGACCTCCTCGAGCTATAGTCTCAGTGACTAATGATTTTTCCATCTTGAGCCTCTGGCAAAGGGAGGCAGCTTCCACCTGAGGCACCCTTGGGGCTTTACTTTAGATGCATCACTTCACTTATATTGACACCATGCACACTCTTTTTTTTTTATTTTTATTTTTCATTATACTTTATGTTCTAAGGTACATGTGCACAACATGCAGGTTTGTTACCCATGTATACATATGCCATGTTTGTGTGCTGCACCCATTAACTCGTCATTTACATTAGGTTTATCTCCTAATGCTATCCCTCTCTGCTCTCCCCACCCCACAACAGGCCCTGGTATGTGATGTTCCCCTTCCTGTGTCCAAGTGTTCTCATTGTTCAATTCCCACATATAAGTAAGAACATGCGGTGTTTGGTTTTCTGTTCTTGTGAGAGTTTGCTAAGAATGATGGTTTCCAGCTGCATCCATGTCCCTACAAAGGACATGAACTCATCCTTTTTTATGGCTGCATAGTATTCCATGGTGTATATGTGCCACATTTTCTTAATCCAGTCTGTCATTGATGGACATTTGGGTTGGTTCCAAGTCTTTGCTATTGTGAATAGTGCCGCAATAAACATACATGTGCATGTGTCTTTATAGCAGCATGATTTATAATCCTTTGGGTATATACCCAGTAATGGGATGGCTGGGTCAAGTGGGATTTCTAGTTCTAGATCCTTGAGGAATTGCCACACTGTCTTCCAGAATGGCTGAACTAGCTTACAGTCTCACCATCAGTGTAAAAGTGTTCCTATTTCTCCACATCCTCTCCAGCACCTGTTGCTTCCTGACTTTTTAATGATTGCCATTCTAACTGGTATGAGATGGTATCTCATTGTGGTTTTGATTTGCATTTCTCTGATGGCTAGTGATGAGCATTTTTTCATGTGTCTGTTGGCTGCATAAATGTCTTCTTTTGAGAAGTGTCTGTTCATATCCTTCTCCCACTTTTTGATGGGGTTGTTTGTTTTTTTCTTGTAAATTTGTTTGAGTTCTTTGTAGATTCTGGATATTAGCCCTTTGTCAGATGAATAGATTGCAAAAATTTCTCCCATTCTGTAGGTTGCCTGTTCACTCTGATGGTAGTTTCTTTTGCTATGCAGAAGCTCTTTAGTTTAATTAGATCCCATTTGTCAATTATGGCTTTTGTTGCCATTGCTTTTGGTGTTTTAGACATGAAGTCCTTGCCCATGCCTATGTACTGAATGGTATTGCCTAGGTTTTCTTCTAGGGTTTTTATGGTTTTAGGTCTAACATTTAAGTCTCTAATCCATCTTGAATTAATTTTTGTATAAAGTTTAAGGAAGTGATCCAGTTTCAGCTTTCTACACATGGCTAGCCAGTTTTCCCAGCACCATTTATTAAATAGGAAATCCTTTCCCCATTTCTTGTTTTTGTCAGGTTTATCAAATATTAGATGGTTGTAGATGTGTGGTATTATTTCTGAGGGCTCTGTTCTGTTCCATTGGTCTACATCTCTGTTTTGGTACCAGTACCTTGCTGTTTTGGTTACTGTAGCCTTGCAGTATAGTTTGAAGTCAGGTAGCGTGATGCCTACAGCTTTGTTCTTTTTGCATTGAGTTGTCTTGGCAATGCGGGCTCTTTTTTGGTTCCATATGAACTTTACAGTAGTTTTTTCCAATTCTGTGAAGAAAGTCATTGGTAGCTTAATGGGAATGGGATTGAATCTATAAATAACCTTGGGCAGTATGGCCATTTTCACGATATTGATTCTTCCTATCCATGAGCATGGTATGTTCTTCCATTTGTTTGTGTCCTCTTTTATTTCATTGAGCAGTGGTTTGTAGTTCTCCTTGAAGAGGCCCTTCACATCCTTTGTAAGTTGAATTCCTAGGTATTTTATTCTCTTTGAAGCAATTGTGAATGGGAGTTCACTCATGATGTGGCTGTCTGTTTTCGGTGTAAAAGAATGCCTGTGATTTTTGCACATTGATTTTGTATCCTGAGACTTTGCTGAAGTTGCTTATCAGCTTAAGGAGATTTTGTGCTGAGACTATGGGGTTTTCTAAAGATACAATCATGTCATCTGCAAACAGGAACATATTGACTTCCTCTTTTCCTAATTGAATACCCTTTATTTCTTTCTCCTGCCTGATTGCCCTGGCCAGAACTTCCAACACTATGTTGAATAGGAGTAGTGAGAGAGAGCATCCCTGTCTTGTGCCAGTTTTCAAAGGAAATTCTTCCAGTTTTTGCCCATTCAGTATGATATTGGCTGTGGGTTTGTCATAAATAGCTCTTATTATTTTGAGATACGTTCCATCAATACTGAATTTATTGAGAGTTTTATCATGAAGGGCTGTTGAATTTTGTCAAAGGCCTTTTCTGCCTCTATTGAGATAATCATGTGGTTTTTGTCTTTGGTTCTGTTTATATGCTGGATTACATTTATTGATTTGTGTATATTGAAACAGGCTTGTATCCCAGAGATGAAGCCCACTTGATCATGGTGGATAAGTTTTTTGATGTGCTGCTGGATTCGGTTTGCCAGTATTTTATTGAGGATTTTTGCATCAACGTTCATCAAGGATATTGGTCTAAAATTGTCTTTTTTTTGGTTGTGTCTCTGCCAGGCTTTGGTGTCAGGATGATGTTGGCCTCATAAAATGAGTTAAGGAGGATTCCCTCTTTTTCTATTGATTGGAATACTTTCAGAAGGAATGGTACCAGCTCCTCCTTGTACCTCTGGTAGAATTCGGCTGTGAATCTGTCTGGTCCTGGACTTTTTTTGATTGGTAGGCTATTAATTATTGCCTCAATTTCAGAACCTGTTATTGGTGTATTCAGGGATTTAACTTCTTCCTGGTTTAGTCTTGGGAGAGTGTATGTGTCCAGGAATTTATCCATTTCTTCTAGGTTTTCTAGTTTATTTGCATAGAGGTGTTTGTAGTATTCTCTGATGGTATGTCTGTGGGGTTGGTGGTGATATCCCCTTTATCATTTTTTATTGTGTCTATTTGATTCTTCTCTCTTTTCTTCTTTGTTAGTCTTGCTAGCGGTCTGTCAATTTTGTTGATCTTTTCAGAAAACTAGCTCCTGGATTCATTGATATTTTGAGGGGTTTTTTGTGTCTCCATCTCCTTCAGTTCTGCTCTGATCTTAGTTATTTTTTGCCCTCTGCTAGCTTTTGAATGTGTTTGCTCTTGCTTCTCTAGTTCTTTTAATTGTGATGTTAGGGTGTCAATTTTAGATTTTTCCTGCTTTCTCTTGTGGGCATTTAGTGCTATAAATTTCCCTCTACACACTGCTTTAAATGTGTCCCAGAGATTCTGGTATGTTGTGTCTTTGTTCTCATTGGTTTCAAAGAGCATCTTTATTTCTGCCTTCATTTCATTGTGTACACAGTAGTCATTCACGAGCAGGTTGTTCAGTTTCCATGTAGTTGTGTGGTTTTGATTGAGTTTCTTAGTCCTGAGTTCTAGTTTGATTGCACTGTGGTCTGAGAGACAGTTTGTTTTAATTTCTGTTCTTTTACATTTGCTGAGGAGTACTTTACTTCCAACTATGTGGTCAATTTTGGAATAAGTGTGATGTGGTGCTAAGAAGAATGTATATTCTGTCGATTTGGGATGGAGAGTTCTGCAGATGTCTATTAGGTCTGCTTCTCTTCTTGCTTCATAAAAATATGGAATGCTTCACGAATTTGCATGTCATCCTTGCGCAACGGCCATGCTAATCTTCTCTGTATCATTCCAGTTTTAGTATGTGTGCTGCCAAAGTGAGCACCATGCACACTCTTTTTGAAAGCACCTGTTGCCTTGCTACTGTGGTCTTATAAAAACTGATGGCCTGAACTTTAGAGGGCTTTTGACTCTCTATCCTGATATTCCCATTTTGGGGTGAATGAACTCAGATTCAACGACTATTAAGGTGAGAAGGGTTTCACAAGTCTGATTTGTCTAAAGGAAATGATATTTTCAAGACTGTAATCAGTCTGGATAACATCTTGGCTTTATGTGAAAAAGTGGCAGCTATCCCTTTGTGGGATGGGCCCTTAGCTGTTCAGCCTGAGCACCAGCTATAATAGAACTGGAAATGGACATAAATATTCTGCACAGTGGGCAGAACTCAAGGCTTTTCTCTTGCCTCTGGCCAATACTCCCCTTGACTAACCTTATTATATATTTACCAGCTGTAGGTTGTAACCAATGTCCTAGCTGCTGGTGTAGAAAAATTATGGCTGGCAAATTCAAGACACACCTCTTTGGACCTGGGAAGTTATGGAAACAAATTGTAGCTGCTGTTGAAACTGTCTGGGTCCCTCACCAGGTGCCCATGATAAGGGCTCATTCTCTGATATAAACAGCTGGAATTACACTTTTGATCAAGTTTGCTCTGCCCAGATTGCTGTCAGTGCTTCCTGGATCCATCATTACCCTGGGCATGGCAACACATTCACCATCATAGATTGGGCACAAAGTAAAGGACTCTATGTTTCTGATGCAGAGGATATTTCTGCATAGAAAACTTGTAACTCCTGCCAAAAGTTCAGCCATTTGTCCTCCAGTAAGGGAAGACACAACACATGGAATTGGAGCCCCCACCCACTTCTGGCAGACTGACTACATCTTCGAGGTATATAATGTTGCCTTCCTGCTTTTAACACTTTTTCAGATTATGAAAATGCTTTTTGTGTCTGATTAGCTGGCTCTGGCCAACTATTGTGGCCTTTGAAAGTATTTTGTGTTATATATTAATATATGTTTTTCTAGACCATTTGAAGTCTGACAGTGATATGCTTTTCATCACAAAAGGTACTCAGCAATAGGCTGATAGTCAAGGTATAGTGAACTCTGCTATTAAAGAATCAAAACAGTCAGAGACAATACATACATGAAGGCTGTATTTTAATACAACTTTTTAAAAAATTGACGGCAGGCAGGATTTGACCTCTATTGTTCAGATTAATCATCATAACTGATGGAGTGTTGTACTCATGTGAAAAATTTTCAGAGGCTAAGAAAATGTAACAATGAGAGGTGGTTATAGTTTCAAGACAATTCTCAAAAGGTCTCTTGTGCTTCTGCAAATAGAGGCTGGTTTTTTTTCTGGACTATTTATTTAAGGATATTTGTATAAAAATAGCCTTGAATAATAGAGATAATATTTTTCTCTGGAGTAAAGGACATACTTGCTTACCATCCAGTAAAACAAAAATAGTCTCCCTTCTATGGAAAGATCAGGTAGCCTCACTGTCCGTAATAAAATATTTTTACTCTCTAAGTTTAGAGTTCTTGTTCTGTAACACCCCATTGCATATGCAAGCGTCACTGGCCATTTTTGCATTACTCTTGGGGACATGTTGCAAATGCTGATACTCTAGCTGCTGCTATTGCCGTGAGAAATAATCTATTTTTTGTCTCTAATAAGCTAATTTGTTAGCTTGTAACTAGGGTAAAATCTGACACTTCATGGTTCTTGACATTTATCATAAACAAACTTAAAAAAGACTACATCCTAACATTTTAGGTGTTTTTATACTACAATTTATATTTTTTGATTGGCACTATAAGCTTTTTAAAAACTAGCTATTAAGGAAAATAATAATGTGTTCTGATCAGATAAGACTTCTCAAAGTAGTTGTGTTTTAATGATGACAAGTAGTAGAAATGGAATATTTGAAATGTGATTGTATAGAAAGAACACAGGACTAGAAGGCAACTGGCCCGGGGTTGAAACTGAGTTCTGTTACAAACTGGGTGTGTGATCTTGAAGAGTTCCGACCAATGGACTAAGCTTCAGGGATCTCATCTTCAAAACAAGAGGGTTAGGACAGATTATTTCTGTGGCTCTTTCTATTGTGAGATTGAATTATTATTTGTGAAAAAGCTTTTTCCTGGGGATGTTTTCCTTATGACATAGCTTTGAGAAGCCAGAATCTTTACAAATTAAAAGAGATTTCTTTTGTCCGTATCGTTTCCTGCATCTCTTTCTTTCCTCCCCAAATATGTGTCAACCAAGAAGTTTTCCTGTCAATATGCAAAATATGGAAAGTATAAGCTCTTTCTCTTCTTCATGTTTTTTGAGTCATAAATTAGGCTTTGTGAAAGTGCTCAGTTACCATGGTGATACCCACTAAATAAATGTAAAGAAACAGAATTCTCCCTTTTACATTTAAATTGTGCATTCATAACACATCAAATATGCACTATAATCATTGGCTTCTTCAGCATCAGAAGTACCTGACAATAATGCCAAATTTTTCATAGTATCTTTCTTAAAGAGAACAAAAACTAATGATAAGGAATGGTTTGAGATATGTGGTGGAATATGGACAGATTTTTAAAAAAGATGTCTGTGAATTTAAGCAATTTAAGTGTATAGTGGTCAGAAAATGTATGGTGTATACTATCTAAAAGGTATTATTTCAATTCAAGTCCTATATTTCTTGCCCAAAACATATCTAAAAATATTTCCTTTAGTTATTCCTTTAGATAGTATGCGTTATGAGAAGAGATTCAATTACCTCTTTGAAAAGACAAGTGAATAGAAATCAAAATGGTTCAAAAAGTATATATGAATTTAGGATGTTGTTCAGTATTTTCTATTAAATGTGTTGCATCTGGTATAGCTTAAAATAGCATTAGAAGTAACCAATTATAGACCTCATAATAGCCTAAATTATTTTATATTTAATTATATGCAAATGAATTACATGATTTAGTAAGCTATTAGAGGACTAGTAATGGTGTCCTGAACTGGTTTTTACATTTCAGTAAACAAGAGAAAAAATTAATTTCACTTAAGCTATAACATTGGTAGAATACAAAAAGTATTATTTAGAAGTAAGAAAATCTAAAGTTTGTTCAAATTAGTTATAACCAGGTACTGTATAACAATATTTCAGCCAATGATGGAATATGTATATGATGGTAGTCCTATAAAATTACAATGGAACTGAAAAATTCCTATTGCCTAGTGACACAGTAGCTGTAATGACATCATAGTACAAGACATTACTCACATGTTTGTGGTGATGCTCTTGTAAACAAACCTACTGTGCTGCCAGGCATACAAGATTATAGCATGTACAATTATTGTATATGACATAATACTTGAAATGACCATAAAATACTATTAATATGTTACTGGTATATGTACTATACCATACTTTTAATTGTTAGTTTACAGCTTCAGGCAGATCCTTCAGGAGGTATTCCAGAAGAAGGCATAGGAGATGACAGCTTTACATATATTATTGTACCTGATGAGTTTCCAATGGAATAAGATGTGGAGTTGGCAGAGAGTGAAATTGATGATCACGACCCTGTGTAGGTGTAGGCTAATGTGTGTGTTTGTGTTTTAGGTTTTTTTTTGAGTCGGGGTCTTGCTCTGTCACCCAGGCTGGAGTGCAGTGGCTGGCATGATCATGGCTGAATGCACATCAAACTCCTGTGCACAAGTGATTTTCTTGCCTCAGCCTCCTGAGCAGCTGGGACTTCAGAAATGTGCCACTATGCCCAGTGAATTTTTTATTTTATTTTATTTTTTAGTAGAGATGGGCTTTTGCTATGTTGACCAGACTGGTCTTGAATTCTTGCCTCAAATGATGTACCCTCCTTGGCCTCCCACAGTGCTGGGATTACAGGCATGAGCCACTGCACCTGGCCTGCATTTTAATTTTTAGCAATAAATTTTAAAAAGTCAAAAAAAAAAATAGAAAAAAGCTTATGGAATAGGGATATGAAGAAAGAAAATATTTTTGTACATTTTTAGGATGTGTTTGTGTTTTAAGCTAGGTGTTATTACAAAAGAGTCAAAAAGTTAAAAAAAATCAAAAAGTTTATAAAGCGAAACAGTTACAGCAAGCTAAGGTTAATTCATTATTGAGAAAATAATTTTAAAAAAATAAATTCAGTTGAGTATGTGTATAGTGTTTGTGGCCTACAGTTGTATACAGTAGTATCCTAGGCCATCGCATTCACTCACCACTTACTCACTGACTCACACAAAGCAGCTTCCAGTCGTGCAAGCCCCATTCATGGTAAGTGCCCTAAGCAGGTGTAACTTTTAAAAAATCTCCTATATTGTATTTTTACTGTACCCTTTCTATGTTTAGATATGCAAATACTTAACATTGTGTTACACTTGCCTACAGCACTCAGTACGGTAACATGCTGCACAGCTTTGTAATCTAGAAGCAATAGGCTATATCATATAGCCTAAAGGTGCAGTAGGTAGACCATTTAGGTTTGTGTGAGTACACTCACAGTGAGCCCACACAATGATGAAGTTACCTAATGACACATTTCTCAGAATATATCCCTGTCACTAAACAATGCATGACTGTACTTAAGGGTCTTAATTCAATAGTGGTAGTATGATTTTTTAAGCTGACCACAAATGTGGCAAAAGATTTATTTAAACTTTCACTGTAGTTTCATCAGTATTGAAGGTAGGATGGGAAACTTCTCTACTCCTAATGCTTCCCCCCATGTAAAGAGAGTTCTATTAGGTTAATATTCCTGTCCTCTCCCCACTCCCTTACTCCACTTCCATAAAGGGAAACAAGTAGCAATTTGGTGAATTTGGAAGGGCAAACTGAGCATTTGAAGATTAAACCCTCTTTCTCTGCCCATTCTCTTTGGGGGCTAGCTGCCCACAGAAAGGAGGCACACAGGCCTATGCCTCTGCATTGTTTTGTAGTTGTAGTCTCCAATGCTAGCAAGTCTGATCAATTCAGTGCTCTCAATGACTAAGCCTGTCTAATTCTGTGGTTCAGATTTTAAAGAGCCTGAAAGCTTTCAGAGTTAAATCATATTCAAGAATATCGGCTTTGTAATAATGATACAAGTAATATTTTATCTTCAGAGTTTGTATCTTGCTACAGCAGAGCTTAGCCTAACATTTCTAATACGATAATACATTTGCTTGAATTATCTTTCTTAAATCCCAGTAGTTAAAATAGCCGTGTGTAATGGCACTTACCATAATTCATCTGTGCAAGTCTACTCTTTTGTTTTTCTTTCTTTTAATTTTTGATTCATGCTTCCAATACCTTCCTCCCTGTAGGCACTCGTTCTGATGTGTTTTTTGTATGCCCTTGAATATGTATGTACCCTTACAAAATATGATTTACTGTGTTGTGCATATTTTTAAATTTGCTTAAATGTTACATATGAAGAGCTATGTACCTTTTTCCAATTTTTATACTTTTTATTCAATGTAATGTTCCTATGTATATATGTCTAGAGAATTGCTTCCTCGCAGAAAATGTGAGCCTTTGATAGACTTGCTGAGGGAGAGCAGGTAAATGTCTGAGAATAGATATGTGAGAAGGCAGCAAATGCTATGTGGCGTCTCATGTGAGCGTGTATCTCTGTAAGAGGGTATATTGTTTTGTTTATTATGTGTGCTTCATGTGGTGATTATAAAACAATTAACCTGCAGGTGAGCTGGTTAGGTGAGTCTAAACTCAGTTCCAGATTCAGGTATTTTCTTTTTTTGGAATTTGTTTGGTAAATTAGAATAGGAAAAGGTGATGGTTGGGGGGATAGAAACACAGTGAAAGACAGGAAATAAATACAGTAAATAGGTTGTTGGGGCACTGGGAAAAAGCCAGGAACTGAACTTGAAAAACATTGTTTTTTTTTCCCCACTTAAAATTAGTGATTGACACATGAAGGGAACTGCATACAATGTACATACATTCCAAAGTATCCATGGAACATGGACTTCGGGCTGTTAGACCAGAACTGGGAATAAAATCCCAGAAAGATAATGAAAAACCTTGAAAGATAATGTTTATATTTAAAAAATAGCCTTGTTTATCACATACATACTATGCTCTATGTATTTCACATATATTATCACATTTAATCCTTATAAGAATTCTAGGAGGAGGGCACAATTCTTATTCTCATAGCTAAAGAAGTTGAACACACAACATTAGTAAGAGTCAAATTTAAGATTTAAAAATCAATCTGTTTTTGCCTAAAGTCTGTGCTCTTTCCAGTAGGCCATGGTGCCTGTCTATTTCAAGGAGAAAACTTTCAGGGATTTCTCTTTGCATTTAGTTTATTAGATTGCAATTCAGAAAAGAACAAGGCTTGGAGACAAAGAGCAGTGAAAAATGGAGAGTTGGATCAACAGCAAGTTGGAGATAGGAACTTTGTAACACCTGACACAGAGTGGAAATTCAATAACAATTGAATGAAGGCTAAATGAACCACATCTGTATGCAATTTGTAATTTGGTACGTTATTTATAGGGACTACCTGCTGTTTAAACAAAGGCAGTTCTTTCCATTCTATGCCTTTGGTTTTTCTCTGTTAATAGTTTTGTTGACCAGTTAAAATACCAAGGTAAACAAAGAGACAATCAGACAATCTCCTTAGACATTACTAAAGAGTAATACCCAAGCCAGGGGTATGCAGCCAATAATTATAGCCAGCAAGCATGGCTTCAGCTAAGTATCTAGATAAGCAACCACTCTTGAAAAAAGATCCCAAATGGCTTATTTATTCCTTTTGATGGTCAGGCGTTCTAATTTCTATGTGAACAGATACTGTATTGTTTCCAAAATATTTTAAAACCACATTTTTTTTTCATTTGTTTCCTGTCTATTTCTCCTTCCCATCTTCCTCTCTTAATAATCTGATCACTGTTCCCTTAAATAAAAACCTCTCCCTGGCTGGGCGTGGTGGCTCACGCCTATAATCCCAGAACTTTGGAGGCTGAGCCGGGCAGATCACTTGAGGTCAGGAGTTCAAGACCAGCCTGGCCAACATGGTGAAACCCCGTCTCTATGAAAAATACAAAAATTAGCCAGGTGTGGTGGCGGTCGCCTGTAATCCATGCTACTCAGGAGGCTGAGGCAGGAGAAGCACTTAAACCCAGGTGGTGGAAGTTGCAGTGAGCCGATATGATACCACTGCACTCCAGTCTGGGTGACAGGGGGAGACTCTGTCTCAAACAAACAAACATCTCTCCCTTATTATTTCAGTAGTTAGTAGCAAGTTAATGATAAATTTTACTAAATGCATTAATCAGACTCCATGAAGGGGATTTAAAAAATATTCGCATTCTACGAACGGAGTATAATCATGCAGTGTAACCACTAGACATGTAAATAGAGCATTTAATCAAATTAAATGTTGAATACTAATACAAGCATGCACATGTGATACCAGAAGAGAGAATTTAGGTTAAGATATTCTGGATTTTGCCCTTAAGATAAAAACATAGTGGTTTTTCTTATTGTAAATATTTTTTTTCTCCCCGGAAGGGAAAGAAGACCATTTTTGTATATCAAGAGAAGCAAAGATCTGTCTGAAAGTGAATTGTTTGTCCCGCTTTTTCCAAATGGAATAGGGAGCCTAGTGAGGCTAACTGAAATATTAAGCTTTATGTGAGTCAGAATAATGGCTCAAGATCTAGAAGAATTCTCTGAATTACCAGGCAGAGACTCTGGTTCTCTTCCTTTACTTTTTCCCAAAGAGACAGTTTCTCACTCTGTTCTGAGCCACCTAAAGCTAGGGGTGGAGTGACACAAGCACTCCTATGGCCACTACCACTTTGTGCTGGGTCAGACATGAAGCCAGCATAGCACTGAATTTCACTCAAGGCCTGCTCTAACCCCCCTGTGGCTACTGCCTGTGTTTACTCAGGCCCTGGTGCTCTACAATCAGCAGGTGGCAAAGCCAGCCAGGCCTTTGTCCTTTCTTTCAGGGCAGTGAGGTCCTCTAGGCTTCATGTGGGTCCAGAGGTACGATCTGGGAGTCAGGGACTAGAGTCAAAGACCCAGAAGTCAACTTGGTGTTCTGTTGTTCTGTGGCTGAGCTGGCACTCAGTCCACAAGATCCAGTCCTTCCCACTCTTCCCTCTCCTTTTCAAAGGTAGAGGAGCCTCACTTTGAAGCCACCACCACTCCAGGCCACAAAGAGTACTGCCAGACTACCACAGATGTTCCCCTAAGGGTCAAGGGCTCTTAAGTCAGTTTGCAATGAAGGCTGCATGGCGTAGGACCCATCCTTCAGGAAAGTGAGCTCCACTCTGCCCCGGGGCAGGTCCAGAAGTGCTGTCCAGGACTCAAGTCCTGGAATCAGGGACCCCAAGAGTCTATTTGGTACTCTGCCCACTCTGTGGCCTTGCTGGTACCTAAGGGGCAAAACAAAGTCCTCTTTACTTTTCTCTCTGCTTTTCTGAAGCAGAAGTTGTTTTTCCCAGTAGCCACCACATCTGGTAATGTCCTGAGTCTCACCTGAAGCAAGCAAGTTTTAGATGCTCACCCAGTACTCTCCGTGTCATACCTGGGTATCACTGCTGGTTATTCAGGGCCTTCAGTTAGCAGGTGATGAATGCTGCCAGGACCGGGATCTTTCCTTCAGGGCAGTGGGTTCCCTTCTCTTTTAAGGTGTGTTTAGAAATGTTATCTGGAAGCTGGGACCTGGAACGGGGGCCTCATGGCTCTGACCAGTGACCTATCCCGCTGTGTTTGAGCTGGTATCCAAGATGGGAGATGAAGTCCTCCCAACTATTCCCTCTTGTTCCCTCAAGCAGAAGGAAGAGGTCTGTTTTGGAGCTGGGAGCTGTGCAGCCTGCGGCTAGGGGAGAGGTGATACCAGCACTCCCTTGGCTGCCCCAGTTGGTGTCTCAGTATGTTGCATGCCCCTCCAGTCCACTGTCTCAGCCCAGTTTAGCATTAGGATTTGCCTAAGAGTTGCAATCCTTATGGCCTAGACTGCCTTTCAAATTTGCTTGGAGACACAGAGCACTGTAGCCTTCAGTGGTGAGGTTTGTGGGAACTCAAGTTCAGACCCACTGGGATCTGCAATTTTCCTCTGTCGAGGCCTGTCTCCATGGGTGGATGTCAGCTGAGTTTGGTTGTTTTCCTTTCTGCTTTAACAGGACAGCACTAAGTTCAATGCCTCACAATTTCTGTGTTCTCCCTCCTCCAGCACCAGAGATGCTCTCTGCACCATGCCACCACTGTGGGGGTGGGGTGTGGGGGTGGGGGAGGAGGGGCGGTGTCAGCAGTTCAAGATTGTTTTTTTCTATCTCTTCAGTGCCTTTTTCAGCAATACGAAGCTGAAACCAAGTACTATGAGTGCTTGCCTGATTTTTGTTTCTTATGAAGGTTTTTTTTTTTTTTTTTTTTTTTTTTTCTGTGTAGATAGTTGTTAAATTGGTGTCCTTGCAGGGGGATGATCAGTGGAGTCTTCTATTCCACTATCTTGCTCCACCTCCAATCCCTTATTTTTCTTTTAATGAAACCAAAATTACTTACAGAGGAATTTATGATATGTAGACCTGTATAAGGATGTATCAAAACAATGATGTTTAAAGGAAAAATACCACATACATAGGAACTAATTAGAGATTCAGCAAATATCTGTAAAGTCATGAAAGGAAAATTAGTGACAAAACTGTATCAATCACATAGCTACATCAAACTTTCAATTGTTTTTTGAGCTGTACTAGTAAAATTTGGGTGTCTACTCGAAAAATTGGTGTCACATATGAGTGAGGTTTGAGTGGTTGAAGTTCATGGCCCTTTCCCATTTAATATGGTTTGATGAAATAAAATTCCATTCAATTCACAATTCTTTCATAGTGGTTGTGCTGGCATAAGAGTGCTGGCAAGAATGGTAATCCAATCCTCCTGGCAAGAAACAATCCTCTTACCCAAATTAAGACAGCAGTGGAGTTAGAGAGGAAGTTACAAATACAAGAAGTTTTAGATCTAGAGTGGATAGAACTTAATAGATGGTTGAGATGTGGGTATATCAGAGACTGTTGAGGTTTCTGGTTTAGGTAACTGGATGGATAAATTGGACACAGAGTACATAGCAGGGACAAGGTTTAGGGTAAGGGAAGAGGAGTTTGGTATTTAACAAGTTGATCCAGTCAGCCTGACCCACCCACACTTCTCTTGTTTTTTATCACATATATTTGGGGATCATTCTGGCTGAACTTTAATAATTTATGTTCACAAAAATGTTGCTTTGTCCGTTGCTCTTAAGAAATTTTCATTAATACAATTGTCTTTCACACCGGATTGTAAATGATGTGAGGGCAAACTCCTTTCATTTTTTCCCTTTTGGTATTCTTCTTAGGCCTCTAGTGAAATCTTGATACAGTATAAATAAATATAGCCAAGTTAACATCAATTTCCCCATGAATTATGTAAGCCTGTAATGGCAGACATGGTTCACCAAACATCCATTTCAACTAGCATTAAATAAAAAATGAAATTAAAACAAAAAACATGGAAAAATGAATGTGGCGGTAGAAGGGTTATTAGAAGACAAAATATAGTTTAGGAATGTTGATACATTTTAATATTATGTTCTATTTATGTGCATTCAAAAATTATTGATATTGATAAAATACTTACTTTAAAAAATTGAGTTGATAAAGGTAAAATAAAGATTATAGATTACTCTCTGAAAAATATATTCTGATTTCATATCTCAATATCTCTTTTCTAATAATTAGTTCTTCCATTATTTTGCTATCAAACAGGGAAAAATTAAAAGTAATGATATTCAGTGCTAGTGAATGTGATGAGAATTCTCATATACTTTTAAAAATATGTATACTCTAATAGAAAGCAATTTGGATCTGTGTATTAAGACTCCTAAAATGTTTATTAACTTTGACCCAGAAACTCCATTTAGAAATCACTCTAAATAAAATAAAGTTTTTATTAGATGATTATTTTCAAAGATGTTCATAACTTTACATAATAATCATAATGAAAAATTTTGAGTAAGTTAAATGTGCAACCAAATAGGTTCATTAAATTATGAGACTGGCTCTACCTTCTCTTCCTGGTCTCACTATAGTCAGCTTATAGTCCATTTTTCATTTTAATCACTTTCCTGCAAGCTCTTCTGTAGGTTTGCTTCTCTTCTTGCTTCACTTCCAGACAAAATTCCAGCTCTGGAAAAACTCAACTACTAGCTTTTCCCATGCTTGTATTATTGCAGCTAAGAATAATTGGAGAAAATCACACATCTTTTAAGTTAGCTTTCATTTCATCTGGGCCTTCAGCACTGACAAGTCTATTCTCTTGTGCTAAACAAAAATTATTTCATACTTGCACACCTTTTCTCCAGTCTTTTCAAATCTCTATTCTCTTTATTTCTCACACTCCTTTCTCCCTCCTGGAGTTTCAGATGATGACACTACCACGTAACTGTATAGAGAAAAGTGGAAACTGCTGCACAGTCACTCCAAATCTACTGGCTATATTTGCACAGCTGCCTTTCCTATTTTCTTTCGCTGGTAGTAGGTGAGGGACCCATCTCCTATGAAAGATGAAATCCTGCATGGGTGCTCTGGATTCCATCCTCTCTTGTCTTCCCTAAGACTTTGTTCAAGTAGTTATTTTGTGTCGTCTCCCTTTAACCTCTGCTAGGTACTGGATCATGTTCAGCATTCAAACATGCTTTTGAATCTCTCCTTCTCTGAAACAAAAAACAAATAAGCAATTAAATGAACACACCTTTTCTTGAGCTCACCTATTTTTTTCTGTAATGCTCTTTACAGTCAAGATTCTTGAAAAGGTGTACGTATACTGTCTTCAGCACTTCATCCCTTGCCACTCATACTATTCTCATTTAACTTTTGCTTCTCCCCCACTGCCACCTCTTACCTAAACTTCTCTCATTGAGATCATTGTGGATTCTACATTATTAATTCCAGGGGATCATTTTCCGTCATTATTATTAACTCTCATTCACATGGATAATTTTCTGTCTTTGAAACATTCTCCTTTTTTGGGTTTCCATGACACTACACTATTCTGGTTTTGCTCTTACCAATATGACCATTCCTTTTTAATAGTATTTTTGCCTAGACTTTGTGTCTTTTTGATATCTGTTTGAGTTCCCACTGTACTTCTTTGCTTATTCTACATACGCTTCCTAAAATATATTGCTAATTATGAAAGATATTAGATGCCATACATTTGTTAATGACTTCAAAATCTAATCTCCTACCCAGGTCCTCTTCTGAGCACCTAATTTCTCTGCATATCCAATTTTTTTTTTTTTTTCAGATGGAGTCTCACTCTTGTTGTCCAGGCTGGAGTGCAGTGGCATGATCTCAGCTCACTGGAACCTGCGCCTCCGGGGTTCAAGCAATTCTCCTGCCTCAGCCTCCTGAGTAGCTGGGATTACAGGTGCCCACCACCATGCCCAGCTAATTTTTTTTGTGTGTTTTTAGTAAAGACAGGGTTTCACCATGTTGGCCAGGCTGGTCTCGAACTCCTGACCTCAGGTGATCCACCTGCATCAGCCTCCCAAAGTGCTGGGATTACAGGCGTGAGCCACCGTGCCTGGACCATAAAACCAGAATAGCAAAACCACAACTTTTAATTTGACTTTTTTCACTCTGGTGTCTCATAATCAGCTCAAATTTGTTGTCTTTTCAGTTGAACTTTTGATTGTCCCTTTCACATTTTTTCCTCCACCAGTCTTTCCCAATTTAGTAAATGGGATCTTAATTGCTCAGTTTTTCATGTTAGAAACTTATGAATTATCCTGACATCAGCCTCTTATCTCTCACATTGAATGTACAGACAAGTCCCGTTGATTCTACTTCCAAAATATGTTTTGATTATATTTCACTCTCTTTCCACAGCTTTGTTTTGGTCCTAACCAATAACCTAGCCTAAATTATTACAATTGCTCTCTTATTGTCTCTTAGCATCCACTTTGCTCTCCTATAATTCATCATCTGCCTAGCAGCCAAAGAGGTCTTTTTAAAATGCAAATCTGATTATATCACTCCCTGGCATAAATCCCTTTATTTAGTTTCTCATTTTAAATATGTCCTAAAAGACCTTGAGGGCTCTGTGCCTGACTACTCCGTCGGCCTCATCTCCTGCTGAACTCCCACCCCCTGTGCCAGTGTTACACACTCCTACCACACTGACCTTTCTGTTCCTCACACACTCTGAAGCTTTTTCTCAGTCCAGGGACTTCATTCATCTTGTTTTCTTTTCTTACTTTCCCCTCTTCTCTTAATTTGACTTAACTCCTACTCCTCCATAGGCATGATCTTTAATTTTGCTTTTTCAGGGAAGCCTTTCCGATTTTTTCAGATTAGGCTGAATGCCTATATTATTTGCTCTTATAGTACCTTGTCTGTGTCTTTAAAAAATAGTTATCAGAGTAGTACACAAGTATGTAATTAATAGTTTAATGTTTGTATCTCCATAAGGGTCCATTCATTCAGGTCTCCTTACTGAGAGTTTAGCATAGTGCTTAGTAGACATTCGGCCCTCAATAAAAATATATATAATTTTAAATTTTATTTCAATAGTTTTGGAGGAACAGGTAGTGTTTCATTACATAGTTCTTTAATGGTGATTTCTCAGATTTTGGTGCACCCATCACCTGAGCAGTGTATGCTGTACCCAATGTGTAGTCTTTTATCCATTACCTTCCTCCCAGCCTTCCCCCGGAGTCCCTAAAGTCCATTATATCATTCTTACGCCTTTGCATCTTCATAGTTTAGCTCCCACTTATAAGTGAGAACATACAATGTTTGGTTTTTCATTCCTGAGTTACGTCCCTTAGAATAATCATCTCCAACTCCATCCAAGTTGTTGCTAATGCCATTATTCCATTCCTTTTTATGGCTGAATAGTATTCCGTGGTATATTGGCTGAGTAATATTCCATGGTGTGTGTGTATATATACATATACATATACATATATATATATATATATAGAGAGAGAGAGAGAGAGAGAGAGAGAGAGAGAGAGATGCATGACATATTTCCTTTATCCACTCATTGGTTGATGGGCATTTAGGCTGGTTCCACATTTTTGCCATTGTGAATTGTGCCACTATAAACATGTATACACTTCACTATAAACATGTATACAAGTGTCTTTTTCATATAATGACTTCTTTTCCTCTGGGTAGATACCCAGTAGTGGGATTGCTGCATCAAACTGTAGTTCTACTTTTAGTTCTTTAAGGAAGGTCCATACTGTTTTCCATAGTGGTTGTACTAGTTTACATTCCCACCACTAGTGTAAAAGTGTTCCATTTTCACCACATCCATACCACCATCTGTTATTTTTCTGCTGTTTAATTATGGTCATTTTTGCAGGAGTTAGGTGGTATTTCACTGTGGTTTGGATTTGCATTTCCCTGATAATGATATTTCGTGGTTCCTTATATGTTTGTTGCCCATTTGTACATTTTCTTTTGAGAATTGTCTATTGATGTCCTTTGCCCCCTTTTTCATAGAATTATTTGTTTTTTTTTCTTGCTGGTTTCTTTGAGTTCCTTGTCCATTCTGGATATTAGTGTTTTGTTGAATGCATAGTTTGCAAATATTTTCTTCAACTCTGTGGATTGTCTGTTTACTTTGCTGATTATTTCTTTTGCTATGCAGAAACTTTTTAGTTTAGTCAGGTCCCATCTATTTATCTTTGTTTTTGTTGCATTTGCTTTTGGGTTCTTGGTCATGAAGTCTTTGCATAAGCCATATCTATAATAGTTTTTCTGATGTTATCCTCTAGAATTTTTTTTTTTTGTTTTTTGTTTTTTTTTTTTTTTGAGATAGAGTCTCACTCTGTTGCCCAGGCTGGAGTGCAGTGGTACCATCTCAGCTCACTGCAAGCTCCGCCTCATGGGTTCACGCCATTCTCCTCCCTCAGCCTCCTGAGTAGCTGGGACTACAGGTGCCCGCCACCACACCCGGCTAATTTTTGTATTTTTAGTAGAGACGGGGTTTCACTGTGTTAGCCAGGATGGTCTCGGTCTCCTGACCTTGTGATCTACCCGCCTCGGCCTCCCAAAGTGCAGAATTACAGGTGTGAGCCACTGCGCCCAGCCATCCTCTAGAATTTTTGTGATTTCAGGTCTTAGATTTAAGTCTTTGATCCATTTTGAGTTGATGAGAGATGAGGATCCAGCTTCATTCTTCTACATGTGGCTTGCTTGCCAATTTTCCCAGCACCATTTGCTGAGTAGTGTGTCCTTTCCCCAGTTTATGTTTTTGTTTGCTTTGTCAAAGATCAGTTGGCTGTATATATTTGGCTTTATTTCTGGGTTCTCTATGCTGTTCCATTGATCTATGTGCCTATTTTTTACACCAGTACCATGCTGTTTTGGTAACTATATTCTTGTAGTATAGTTTGAAGGCAGATAATGTGATGCCTTCAGATTTGTTATTTTTGCTTAGTCTTGCTTTATCTATGTGAGCTTGTTTTTGGTTCCATATGAATTTTAGGCTTTTTTTTCTAGCTCTGTGAAAAATGATGGTGGTATTTTGATGGGAATTGCATTGAATTTATAGATTGCTTTTGGCAGTATGATCATTTTCAAAATATTGATTCTACCCATCCATGAGTATGGGATACGTTTCTATTTGTTTGTGTCATCTATGATTTTTTTCATCAGTGTTTTGTAGTTTTCCTTGTAGAGATCTTTCACCTCCTTGGTTAGGTATATTCCTAATATCTTATTTTATTCCTAAGTATCTTATTTTATTTTTTTCAGCAGTTGTAAGAGGGGCTGAGTTCTTGATTTGATTCTTAGCTTTGTCATTGTTCGTGTACAGCAATGCTACTGATTTGTGTACATTGATTTTGTATCCTGAAACTTTACTAAATTCCTTTATCAGCTCTAGGAGCTTTTTGGATGAGTCTTTAGGGTTTTTTAGGTATGATAATCATATAATTGGTGAACAGTAACAGTTTTACTTTCTCTTTACGAATTTGGATGCCCTTTATTTCTTTCTCTTGTCTGATTACTCTGGGTAGGACTTCCAGTACTATGTTGAATAGAAGTGGTGAAAGGGGGCATTCTTATCTTGTTCCAGTTCTCAGGGGGAATGGAAATTTTCTCCATTCAGTATAATATTGCCTGTGGGTTTGTCATAGAAGTCTTTTATTACCTTGAGGTATATCTCTTCTATGCTGAATTTGCTGAGGGTTTTAATCATAAAGAGATGCTAGATTTTGTCAAATGCTTTTTCTGCATCTATTGAGATGATCATATGATTTTTGTTTTTAATTCTATTTATGGGATGTGTCACATTTATTGACTTGTGGATGTTAAGTCATCTTTCTATCTCTGGTATGAAACCTACTTGATCATGGTGTATTATCTTTCTGATATGCTGCTGGATTTGGTCCACTAGTATTTTGTTGAGGATTTTTGCATCTATGTTCAACAGGGATATTGCTCTGTAGTTTTCTTTCTTTCTTTTTTTTTTGCTGTGTTCTTTCCTGGTTTTGGTATTGGGGTGATATTGGCTTCATAGAATGATTTAGGAAGGATTCCCTCTTTCTTTATCTTTTGGAATAGTTTCAGTAAGATTGACACCAATTCTTTGAATGCTTAATGGAATTCAGCTGTGAATCCATCTGGCCCTGGACTTATTTTGTTAGCAATTTTTTTATTATCATTTGAATCTGCTACTTGTTATTGGTCTGTTCAGAGTTTCTATTTCTTCCTGATTTAATCTAGGAAGGTTGTATATATCCAGGAATTTATCTGTCTCCTCTAGATTTTCTAGTTTGTGTATGTAAAGGTGTTCATAGTAGCCTTGAATGATCTTTTGAATTTCTGTGGTATCAGTTGTAATATATCCTGTTTTGTTTTTAATTGAGCTTATTTGGATCTTCTCTCTTCTTTTCTTAGTTAATCTTGCTAATGGTCTGTCAATTTTGTTTATCTTTTTGAAGCACCAACTTTTTGTTTCATTTGTCTTTTGTATTTTTTGTTTGTATGTTCAATTTCATTTAGTTCTGCTCTGATCTTTGTTATTTCTTTTCTTCTGCTGGGTCTGGGTTTGGTTTGTTCCTGTTTCTCTAGTTCCTTGAGGTGTGACCTTAGATTTTCTAATTGTTTTCTTTCAGAATTTTTCATGTAAACATTTAATGCTATGAACTTTTCTCTTAGCACTGCTTTTCCTGTGTCTCCAGGGTTTTGGTAAGCTGTGTCACTATTATGGTTCAGTTCAAATAATTTTTAAATTTCTATCTTAATTTTATTATTGAGTCAAAGATCATTCAGGAGCGTATTATTTAACTTCCATGTATCTGTATAGTCTTGAGGTTCCTTTTGAAGTTAATTTTTAATTTTATTCCACTGTGTTCTGAGAGAGTACTTGATATAATTTTGATTTACTTAAATTTATTGAGACTCATTTTGTGGCCTATCATGTTGTCTATTTTGGAGAATGTGCCATGTGCTGAGGAAAAGAATGTATATTCTGCAGTTGTTGGGTAGAATATTCTGTAAACACATGTTAAGTTCATTTGTTCTAGGGTATAGTTTAAGTCCGTTGTTTCTTTGTTGACTTTCTGTATTGATGACCTGTCTAGTGCTGTCAGTGGAGTATTGAAGTCCCCCCTATTATTGTGTTGTCATCCTTCTCATTTCTCTCTTCTCATTAGTAATAATTGTTTTATAAATTTGGGAGCTCCCATGTTAAGTGCATATATATTTAGGATTGTGATATTTCCTGTGTGACTGATCCTTTTATCAATATATAATGTCTCTCTTTGTCTTTTCCAACTGTTATTGCTTTAAAGTCTGTTTTGTCTCATATAAGAAATAGTCACTCCTGCTCACTTTTGGCTTTTATTTTCATGGAATACCGTTTGCTAATCTTTAACTTAAGTTTATGTGAGTCCTTATGTGTTAGGTGAGTCGCCTGAAAAGAGCAGATACTTGGTTGGTGGATTTTTATCCATTCTGTTATTCTGTGTCTTTGAAGTGGAGCATTTAGGCTGTTTACATTCAACATTAGAATTGAGAGGTGAGGTACTGTTTTATTCATCATGCTAGTTGTTGCCTGAATACCTTGGTTTTTTCATTGTGTTATTGTTTTATAGACCCTATGAGATTTATGCTTTAAGGATGTTCTATTTTGGTGTATTTTGAGGTTCTGTTTTAAGGTTTAGAACTCCTTTTAGCATTGCTAGTAGTGCTTTCTTGGTAGTGACAAATTGTCTCAGCATTTATTTATCTGAAAAAGACTATCTCTTCTTCATTTATGCAGTTTAGTTTTGCTGGATACAAAATTCTTGCCTGGCAATTATTTTGTTTGAGGTGGCTAAAGATAGGCCTTTAGTCCCTTCTGGCTTGTAGGATTTCTGCTAAGAAATCTCCTGTTAGTCGCTATGTCTTCCCTTATAGGTTACCTGATGTTTTTGCCTCATAGCTCTTAAGATTCTTTCCTTTGTCTTGACTTTAGATAATCTGATGACTATGTGCTTGTGTGATGAACTTTTTGCAATAAATTTGCCAGATGTTCTTTGACCTTCTATATTTGGATGCCTAGATCTCTAGCAAGGCCAGGGAAGTTTAACTTGGTTATTCCCTCAAATATGTTTTCCAAACTTTTAGATTTGTCTTCTTCCTCAGGAAAATAAATTCTTCTTAGAATTGGCCATTTAACGTATTCCAAATTTCTTGGAGGCTTTTTCATTTTTTAAAATTATTTTTTCATTGTCTTTGTCTGCAGGGTTAATTCAAAAGCCTTATCTTCAAGCTCTGAAGTTCTTTCTTCTGCTTGTTCGATTTTATGGTTGAAACTTTTTAGTACATTTTGTATTTCTCCAAGTGTTTGTTTTATTTGCAGAAGTTGTGATTTTTTTCCTTTATGGTATCTATTTCTCTGAAACATTTTTAATCCATATCTTGTATTTAATTCTTTTTTTTTTTTTATTTTTCACCTTTCTCTGGTATCTTCTTGAGAAGCTTAATAGGTTTCCAAATTCTTTATCTGGCAGTTTAGAGATTTCTTCTTGGTGGGAATCCATTGCTGAAGAGCTAGTGTGATTTTATGGGGGTGTTATATAGCCTTGTTTTGTCAGATCAGAATTATTTTTCTGATTCCCTCTTATTTGGGCAGACTATTTTAGTGGAATAACCTGGAACTCAAAGGCTGCTGTTCAGATTCTTTTGTGTTATGGAGTGATCTCTTGATATGGTACACTCCCCCTGAGGATGGGACTTCCTGCAAGCCAGACTGCAGTGATTTTTATTGTTCTTCTGGGTATAGCCATCCAGTGGGGCTACCAGGCTCTGGGCTGGTGCTGGGGAATGTCTGCAAAGAGTCCTATGATGTGATCTGTCTTCAGGTCTTCCAGCCATGGATACCAGCACCTGCTCTGGTGGAGGTGGCAAGGGAACGAAGTAGATTCTGTGAGAGTTCTTGGTTGTGGATATGTGTGTAGATAGTGTGCTGGTTTTCTTGAATGCTGGTTATGCTATCAGTGAAGTTGTCTAGTGGACAAAGTAGGACCACTGTTTACCCAGGATGTTGCAGGCAGTGAAATTAGATGTTGTTTTCTCCTTCCATGGAGCAGGAGTGTTTTGTCATGAGTTGCAGTAATGTCCTGAGTTCCTGAGTTGGTTGACCTCCTGCCAGGAGGTGGAGCTTTTGAGAGAGCACTAGCTTGATAGTAGAAGGGGAATATAAGCTTGCCCTAAGTTTGCGAGGATAAGAATTTGGGTTTCTCAGGTGACAGGCAAGGTCATAACGCTCTCAGGAGTTTGTCTTTTGTGATCTACCAGGACAAGTAGAGAAGTATCATCAGCTGGGGGCAGGGTTAGGCAGACTCTCCTTGGGCAGGCCTTGCCATGGCTACTACAAGGAATGGGGAGTGATTCTCAGGCCAACGGGGTTAATTATGAAGAGAGATTATGGCTGCCTCTGTCACCAGGGAAGTGGGGGAAAGCTGGTAGCAAGAGGCCTCACCCAGCTCTCACACAGTTGGCATGGCCGGTCAGCCACAAGTTTATCTCCAAGCAGCCTGCAGAGTGGGACTCAGAGCTAGCCCCAGGCTGTAATTTCTCCACTGAGAAAGCAGCATGGCTTTCAGGCCATGCCCCTGCCCATCTGCCCACCATGTCTGCTAGACTCCTCTTCTTCCTGCAGCAGTTCCCCTCACCTCCGGATTCTGCTCAAAAGAGTTTGCACCCAGCCAAAATTATTACAAAGATCAGTTGGAAGCTTCTTTTACCCTGTGACCCCTCTCACATTCTGTTGGCTGCCTTCCCTGAGGGCTCCTGCGAGATATAGTCAGGGATGGCTTCCCTGGGCTCAAGCTGGAGAGTGGGAGTGCCTACCATACTCTTTCCACTGCTGCTTCTACTTTTATATTTCACAGTAAATCCATTACAGCTCCAGGTGAGGTTAAATCCTTCTCCTATAAACTGGATTTTCAGGTTCCCCACTGGGGATGCGTTTAGAGGGAGACATTCCCCCTTCACACTTTGTGAACTCAGTTTTTTGCCTGTCTTGCAGGATTTGCAGTGGCCTGCTGTTTCTTTCAAAGGGTCTGTTATTTCTTTCAGTCTTCCTAGTATGCTCCTGCTAAGGTTCCTGGAGTAAAAGTCCATAGTGTGAGTCTCCACACACTGTTCTTTCTGTCCGAGTGGAAGCTGCACATCCGCCTTGTCCCCTGGCAGCTTCCAATAAAAATATTTTTGAATGAAAAGGTAAGTTATTATAGATTGTTAGTGATCATATTTTATAATTAATGATGTAAATAAATGTTCATGATACATGTACTATAAAAAACAAAGGATGCTAAGCATGATGATTGGATTTTCATGCTCATGTGTGAGATGTGCCTCCTTCAAACTCTGTTACCATGTCTGCACATTACCTATCTGACATGAAATAAAAAAAAAAACCTCAAAGAATACAAAAAGTATTTAGCATATAATCTCAATTTTCAAAAAAGGGTCTTTATTTATTTCCATATTTTGCCTGTTGGAGGGTCAGGGCTGGAAGGAGCGAGAGCATCAGGAAAAAGAGCTAATGGATGCTGGGTTTAGTACCTAGGTGATGGGATGATCTGTGCAGCAAACCACCATGGCACACATTAACCTATGTACCAAACCTGCACATCCTGCACATGTACTTCTGAAGTTAAAATAAAATTTGGAAGAAAAAAAGGAACAATAAAAAAAGGCCTAGAAAGATTTCTTCACCCTAGATTTAAAAAGTTTTGGAAGAATTTAAAGTTTTTAGAGTTTTAATATTTTTGGAATTAATTCCAAAATTAATTCTCAAAATCACCTGTAGGAATTACAGGTGATTTTTAATCTGTATATTTTTCTGTGTTTCCTGCATTTTCCTAGTGAAACTTATTTACTATTCTCATCAGAAAAAGTAAAGCTATTTAAGAAGAAAAAAATCAGTTATTGGTATAGTATTCAAATACATATTTATTTCAGATCTTTTGCATTGTTGCCTCAGCTTCCTTAAGCCTTTGCAGATCTCAGTTTTAAAAAATAAGGTACATGTTATTCTAATATAAAACATCTTTGTTCTCAATGATCAGCTGCATGGAGAGGATATACCGGCTCAAAAATGTGAATGCTTATGAATCACAGGGTACCAAGGTTTGTAACACTGATCCAACTAGCAGGAGAATTAGTCAGGGTCATTGAACAAAGACAATTTGTTCAAATATATTCGGTAAACTGCTCGCTGGGATATGAACAACAATCCCTTATCTTTGGGAAGTGTATGGCCTATTTATTAGTACAGGTTTTTTGAGAAAAAGATACAGGTAACAAGCTGTGAAAGTCTTCAGCTGTTTCATTCTTTACAGTGCAGTGCTTAAACATTCAAAAAGAAAACCCTAATTTGTGCAGTTATATTGACATTGTAATTTTTGCATATTTAATAAACCCTAGCTACTTTAACTGAAAAGTGGAATTTTTTCATGGAACGCTACCCTTTTCATTACTGCATACATCTTAGATTTAATTTGCCATGGGATGCATCAACCTTGGCTCTTGGAGACAAGGTTAGAACTGTAGTGCATGAAAACGAGCTCTTCTAAACATTTTTTTTTTTTTTTCATTTCCTACATATTTTATGCCTGCTTTGGAGAGAACACAAAGAATGAGAACAGTCCTTTTTCTTAACCTGACAGAAAATTATTAGAGTAGATGCAAATATTTTCCTTTTTAGAATGGAGAGGATTGCTTTTCTCCACATCACCATTCACTTTGGAATGCCAACAAGGTAGCACTTGTCATACTATAAAGCAAAACAGCCCCTGTGGAGGTCTTACATGTTTTGAATAAAGCTGTTATTGTTTAATGTATAGTCTTCTGATTTTTTATGTTTTTCTACCAAAATTCAGACATGCCTTATTATTATCAGAAAGATATTCTATGGCTTGATATCAAAAATTTTAACACAATTTTGAAAATTTTCAGATCTGTTTCAAAGTAACCTTTTCGGTTGAATTTAAGATATTAAAAAATCCAATTCTCTAACTGATATTCATATTTATTACTCCATTTCTTTCTTGGGAAGAAAGATAAATTACCCACACTTAGGATGTATGTCTGTGTGTACCCATTTGCAAGATACTCATTAATAAAGTTAGCTTTCTTCGAAAAGCTTGCACTATGATTCACCTGAAAATTAAGGCTTGAATGAAGCCAAAGGGGTTTAATAAAATTACGTAGTGAGGACTCTTCATTGCATGTAATATGAAATGACTTAAAGGGTAAAAAAAAGAGTTTGCTGACTCATATAATAGAAAATTCTAGGCATAGGTCAGTCTTCCGGCAGAGCTGTATTTTAAAGCTAAAACAAAGTCCTCAAAGTTTAGTTTATCTTTACTTCTCGGCTTTTATTTTTCCCCCTTCCTTCTGCATCAGCTTCATTTCAGGCAGGTCAACCAGCCACTTTCCTCCATTGCCACTTTCCCTACTTTTAAAAGCAAAATTTTTTCTTTTCTAAAATTATAATTAAATTTCCCTGGGATTGAGTTTCTTTGGCCCTGTATCTTGGGTTGTATGTTCATTACTAAATTAAATCCCTCTGGTCATCAGGGGTTATGCTCTAATGGACAAGACCTGAGGCATATGGAAGCTCAGAGCCAGGGGTAGATCCACTTATATGAACTGAGAATGGGGAAAGACAAGATATCCCCAACTGCTATTATGTGAATAAGAGGGATTTGATGTAGGGCAGGAAAATATGATAAATATCTAATACAACTTCATAAATCTTTCTATATATCTAAGTTATAATGAATATATATGTGCGTGTGTATTTGTTTGTGCATATATAGTCGGTTATAGTCAGGGTGTGTATGTATAGTGAGTATAGTGTGTATATTGTCAGTACAGTATGTATATACAGTCGGTATATGTAGTCAGTATGTGTATGTATAGTCAGTCAGTCAGTCTCAGATTAGAAGATGAAGTCCCTGGAAGAAATCAAAATTTTGACACCATTGAGGGCTAGGAGACTTTTGCCTGATGCCCTTTACACCTATTGCTATTATTATAGGATAAAGAGGGTTATGTCTCCTGGGTGACTGCTGCTGGATAGACTGTTGAGGAACCATTGTGAAGGCTATCTTTTGATCAGATGGAGGTTTCATAGAATTTGTTTGCTCTTGTGTAGCTGGTTTCTTTTAATTGCACACATTAATTGTCTAGCTGGTTTCTTTTAATTGCACACATTAATTGGAGTTCCTCCTAATGAGCCCCAACGACTTGGACATTCAAAGAATAGTCAATAATGAAAAAGCACGCCATCTTGATGTCCCAAAGATATGGGGTTTATATCATTTATTGTTAAAGTAGGGCAGCTTGTAGCACCAAAGTCGATGCTATATTGGAGGCACATGGGATTTGGAATATCTATAAGACTGTACTGGTCATGGAATTGGCTTGAGAAATCTAGAGAGTCTTCAGACCCACTGAGATCCTTTATGAAGTTAAGAATCTGAAGCTAAGTTATACCAGCAGTTCTACATTGTTCTGCCTCTTCCTTCATGTCTGTTTGAATGGGCCTAAACATTCTATCTGAGGATAGGAAGGGCAGTTTCTTTGAGCTTTCGTTGAAGTCATACTTCCTGAGATACCACAGTCTCTCTTAGCATCCTGCGAGGAGTCTAGAATAAGTTCCAGAAAGTATCTGAGTCTAAATTAAGCCTTCTCAAGTGAGTCTCACTAAAGGTGTTTTCTTGGGTCCTCCTTTATTTAAATTCTTCTTTTTCTTTGATTTCCCTTTTGTTCAAGTTTTTAGTAAATAAGAGGATATAGGTTTTTTATTTGACTGGAATTTAGAGTTCTTTGCTTAGCATGTACCTTCATTTTTGAGCCACAACATGAAAGCCAGTTAAGGAGCCCTTAATCTAAACAAGATGGTGCTATGGCACTCACATCTGGTGGTTAGCAGGTACCACAATATTAACATTACAAAGATAAGACTTTTATGAGAATTTGGTTCTCACTCTGGCCTATACTAATTTAACAATGAAAAAATGCATTATCTCTGTTAGCAAAAAAATTGCATGATTCTAAACTGTATATTTTGAAAACAAAACATTGCATTTATAGTTTTATTTCCTTGCTTATAGCATGGATAAAATGCAATGTGTATATTAGGCATTTCAGTTGCTCTGAAAAGCAGTCATAATGAAATGTTTAACATTGCTTGTTTCAAAAACAACATTTAGAATGATGTCTACTTTAGTAAGGTTTTATATTTTACCCCTACTAGAAAATTATGTCTCTCAAATAAGAAAATGAACATTTTCCTCCAGCAGATTGAAATGAGGAAAATCGTAAGAGCTTAGAATCTGGAAAAGAAAATAAAGTGTCAACTATAGATGTGAGAGGTCCTCCCCTCCATCTGGTTGTAGCATTGGTGTAAATAAGAAATTGTTGAGCTGGATAATTTAATTGAAAAGCAGATGATGCTGTCTTTCCTATTGACTAGGGTCTATTTCAAGTTCTCATTATCATAGGCACAAAATGTTTGAGGAAAGTAAATAGGTCAACGAACCTCAAGTGCAATTAAATCCTCGTGCGTAGGACAATAACTTGAGCTCGTCTTCCAAACTTTTAAAATTACCCCAGCAAACCAGCAGCAACTTTTAATGAGACATGAGCAAGGAATACACAGATTCTGTAAGATGGAAAATCAGATAGCTATGGCAAAATCGCTGCTCTGCTACACATAGGTTTACTCCATTTGCTCTTAATGAAGCATGGCCACTTTCTGTGTTCCTGCATTTAATTCTACTTTCTGTATGTGCTAGTTTCACCTTCCCAGGGATACAGAGACACATACATTCCAAAGAGATGAATCGATAAAAGAGGAGAAACATCTTTCTGGTACATGATTAAAAAAGAGACAGAAAGAAGCAAGCACCATACATAGGTAAAAGACCAGTGAATTAGGAATTAGAAATCTGTGTTAATTTAACTTTAGTTCCACTATTTATTAGTCGTATAACTTTAGGTAAGTTTTTTAACCTCTATTGCTCTCAATGACATTATCTATAAAATTAAAGAGGTGATTTAGATAACCTAACTTAGTTTTACACTATGCTATCGACGTAAAACTTTTTAAATGACTGAATAACTTTAAAAAGCTCGTTTTGAGAATCAGGACCTTTGTATTAGAATTGCCATGTGGGATTCACAATTGTGTTTTCCTTGACGCATAGTGATAAGCAGGCAATTTTGAATATTGGAACAGGAAAATAGCTTGGATTTACTTAGAAGCAATGGGGGAAGAGGCTGAGATTTTAGAAATGCTGTCATTGTACTTCATTAATTACTGCTTATCCCATTCTCCTACATCCCTAGCTGTCTTCCTAAGTGTTAACTCCCTAGTTTAAGCAATTGCAAAGTTAGAAACTGTGTGGGTTTCAGTTTCAGTTTTTAAATTTTTATTTGCTTTAGTTTAGCCCTTCTTTCTCTTATACCTTGGGAAAACTTTTTAATACTAATAATTTCTAGCAGTTTTTTAAGGAGTGTATACTTTTGTTTATTTGTTTGTTTGTTTAATACTATTAAAATCTTATAAGGTGGGTGTCATCATATTCATAAGTAACCTGTTTGAGGCTGTTCAGCTAGGGAGAGGCAGAGTCAGGATTCAGACCCAAGTCTGTTTCTCTAGAGCCTATCTTCTCTACCTTAGGAGACAGCATAACACAGTGGTTGTCAGCAACAACAATATGGGCCAGCACTTATATCATGTTCTCTATGTGTCAGGCATTGTTTTAGGCACTTTAGGTATACCGAGACTCATAATTGTCATAAAAAGTCTATGATGCAGTCTCATTAATATCCCCATGTGATGGATGAAGAAACAGCCATAAGGCAGTTAGGTAATTTTCCCAAAGTCAAATAGCTAGTAAGTGCCAGAGCTGAAATTTGAATCCATGAATGTGACTGCACAGTCCTTGCTGTTCATGATACTACACTGCTTCTCTAGCTACTACTCTTTCTGGAGGAGAACTTCGAAGATAATTCTTGATTTTTATGAAGCATAGTTTCTGTTAATGCAAGAACTAAAGTGAATAAAGTGGGAAAAGGGAGACCTGAGAGGTATTAACAAAGAGAATGGTTATGGTGAGAGTGTTGTGTATGGACCAACTTGTAGTGATGGTATGACAGAAACAAAACAAAACAAAACAAAAAAAAAACCAGATAAACTTTCTCTATTTGCTTAAATGGAGTGGAGAAGTTTTTCCCTCTGTGGGTTATGTGTGTGTGTGTTTGAAACAATAGATGGGGAATTAGTAGAGTGAGATATATTAATAAACTGTAGTCAAAATTTTGGGTGTGGACCAAGCTGACTTTGGAGACTGGCAGATGCTGTTCCAGTTATGATGACCAAAGGAGTTGTTTGTGGGCTCTGACATGTGCCCATGGTCCTTGCCCCAGTTTATGTACAGGGTGTGGTGCTAATCTGAGTTTCGGAGAATGCCTTCACTAACTTAAGGATGTATTTTGGACCCAATTACTTTCACATCGGTGAGGTACTGGAGCCATTTCTAGTGATGCAGGACATGCGGCATGGTATAATTTTCACACTCTATTATTCATTAGTCAAGAAGGTGAGTGTATAATGGTTTGAGATTGTCAAGTCTGGAAGGGAAAATCAATGAAAAGATTTGGGGCATGTGGCAGGCTTCGCATTTTATAAGTCTCCAGATTTTATGGATAAGCATTTTGAGGACTAGGAATTATTCTTTTGGAGGATTGAATGGAATGAGATATTTGTTTAATAATCAGATTTCCCTTGTTTATGTTGAGAATTCCTCAAAAGCCCTTGGTTTTCAGATCATATCTTGTGCTCTTTTGTCCTACTAAAGATGTGTTTCTTGAAGTTTCCCCAACATATTTGTTGCTGAGGAAGATGGAGGAGAGGAAAACCCCAAAGCACCTTGGTTAGAAACCTTAATTTGGGTGGAAGGAGGCATTACATTAAATCAAATCTAGTAAACTTAGTGGGGAGGAGAAGTGTGTGACATAGGACCACAGGTAGCTTCCATGGTGCCATGGATCTGTTTGCCCTTGAAAAATTATAGTAATAAATGCACTTTTACCTGGAAAAAAGAAAAAAGAAAACCTTTCTAAAGCAGAAAACAAAGTAGCTCTCATGCCACAAAATCATCTAGGTATGCAGCTTGTAGAGGCAGCAGATATGCTCACAGCAAACCCACAGACAGCACAAGTTATCAGAGAGGTCCAATTCATGAGCTTCTTTTTTAGACTTTGCTAATGACCAGGGAGATCAAATTGTAGCCCTGTGTTGCAAGGAATTCCCAAATACCATTTATTATCTTAGAAACCTATAGTGGCCCCAAATTCAGCAGGCAGTAGAGAAACCCTTTATGTCTCCATGTCTGAGTTTAGGTTCATATCCCAGACATTTTAATGTGATGCTTTATATTCTCCACAACTTGAGGTATCCAAAAGTTTTAGGTTCCAGAATTCAAAATTTTAAACAGGCCAAAAGAGATGCAACCTTCTGGCAGGTATGGAAGTTGTAGGAGTGGCTGCTTTTGACCAGAATATAGAGAAAAAAATCCCCCAACTAGGTAACTTTTTGGTAAGGAAAATGTTTACTCAGCTTAGTGGGAGATTGTGCACCATGCCTAGGACATCTATACTGCTATTGTTGATTTCAGGTGAAGGAAGCTGATGCTGGGCTATGGTGTGTTGATATGACAACCCTTCAGGATGGACTCTAGATGGCAGTATTGCTGCTGATTTTTAAACAGGGCCTTTCGGGTCCCCACCTCCTTTTCCAGTAACAGGAATGCATGAACAACTCTCACTACCTGGGAGTGTTCTGTTTTACATTTTACATTTTAAATCATTTAACCCAGAAGACTGTGAGTCTCGTGGATTATTATATCTCCATTTTTAAAGATTAGGAAACTGAGGCACAAAGAACATAAGGAATTTACCTGTATTGGAATTTGAACCAGGTTGTCTGGCTCCAGAGTTAGTGTTTTTAATTAATATATTTTGGTGCTTCTTGTTGGATAATCTTAGGGCTCTGGCAAACTCAGACACCCAGGGGGTGATGTGATGCAAGTTTCCTGCACCCACCAAGCTGGGAACTGTGCTTGTATTTTGTTTTGTGCTCGTGAAAGTTGCAGGCAACTTTTCTGAAGGTGTCTGTCTTGTCAGGTGCTGTACTCTACATAATATTTTCCCTTGTATCTACTTCAACCACAGGAAGGATGTTTTCTACTTCCAAGTGGGACTCGGACTAATAGCTTCCTCTGAACAGATTAAAAAAAGAAATACAGCTGGGCTATGGAGTGTCACAGACCAGGCACTGGTCCAGCAGGCCCAGCTGTTTATCAAACTAATTTTCCCATTCAACTCCACACAGTGACCATCACCCACAGGTAATTCCATTGAGGGTGTGGCCGTATTTTTAATTCAAATGGAAGTGATTACACTTGCAGCACAAGTTCGTTATAGAAAACAAGAAAAAGAGAGAAGTTTATTGATGACAGTGAATAGCAGGAAAATCAGCACCCTTTTCTAATACAAATGGGAGAAAATAATGAGTGGCTGTTTAATCATCTTATATAGTGATCCTTGATTTCTATTACTCTTTCTGGCATAATAGAAATCAAGCTTCCATGGAGCTTCCATGGCATAACATTTTCATGCCTCCCTTTTATGTTTCTCGATTCCATTGTGTGTGCTTTTGGGTTCTACTCCACCTGTCATATTGGATTTTGAGTCCCCACATAGAGAGGTATTTTCGGATGC
The DNA here is from genome assembly GCF_047675955.1 of Chlorocebus sabaeus. Taxonomy (NCBI): domain Eukaryota; kingdom Metazoa; phylum Chordata; class Mammalia; order Primates; family Cercopithecidae; genus Chlorocebus; species Chlorocebus sabaeus. Next base: position 21,152,081 of record NC_132927.1, on the reverse strand, counting down.
AGAAGGCAAAGTCTCTCATATTGTGACAGTGACTGTACAATTAATGTTCTTCCTGGAGGCTGGTGCCTCTGTTTTTGCCATTAATGAATAGCCCTTTCATTTTAAGCACGAGATCCTCCAGCCTGTGGAAGAAGGGGTACATGAGGTCTTTTTTCTGTATTTTCAGGGCACTGGTTCTCTTTGCAAAGAAGGGAAAATTTGCTCTATTCCAGTGTCAGATGCATCAGCTTTGTTGTGGTAACTAACCAAGATTTCTACTCAATCCCTTAAAATTGCATTTTTCTATCTATTCTCTATCTCGGTGAATGGCACCACCACCTGGTCCGCTAGATATATGTGCTGAGACATCTTGGCTCAGGTGATTCACCTGCCTCAGACTCCAAAAGTGCTGGGATTACAGGTGTGAGCCACTGCGCCTGGGCTTAATTATAATTATTTTTTAAATCTGACCTCTTTCTCACTGCCATTGACATGTTTAGTTTCAGGCATGTCTTGTTTTTCCATCTAAGTTAACATGGTAGCATTTATTTATTGGTAACATGGTACCATTTATTTATACCATTTATGTAACATGATAACTGACATGATTTGGCCTTATCACCACCCAAATCTCATCTTGAATTGTAGCTCCCACAATTCCCATGTGTTGTGGGAGAAACCTGGTGGTAGGTAATTGAATCATGGGGGCACGTCTTTCCCGTGCTGTTCTCATGATAGTGAATAAGTCTCATGAGATCTGATGGTTTTATAAGGGGCAGTTTCCCTGCGCAAGCTCTCTTGTCTGCCACCATTTGAGACATGCCTTTTACCTTCCACCATGATTGTAAAGCCTCCCGAGGTATGTGGAACTGTGAGTCCATTAAACTTCTTTCTTTTGTAAATTGCCCAGTCTTGGATATGTCCTTATCAGCAGCGTAAAAACGGACTGATACAAAAACATTTATTTCCCTGCTTCCATTATGAATCCTATCAATGCCATCCTATTTTTAATTTTACTTAAAGCTTCTTGATGTCAATCTCCTAGTTAAAAAGAGCAAGACTTTAGCGCAAGTCCCAGATGTCGTGCATATCTCTTTATCTCACATTCCTTTGGCAAGATCTTTCTAGTCCAACTATCTGCAAGGGAGCCTAGGAAATGTAGCTTCTAGCTGGCAGGTCATGATGCCACCTAAAACATGGGTACTCTATTACCAATGGGGAGAAGGGGAGAAAGAATGATCTTTACCTTTCCCTGCTCATATATGTGGATATGCATTCATATATCCTCCTATGCCCTAGAACGTGGAGGTAGGACACCTTTTGTAGGTTCAGAGCAGTTCTCACAGGATATGAGATGCCCTGAGTACATGTAGGTTCCTGGAAGTCCTTAGACCCACAGACTTAGCTTGTTTGCCATGACAGTGTGGGCCCAAAACACTGATTTTCTCTATCCTCCTGCTCCTTCTTCTTCTTTTCCTCTCTCTGTCTCAGACTTCTCCATTAGGTGACCCAATTTCTTCACAGCCAATACTACAGTAAGTGTATTCTTATTTTACTGATGCTTCTTTCAGTTTTGACAGTGGTTGGTTGCTTGAGTAGGAGTAAAATTTTTCCTGTTCTTCTTCTGGGTAGTTGAGCTCTTAAATCTGTTACTCCCACCTCAAGCATGACCTTCAAAAATGTGAAATTGTTTTAACCAGCCAGATTGTCTGGCACAGAGAGTGAAGGAACTGCATTGTACCTCATAAAAAGATTTCTGATATGTAACAAAAGTGGTCCCTAATGTGGATTTCACTGACCTATACCTAAAAGCTAGCTAATATATTTTCTTTTATTAAACTTCTCAGCAGCAGAGTCTACATTTTGTCAACAACAGCAACAACAACAAAACAGTGAATTTGAAGGTTTTACTGTCTCTGGGTATTGTCAAAACAGCATTTTCTCCACTTTATTCTCACTTGCTAAGTTTTCATTGCACTAAATTCTATTTCCATTGAAGTTCATTTAGCATCATTTTCTTTAAAAAGGTTATCTGAGAAAGATTAACTTGGTTTGTTTTTCTCTCCTGCTAACCCACATCTTCATAAGCCATAAAAGCTTAGTCTAGCATCACCACAACTGAACTTTTGTGTGTGTGTGTGTGTGTCTAAAACACAATTTGAAGCAGAATAGTATTTTCCTGCACAGGAAAATAGTTAAGAGCTTAGCCTCTGAAGTCACAGTGCCTCCTGGCTTCCAATCCTGGCTATTATTGTGTGTACTTAAATGTTTTTATTTGAAATTTCTGTCTCTGTTTTATCTTGGTAGAAAGGAGATGCAAGCATTACTTGCCTCATAGAGTGGTTGTGCTAAAGAAAAATTATTCTGATGCTTGTTAAAACTGTAAGGAAGACTTTAGTCAAGACTATTGCAATAGGGATCCTGACTGTCACAATAGTGGGGAGCAACTGAGTTCCCTCTGACTACAACAAAAGCAGCTGGGAGTTTATAGCCAAAGAACAGAGTGTAGGGGACAGTGAATCAAAAATTACTAAGAGGACAGATCAAGGGTAGGGGCATTCTTGCTAAACTGTTCTAAAAGAATCCTCGTTAAAGGCAGGCCAGGGATTTACACATCAAAGGTGGGGGATAATGAATTTGATCAGACATTAAGGGAGATCATGTATTAAGGGTTGGGAGATTCTTGCTAAATGGAGTTAACAAGACTCTTGCTTAACTGGACTAGGCTAAGATAGGCTGGGCCAAAGTCCCAGTTCAGAACAGGGCTCATGGTAACCTGACGGAAATTTGATCAAGGAGAAAATCTTTGTCAGTAATGAGGCTTAGAGAAGATATTCATATGACCACATTATGTCAGTCCTCAGCACATTATAAAGGCTGATTAAATGTTAGTCAATATTATTCTTACAATTAACAATGATTACTTCTCTCTCCATCTTGTAAGTGTGTACAAATTGGGGAATTAATTCATAACAAAATTCAGAGCAAATGCTATTAAAGTGTCCTCTGAGTTTGACAGGACTAGTACTTCCTTTAAGTTTTTCTTTGTCTAGTCTGGTTCCCCTGATAGGATGGTGTGGTAGAAGATGGGGTCTGTGGCCACTTGGTGTTGGGAAGCTACATCTGAAAACCTGGATGTGAAGGGGACCCTCATCTGCCAATGGAAGATGGTGAAAGTTAAGTCTTGAAGGAGAGTGTTGAAGGCAAGCCAAAAACATGTCCAAGTCTGGTCATATAAGAGGAAATAAAAGGAGCTAATGTATGGGATTGACTCGGGGTTACAGGACTACCAGACCAGGGAAAGCGAAGTGGCCAATTTGGGCAAATATTTAAATTCCACAGCCAGCAGATCCTAGGATGTGGTTTATACATATTCAGAAAGAGCAGATGTGGTAGAGTCTAGATTTATTTAAATGGGAATATAAAAACACAAATATTACTAAATTACCTGGGAGCTGAAATAGAAACAAATTTTCAGGCTGGGGTACCCGAAGCCCAAAAGACATGGTGAGTTACTTTTTTTGTTATCATGTTTTTTTGTGGTTCTAACTCTTCTCACAATAAATCTGGGAAATACGCCTTCCAGAAGGCATATCCTCAGTTACATCAGTACATCCTCAGTTACAAGCATTCCTTAACTATCGGAAAGTAAAATTTAATAACAAGCAGAGAGTATGATCCAATTTCATTAATGCAACTGTGCATTGCTTCCGTTTCAGGTGAGTTGATATTTCTCTGCTGTAAGGCGTGCCTTCAGATGGCTCAGGTCCTCTGTTGCTGTTGCCCTCAACTTGCATGTCCTCTTTCTGCACTGTTGTCCTCTGCTTTAGAACACCTGTGTCTCAGTCCCTCTTCACTCAGATCCTCTGTCTATTAAAAGAAAGAGACCTATATATTTTGTTCTACATCCCTGTAGAATCATTTTTTTTTTAACATTCGATTGAGGTATAATGTACCTATAGAAAACAGCCCATACCGCATGGTGGCTCACACCTGTAATCCCAGCACTTTGGGAGGCTGAGGCGTGTGGATCAGGAGATCGAGATCATCTTGGCTAACATGGTGAAACCCCGTCTCTACTAAAAAAATACAAAAAATTAGCCGAGCATGGTGGCAGGTGCCTGTAGTCCCAGCTACTTGGGAGGCTGAGGCAGGAGAATGGCGTGAACCCGGGAGGCGGAGCTTGCAGTGAGTTGAGATCACACCACTGCACTCCAACTTGGGCAACAGAGCAGACTCCGTCTCAAAAAAAAAAAAAAAAAAAAAAAAAAAGAAAACAGGCCATACCATAAGTATATAGCTTACTGAATTTTTACAAAGTCAACATGTGTGTTCAAGAAGTACCCTACTCACAAAACAGATATCACCAGAATCCCAGAAAACTCTCACACATTCCTTGCTAGTCACTAACCATTCCTCACCACTGACACCTCCATCAAAAGTAACCACATCCTGACTTCTAACAGCACAATACAATTTTGTTGCTTTTTTTGTGCTTTATACTAGTGTAATCACACAGTATATAGCTTTGAGGTCTTGCTTCTTTTGCTTAACACGTTTGTGAGATTCATCTATATTGTTGAGTTGCAGGGTGTTTATTCTCATTGCTCTATGTGCTCCATTATGTGACTATACCAGCTTATTATTAAGCTGTCATAGGAACTTTGACATTTCCATAGTATCACAATTTTGAATAGTGCTGCTATTTTGTTTCAAAGAGAATTTAAAGTTTTTACTATTAAGGGTGGGCAGTATATTTGGGAAGTGGCAGAGTCAATTTTATAAGTGATTTTATTGTTAACCTTGGGAAGAAAAAGTCCACTGCTCTATCTCTAAAGTATAATCAATCTACCTCTAATATTTTGATGCCAAGGAAAATGATTATTTGAATACACTGTGTACAAGATTTCATTTGGATTTCCTCCCATTCAATATTAATGAGGATTATTCAGCAGCATTCATCAGGAGATGATTATTGACAGGACATCAATCATTTGTTATAAGAACAGGGTAGACCATGATTTCAAAAGGGAGTTAGAGATTTAACTGGTCACACAGATGTCCTGCCAAATTTCATTTGAGATATCATAAGAAAAAAAAAAAGAACAAGGAAAATATTTGAAAATTTCAAAATCTGTTTTCTGAAAACACATAAAGCTTTACTATTTAATTAATCTCCATTCAAAGCTTTTTTTCCATGGCCTCTGCCAAGGGGACTGTGATAAATCACACATAAAAGTTGCATATACTGTAATGCTTATAAAGAGGATTCTACATTATTTAGCCAGATTAGCACTCTTGCATGTCTGCACACTAAACACTGGTTATCAATGATTAATGGACAACATGCTTGAACAGTGCTCTCCTACTTGAGCTAATGAACTAAATAGTTTACTTCATGCTCCATTTCCACAAATAAATGGCTGTAATACATAATGTGATAATAATTTCTGATTTCTTTGAAGTACATTTTCTTGTCTATAATGGAAAAAAATTTTTTGAAAATCAAATTTAGTCAAGCATTGCATTAATGTGATTTTACATGTTGGATAGATTATGAAATGTTGCTGAAGTCAAAATGTTTACACCGAAAGGAATATAGTTGTTAAAATTAAACAACTTAAAAGGACACCATGAAGAGGTTTAAAAAAGAGCTCATAATAGTCTTTTCTCTTACTTTCATTTCAACTACGTTCTTGGGTAAATTTACATAAATAAAAAGCTATTCTACATATTTATATGATTATAAATATTATTTCCTTAATCATTATGGTATGTTTCTTATGTAGCAGAATTATGATTTAGGTTTCCATATCTAATATTAACTTCAGTGAAGAAGCAGAAGTTGTGTATTGTGTATACAAAAATATCCAAAACCTTTATACTGAACAAGAACAATCTATGGGATGTAATACCAGGCCACCCTATTTTTGACTCCTCTCATCTTGACTGTCCTCTAAATCTAAACTATGGAGTTAGTTCTTCCCCTGCCCCTGAATGAAAACTTGGGCAGACCCCATAACATCTCTGGTCTCTTTTAGGTAACATACATGTTTCAGTAGTCACTAGAGATCACAGATAGCATCTCAATATAGCAATTGATATGATCGGTTCTTTGTAATTATCAAATATCCAAGCTTGCTTTAAAATTGAGGCTTCTAATTAGCATTTTTAATTCCTTTTCTTTCTCATCTCTTTCTTTGGCCTTTCTGTGGCCCTTCAGGTAGAAAGGAGGTAGGAAAAGAGTTCTTTTTCAATTGCCATTGTCATCCTTGTGGCACCTGTGCTGTCTTCTGGGTTCAATAGGTGTTTAAAAACAAGTCTATTTCTTGTAAATGCTGGTGATGTTTCACCTAGAACAAGTTTCCTTATAGAGGACAGCATATCTAATTTATAGTAAGTCATTTACTTCTTTTCTTAGCACCATGTAACCCAGCAGTACCTTCAGATTCTTTTTGCTTACGTCTATTTTGTACCTCTAGTTAGTTTTTTGGACAGGGCCTAAGATCAATAAAGCCAGCTTTTTCCTCCTGGTTTTTGAAGGGAAATTCATGCATTCTCTGAGGGTATAAGCCATGTGTAACTCAGGAAATTCTTCCTTGCTTTGCCATTAGAACAACTAGTCAGAGTAAGTCATGATGTAGATTGCACAGATATGAATAGATAACAGACCACTAGGTCCTCCAATTGCAAATGACATGTTAAATACTCTGAGGTACCTCACTGAAATCCTTTTGCCTAAGATGAAAGCCCATTTTCTCCCTAGAGCAATAGAGCTTCAGTTCTCTTTAGAGAAATGCTTTCTTTCATATCCTTCAAATTCAAATCCTTTTGTAACCTCAATATGAGTAAGGGGTTTGAACTGTGAAATTCTTTGTAAATCATGCATATGTTCTAGCATACCCTTTGGGATGTACCTGTGGTCTTTTGTACAGCGAAAAATTCTTTTCTTTGCATCCTGTTACAATTATTTTTATAACATTCTTAATAAATCATAAAAGGCATTTAACACAAAGATGAAAACAACATATTCTATGACATAGGTTTTGTTGAAAGTTGGTGGGACTAAAACAAACTAAACAGTTTCTGTACAGAAAAAGAAACAATCAATAAAAAGAAAACAGAAGGGGGGGGAAATATTTGCACAACCATGTACTGAGTAAAAGGTTAATATCCAAATATATTAAGAACTCATACAACTCGGTAGCAATAAAACCAAATAATCCTATTAAAAATGAGCAAAGAACCTGAATAGATATTTTTTTCTAAAAAGTCATACAAATGGCCAACAAGTATAGGAAGACATGTTCAAAATCATGAATCATCAGAGAAATATAAATCAGAGCCACAATGAGATCTCACCTCACATCCATTATGATGATTATTACAAAAAGACAAGAGATAACAAGTGATGGCGAGAATGTGGAGAAATGACCTTTAATACTGTTGGTGGGAAGGTAAATTGTTACAACTGTTTTGGAAAAAAGTATGGAAGTTCCTCCAAAAAAGTAAAAATAGAACTACCATATGATCTGGAAATCCTACTTCAGGGTATATATCCAAAGGAAATGAAATTAGTGTCCCTAAAGGATATCGGTACCCCCAAGTTCACAATAGCCAAGATATGAAAATAACCTATGTATTCATCAATAGATGAATGGATAAAGAATATAAACACACACACATATATACATACATATAATATCTATTATATATACATATATTATATATACATAATATATAATATATGTATATATAATAGATATTATATGTATGTTATAATATATATTATATATACATTATATATGTATGTTATATATACATGTACATATAATATACACATATATAATGAAATAGTATTCATATATAAGAAGGAAATCCTGCCATTTTTGGCAACATTGATGAAACTGGAGGCAATTATGCTAAGAGAAATACACCAGACATAGAAAGACAAATACTGTATGATCTCATTTATATGTGGAATCTAGAAGAGTTGAACTCATAGAAGCAGAGAGTAGAATGGTAGTTGCTAGGGTCAAAACGTGGTGACTATAGTTAATACTGCGGTACTGTTTACTTGAAATTTGTAAAGAGAGTAGGTCTGAAGTGTCTTCACACCCCGCCCCGCTGCCACACAAAAAAAGGATAACTGTGTGGTTAGGATGACTTAATCTGATTATAGTAATCATTATACAATATGTATGTCAAAATATGACATCATACATCTTTAATATATACAATTGTTTTTTTTTTTAAAAAATACACCTCAATAAAGCTGGATAAAAGGAGTCAGATCCAGTTTTTGTCTATGAAAGGGTAGGATTTCTGCTTCTAGCCATGATAGAGTAACAGGGACCAGATTTACCCTCTTGCCTTGAATAACAAAAACAACAAAAACAAAAACAGACAAAATACATCAAACAACTGTTTCCAGATCTTTAACGATAAGCAACATAGGACAGAAACTCCCGAGAAAGGGAAACAAATGGTGAGAAGGGAAAGCTGAACTCCATGCCTCAGTATATTATCTTGAGTTTCCAGGCTATAGCAAAAGCTGAAAAAATTAATCATGAACACATGAGCATTATAAGACATGTGGAAGGAAGTCTTCAGGCAGAAATACAATGATATCAGATGGAAATATAGATCTAAAGAGAGGAATAAAAAGCACCAGAAATTGTGAATATATGGACAAGTATAGCAGAGTTGAAAGCTATCCCCAAACTCTTCACTTAAGCGCAGTACGTAGGGATACACTGATTAACAAAGAAGGAAGGAACCATGCTAAAAACTGTTTTTTGTTGTTTTTGTTTTTTCCTTATCTTTCAACTTTTTAGATTCAGGAGGTACATGTGCAGGTTTGTTACCTGGGCATATAGGGTGATGCTGAAGTTTGGGTCAGGAATAATTGCATAGTACCCAACAGTTAGTTTTTCAATCCTTGCCCCCTTCCTTCTCTCACCTGTAGACCTCCCCAGTGTTTATTGTTGCCATCCTTATGTTCATGAGTACCCAATGTTTAACTGCCACTTATAAGTGAGAACATGTGATATTTGGTTTTCTGTTCATGCATTAATTCACTTAGGATAATGGTTTCCAGCTGCATCCATGTTGCTGCAAATACTATGGATGCATAGTATTCCATGGTGTATATGCACCACATTTAAAAAAAAAATTATACTTTAAGTTCTAGGGTATGTGTGCACAACGTGCAGGTTTGTTACATAGGTATACATGTGCCATGTTGGTTTGCTGCACCTATTAACTCGGCATTTACATTAGGTATTTCTGCTAATGTTATCCCTCCCCCTGCCCGCCACCCCATGACAGGCCCCCATGTGTAATGTTCCCTGCCCTGTGTCCAAGTGTTCTCATTGTTCAATTCCCATCTATGAGTGAGAACATGTGGTGTTTGGTTTTCTGTCCTTGTGATAGTTTGCTCAAAATTATAGTTTCCAGCTTCATCCATGTTCCTGCAAAGGACATGAACTCATCCTTTTTTATGGCTGCATAGTATTGCATGGTGTATATATACCACATTTTCTTAATCCAGTCTATCATTGATGGACATTTGGGATGGTTCCAAGTTTTTGCTATTGTGAGTAGTGCCACAATAAACATATATGTGCATGTGTCTTTATAGTAGCATGATTTATAATCCTTTGGGTATATACCCAGTAATGGAATCGCTGGGTCAAATGGTATTTCTAGTTCTAGATCCTTGAGGAATCGCCATACTGTCTTCCACAATGGTTGAACTAGTTTACAGTCCCACCAACAGTGTAAAAGTATTCCTATTTTTCCACATCCTGTCCAGCATCTGTTGTTTCCTGACTTTTTAATGATCGCCATTCTAACTGGTGTGAGATGGTATCTCATTGTGGTTTTGATTTGCATTTCTCTGATGACCAGTGATGATGAGCATTTTTTCATGTGTCTGTTGGCTGCATAAATGTCTTCTTTTGAGAAGTGTCTGTTCATATCCTTTGCCCACTTTTTGATGGGGTTGTTCTTTTTTTCTTGTAAATTTGTTTAAGTTTTTTGTCGATTCTGGATATTAGCCCTTTGTCAGATGGGTAGATTGCAAAAATTTTCTCCCATTCTGTAGGTGCCTGTTCACTCTGATGGTAGTTTCTTTTGCTGTGCAGAAGCTCTTTAGTTTAATTAGATCCCATTTGTCAATTTTGGCTTTTGTTGCCATTGCTTTTGGTGTTTAAGTCATGAAGTCCTTGCCCATGCCTATGTCCTGAATGGTATTGCCTAGGTTTTCTTCTAGGGTTTTTATGGTTTTAGGTCTAACATTTAAGTCTTATTCCATCTGTACCACATTTTTTTTATCCAGTCCACCACTGATGGGCACCTAGGTTGATTCCATGTCTTTGCTATTGTGAATAGTACCGCAATGGTTGTGAGAGTACATGTGTCTTTTTCGTTGAACGATTTGTTTTCTTTTGGATGTATAAGTAGTAATAGGATTGCTGAGTCAAATGGTAGTTCTGTGAGAAATCTCCAAACTTCTTTCCACAGTGGCTGAACTAATTTATCTTCCCACTAACAGTATATAAGTCTTCCTTTTTCTCTGCAGCCTCACCAACATCTATTGTTTTCGACTTTTTATTAATAGTTATTCTGAATGGTATGAGATAGTATCTCATTATGGTTTTGATTCATGTTCTCTGATAATTAGTTATGTTGAAAATTTTTTCTTTTATGTTTGTTCGCTGCTTGTATTTCTTATTTTGAGAAGTGTCTATTCGTGTCTTTTGCCCATTTTTATGGGCAAAAATACGGTTGTTTTGTGCTTGTTCAATTATTTAGGTTTCTTATGCATTCTGGATATTAGATCTTTGCCAGATGCATAGTTTGTGAATATTTTCTCCCATTCTGTAAGTCGTCTGTTCACTCTGTTGATAATTTCTTTTTCTGTGCACAAGCTCTTTAGTTTAATTAGGTCCCATTTGTCAATTTTTATTTCTGTTGTAATTGCTTTTGAGGACCTCGTCATAAATTCTTTCCCATGGCCAATGTCCAGAATGGTGTTTCTTAGGTTTTTCTTCTAGTATTCTTATGATTTGATGTCTTACATTTAAGTCTTTAATCCATCTTGAGTTAATTTTTGTATATGGTAAAATGTAGGGCTTTAGTTTCATTCTATATATGGCTAGCCAGCTATCCCAGCACCATTTATTGAATAGGGAATTCTTTCCCCATTACTTATTTTTTGTCAGCTTCATCAAAGATCAGATGACTGTAGGTGTATGGCTTTATTTCTGGGTTTTGTATTCTGTTCCATTGGCCTATGTGTCTGTTTTTGTACCAGTACCATGCTGTTTGGGTTATGGAGTAGTGTGAAGTCAAGTGTGATAACTTTGGGTTTGTTCTTTTTGATTAGGATTGCTTTGTCTAGTCAAGTTCTTTTTTTTTTTTTCTTTTGATTCCATATACATTTTAGCATAGTTTTTAGCAGTAGTGTGAAAAATGACATTGGTATTTCAATAGGAATAACATTGAATCTGTAGATTGCTTTGGGCAGTATGGGCATTTTAATGATATTGATTATTTTAATCCATGCACATGGGATGTTTTTCCATTTGTTTGTGTTATCTACAATTTCTTTTAGCAGTGTTCTGTAGTCCCCTTTATAAAGATCTTTTGCCTCCTAGGTTAGATGTATTCCTAGGTATTTTATTTTATTTTATTTTTGTCTATTTTAAATGAAATTTCATTCTTGATTTGGCTCTCAGCTTGAACTATATTGGTGTATAGAAATGCTACTGCTTTTTGTACATTGATTTTGTATCTGAAATCTTCATAAAATCATTTATCAGTTATAATAGCCTTTGTCAGAGTCCTTTGGGTTTTCTCTGTATAGAATTATATCATCAGTGAAGAGAGATAGTTTGACTTCTTTTTCTATTTGGATGCCTTTTATTTCTTCCTCCTACCTGATTATCTGGCTAGCACTTCCAGTACTATGTTGATTAGGAGTGGTGAGAGTGGACACCCTTGTCTTTTCCAGTTCTCTAGGAGAACACTTCTACTTTTGGTTCAGTCAGTAGGATGTTGCCTGTGGGTTTGTCATAGATGGCTCTTATTATTTTGAGGTACGTTTCTTCGATGCCTAGTTCTTTAGGGGTTATCATTAAAGATGTTGGACTTTTTTGGAAAGGGTTTTCTGTATCTATTGAGATAATCATATGGGTTTTGTTTTTATTTTTGTTCATGTGGTGAATTGTATTTATTGATTTGCGTATGTTGAACTAACTTTGTATCTCAGGAATGATGCCTGCTTTATCATGATGAATTAACTTTTTGATGTGCTATTGAATTCAGTTTGCTATTATTTTGTTGAGGATTTTTGTGTCTATGTTTATCAAGGATATTGGCCTGTAGTTTTCTTTTTTTGTTGTGTCTTTTGCAGCTTTTGTTATCCTGGTGATGCTGACTTTGTAGAATGAGTTAGGGAGGAGTCTCTCCTCCTCATTTTTTAAAAATACTTTCAGTAGTACCAGCTCTTGTTTGTATGTCTGGTAGAATTCAGCTGTGAATCCATCTGGTCCAGGGCTTGTTTTCATTGATAGGTTTTTAAATTACTGATTCAATGTTGGAACTTGATATTGGTCTGTTTAGCATTTCAATTTCTTTCTGATTCAATCTTGGGAGACTGTGTTTCCAGGTATTTTTTTCATTTTCTCTAGATTTTTTAGTTTGTGTGAATAGAGGTGTTCATAATAGTTTCTGCAAATCTTTTGTATTTTTGTGGAATCAGTTGCAGTGTCACTTTTGTTATTTCTGATGGTGCTTATTTTGATCTAGTCTCTCTTTTTTTCTTTGTTAATCTAGCAAGTGGTCTATTCATCTTGTTTATCCTTTCAAAAAACCCACTTTTGATTTTGTTGATTCTTTGTGTCAATTTTTGGGTCTCCATTTCATTCAGTTCTGTTCTGATTTTAATTATTTACTTTCTGCTGCTAGCTTTGGGATTAGTTTATTCTTGTTTCTCCAGTTCCTCTAGGTGTGATGTTAGATCATACCTAACAAGTCTTTAGGAAAACTGACAGATTGCATTGCACCAAAGTGGCCAAAATTTTCAAACCAATCTTCTTATCTACCAAGTGTTTTAATACTATCCATGCCCACCCAGAAGGACAAGATCAACAATAATGAAAATTGAAGTTGAAGAAGTTGGTAACATTGAAATATTCATTACTTTTCAGCCCTGTGTCCTACATGCTTAAGAAGAAAAAACACCGCAAAAATTTTTTGTTGTATATTTTTAATATGTTGCACAAACATAGTAGATATTGGAAAAGCACTTTAAGCATTTCATAATACTCAGTTTTGGACAAAGTGTCTTTACTATAGATGGCTGGGAGACAATGGGAGTCTATTGGTTTGCCTGGAACGCAGATTAGAGAGAAGGAGCTATTTTTTGGTCTGGGAGTATGTGTTATATGGAGGGAAAAACTCAATGCAGGTGAACTTCATGGTGCTCAGTGTGGACAGGGCTCCTGGTGCCTTCCAGAAATATCTTTGCTTTTCCTTAATATAACAAAATATGTAATGTCATCTTTGAAATACTAAAATTATAGATGATCATATAAGGCAACAAATTTTCTTTACAGTAAAGTTAATGTATTTATTGAAGAAAAGGATACACTTTCTATATCTTAACATATATAATTAGTGTTTATTTTTTATATAAAATTTTCAGTTGTATAAAATTTAATTATACTAACATTGAATTAAGTTCTTCAGAGACTAGAAAAAGGCTCATTCAAAATACTTCATGGAAAGCAATTCCACATATATTGCCTCACATATATTTGAAACTGTCCTATTAAATTAAATTTGGCTTAGAGCTGCCTCTGTAAGTAGCAAAAAGCAACCTATCTTAGTATGTAAACAAATTGCAACCTAACTTAAGAATATATTCTTCTTACAAGTAGCTGAGTCTTAACCAATCATAGCAGCTGAGTTTCAGCCCATCACAGTCTGCCAACTGATCAGACCATGTCCATATAAAGCAAATGCCTCATCACACCAGACCCAAATAAGGCCCAAATGTGGAGCTGTAATCAACCAAGCTCTTTATGTACATTACTTCCTTCTTCTGTCTACAAATACTGCCTGCCTACACTGATGGGTGGAACTCCATGAGCTTCAACTTGTTCAGTGTGCTGCTTAAATAAACTCTGCTAAATTTAATTTGTCTGAAAGTTTTCTTTCTAAATATATATCATATTAACCTTTCAGAGTATTAGTGATTACTTTCCCACAAATATCAATTTTGGAAAAATAGGAATTTCAAGTCTAGAAATGTGTTAGACCTAATACCAAAAAAACCCTAGAAGAAAACCTAGGTAGTACCATTCAGGACATAGGCATGGGCAAGGACTTCATGTCTAAAACACCAAAAGCAACGGCAGCAAAAGCAAAAATTGACAAATGGGATCTCATTAAACTAAAGAGCTTCTGCACAGCAAAAGAAACTACCATCAGAGTGAACAGGCAACCTACAGAATGGGAGAACATTTTTGCAATCTACTCATCTGACAAAGGGCTAATATCCAGAACCTACAAAGAACTCAAACAAATTTACAAGAAAAAAACAAACAACCCCATCAAAAAGTGGGCAAAGGATATGAACAGACATTTCTCAAAAGAAGACATTCATACAGCCAACAGACACATGAAAAAATGCTCATCATCACTGGCCATCAGAGAAATGCAAATCAAAACCACAATGAGATACCATCTCACACCAGTTAGAATGGCGATCATTAAAAAGTCAGGAAACAACAGGTGCTGGAGAGGCTGTGGAGAAATAGGAACACTTTTACACTGTTGGTGGGATTGTAAACTAGTTCAACCATTATGGAAAACAGTATGGCGATTCCTCAAGGATCTAGAACTAGATGTACCATATGACCCAGCCATCCCATTACTGGGTATATACCCAAAGGATTATAAATCATGCTGCTATAAAGACACATGCACACGTATGTTTATTGCGGCACTATTCACAATAGTAAAGACTTGGAGTCAACCCAAATGTCCATCAGTGACAGACTGGATTAAGAAAATGTGGCACATATACACCATGGAATACTATGCAGCCATAAAAAAGGATGAGTTTGTGTCCTTTGTAGGGACATGGATGCAGCTGGAAACCATCATTCTTAGCAAACTACCACAAGAACAGAAAACCAAACACCGCATGTTCTCACTCATAGGTGGGAACTGAACAATGAGATCACTTGGACTCGGGAAGGGGAACATCACACACTGGGGCCTATCACGGGGAGGGGGGAGGGGGGAGGGGGGAGGGATTGCATTGGGAGTTATACCTGATGTAAATGACGAGTTGATGGGTGCTGACGAGTTGATGGGTGCAGCACACCAACATGGCACAAGTATACATATGTAACAAACCTGCACGTTATGCACATATACCCTAGAACTTAAAGTATAATAATAATAAAAAAATTAAAAAAAAGAAATATTTCAAAACAAAGTAGTAGGCATTATAACATAAATTTTGAAAACTTGTTTTAATTTGAGTTTTTCCTTTGAATTACTGAATTCTTATGCAACCACAATATTTTGTTAGCCATGTTTTTGGTTTTCTTTTCTTGCTAGCTTGTGATATCCTGGATAGCAGGGCATCTTACTCATTCTTACATTTCCAGCACCTCCTATAGTGTTTCTTAATAAATAATAGAAAATAAAAAAGATCTTTTGGCAAGATCAATCATTTTGACTTGATCTTATTAGTCTGCACATACTCTCTATCAGTAGCATCGTTGTGGAATAAGATGAATATTAACAGTTAGATACTTAGAAAATCTGATTATAGTATAACTGTGTAGGATGTCGGAAGAACCCTTTATAATATGAGGCTGAAGGAAGCAGCATTACCAGTTCATCAAGCTAGGTCAATGTACAGACACACAGCATTTAGATATAATTCCTTCTTTTTAAAGCATTGGAATAAATACTTGGAGTAAGATAACTGGCATGTTGAAAATTAAACTCAATATGCTTAGAGACTCTGATTTCTAGACAACTCAATGATATTAATAAAACAAGCATTAAATGAAAGCATTTTGCATTGTACATTGTGAAATTTTTTCCTTTTCATGACAATTTTACATGAAATGTTGAAATAACTGTGCAGCTCTCTTCATCACTGTAACACTTATGTAATTACAGGAAGTTTCTTCTTCAGATAAGTGTCTTATTTTAGTCATTTACTTTAGGAGTAAAGTGTATATGTTTAAATGGGTATAAATTGTATAATCTTTGACCATCTTTATTATACTGAGGAGGCTAAGCATACACAAGAGAGAAGAACATCATGGCACCTGGGCAATGGATTTTGCTCTGTCTCTGAAAATAACTTCACATAGTCCTATCTCTTTATCTGAAAAACTGAAAACATACATTTAATACAGTTTTTACAACAAAGGAGATTTACTTGCTTAGATAAAAGTAAATATACATATTTCTTCTTTTTTGTTTTATTATTAATATTTCAATTAATTTTGAAAAAGTTATCATGTTGCATGTCCTGGTCTCTGGAGTCAATTTACCACACCCATTTGGGAGGAAGGGATTGTTAGACAATTATGTTCTCATTGGCTTCTCCACTAGAGTTTTAATCAACGATCCAGCAGGCAATAAAAAAGTCATTTCTAGTTATTGATAAATGCTTGTGTAGCAGACAAATACCCAGAAGGCAGAATAGCAAATTAAGAAAAAAATCCTTTGAACAGACTAGTTAGCAATGGGGCTTTAAAAAATTTTTCAGTTCCATTTAGAGGAAAACTGTGGATTTATACCATAGGATTGAATTGGGTCTTTGGTTTTTGTGTTTACAAATTGACGTCTCACTGACTTTGCTAGTACATTTTCCAAAACAGTATTCATTTATGTTGGTTACCATAGAAACTAAAAGTGCTCCATTCCTATGTAGTTCTTTGCACATATTCCCTCCCATAACTTGCTGTTCAAGTCTGCTAAATTGCTTTATGTGGCATTTCATGTAGAATAACCCTTGCTTTCTTAAATCCTTCATGAAGCAAATCTTCATAACTTCAAATGCGTTACTTTGTATTCATCTAAATCATAATTTTGATTTGCAAATTTTGCTAAAAAAATCACTAACTGAATGAAACAAATGTTTTCTAAATAAAATCTATATATCAGTAGATGGTTTTAGAATAATTCTAAATGTTGCTTTGCTAAACAAAGAAGAAAAAATTAAAAATAATTTTCATAACCAAAGGGTAAATGTTTTGGCAAGTATTATAATCAGCTACATACATAGGAAGCAGTTATTGAGTAACTATTGTGGGCCCAGTTTGTGATGGGCTTGAGGGAATACCAAGACTTGGAAAATGGAGTTGTCTTCGAGGTCTTTACAAATCAGTTCAAATGTAGAAATATAATAAGCTGTAGAAATTAAATTGTTATGTCCTGTCACTTAAGAAATCTGCAGAATATGTGTGCATGTTACACAGTGATTAATTACACTGATGAGCCACTTTTTTCACTTCTGTAAGGTTAGTCACATGCAGCTGTAAGTCATGTCCTCCCCACCAATATTTCTTTTCCTGTATCGGTTTTGATTCCAGGTTGCTTCCCTTTCCTGTATCATTCTCCCAATAATACTAAGGCAGCGTGTAGAGCTGAATGAAAACACTGGGCTCAGTATCTAGGAAACCAGAAATTTAGCCCTACTGCTGTCACCATGAACTGTGAATCTGTGCGCCCTGGAGTAAGTCACTTTCTTTCACTCTACTTCATTGTTCAAATCAGTAATGTGAGAGACTAGATGAGAGTTCTTTAAGATCTTGTGTCACACTAGGAAACTAATTTTGATTCTGTTATCCTAAAAATCTATTTTTAGATACTATTGTGGCATTTTGGACTTCTAAGTGATCTATATAAAGTACATGTTGGAAGTCCCTGGAGTCCCCTGAAATTATGCTGGGAATGACAGCTCGGTAAGAGAGCAGTAGACAGACCTTTTAGTCTGGGTCACCTTGAGGTTTCAGTGTGTTGACAAGTATGCAGAATGGCCACATTTTAAGGGCTGTTTTCCAATATGGTAGGACCTCTGAAAAGTGGCCTTGTGTTTGGGCCATTAGGGATCCACTGTCTAGGTACTTTGTGGTTTAACTAGTATATTGCTCTACCAAAAAGCCTTTTTTTATTTGGAAACACCAGAAGCTCAGAATCTATCTACTGTTTTACATATACAATGTGAAAACATCTTAGTGTCTACAACATATTTTCCCTAAAGCCTTATTTTAGTTTTCAGTAGATATATTCACCCTCCTAGCAATTGTCAAATATTTGAGAATTATTGGACTAATACTAGGTTTACCCATGTCTTCACTCTCATTGTGAATGTATATTATCTCGGTTTCACAATTTTATTAAGAGCAATAATAGTAGATGTGAAAACGTTTTCTAAACTAGACAGTGTTATAGAAATTACATTATTGCTCATAATAAATGTTTTGGTGTTTTTACTGTCAGAAAACTATTATCATTCTTTTTTTTTTTTTAAGTTTTTTTGAGATGGAGTTTTGCTCTTGTTGCCTAGGCTAGAGTGCAGTAGCATAATCTCGGCTCACCGCACCCTCTGCCTCCTGGGTTCAAGCAATTCTCCTGCCTCACGTCAGCCTGCTGAGTAGCTGGGATTACAGGCATGTGCCAACACGCCCAGTTAATTTTGTATTTTCAGTAGAGACAGGGTTTCTCCATGTTGGTCAGGCTGATCTTGAACTCCTGACCTCAGGTGATCTGCCTGCCTCTGGCCCCCAAAGTGCTGGGATTACAGGCGTGAGCCACCGTGCCTGGCCTTATCATTCTAATCATAGTGTTTTTACTTTTAGTAAATATAAGGTAATAAGTGGCAAATACTTCTTTCACACCTCTGTGTCTTTCTCTAAATTGCATCCACTATTGTCTACAGCACTGTATTCTCAGCCTGTTTTCTGAATGTGGCTTAAACCTGACTCTCCTTTGAAGACTTTGCCTCCCTCTCAGACTTCTCATGGTTAGCTGTTTTCTCTTTTATATCCCTCCTATCACTGGCCTGGAGTTCAGGTCTTCTTTGTTCCTCATTACCGTTTCCATACTTTTTATGTCTTCTTTTACCATAACCACACTCTCCCACCTCCCAATCTAGGCTCATTGTAGTCTTTGTCATTGTATGATACCACTCTTTAACAATATGGAACGTATACACCACATATTATTCTAAGCACTTTATAAATACCCATTTATTTAATCTTTACAGCAATTCCATGAAGTCGATATTTTTGTCACCATTATCTCCATCTGACATGTAAAGTAACTGAGGTACAGAGAGGTTAAGAAACTTACCTGACAGTTTGCTGAGAATAATGCACATGTACCCTAGAACTTAAAGTACAATAAAAAATAAATAAAAAAATAAAGAAACTTATCTGAGATCATAGGTTTAGTAAGAAGCAGAGCTAGGATTCAGGTGCTGGCAGTGTGGCTCTGCTGCTCATGCTTTACCTACACTGTCTCCATCTCTACTGATTCTCGCCCCATTTCTCTCCACCCCATTACTCTGATTTATTTTCCTTCAAAGCATTTTTTACCACCTCAAATATTAAATATTTGTTTATTTATTTATTATTGGCCTTGCCCTACCAAAATGTCAACTTCAAAAGCAGAGGCTGTTATTTTGTTCATTGGTCACCAGTACCCAGAATATAGTAGGCCTTTAAAAATATTTGGTGAGTGAATGAATGAACTAAACAGTATACCATGTGTTTCTGTGCTTGAGCTGAGACACTGCAAACTCACCTTTCTGCTTTGCAGGCAGGCCGGTTCTCTGTTAGGGTTTGCCAATAGGGGCAACTGGAAGTTTGCAAAGATAGAGGAGGTAGGGGTACACATGCCTGCTCCCTCCAGCATTTCCCCAGAAAAGCTTCTTTACCTTAGAAGCAGTGTCAGTTCTTTCCATGGCTGCTGTGGATATCAGATTGCAGTTTTCTAACACTCATGTAATCAGCCTTATTATGACTACTCAGGGACACCAGAGCTAGCTGAACAGTGCACCTTCCTCAGATATTTGAGTTCAGTTCCATGGATCCCTTCTCCAAGCATCTAAGTTTTATCATTACAACATTTCCCCCTTTTTATTCCCAGTTGCTGGAAGTGGTAGCTGCTCTTTGTATGATTATCTCAATGATTTCTTAATATTCCTTTTTGTCTTTTCAGTTTTCCAATACATGCTTAATAATTTTGTATGTCATATTATCTGTGTTAATAACCGGTATGGGTTTTCTCTCCCGTGTCCCAACCAATACAAAACTGGTACTAGGAGTAGTCCCAGGAAACAGACCTTCAAAGATGAGATTTGGGGATTGCATTGGTTGTATACTTGAGCTTGAATACAGTACTGAGTTCTGTGCATATGTGTAATGAGATATTAGTAATATATGGTATATGGTGTCATCAGGATTAATAAAATTTTCATCTGCTGTTAATTGTGTGGAAGCGTCTAATAATCAAGTACATTGGTAGCACTGACCATTATGGAAATAATGATGACTACAAGCACTGTGGTATGGAATGCTTTTCTTTGAATGCACTGGAGCACTCACAGAAGAAATTCAAACCCAGGTCTTTAAGCTGCCAGCCAAAGTCATTATCAGAGAACCAGAGAGCTGCTTAACAAAAATCTCTTGTTTCTTATGGCTTACTGAAAATTTGGCACAAAATTTAATTGTGCAGGTTGCAGAATTACATTAATTGCAATCTTGCCAAATCTCTTGTGTGATAGATAATTGATTGGAAAGGAGTGAAACCTTGAGACTTGGAGTAGGGACATCTGAGTGGATTCATACTGAGCATGAGGTTTAGTTAATGGCTATTTCTATGAAAACCAGTATAAATCAGAAGGAAAAACAATAGTGCATTAAATGATTAATAGTAAAACTGCAATATACATTAATAGTCTTTAGTAGAGGGATCTCTATCCAGTAGCGGTCAGTCCATATGTCAAATTGTCTCTGCCCAATGAGTCACTGGAAATGGGAATGTTTATTTGAGTCTGTCAACACTGAAAAATGGTGTCAGCGGGCTGAACTGGTGGGAACCATTACTGAAAGTTCTCTTGTGATTCATGGCGTCTGATGTGCTATAGCAGCCACTCTGCTTGTCATCAGCAGCTGTCAGAATGCCTCCCTGCTTCATTGCTCACATCTGTATGTGTAAAACTCCTAGTTTTACTCCTCCAATAAGTCACCATTTTACGTTTTATACAACGTTCTCATTCATTCTGAGTTGGAAGAGCCACAGTCTGCACCAGCTGCTTCATGTGCAGATACAGAATAAGGCCCCAGTGATGAAATCTTTTCCTGGAATAAATACATGGTGGGGAGTTGTAATGTTGAGTGTATGGTAATATCAGCCCATGAGAGAAGAATTATAGTAATTAAATGGGTAGATCTTGGAATTAGAATAGTTTTGAAACCTGGTTTAGGTACCCACTAGCTGGGTAAATTTGGGCAAGTTAACTAAACTCTGACTCAGTTTCTTCATCTGTAAAATAGCAATAATAATACATTAATAGAATTTCATAAGGATTAAATGAAATAATGGAACAGTCAGTGTAGTGGTTTCCTATTGCTGCTTTACCAAATTACCACAAATTTCATGGCTGAAAACAGCACAGCTGTGTTCTCTGACAGTTCTGAAGGTCAGAGGTCTGAAAAGGATCTTGGCTAAAATCAAGGTATCAGCAGGACTGCGTTGCTTCTGGAGGTTCTATGGGAGAATTCATTTACTTTTCTAGCTTCAAGAGGCCACCTGTATTTCCTTGGCTCATGGCTCCTTCATCCACCTTCAAGACCAACAGAGTAGTCAACACCATAGCATCTTCAAATCTCTCACTCTTGCGTCTCCCTTTCCTACTTATAAGGACATTTGGCCCAGCCAGATAATTGAGGATAATCCCCTCATATCAGGGTCATCTGATGAGCAGCCCTAATTCTCCCTTGCCATGTACACTAACATATTCACAGATTCTGAGTATTAGGACATGAACATCTTTGGGAGGGCCATTATTCTGTCCACCACACTCAAGTATTTGTTAAGTAATTTATATGATGTGCTTAGTACTGTTCCCGACACATAGTAGGTCATTAATAGAGATTCTTTTTTTTTAGTATTGCCCAAAGTTCCAAAATATTTCTTTAGATCATTGGAAAAAAGAACATGAGCAATCTGGGAGATTTATGCAGATGATGACTAGTGTATGGACGAATCCATTTATTATTGGATGAGGAGAGCATTGGTCACCTGTGGATTTTCCCTGGGGCCCATCTTGGACTCTCTCCTCCTCTAAGCTTTATCTGAATTATCTCACATGGGACAGCTCCTATCCTTTGAACCTTCTTTTTAACAAAATCAGTAAGCATGTTGTCATTTTTTAAAGTTCCACCAGGTATACATCATTTTGTTATATGTATACAACAAGTGATGTATACATCATTTGATATTTGTCTGGTTGAATATAAATGTTAAGCATTTATTTGTTATTGTTAATCCTGCCTCTTAATATTCTTGTGGATATCTGATCTGCTTAAACTGAGAAATTGATCTCTAAAAAAAACTTAAGTTGGTCTGGTAAAAGTATGTTTTTCTTATTATCTATGTTTCTTATTGTTATGTACTAGAAACTTGTATGTAGGTTTAATATATATAATGTGTGTGTATATATATATATACACACACACATATATAAAAGATTAGAGGTCTCAGTGTGTTAGTATGTTTTGGGATAACTTTCTATGGTATAATAAAACCTTGAAAAAATTGTGCAGTAGGCTATGAGGCTATGTTTATTTGCAGGATCTTCTACCCCTTTTTACCTTGTGTCACCTCTTTCTCTCTTTTAAGGATCTTTAGGGCCTACATGTTTTCTTCCTTCTTTTCACTATCAAAGTCTGCTCTGAAAAAAGGAAAACCCACAGCAATGTCATTTATAAGCTTATTATAAGTGTTTTTCTTCTCTGAAGGATATTTGCATGTTAGACTGCATCTCTTATGTAATGCCTTTGCTTCTTTTTAGAGAAACTTTCAGCATCAGAATTAGGGGAAGACTTTTATGTTTACAATCACATAAATAGATGTGTAGAACTAATCCACCATACAGATAGATCTGTGTACACTCTCTGATTTTCACAATCTGAATTCAATCCCATTTTTGGAAACTTAGAAATTTCTATTCTATCTTATTTGATGCAACATTAATATTCAGTATGCATCAAAATATTTGATTTCAAGTAATGCCTACTTGAAATCTCTGCGGGTTGAGCTTGTTGTGATTTGATCGCTGTTAATTGATTTGGCATTCATTCTGAAGCTGCCATTGGAAAAAATTGTTTTACATAACTCTTTTAAATTAACAGCACCAACCAGAAGGGTGGTGGTATAGTTGCTTGTTTGTATGATTGAAGCAGAAAGCTTATATGTAGAGTTGAGGTGAGGATGCTTTCCAGTTTTTCCAAATGCATCATCAAAATTTTCTCTCAAGTCCCATGGGCTTCACACTTAAAAAGATCTAGCCGTGCACTGAATGCAGTATAGTGTAATGTCATGTTGAAATTCAGAGGAGTGAGGATCCTATTTCCTTAGTCTGCATTTTATTACTGTCAGTGGTTTCCGGTGTGACTCCTGGTGCCAAGTAGTGAGGAACAATGTTATCATCAGAGAACAGTGCTTGGGTTTTAATGCTTTGTAATCCTAGAGCTGACAAGTCATACTTTTAGAATGAGTCTCCGGAGTCATGTGCTATGCTCTATTTGTGTGTGCAGTAGCCTCTATTGTCCATGGAGAGCTTTGACCTTTCAGCAAGAGCTGAGCATGCCCAACATAAGGACTTATGTTGTTCAGCTGAGCTAGAACTTTAATCCATTGTACATTCAATCCCTTAAACAAAGGATTATTTCAAATGTCTTCATTTGGTAGGAGTATATTTTTTTCTCAATTGCTATAATGCTACCTTTGTTATGTGTATGTGAGGCTGTATATTTTCATGAAGAGTTGATGTGGATATTTTTTAACCTACTTAAAACCTTGGGGCTATTTAAAGCAAGCAAATGCTAGAAGTTAATTGAGGGGTGCTGTTTCTGTAGGCAAATAGTCAAAGGGTACTCAAGTTTTGGGCTCACATGTAATTTGCATAAAACACAGCTATACTTCAGATTTTACCATCCTATTGCAAAAATTCTAGTCCAAGACTGGCTCCTGTAGCTTTCTCTTCAGTGAAGACTTATGCAGGGCAGAGGAGTCAGAAGGTGGGTGTATTCTGGATGGGGCAGTGGATTTTTCATAAGTATAATCTAACTCTAATATTGTTTTTATAGAAACTTCTGGTAGATATATTTATGAAAATGATCTGTAGTCATCCATTATCTAAAGTCAGAATTAACAGAAGGGATAACTGTATCCCTTTAAAGTTCTTTCTCAGCAAGTTCATAATTTGTCCCTGGGGGATTTTTTCTAAGCAATTTTTTTTTTTTTTTTTTTTTTTTTTTCTGAGCGTGTTTAAAAACTTTGGTCTTCTTTTTCTAATAAAGAATTTTTAATAGCCTTTCAAATTGCTGAACTTGCATTTTCAATAGTTTTCTGCTTGAGCATTTCTGCTTCTATATAATTAGAAAAATTCAAAGCAGAGCTTATACTTCTCAAATTTCTGTCAAAACGATGTTCTATTTAAAACTATATAATGTTAAATAAAAAGTTTTAAAAAGTAGTGTTGGACTAAACAGAAATTTCCATCCAAAGACTTCTTTCAAATTGCTATACATGGAACATTTGAGCCTGTCCATATATCATTTGTTTAAAGAGAAACTGAAGTTAGGAGGAGTTCAGTAAGTTACCCAAACAGGTATGAAAATTTTTATTAATAGGTTTGATTAACTCTGATATTCTCTCACCTGGGAGAAGTAATGCTTTAGATTTAGAGATAATCTGGAGGAATAATTTAATGTTTTATTACATATCCATTTTGTTGACAAAACCACTTGAGTGATTTTACATGTGTTGAGCTTTAAATCTACATGTGGGATTTTGTTAAATTCTCTTTTTCTCAGGAGAAATGGAAAAGAGAAAAAATGTTAAATCTGTATAGGGATTGTAAGTTTTTAGATAAAAATAGAAATGTTAAGACCTTATATTGATTATTAATTGCTGCGTACAAGAATGTTTTAGTACTTTGTGTTGGACTTTTTTTTTTTTTTTTTTTTTGGATTAGAAGTAGGTTCTGATTCTAATGTTGTAACTTGGTGGTTTGAACTAAGGAGGAACAAAACACACCTAGGTAAAAAAATTACTCTGTGGCCAGGTGTGGTGGCTCATGCCTGTAATTCCAGCAGTTTGGGAGGCTGAGGTGGGTGGATCACTTGAGGTCAGGATTTCGTGACCAGCCTGGCCATCATGGTGAAACCCTGTCTCTACTAAAAATTAGCTGGGAGTGGTGGCTCACACCTGTAATCCCAGTTACTTGGGAGGCTGAGGCAGGAAAATCTCTTGAACCTGGGAAGCAGAGGTTGCAATGAGCTGAGATCATGCCACTGCAATCCAGCCTGGGCAACACAGAAAGACTGTTTCAAAAAAAAAAAAAAAAATTACTCTGTAAGCAATTGAGCTCTGGTCACAATTCAGGACTACTTGGTGTGCATCCTGCTTTGTTCACATAACTCATATTCTTTGTAAAAAAGACTAACCTGAGGGCCCGGTGGCAACTATGGCATGGCCCAAATGAATGTACTACTTCTGTCTCTGTTGCTAAGCAATATCCATCCTAAAAGAGACTTCCTGGATTGTTGAAGCAGGACTAGGTTAGGAAAGGGAGATGATTGACTGTTGTCACTAAGCTCCCATCGTCTGACTCCTGTAATGTAACCTAATAAAAGGCTACATCTATTACATTGATGTAATAGAACTAATACTCAATTTGCTTTTCCCATATGGTGGATTAAAAAGAACTGATACAAACTTCCTTTTCACCTCCTTTATTTCTCCAGCTAAATTCTGATTTAATCCGAAACAAATACTATTAATCTAAAACAGTTAGACAAAGTGTATTGGTAACTGTATGTTCTTATCTGGGAGTTATAATTTAAATCATATATCAGTGACATCTAAGTTTATGATATAATATCCTCAGATCCCTAAATTTATATGATATGTGCATCATTTGCTGGCTTTGCAGGAAAATGCTCTATTTGTGTAATTTAAGAAGAGTTTAATATGAGAACTAGTTATAGACGTCTGAGCGGAGTATAGGGAAATCACAAAGGATACCTTGAGGCTAGTAACATCATTATCCCTAGGCTGAAAGGGGATAAAAGTGGGAGTGCTGTGTGAAGCAAGCTATGTGAGAGGGATCTTATAAAAGCTGTGATGTTTGACTGAGCGACTCAGCCAGCTTGAAGCAACTCTTCAGTAAAGGAGCTGGGAGAACTTCACTATTCTGCTTCCATCAGATCTCTGCTAAGTTTGCCTCATTTGCTGAATCCAACCAAAGTCAGAGAGCAATGCTACTCATTGTTGAGGTCCATTTGGCCCATACTCCTGGGGTAAAATGTAGGGAAAAGAGTGAAGAGAAGATCTATAATAATAAATAGAAGACAGAATAATATTTAATTTAAAACTTGAAGAATCAGAGGCACTCAAATATTTCTGAATATTTGTGAATAATCATATGATTATTGATTTGAATTGTATACTTTTTCAAAATTATTCTTAATATGTACTAACTTACTGATGTATTCTTGAACTAACTTTATTGAATTAATAAACACACACACACCCCTGGCATCTTGTTATAGAGGTAAAGTGAAGAATTGTAAAATCATCCACACACAAAAAAACCAATATCCTTCTATCCCAGATGTATTTGCATTTTCTAGATGTTCTTTTAGTAAAAATAAATGACCAAAACAATATCTAAAAAAACAAACTTTGCTATATACATATGTATCTTTTGCCATATATATATATCTTTTGTATGTGTATATATCTTTGTGTGTATATATATCTTATATATATATAAAGATATATATGTAAAGATATATATATGTGTGTGTGTGTGTATATATCTCTTTTGCCATAAACACTTAATAGAAAGAAGAGTGGGCCAAAAATAGTTCAGTAGCCTGTGATTAAACAAGGGTTACCAGAATAAGACATTGCAACCTACGCTTACAATTAAACACTTTTTAATCTGAGATATTTGGGAACATTGAGACCACACTATCTCAGGATGCTTCATATCTTAGTTCCTTTGGCTACTACACATGCTAAACTTTGCTGAGCAAAATCTATTCTTTTATTCTGTCAAAGCAAAAAATTGCATCAAAGGAAGCTAAACCAGTAAAAGGAAGACTTTGTTCAATGCTATTGTAATAGAAGAGAGAAGAACACACTGTCTGAACTCAACTTCACTAAAACAAAAGACGGGAGGATTTTTGAGAGACAAAGACCTGGGGTGGGGCAAATCTTAGGTCATCTGTGCTTGCTAATTGGCCTTACCGAAAGGAAAAGTAAATTTTCTCATGTCTTCATGACAGAAGGTAGTTTTACAGCTTGGAGCTGAATGAAGTTACTCTTCTGTCCTCCCACAGAGACTGGAAAATAGGGGCACTATCTACTTAGATGATTACATTTTAAAAGGATGGCTCCCGGGTCCTTGAGAAAGCAGTCCTAGATTGTAAAACCGGCAAGACGCTTTTAGAAAAATTTGCTTTTAGAAAGAAAGATTTATATCTTAAAGGAGCAGAGAAATAATTTACAATTATAAGTTTTTTTTTTTCTTTTTAATAAATGCTCTAAGAAAACAGGTCCCAGAGTAGAGTCAGGAAGAAGCCTAGCTGAAATTTAGTTAAGCTGAGGGGGACATAAGGCCATCCTGGTCAACTCTCATACTCATTTGATTCCTTTTCTAACCTTTCATTGATCCCATCCAATTCAATCCTTTTACATTGGGCATTTCCCTAACCCTCACAAAAGATTTCAGACGTTGTCAATATATTGATGGCCTGCTACATCCATCTTGCTTTAACTGAAGGTGCAGCTGACATTGATTCCAGCCTAGCGAGATCCAGATCAGAGGACCCATTTCACCAGTACTGTGATCCTTGACCCACAGAAACAGAATAAAAGTGGGTTGTTTTAAGATGCTCTATTTGTGGTCATTTGTTTTGCAGCATAGGCATTAATACACTTCCTCCTTGTTCCTACAATCATTATAAATACAGAGGACAGAGGAAACCTAAAACTCTTCAATGTTTTTATGTGGCATTTAAAACAAAATAACAATTCTGGGTAGAATCTGTAAGTTGCTGCATCATCAGCCTCCTGTCTACTTCTTCAAGCATATGTCATGCATACTTTCCTTACTTGGCCTTCCCTCCAGCCACAGCAGTTTTCTTACAGTTTCTAGAACATGCCTTTTGCCTCCTAATGTACCTCTGTTTTGCTTTCTTTATTAGAAGCTCTCTCTTACAAACCCCTTCAGCTTCTATTAACCTAGGTAAAGTATATGCTGTCTTCACTACTTAATATACTTTTTAAACTTGATTTTTAAACTTGTTTATATATTCAGTTTCTCCCACTAAACTGTAAAGTACATGAAGGCAAGAAGCAATGTCTAATTTTTTCGTTTCCCTAATACCTAGCAGCAGTCATTGGAATATATAGGTGCCCAAAAATATTTCTTCAGGAAATAATTATTTCAAAAATTCAAGTTTCTTGAAAGTAGAATTGTTGGTAAGTTGTGTGCTTATTTTAGAAACTTTATATACTCAATGCATAAAAATTGTTACATGTAAGTTGCACAATGTGATGGGTTTTTTGTTTTTCGGGTTTTGTTTTTGAGACAGGGTCTCCTTCTGTCACCCAGGCTGTCATGCAATGGCGCAGTCTTGGCTCACTGTGATCTCTGCCTCCTGAGCTCAAGTGATCCTCCCATCTCAGCCTCCCAAGTAGCTGAGACTACAGGCATGAGCCACCATGCCTGGCTTATTTTTTAATTTTTTTGTAGAGACAAGGTTTCACCATGTTGCCCAGGCTGGTCTCAAACTCCTGAGCTCAAGCCATCCCCTTGCCTCAGTTTCCCAAAGTGCTGGGATTACAGGCACAAGCCACTGTGCCCAGCCCAATGTGATGTTTTGGTATATGTATTATGAAGTGATTACCACAATTAACATATTCATCACCTCATATAGTTACTATTTTTTTGTGGCAAAAGCATTTAAAATCTACTCCCTTAGCAATTTCGATTATATAATACATTATTAACTATAGTTACCTTGTATATTAAATCGCCAGAATTTAGAAACTTGATATGTATTTTCAAATTATCCAGAACAAAGATTATATCAATTCAAACTCTAGCCTGAAATGTGGGAGATTATCCACTTATTAGCACTCTATTTTTTGGGTATCTTTAAATCTTTGCTACTTTTACACTGAAATTATTTTAATTTTTATTTCAGAAGTGAATCTGATCTCTTTCATGTATTTATTGGTCTTGTTTTTCTTCTTTAAGTTTTCTATTTATGCCTTTTGTTAACTTTTCTATTATGTTATTTTTATATTGACTTTGGATATTAAGGATAAATATGTGAAATTTCACACTTATTTTTCTTAGTTTCTCATTGCATTTTATTTTTAATGTACAGAGATTTTAAAATTTTATGACTTCTGTCCTCACCCTTCTACTGAAGTTGCTCTTACTGTTAATAAAATTACCAATAACTTCTTCATTGTTACATCAAATGGGCATTTTTTCAGGCTTCCTCTTACTTGTTCTATTTGGTTACAAACAAGGTAATATAGGTCACAGTTTAGATATTTGCCCTATGTTAGTTCATAGCATCTCTGCCATCACTAAGTCATAGCTTTCAAAGTCATCAGAATTATAAGTAAAATTAAATGCTACTCAGCGAACTTGTTTTGATAAAATTAAATCATCAGGAGGAAGTCTTTCAGCAAATCTCTCTGGTTTTATGATTATAGAAATGGGTTGAACATGGTAATGACAAGCCTGAATAAAAAATAAAGAAACAAACACCAGAGAGTGAGAGAGTCAGAAGTACAGTGTGTCACGCAAGAGTCAGAAACATGGGGCTACAAAATGATGTTGTAATAGTTTCCTAGGGCTGCAACAAGCAAGTACCACAAATTGAGTTATGATAACAAATTTATTCCCTCAAAGTCTGGAGACTAGAAATTCCAAATTAAGGTGACAGCAGGACCATGGTCCCTCTGAAGCCTCTTATAGCCCCAGATATTCCTTACTCTGGGGCAGCATAACTCTAATGTCTCGATCTTTCCATGTCCATCTTCCTACTGTGTCTGTGTCCAAATTTCTCTCTCTCTCTTTTAAGGAGACATACTCCATCAGCCAAGCTGGAGAGCAGTGGCACAATCTTGGCTCACTGCAACCTCCACCTCCCAGGTTCAAGCGATTCTTGTTCCTCAGTCTCCTGACTAGCTAGAATGACAGGCACACAATACCGTGCCTGACTAAGTTTTATATTTTTAGTAGAGACAGGATTTTGCCATGTTGTCCAGGCTGGTCTCAAATCCCTGACCTCAAGTGATCCACCTGCTTCGGTCTCCCAAAGTGCTGAGATTACAGGCGTGAGTCGCTGCACCCAGCCCCAATATTTTTCTTCTTATAAGGATACCATCTTAACCTAATTACATCTGTAAAGACCCTATTTCAAAAGAAGGTCATATTCACAGGTACTGGCAGTAGGACTTCAACATATCTTTTGAGGAATTACAATTCAATCCTTAACAGATGTGAACCAAGTGAGAGAGAGAGAGAGAGAGAGAGAGAGAGCTGAATCATGTGAAATTTCTAGAACAAAAGATAAAATGCCAAGTCCTAAATTGAAAGAGAGATTTTGTAATGATTAGTGGGGTCATGTAGATGAGCAGAGCAAAAGAAACATATGTATGTCTTAAGAATGGAATGAGAAACTGCTCCATGAAATCTCATTATTCTACTTGAAATCTTAGGTAATTTTAAAAATTATCTATGCATGATATTTTTATGAACAAGCTAATACTAGTAGCAAAAGGCAGTTTACTATGACAGTTTGATGCATGATTAAGAAAGATTACCTTCTGACTTCCAATTCCAAACTGGCAGTGTAGAGGCAAGCTGGCTTCCCTCCCTCTCCTCCCATACAGAAAACCAAAAACAAACATGGAACAATAAGATTTTCACCACCAACAACCCAGAGCTTAAGTGTGAAGATGAGAGACACTTGCTCAGGCTTCAGAGAAGTGGAAAATCTCTGAGTAGATGGTAGGAGAATTGATCTTCCACATCTGTAATGCCCCTCCACCCCCATTCTGCCTGGCACCAAGCATATAAAAAAATCTCCCCACAATTCATGATTTATACAGTGGAAGAAGTGAAATTGAGGTTCTTGACCAGCTTCTCCACCTTCTTGAGTTTTCTTGGGAAGCATCATGACTTCCTGAATATCTTTGAGGATGGGCAGAGACAATGAGGGGAGCTGGTACTACCATTTCCTAATCCTAGAAACTCTGCTGTGTAACTTGGCCAAAGGAGATGCCAAATCAGAATGACTGTTCAGCAGCAGCACACTGTAGAAGGTATGTTCTTTGGATACACTGGACACAAACCCTAGTTACTCTTCCGACACTGCTGGGATAATCCCTTTGGAACATCCCCCACTTGGGACAGGCAGCACTCTGACCATTTATTATAACTGAAGTGAACCTGGGTCTAAGGTATCACTCAGCATCAACAAGGAGGCAGTGACCTACGAGATTTGCTAAGAAAATATATTCAGTAAAATCCAAAGCAAGCCACACAGACTAATTCTAGAATAAATAACTAATTATTCAGTGGAAAGACAGAGACATATGCTCACAAGAAACAAAAGCAAACAGAAAACTGTTACCTCCCCATGAGGACAAAGTAAAAATTAAATGACTGATTCTAACAAGATGGTGATATGTGAGCTCTCTGACCAGGAATCTGAAATACCAGTATTAAGAAAACTCAGTGAGCTCCAAGGTAACACAGAGAAGAAATTCAGAAATCTAGCAGAGAAATTTAACAAAAAGATTAAAATAATAAGACATTGCTGAAGTGAATATATTTGCTGAATTGAAGCACTCTTTAGAGGCCCTCAATAGCAGAATGAACCAACTAATGAAAAAAAAAAAAAAATCAGTGAGCTTGAAGGCCAGCTATTTGAAAATACACAGAGGAGAAAAAAGAAAATGAATAAAAGGAATGAAGACCACCTACAAGATATAGAAAATTATTTCAAAAGACCAAATCTAAGAATTGTTGGTGTTCAAGAGGGAGCTGAGCAAGAAGGGTGTAGAAAGTTTATTCAGGGGAATAAGAACAGAAAACTTTCAAAACTTGAGAAAGAAAGAAATGACTATGTACAGAAAGGTCTTAGGGCACCAAACAGATTCAACCCAAATATGACTACTTATCATAAAGCATATAATAATTAAACTCTCAAAGGTCAAAGACTAACAGATGTCAAAAGCAGCAAGAGAACAGAAACAACATAGGAAGAAGTTCCAAATTCATCTGGCAACAGACTTCTCAAACCTTATAGGTAGGAGGGACTAGAATGACATTTTCAGTGTGCCCAAAGGAAAAAAAAACTGTCGTCAAAGAATACTGCATCCAGCAAAATTAACATTTAACTATGAAGGAGAGACATATACATTTTTTGCTCAGACAAACAAAAACAGAGAATTCACCACCATCAGACTTGTCTTGCAAGAAATGCTAAAGGGAGTTCATCAGTCTGAAAGAAAAAAGCACTAATGTACAAAAGAAAACTTTAAGGTATAAAACCCATTGGTTAAATTAAGTAAATGGGAAAATCTAGAGTACTCTATATCTGTAGTGTGAAATCTACTCATAAATCTAGTGTGAAGCCCAAAAGATAAATATACAAAGAACAACAATGCTACAGCAACATGCTAAGAGATAGGTAATATCTATGTATACACTGAGACAAATAAAAGTCACAGTGTGGTTGGAGAGAAGGTAGAGTTAAAGTGTAGAATTTTTTATATGGGTTTTTTTTTTTTTTACCTTTGTTTCTATTATTTTGCTTGTGATGTAAGATAAGTTGTCGCCTTGTTAAAATAACTTGTTATGTAAATAAGATGTTCTTTGTAAGCCTCATGGTAACTACATTGAAAAACCTATACTAGATTCACTAAAAATAAAGAAAATTAAAACATGCTGCCAGATATAACCACTTAACCACAAAGGAAGACAGAAAGAAAGGAAGGAGAAAAGGAAGAGAGGAATCTTAAAACCAGAAAACAAGCCAAAAAATGGCAATAGTAAGTCTTACCAATAATAACACTGAATGTAAATAGTTACAATTCATTAATTAAAAGGGCTAGAGTGGCTGCATGGATTAAGAAACAAGACCTACCTATGTGCTGCCTTCAAGAAACCCACTTTACCGATAGAAATACATATAAACTGAAAGTGAAGTGGTGGAAAAGATATTCCATGTAACTGGAAACCAAAAATGAACAGGGGTAGCTCCACTTATATTAGATGAAATGGTCTACAAATCTAAGACTGTAACAATGACAAAGAAAGTCACTATATTAAGATAAAGAGGTCAATTCAGCAAGACAATATACAAATCCTAAATATCTATGCATTTAACACTGGAGATCCCAAGTATATAAAGCAAACATTAATAGATTTAAAGGGAGAGACAGATAGCAACACAACAATAGTGGAGGATATTAATACTCAACTTTCAGTATAGACCAATCATCCAGACAGAAAAGCAACAAAGAAACAGAGTTAAACAATACACTAGATTTAATAGGCCTAACTGATATTTAAAGAATCTTTAACTTAACTATTGCAAAATACACATTCTTTTCATCAGCACATGGAACATTCTTTAGAATAGACCATATCAGGCTACAAAGCAAGTATGAATCAATTTTAAAAAATAAAAACCATATCAAGTACCTTTTCTGGCCACCGTGGAATAAAACTAGACATCAGTAACAAGAGGAACCTTAAAAAATACGCAAACACATGGAAATTAATGTGTTCTGGAACAACCAATGAATCAATGAAGAAATTAAGAAATTAAAAATTTCTTGAAACAAATGTTAATGAAAATACAACATATCAGAATCTATGGGATATGGCAAAGCAGTACTAAGAAGGAAGTTTACAGCAATAATACCTGTATGATAAAAGTAGAAAGGCTTCAAATAAATAACCTAATGATGCACTGCAAGGAATAAGAAACAAAAGAACAAAAGAAATCCAAAATTAGTACAAGGAAAGAAAGAATAAAGATCAGTGCAGAAATAAATAAAATGGAGACTAAAAAACAACACAGAAGATCAGCAAAACCAAAAAGGGTTTTTTTGAAAAATAAAGTCAACAAACCTTTGGCTAGACTTAGAAAAAAGGAGATGATTCAAATAAATAAAATCAGCAACAAGAAAGGAGATCTGACATCCAAAACATCAGAAATACAAATAATTCTTAGAGACTATTATGAAAAACTATATGCCAACCAATTTGAAGACCTGACAAAAATGGATAAATTACTGGACACACAAAACCTGCCAAGATTGAACCATGAAGAAATAGAGAACCTCAACAAACCAATAACAAGTAATGATAGTGAAGCTGTAGTAATAAAAAGTCTCCCATCAAATAAAAGCCCAGGACATGAGGGCTTCACTGTTGCATTTTACCAAACCTTTAAACAAGAATTAATATCAATTCTCTTTAAATTATTCCAGAAAATACAAGAGGAGGGAGGACTTCCAGGGTCATTTTACAAGGCCAGCATTACTCTAATTCCAAAACCAAAGAAGGACACAGCATAAAAGAAAACTACAAGCCAATATCACTGATGAACAAGATACAAAAATCCTCAACAAAATACTAGCAAACTGAATGCAACAACACAGTAAAAAGATCATTCAGCATTATCAAGTGGCATTCATCCCAGGGACGTAAGGATGGTTCAACATATGTAAATCAATGAATGTGATACGTCACCTTAACTGAATCAGGAACAAAAATGATACGATCATTTCAATAGATGCCAAAAAAGCACTTGATAAAGTTTAACATTTCTTTATGATAAAAACCCTCATCCAAGTGGATATAGAAAGGACATACCTTAAAATAATGAAGACTGCATATGACAAACCCACATCTAGCATTGTGTTGAATGAGGAAAAAATGGAACAGGACAAGCATGTCCACTTTTGCCACCATTATTCAACATAAAACTGGATGTCCTAGATAGATCAATTAGGCAAGAAAAAGAAATGAAAAGCATCCACATTGGAAAGGAAGAAGTCAAATTAGCCTTGTTCACAGATAACATGATCCTATATGTAAGAAAACCGAAAGACTCCACCAAAAAACTGTTTAAACTGATAAATTCAGTAAAGTTGCAGGAATAAAATAAATATATAAAAATCAGCCACATTTTTATATGCCAATAGTGAACAATCTGAGAAAGAAATCAAGAAAGCAATCCCATTTACAGTAGCTGCAAAAATATAAAATACCTTGGAATCAATGTAGTCAATGAAGTGTAAGATCTAGACAATGAAAACTATACAACTTTAATAAAAGAAATAGAAAATTATACAAAAAATGGAAAGCTACTCCATGCTCATGGACTGGCATAATTAATATTATTAAAATTACAATTCTGCTCAGCAATTTATAGATTCAATGCTATCCCTAACAAAATGCCAATGATATTCTTTACAGAAATAGAAAAAAACTTCTAAAATTTGTATGAAACCACAAAAGACCCTGAATAGCTAAAGCAGTCCTGAGCAAAAAGAACAAAACAGGAGGCATCATACTACCTGACTTCAAAATTTACCACAAAGTATAGTAAACAAATAACACAGTACTTACATAAAAATAGACACATAGATCAATAAAACAGAATAGATAACTTTGATATAAATCCAAGAATTTACATACAATCAATTCATTTTTGAGAAAGGCAACAGGAACACACAATGGGGGAAAAGAGTCTTTTCAATGAATGGTGTTGGGAAAACTGGATCACTATATGCCAAAGAATGAAACTAGACTCCTATCTCTCACCATACACAAGAATCAAATTAAAATGGATTAAAGACTTAAATCTAAGATCTAACACTATGAAACCTAGTAGAAATACTCCAGGACGTTGGTCTGGGCAAGCACAGGCAACCAAACCAAAAACAGACAAATGGGATCGCTTCAAGCTAAAAATCTTCTGCACAGCAAAGGAAAGAGCCAACAAAGTGAAAAGACAACCATAGCATTGGAGAAATCATTTGCAGACTAATTGTCTGATAAGAGATTGATAACCAGAACATACAAGGAGCTCAAACAGCTCACTAGAAGAAAATAAAAAACAACCCAAATAATCAAATTAAAGAACGGGCAATCGTTATACCAAAAAGATACCCATACTAGTATGTTTACCACAGCAATATTCACAGTAACAAAGATAAGGAATCAGCTTAAGTGTCAATATGGATGACTAGATAAAGCCAATGTAGTGTATATACATGATGGAATGCTATTTAGCCATAAAAAATGAAATTGCTAGGTATTTCAAAATGGCAGAACAGAAACAGCTCCAGTCTGTAGCTCCCTGAATGATCAATGCAGAAGATGGGTGATTTCTGCATTTCCAACTGAGGTACCTGGTTCATCTCACTGGGACTGGTTGGACAGTGGGTGCGGCCCACGGAGGGTCAGCTGAAGCAGGGCAGGGCATCACCTCACCCGGAAAGTGCAAGAAGTTGGAGGATTTCCCTTTCCAGGCCAAGGGAAGCCATGACAGGATGTACCTGGAAAAAAAACGGGACACTCCTGCCCAAATACTGTGCTTTTCCAATGGTCTCAGCAAATGGCACACCAGGAGATTATATCCTGCGCCTGATTCAGCAGGTGCCATGCCAATGGAGCCTTGCTCACTGCTAGTGCAGCAGTCTGAGATTGACCTGTGAGGCAGCAGCCTGGCAGAGGGAGGGGTATGTGCCATTGCTGCAGCTTGAGTAGGTAAACAAAGCAGCCTGGGAAGCTTGAACTGGGTGGAGCCCACCGCAGCTCAGCAAGGCCTGCTGCCTCTGAATAAAAGGCAAAAGAAACTTCTGCAGACTTAAACATCCCTGTCTGACAGCTCTGAAGAGAGCAGCAGTTCTCCCAGCACAGTGTTTGAGCTCTGAGAATGGAAAGACTACCTCCTTAAGTGGGTCCCTGAGCCCTGTGTAACCTAACTGGGAGACACCTCTCAGAAGGGGCTGACTGACACCTCATATAGGCGGGTGCCCCTCTGGGATGAAGCTTCCAGAGGAAGGATCAGGCAGCAATATTTTCTGTTCTGCAATATTTGTTGTTCTGCAGCCTCTACTGGTGATACCCAAGCGAAAAATGTCTGGAGTAGACCTCCAGCAAACTCCAACAGATCTGCAGCTGAGGGATCTGACTGTTAGGAGGAAAACTAACAAACAAAAAGGAATAGCATCAACATCAACAAAAATGACATCCACACCAAAATTCCATCTGTAGGTCACCAACATCAAAGACCAAAGGTAGATCAAACCACAAAGATGGGGAGAAACCAGAGCAGAAAAGCTGAAAATTCTAAAAACCAGAACACCTCTACTCCTCCAAAGGCTCACAGCTCTTTGCTAGCAACAGAACAAAGCTGGACAGAGAATGACTTTCATGAGTCGATAGAAGTAGGCTTCAGAAGGTCGATAATAACAAACTTCTCTGAGCTAAAGGAAGATGTCTGAACCCATAGCATGGAAGCTAAAAATCTTGAAAAAAGATTAGATGAATGGCTAACTAGAATAAACAGTGTAGAGAAGACCTTAAATGACCTGATGGAGCTGAAAACCATGGGACAATAACTATGTGTCACATGCACAAGCTTCAATAGCTGATTCAATCAAGTGGAATAAGGGGTATCAGTGATTGAAGATCAAATAAATGAAATAAAGTGAGAAGAGAAGTTTAGAGAAAAAAGAGTAAAAATAAACAAACAAAGCCTCCAAGAAATATGGGACTATGTGAAAAGACCAAATCTACATTTAATTGGTGTACCTGAAAGTGACGGGGAGAATGGAACCAAATAGGAAAACACTCTGCAGGATATCATCCAGGAGAACTTCCCCAACCTAGCAAGGCAGGCCAACATTCAAATTCAGGAAATACAGAGAACACCACAAAGATACTCCTTGAGAAGAGCAACCCTAAGGCACATAATTGTCACATTCACCAAGGTTGAAATTAAGGAAAAAATGTTAACGGCAGCCAGAGAGAAAGGGCAGGTTACCCACAAAGGGAAGCCCATCAGACTAACAGTAGATCTTTCAGCAGAAACTCTACAAGCCAGAAGAGAGTGGGGGCCAATATTCAACATTCTTAAAGAAAAGAATTTTCAACCCAGAATTTCATACCCAGCCAAACTAAGTTTCATAAGTGAAGGAGAAATAAAATCCTTTACAGACAAGCAAATGCTGAGAGATTTTGAAACCACCAGGCCTGCCTTACAAGAGCTCCTGAAGGAAGCACATGGAAAGGAACAACCAGTACCAGCTATGGCAAAAACATGCCAAATTGTAAAGACCATCAATGCTAGGAAGAAACTGCATCAACTAATGGGCAAAATAACCAGCTAACATCATAATGACAGGACCAAATTTATACATAACAATATTAACTTTAAATGTAAATGGGCTACATACCCCAGTTAAAAGACACAGACTGGCAAATTGGATGAAGAGTCAAGACCCATCAGGGTGTTGTATTCAGGAGACCCATCTCACCTGCAGAGACACTCATAGGCTCAAAATCAAGGGATGCAGGAAGATCTACCAAGAAAATGGAAAGCAAAAGCAGGGGTTGCAATCCTAGTCTCTGATAAAAAAGACTAAATGAGAATGAAGACACCATGTACCAGAGTCCCTGGCAGACAAAGTAGTTTGTAGAGGGAAATTTATAGCACTAAATGCCCACAAGAGAAAGCAGGAAAGATCTAAAATCGACACCTTAAATCACAAGTAAAAGAACTAGAGAAGCAAGAGTAAACAAATTCAAAAGATAGCAGAAGGCAAGAAACAACTAAGGTCAGAGCAGAACTGAAGGAGATAGAGACACAAAAAACCTTTCAAAAAATCAATGAATCCAGGAGCTGGTTTTCCAAAAAGATCAACAAAATTGATAGACCACTAGCAAGACTAATAAGAAAAGAGAGAAGAGTCAAATAGTCACAATAAAAATTGATAAACGGGATGCAACCACTGATGGTAGAAATACAAACTACCATCAGAGAATGCTATAAACACCACAATGAAAATAAATTAGAAAACCTAGAAGAAATGGATAAATTCCTAGACACATACACCCTCCCAAGACTAAACCAGGAAGAAGTTGAATCCCTGAATAGACCAATACAAGGCTCTGAAATTGAGGCAATAATTAATAGCCTACCAACCAAAAAAAGTCCAGGACCAGATGGATTCACAGCCGGATTCTACCAGAGGTACAAGGAGGAGCTGGTACCATTCCTTCTGAAACTATTGCAATCAATAGAAAAAGAGGGAATCCTCCCTAACTCATTTTATGAGGCCAGCATCATCCTGATACCAAAGCCTGGCAGAGACACAACAAAAAAAGAGAATTTTACACAATATCCCTGATGAACATTGATGCAAAAATCCTCAATAAAATACTGGCAAAGCAAATCCAGCAGCATATCAAAAAGCTTATCCACCACAATCAAGTTGGCTTCATTCCTGGGATGCAAGGTTGGTTCAACACATACAAATCAATAAATGTAATTTATTACATAAACAGAAGCAATGACAAAAACCACATGATTATCTCAATAGATGCAGAAAAGGCCTTCAAGAAAATTCGACAGCCTTCATGCTAAAAACTCTCAATAAAGTAGGTATTGATGGAATGTATCTCAAAACAGTAAGAGCTATTCATGACAAACCCACAGCCAATATCTTTGTGAATGGGCAAAAACTGGAAGCATTCCCTTTGAAAACTGGCACAAGACAGGGATGCCCTCTCTCACCACTCCTATTCAACATAGCGTTGGAAGTTCTGGCAAGGCAATTAGGTAAGAGAAAATAATAAAGGGTATTCAATTAGGAAAAGAGGAAGTCAAATTGTCCCTGTTTGCAGATGACATGATTGTATATTTAGAAAACCCCATTATCTGAGCCCAAAATATCCTTAAGCTGATAAGCAACTTCAGCAAAGTCTCAGCACACAAAATCAATGTGCAAAAATCACAGGCATTCCTGTATACACCAATAACAGACAAACAGAGAGCCAAATCATGAGTGAACTCCCATTTACAATTGCTACAAATAGAATAAAATACCTAGGAATCCAACTTACAAGGGATGTGAAGAACCTCTTCAAGGAGAACTACAAACCACTGCTCAATGAAATAAAAGAGGACACAAACAAATGGAAGAACATTCCATGCTCATGGATAGGAAGAATCAATATTGTGAAAATGCCCATACTGCTCAAGGTAATTTATAGATTCAATGCCATCCCCATCAAGCTACCAATGACTTTCTTCACAGAATTGGAAAAAACTACTTTAAAGTTCATATGGAACCAAAAAAGAGCTCAAATTGCAATGGCAATCCTAAGCAAAAAGAACTAAGCTGGAGGCATCATGCTACCTGACTTCAAACTATACTACAAGGTTACAGTAACCAAAACAGCATGGTACTGGTACCAAAACATATGTATATGTGTGTGTGTGTGTGTGTGTGTGTGTGTGTGTGTATACCAATGCAACAGAACGGAGGCCTCAGAAATAACACCACACATCTACAACCATCTCATCTTTGACAAACCTGACAAAAACAAGATATGGGGAAAGGATTTCCTAGTTAATAAATGGTGCTGGGAAAACTGGCTAGCCATATGTAGAAAACAGAAACTGGATCCCTTCCTTACATCTTATACAAAAATTAATTCAAGATGGATTAAACACTTAAATGTTAGACCTAAAACCATAAAAACCCTAGAAGAAAACCTAGGCAATACCATTCACGACAGAGGCATGGGCAAAGACTTCATGACTAAAACACCAAAAGCAATGGCAACAAAAGTCAAAATAGACAAATGGGATCTAACTAAACTAATGAGCTTCTGCACAGCAAAAGAAACTACCATCAGAGTGAACAGGCACCTACAGAATGGGAGAAAATTTTTTCAATCTACTCATCTGACAAAGGGCTAATATCCAGAATCTACAAAGAACTTAAACAAATTTATGAGAAGAAAACAACCCCATCAAATAGTGGGCAAAGGATATGAACAGACACTTCTCAAAAGAAGACATTTATGCAGCCAATAGACACATGAAAAAATGCTCATCATCACTGGTCATCAGAGAAATGCAAATCAAAACCACAATGAGATACCATCTCACACTAGTTAGAATGGCGATCATTAAAAAGTCAGGAAACAACAGATGCTGGACAGGATATGGAGAAATAGCAATGCTTTTACACTGTTGGTAGGAGTGTAAACTAGTTCAACCATTGTGGAAGACAGTGTGGCGATTCCTCAAGGATCTAGAACTAGAAATATCATTTGATCCAGCAATCCCACTACTGGGTAGATACCCAAAGGGTCATAAATCATGCTACTATAAAGACACATGCACACATATGTTTATTTTGGCACTATTCACAATAACAAAGACTTGGAACCAACCCAAATGTCTGTCAGTGATAGACTGGATTAAGAAAATGTGGCACATATACACCACAGAATACTATGCAGTCATAAAAAAGGATGAGTTCATGTCCTTTCAGGGATATGGATGAAGCTGGAAATCATCATTTTGAGCAAACTATTACAAGGACAGAAAAGCAAAGACCACATGTTCTCACTCATAGGTGGGCATTGAACAATGAGAACACTTGGACACAGTGCGGGAACATCCCACCCCAGGGCCTGTCATGGGGTGTGGAAAAGGGGGAGGGATAACAGGAGAAATACCTAATGTAAATGATGAGTTAATGGGTGCAGCAAAGCAACATGGCACATGTATGCCTATGTAACAAACTTGCACGTTGTGCACGTGTACCCTAGAACTTAAAGTATAATTAAAAATAAAAAATGAATAAAGCTTAACCTGGTAGAAAATTTAAAAAAAAAATAAAATCATGTCTTTTGCTGCAACATGAATGGAACTGGAGGCCATTATTTTAAGAGAAACAACTCAGAAACAGAAAGACAATGCATCTTCTCACTTATAAGTGGGAGCTAAATAAAGCATCCACATGGATGCAGAGTGTCAACTGATACAACAATGGAGACTCAGAAGTGTGAGAGATGGAAGTGGGGGATGATAATAAATTACCTAATGGGTACAATTTATATTATTCAGGTAATAGTCATACTAAAATCTCTGACTCCACCACATGTAATATATCTATGTAACAAAATTATACTGTACCACATAAATTTATACAAAAATAGGCAAAATATCTGAGTAGACATTTCTTAAAAGATGGCATGCAAATGGTCAACAGTGATATGAAAAAATACTCAACATCACTAATCAGAGAAATGCAAATCAAAACCACGATGAGATGTCATCTCCCCGCTGTCAAAATGGCTTGTATGAAAAAGACAGACAAGAGAGGAAAACATAAAGATCTAAGGACTGGAAATTGAGAATTCAATTTAGTTGAAATCGATAATTCAGTTTAAGGAAATTTGGGAAAGCCTTATTTAAGTTAAAGAAGCAAAACTAATCCAATACACATCATCTTATATTAATTCAATTAGTGCAATATTGGCTTTGACAATTATTTCTTGTTGTGAATTGACCCAAAATAGATTTTGAAGATATTACATGAAATTTCAGAAACTTGACTACAAAACACACCTGCAATGTTTGTCAGATATAATTGAGACAAACACCAGGCTCTCTCTTTGCAACCACAAAGATGTTGATAAACAACCCAATGGATTACCCCATCAATTGACCCTTTTATGAAATGTTTCTCTGTAGCATGCAGTACTATTTTACAGCATCAAAACTTTTTTTTTCAAAATCGGAATCAATCCTCTCAAACCCTACCATCGCTTTATCAGTGAAGTTTGTGGAATATTCTAAATCCTTTGTTGTTTTTGCAACAGTGTTCACAGCACCTCACTAGGAGTAGATTCCATCTCAAGAAACGACTTTCTTTGCTCATCCATAAGAAGCAGCCCTTTGTCCATTAAAGTTTTACCATTAGATTGCAGCAATTCAGTCATGTCTTCAGGCTGTACATATAATTTACATTTTCTTGCTATTTCCACCACATCTGCAGTTACTCTCTCCACTGAAATCTTGAACCCCTCAAAGTCATCTGTGAGGGTTGGAATCAACTTCTTCCAGACTCCTGTTAATGTTGATATTTAGACCTATTACCATTCTTAATAAAGATTCTTAATGGCATCTAAAATGGTAAATCCTTTCCAGAGGGTTTAAATTTACTTTCAATTTCACATCCATTAATGGAATCACTATGGCAGCCATAGCATTATGAAATATATTTAAATAATAAAATTGAAAATCAAAATTACTCCTTGATCCATGGGCTACAGAATGGATGTTGTGTTAGCAGACATGAAAACAACATGAATTTCAAATGAGAAGTCTGTGACTCTTCTTTTCACTTGAACACTTAGAGGCCATGGTAGGGCTATCAATTTTCCTAATTTCAATATTGTTGTGTCTCAACCAATAGAAAGGCCTGAGGACAGAGAGAGAGAGAGAGAGATGGGGGAACAGCTGGCTGGTGGATTAGTCAGAACACACACAATGTTTTTCTATTAAATTTGTTATATATAGGGTATGGTGCTGCAAATATTTACAGTAGTAACATCAAGATCACTGATCATAGATCACCACAGCAGATATTATAATAATGAAAAAGTTTGAAATGTTGCAGGGATTACCAAAATGTGACACAAAGAAATGAAATGAGCACATACTGTTTGAAAAAATGGCATCAATGGATTTTCTTGATGCAGGCTTGCCACAGACTTTCAATTTGTAAAAAGTGCAGGATCTGTAAAACACAAAAAAGTGAAGTGTAATAAAATGAAGTATACCTGTAACTCCCGAAGATCCCATCTTTAAATACCATAACTTTTGGGGTTCCAACATATGAATTTGTGGGTAAAGAGACAGGGCCACAAACATTCAGCTCATAATACCAATGCATGTGAAAAAAGGGGAATTATTCAATTCACCATGTTTTCTAGGGGCAATATGGCATAAATAAATTTAAAAATATTCCCAGATTAATGCAGTCATAATTATTATTTGGCAAATTGTCTCCTATAACTGTATTTTAAAAGTCTGTTTTCTCTTCTTAATTTTCCTCAGACTAATAAACAATGTTTTTGCATACTGTTTGATCAATATTCATCTTTCTAGTAAAATTCTTGAGTGATATCAGTTAAAATTGTATCTGTATTCCAAATCTAATACAATGTCATCTACAATCTGCTTGACTGGAGTTCCTCCTTTTCATAGCTTCATTT
The DNA here is from genome assembly GCF_047675955.1 of Chlorocebus sabaeus. Lineage (NCBI taxonomy): Eukaryota > Metazoa > Chordata > Mammalia > Primates > Cercopithecidae > Chlorocebus > Chlorocebus sabaeus. The sequence continues at coordinate 21,107,392 of NC_132927.1, read as the reverse complement.
TTTAATGTTTTTATCTTCAGCTGGTGCAGTGGCTCATGCCTGTAATCTCAGCTACTGAGGGGGCTGGGGTAGGAGTATTGCTTAAGCCCAGAAGATTGAGGCTGCAGTGAGGTATGATTGCACCACTGCACTCCAGCCTGGGTGACAGAGTGAGATCCTATCTCAAAAAACAAAACAAAAATAAAAATAAGTTTTTATCTACATTGGGGCATTCATTCCCATGTGGGTACTCAGCAGAGTCTAATGTGACTACTTCAAAAGGTGCATTTTTTTTCTCCCTTGGCGTGTATTTAGACTCATTCTTTTAGTTGGCAATTTTGGGTGGAACTACACTCTAAAATAGTTAAATAAAAATTAAAATATCACACGATGTTTTGGAAGATAAACCTACCTTCTATATTTTGAGAATAGGCTGTTGTGTTACTGAAGGCTAAGGATGTAGAAAAGAAACTTATATGAAGATGAACTTCAGAATTCAAGTTTTTCAAACAGTAGTAACTTCTTTTCAAGTCGTATAAAATACATTGATAGAACATCCTAACACATGTTATGGGTTGTTTTGTACAGTTGAAAATAGGCTGCAGCATTCTGAGTTCTGCATTACTGTCTTTGATAATAGGATGAAAAGAACAGAACTGAAAGTTCGAAAGCATCAATTTCAGCAATTAGAAAGTGGCATTACTGGAATTTACCTGATGTTCTTTTGTAGACAAATGCTTTTTTTAACTTGACTTGTTTCAAAAAGTAGATTCTCACTTGCAGCTATTACCTATGAATGTATACTAAGTTTAAAAGCCCAGGAATACCACTGATGGAATCCTGAAGGCAGAATTGGCTATGATGTCATAGACCCTTGAAGGAAACTTCTAAAAGTGATATTTAGTTATAACAGAGACTAAACAAGAAAGATGCTTACTGAATAAGGTGGGATCCAACGAGAGTGTAGTATGGAATGTAATAACTTATGAATTCCTTTTTTTCTGAGGGAGCTCAACAGAATGACACCTAAGAAAGGCAAAGTCTTCGACACTTGGTACGTTTGTGATTTTTGGCCATCACTTGAAAATTAATAAATTTGAAATCACTAGTCTTAGAAATGGAAGAAAGTGATGACTCTGATAAGCCTATCTCAGAATGTAGGCAAGAAATTCGAAAGAGAAGACGACCCAGCCAACCAATGGTAGACAAATCCCAGCAAACTGATGTAATAGAGAAAAAGAAACACATGGCCATACCAAAATCATCTAGCCCCAAAGCTACCCATCATATTGGTAATACTTCTGGAAGCAAAGGCAACTACTCTGCCAAAGCCTATGAGTCTATTAGAGTATCTTCTGAACTTCAACAAACTTGGACAAAGAGAAAGCGTGGACAGGAAATGACTAGTAAGTCTCTCCAGACAGACACCATTGTAGAAGAGAAAAAAGAAGTCAAGTTAGTTGAGAAAACCGTGGTACCTGAAGAAAAGTCAGCTGACGTTAGAGAAGCAGCTATTGAATTGCCAGAGAGTGTTCAGGAAGTAGAAATTCCACCATGCATACCTTTAGTTCAACTAAAAATGGACAGATCTCAGCAGACCAGCCGTACAGAATACTGGACCATGATGCACATCCCCCATGTGGAAAAAGTGGACAAGGAACAACAGACATACTTTAGTGAATCAGAAATAGTGGCTATTTCCAGGCCAGATAGTTCTTTTATGAAGTCAAAGGAAGGTGCCCGGAAACGTAAATCCTCAGGAAAGATTTCTGCTAGTGAACACCCTGAATTTCAACCAGCAACAAGCAGCAATGAAGAAATTAAGCAGAAAAGTATCAGCAGAACTTCATTTACTCAGGAGACTAAAAATGGTCCTCCGATACTTTTAGAAGATGGGCTTAGGGAAGAAGTAACTACACCTGTTATACAAGAAGGTTTTGCTGTTAAAAAAGTGGCTTCTGCTGAAATAGAGCCTCCACCAACAGAAAAATTCCCAGCTGAAATACAGCCTCCATTAGTTGAAGAGGCCACTGCTAAGGCAGAGCCCAGACCCGATGAAGAGACCCATGTCCAAGTACAGCCATCAACTGAAGAGACTCCTGCTGCTGAGGCAGCCACTGCAGTTGCAGAGAATTCTGTTAAAGTTCAGCCTCCACCTGCTGAAGAGGCCCCATTAGTGGAGTTTCCTGCTGAAATTCTGCCTCCATCAGCAGAAGAGTCCCCTTCAGAAGAGCCTCCTACTGAAATTCTGCCTCCATCAGCTGAAAAGTCTCCTTCAGTAGAGCTTCCTGGTGAAATTCAGTCTCCCTCAGCTGAAAAGGCTCCCATTGAAGTACAGCCTTTACCAGCTGAGGGCGCCCTTGAAGAGGCCCCAGCTAAAGCAGAGCCTGCCACTGTTGAAGAGACCCTTGCTGAAGTTCAGCCTCTATTACCTGAAGAGGCTCCCAGAGAAGAGGCTGGAGAACTTCAGCTTTCAACAGCTATGGAGACCCCTGCAGAAGAGGCTTCTGCTGAAATTCAGCTTCTAGCAGCTACAGAGGCTCCTGCATATGAAATTCCTGCTGAAACTCGATCTCCACTATCTGAGGAGACTTCTGCAGAAGAGGCGCCTACTGAAGTTCAATTTCCATCAGCTAAGGGAGTTTCTATAGAAGAGGCCCCTCTTGAGCTTCAGCCTCCATCAGGTGAAGAGACCCCTGCAGAAGAGGCCTCTGCTGAAATTCAGCTTCTAGCAGCTACAGAGGCTTCTGCAGAAGAGGCTCCTGCTGAAGTTCGGCCTCCACCAGCCGAGGAGTCTCCTGCTGAAGTTCAGCCTCCACCAGCTGACGAGGCCCCTGCTGAAGTTCAGCCTCCACCAGCCGAGGAGGCCCCTGCTGAAGTTCAGCCTCCACCAGCCGAGGAGGCCCCTGCTGAAGTTCAGCCTCCACCAGCCGAGGAGTCCCCTGCTGAAGTTCAGCCTCCACCAGCCGAGGAGTCCCCTGCTGAAGTTCAGCCTCCACCAGCCGAGGAGGCCCCTGCTGAAGTTCAGCCTCCACCAGCCGAGGAGGCCCCTGCTGAAGTTCAGCCTCCACCAGCCGAGGAGTCTCCTGCTGAAGTTCAGCCTCCACCAGCCGAGGAGGCCCCTGCTGAAGTTCAGCCTCCACCAGCCGAGGAGGCCCCTGCTGAAGTTCAGCCTCCACCAGCCGAGGAGGCCCCTGCTGAAGTTCAGCCTCCACCAGCCGAGGAGGCCCCTGCTGAAGTTCAGCCTCCACCAGCCGAGGAGGCCCCTGCTGAAGTTCAGCCTCCACCAGCCGAGGAGGCCCCTGCTGAAGTTCAGCCTCCACCAGCCGAGGAGTCCCCTGCTGAAGTTCAGCCTCCACCAGCCGAGGAGGCCCCTGCTGAAGTTCAGCCTCCACCAGCCGAGGAGGCCCCTGCTGAAGTTCAGCCTCCACCAGCCGAGGAGGCCCCTGCTGAAGTTCAGCCTCCACCAGCCGAGGAGGCCCCTGCTGAAGTTCAGCCTCCACCAGCCGAGGAGGCCCCTGCTGAAGTTCAGCCTCCACCAGCCGAGGAGGCCCCTGCTGAAGTTCAGCCTCCACCAGCCGAGGAGGCCCCTGCTGAAGTTCAGCCTCCACCAGCCGAGGAGGCCCCTGCTGAAGTTCAGCCTCCACCAGCCGAGGAGGCCCCTGCTGAAGTTCAGTCTCCACAAGCTGAGGAGGCCCCTGCTGAAGTTCAGCCTCCACCAGTTGAGGAGGCCACTGCTGATGTTCAGTCTCTACCAGCTGAGGAGACTCCTATAGAAGAGACCCTTGTTGCAGTACACTCTCCCCCAGCTTATGAGGTCCCTGCGGAAGAGGCCCCTGTTGACAAACATTCCCCACCAGCTGATTTGCTTCTGACTGACGAGTTTGCTATACAAGAGGCCTCTGCTGAAGTTGCACCTCCACCATCTGAACAAACCCCTGAAGATGAGGCTCTGGTAGAGCATGTGTCTACTGAATTTCAGTCACCGCAGGTGGCAGGAATTCCAGCAATAAAATTAGGATCGGTTGTTTTGGAAGGTGAAGCAAAATTTGAAGACGTTTCAAAAAAATTTCTGTCTAATACCAATGATGGATCTAAAGATTTGTCTAATACTAATGATGGACAGACTCCCACTCTTGAAATAGAAGGTGTGTTTCATATACAATTAAAAAATCGTCCTCCTGAACTGTAGTCAGGTCGTACCTAAGCTAGCAATCAGAAGCTACGTGGTTTTGGAAGAACATACGTTAGAAAAGAGTGGGCAGCTGGAAGTAGCTTTGTCAATAAGGCAAATTAAAGTGAACCCCAAGAGTTGGAGTACAGGTTGGAAAATGAACAATAAAAACTGTAGCAATAAAAAATTACTTATGTTACTTTCATTCAAATTGATGGCGCATAAAATACCTATTTTGAAAGTAATTTTATAATTGAAAAGAATTACTTAAAATATCCTTCCTACGGTAAACTTATTGACACGGGTAAAGTTTACTCTGCAGTCATCTTCTCTTGTCTTTGCCTTCCCATTATGAGTCAATATAGTTTCTAGTGGAAAAACCAGTGTCTTTTCTGCAGATCTGTCATCTACTTTAAATTCCTTGAGTCTTAGTCACACATCCAAAGTTATGTGATGTTCTCTTTCTCCTTATTATAATTAATCGTATCTCTTATTTTCTTTTCATTCAATTCCTTCTGAGACAAGCATTACTTTCCTGGTTTTAGCCTAAATGTTCTTCTTTATCTTCTTACACATTTTACATTTCAATGTCTGGATAGAAAGACTTACTTTCTTTGTAAAAATCTTCAGTTCAATAAAATGAAGATGGTCATAGATAAAGTACTGAAAAAGGTGTGCAAGTATAAAGAAAAATATACTTAGATGACCTTGAGAGCACATTCATGTGTTTAGTTTTTAATTTGATTTCAACTGAGAATGTGATGAGTCCTTTGGAAGTTTGGCTTATGCTTTTTGCTCTATGAACTGGTAATGAAGAACAACTTAGAATAAAATCAAATTACTGTAGTAAAAGCTGTTGAACTTTTTAAAGAGCATCAAGCCTTAACAATACATATTCTAAGATGTCTGTTATTAAAGGGCATCTAGTTTTCCATGGTTGTAACAATGTTGGGAAAATATTTTCTCTAGCTACAAATTAATCGCAATGTGCTGAAATGTTGAGATAATTTTATCAGAAAATTTTAAAATTTTGTCAGTGTATTTCTCTATTTAGTGAGAACTCTAGGTTAATGATTTCAAACCTCATTAAGCTTTGATGTCCTATCATTGTTAGATTTTTGTCACATTCTTCATTACCTCAGTAATCAAGAGGATATGATATTTTAAGTAAGTTTTTGAGAATTTCATAAAAATTATTGCAAGAACATTCTTTCTTGTATGTGCCAAATTTGAGGTTGAAAATGTTATTCTAGACTATGTAGAATGAGGTTTTTTTTTTTTTTTTTTGCAATGTACGAGTCCTCCATTTTATGTTTTCTGAGATACTTAAATCCAGTTAAACTTGGTTTTCTAAATTAGGTCTTTTTGTTTCTATTTTGGATTTTCTATTGTTGTTTTCTTTTTAAATTCAGAAGCCACATCAGAGTACAGAGTTATACTAGAATGAAAATATGCTTAATAAAGATGGAATCTATCAACTGGCACATGGAAAAACTTTCAACACTTAAAAATTGGATATTTCTGGAGCTGAGGTGGAGCTTATATTTATCTGAATATATATATATATAAATATATAGTACACTGTATAAATAGTAAACAAGTGTATTCATGAGATTCTGGAGGTCAAATTAAAAAGTGCTGCAAATATAAGTTCCAACAGGTGCATCTGTGAAAATTTAGGGCAAGAAACATTGATTTGATGCTTCTAGGAGTCAGATATAAGTAAGAAAATCTGAATACATTGAACATTGGCAAAAATTCAGTGTGAATAGAAACGCGTACAGGTGATAATCTCTACGAAATGTAAGAATGATGTCAGGCTGCTAACCATTAATTTTTTTTTTCTCAAATGTGAGATATTTTAAAGATAGCTTTCCTGAGATATAACCTACATAAAATAAATAACATTTACTTAAGTTGTACAATTTGATGACTTTTGACATCATGTATACACCTATGAAACCATCACCACAAGGAAAACAATGAAGATGGCTATAAGTCAAAAGTTACCATTATGATCATTTGTAACTTCTCTTTCCCTGCTTCCACCCCTCTACCCCATACATGCAAGCAATTTCTGATCTGTTTTCTCTCACTAGAAATTTTTATGCATTTATTATTATTATTATTATACTTTAAGTTCTAGGGTACATGTACATAACGTGCAGGTTTGTTACATATGTATACTTGTGCCATGTTGGTGTGCTGCACCCATCAACTCGTCAGCACCCGTCAACTCGTCATTTACATCAGGTATAACTCCCAATGCAATCCCTCCCTCCTCCCCCCTCCCCATGATAGGCCCCGGTGTGTGATGTTCCCCTTCCCGAGTCCAAGTGATCTCATTGTTCAGTTCCCACCTATGAGTGAGAACATGCGGTATTTGGTTTTCTGTTCTTGTGATAGTTTGCTAAGAATGATGGTTTCCAGCTGCATCCATGTCCCTACAAAGGACACAAACTCATACTTTTTTATGGCTGCATAGTATTCCATGGTGTATATGTGCCACATGTTCTTAATCCAGTCTGTCACTGATGGACATTTGGGCTGATTCCAAGTCTTTATTATTGTGAATAGTGCCACAATAAACATACGTGTGCATGTGTCTTTATAGCAGCATGATTTGGAATCCTTTGGGTATATACCCAGTAATGGGATGGCTGGGTCATATGGTACATCTAGTTCTAGATCTTTGAGGAATCGCCATACTGTTTTCCATAATGGTTGAACTAGTTTACAATCCCACCAACAGTGTAAAAGTGTTCCTATTTCTCCACAGCCTCTCCAGCACCTGTTGTTTCCTGACTTTTTAATGATTGCCATTCTAACTGGTGTGAGATGGTATCTCATTGTGGTTTTGATTTGCATTTCTCTGATGGCCAGTGATGATGAGCATTTTTTCATGTGTCTGTTGGCTGTATGAATGTCTTCTTTTGGGAAATGTCTGTTCATATCCTTTGCCCACTTTCTGATGGGGTTGTTTGTTTTTTTCTTGTAAATTTGTTTGAGTTCTTTGTAGGTTCTGGATATTAGCCCTTTGTCAGATGAGTAGATTGCAAAAATTTTCTCCCATTCTGTAGGTTACCTGTTCACTCTGATGGTAGTTTCTTTTGCTGTGCAGAAGCTCTTTAGTTTAATGAGATCCCATTTGTCAATTCTGGCTTTTGTTGCCATTGCTTTTGGTGTTTTAGACATGAAGTCTTTGCCCATGCCTATGTCCTGAATGGTACTACCTAGGTTTTTTCTAGGATTTTTATGGTATTAAGTCTAACATTTAAGTCTCTAATCCATCCTGAATTAATTTTCATATAAGGAGTAAGGAAAGGATCCAGTTTCAGCTTTCTACTTATGGCTAGCCAATTTTCCCAGCACCATTTATTAAAGAGGGAATCCTTTCCCCATTTCTTGTTTCTCTCAGGTTTGTCAAAGATCAGATGGCTGTAGATGTGTGGTATTATTTCTGAGGACTCTGTTCTGTTCCATTGGTCTATATCTCTGTTTTGGTACCAGTACCATGCTGTTTTGGTTACTGTAGCCTTGTAGTATTGTTTGAAGTCAGGTAGTGTGATGCCTCCAGCTTTGTTCTTTTGGCTTAGGATTGTCTTGGAGATGCGGGCTCTTTTTTGGTTCCATATGAACTTTAAAGCAGTTTTTTCCAATTCTGTGAAGAAACTCATTGGTAGCTTGATGGGGATGGCATTGAATCTATAAATAACCTTGGGCACTATGGCCATTTTCACGATATTGATTCTTCCTATCCATGAGCATGGTATGTTCTTTCATTTGTTTGTGTCCTCTTTGATTTCACTGAGCAGTGGTTTGTAGTTCTCCTTGAAGAGGTCCTTTACATCCCTTGTAAGTTGGATTCCTAGGTATTTTATTCTCTTTGAAGCAATTGTGAATGGAAGTTCATTCATGATTTGGCTCTCTGTTTGTCTGTTACTGGTGTATAAGAATGCTTGTGATTTTTGCACATTAATTTTGTATCCTGAGACTTTGCTGAAGTTGCTTATCAGCTGAAGGAGATTTTGGGCTGAGACAATGGGGTTTTCTAAATATATAATCATGTCATCTGCAAACAGGGACAATTTGACTTCTTCTTTTCCTAACTGAATCCCCTTGATTTCTTTCTCTTGCCTGATTGCCCTAGCCAGAACTTCCAACACTATGTTGAATAGGAGTGGTGAGAGAGGGCATCCCTGTCTTGTGGCAGTTTTCAAAGGGAATTTTTCCAGTTTTTGCCCATTCAGTATGATATTGGCTGTGGGTTTGTCATAAATAGCTCTTATTCTTTTGAGGTACATTCCATCAATACCGAATTTATTGAGCGTTTTTAGCATGAAGGGCTGTTGAATTTTGTCAAAAGCCTTTTCTGCATCTATTGAGATAATCATGTGGTTCTTGTCTTTGGTTCTGTTTATATGCTGTATTATGTTTATTGATTTGCGAATGTTGAACCAGCCTTGCATCCCAGGGATGAAGCCCACTTGATCATGGTGGATAAGCTTTTTGATGAGCTGCTGAATCCCGTTTGCCAGTATTTTATTGAGGATTTTTGCATCAATGTTCATCAGGGATATTGGTCTAAAATTCTCTTTTATTGATGTGTCTCTGCCAGGCTTTGGTATCAGGATGATGTTGGCCTCATAAAATGAGTTAGGGAGGATTCCCTCTTTTTCTATTGATTGGAATAGTTTCAGAATGAGTGGTACCAGCTCCTCCTTGTACCTCTGGTAGAATTCAGCTGTGAATCCATCTGGTCCTGGACTTTTTTTGGTTGGTAGGCTATTAATTATTGCCTCAATTTCAGATTCTGCTATTGGTGTATTCAGGGATTCACCTTCTTCCTGGTTTAGTCTTGGAAGAGTGTAAGTGTCCAGGAAATTATCCATTTCTTCTAGATTTTCTAGTTTATTTGCGTAGAGGTGTTTATAGTATTCTCTGATGGTAGTTTGTATTTCTGTGGGGTCAGTGGTGATATCCCCTTTATCATTTTTTGTTGCGTCTATTTGATTCTTCTCTCTTTTCTTCTTTATTAGTCTTGCTAGCGATCTGTCAATTTTGTTGATCTTTTCAAAAAACCAGCTCCTGGATTCATTGATTTTTTGGAGGCTTTTTTTGTGTTTCTATCTCCTTCAGTTCTGCTCTGATCTTAGTTATTTCTTGCCTTCTGCTAGCTTTTGAATGTGTTTGCTCTTGCTTCTCTAGTTCTTTTAATTGCGATGTTAGAGTGTCAATTTTAGATCTTTCCTGCTTTCTCTTGTGGGCATTTAGTGCTATAAATTTCCCTCTACACACTGCTTTAAATGTGTCCCAGAGATTCTGGTATGTTGTATCTTTGTTCTCATTGGTTTCAAAGAACATCTTTATTTCTGCCTTCATTTCGTTATGTACCCAGTAGTCATTCAGGAGCAGGTTGTTCAGATTCCATGTAGTTGAGCGGTTTTGATTGAGTTTCTTAGTCCTGAGTTCTAGTTTGATTGCACTGTGGTCTGAGAGATAGTTTGTTATAATTTCTGTTCCTGTACATTTGCTGAGGAGTGCTTTACTTCCAATTATGTGGTCAATTTTGGAATAAGTGCGATGTGGTGCTGAAAAGAATGTATATTCTGTTGATTTGGGGTGGAGAGTTCTATAGATGTCTATTAGGTCTGCTTGCTGCAGAGATGAGTTCAATTCCTGAATATCCTTGTTAACTTTCTGTCTCGTTGATCTGTCTAATGTTGACAGTGGAGTGTTGAAGTCTCCCATTATTATGGTATGGGAGTCTAAGTCTCTTTGTAAGTCTCTAAGGACTTGCTTTATGAATCTGGGTGCTCCTGTATTGGGTGCATATATATTTAGGATAGTTAGCTCTTCCTGTTGAATTGATCCCTTTACCATTATGTAATGGCCTTCTTTGTCTCTTTTGATCTTTGATGGTTTAAAGTCTATTTTATCAGAGACTAGTATTGCAACCCCTGCTTTTTTTTGTTCTCCATTTGCTTGGTAAATCTTCCTCCATCCCTTTATTTTGAGCCTATGTATGTCTCTGCATGTGAGATGGGTCTCCTGAATACAGCAGACTGATGGGTCTTGACTCTTTATCCAGTTTGCCAGTCTGTGTCTTTAATTGGAGCATTTAGTCCATTTACATTTAAGGTTAAGATTGTTATGTGTGAACTTGATCCTGCCATTATGATATTAACTGGTTATTTTGCTCGTTAGTTGATGCAGTTTCTTCCTAGCCTTGATGGTCTTTACATTTTGACATGTTTTTGCAATGGCTGGTACCGGTTGTTCCTTTCCATGTTTAGTGCTTCCTTCAGGGTCTCTTGTAAGGCAGGCCTGGTGGTGACAAAATCTCTAAGCATTTGCTTATCTCTAAAGGATTTTATTTCTCCTTCACTTATGAAACTAACTTAGTTTGGCTGCACATGAAATTCTGGTTTTAAAATTCTTTTCTTTAAGAATGTTGAATATCGGCCCCCACTCTCTTCTGGCTTGTAGAGTTTCTGCTGAGAGATCTGCTGTTAGTCTGATGGGCTTCCCTTTGTGGGTAACCCGACCTTTCTCTCTGGCTGCCCTTAAGATTTTTTCCTTCATTTCAACTTTGGTGAATCTGGCAATTATGTGTCTTGGAGTTGCTCTTCTCGAGGAGTATCTTTGTGGCGTTCTCTGTATTTCCTGGATTTGAATGTTGGCCTGCCCTACTAGGTTGGGGAAGTTCTCCTGGATGATATCCTGAAGAGTGTTTTCCAACTTGGTTCCATTTTCCCCCTCACTTTCAGGCACCCCAATCAGACGTAGATTTGGTCTTTTTACATAATCCCATACTTCTTGCAGGCTTTGTTCATTTCTTTTTCTTCTTTTTTCTTTTGGTTTCTCTTCTTGCTTCATTTCATTCATTTGATCCTTAATCGCTGATACTCTTTCTTCCAGTTGATCGAGTCGGTTACTGAAACTTGTGCATTTGTCACGTATTTCTCGTGTCATAGTTTTCATCTCTTTCATTTCGTTTATGACCTTCTCTGCATTAATTACTCTAGCCATCAATTCTTCCACTTTTTTTTCAAGATTTTTAGTTTCTTTGCGCTGGGTACGTAATTCCTCCTTTAGCTCTGAGAAGTTTGATGGACTGAAGCCTTCTTCTCTCATGTCGTCAAAGTCGTTCTCCGTCCAGCTTTGATCCATTGCTGGCGATGAGCTGCGCTCCTTTGCCGGGGGAGATGTGCTCTTATTTTTTGAATTTCCAGCTTTTCTGCCCTGCTTTCTCCCCATCTGTGTGGTTTTATCTGCCTCTGGTCTTTGATGATGGTGACGTACTGATGGGGTTTTGGTGTAGGTGTCCTTCCTGTTTGATAGTTTTCCTTCTAACAGTCAGGACCCTCAGCTGTAGGTCTGTTGGAGATTGCTTGAGGTCCACTCCAGACCCTGTTTGCTTGGGTATCAGCAGCAGAGGCTGCAGAAGATAGAATATTTCTGAACAGCGAGTGTACCTGTCTGATTCTTGCTTTGGAAGCTTCGTCTCAGGGGTGTACTCCACCCTGTGAGGTGTGGGGTGTCAGACTGCCCCTAGTGGGGGATGTCTCCCAGTTAGGCTACTCTGGGGTCAGGGACCCACTTGAACAGGCAGTCTGTCCCTTCTCAGATCTCAACCTCCATGTTGGGAGATCCACTGCTCTCTTCACAGCTGTCAGACAGAGTCGTTTGCGTCTGCAGAGGTTTCTGCTGCTTTTGTTGTAGTTTAGTTGTGCCCTGTTCCCAGAGGTGGAGTCTACAGAGACAGGCAGGTTTCCTTGAGCTGCTGTGAGCTCCATCCAGTTCGAGCTTCCCAGCAGCTTTGTTTACCTACTTAAGCGTCAACAATGGTGGGCGCCCCTCCCCAGCCTCGCTGCTGCCTTGCGGTTAGATGGCAGACTGCTGTGCTAGCAATGAGGGAGGCTCCGTGTGCGTGGGACCCTCCCGGCCCGGTGTGTGATACAATCTCCTGGTGTGCCCATTTGCTTAAAGCGCAGTATTGGGGTGGGAGTTACCCGAGTTTCCAGGTGTTGTGTGTCTCAGTTCCCCTGGCTAGGAAAAGGGATTCCCTTTCCCCTTGCGCTTCCCAGGTGAGGCGATGCCTCGCCCTGCTTCAGGTCTTGCTAGTCGGGCTGCAGCAGCTGACCAGCACTGATTGTCCGGCACTCCCTAGTGAGATGAACCCAGTACCTCAGTTGAAAATGCAGAAATCACTGGTCTTCTGTGTCGCTCATGCTGGGAGTTGGAGACCGGAGCTGTTCCTATTCCTATGCATTTTTATAGACTGTTACATAAATAGTAAAAGTATATTTTATTGCAAAGTTGTATTCCATTATATGAATATTGCAAAATTTTAAAATTCATTTGATACATATTTGGGTTGTTTCCAGTTTTTGCTATTCTACATATAGCTGCTATGAACATTCACATATGAGTCTTTGTGTGGACATATGCTTTTATTTCTCTAGAGGAAATTCCTAGGTATGGAATGGTCTGACTGTGTGATAGGTGTATGTCTGACTAAAAATACTGCCAAACTGTTTTCCAAAGTGATAAACCATTTATATTCTGACCTACAGCTGTTGGAGTTAAAGTTGTTCTACATCCTCATCAACACTTGGACTGGCTGGTCTTTTTCATTTTAGCCACTCTACTAGGAGGATAGTGCTATCTTCTTGTAATTTTAATATGTATTTCTCTAATGACTAATAATTTGGGGCATCCTTTTATGTGCTTGTTTGCCATCTGCATATCTTCTTTGGTGAAGCCCATGCTTTTTCTTTTTTATGTGTCAAATTTAAGAAATGTTTGCCAAACTGAGTGTTACTAAGATTTCTTCCTAAGTCTTCTTCTAAAAATGCTATTGTCCTGTATCTTATACTTAATTCTAAGATCTGTCATCAGTAATCTTTTTATGTGATGTGAGAAGAGATATGAGGTTAACTTTTGTTTTTAACGACATATAGGTAGCCCCTTCTCCCAACACTGTTTAAGTGATTATCTTGTCCTCATTGAACTGCCTTGGAGCCTTTGTTGAAAATTAATTGATCATATATGTAGGTGTATATTTTTGTGCACTATTTTGTTCCATTGATCTTCATGTCTGTCTCTACATCAATTCAACATTGTTTTGAAACCAGTAGATTTATAATCTTGAAATCAGGTAGTGTTAGTTTTCCAATATTTTTCTTCTTTTTAAAAGTTGTTTTAACAGTTCTAGGTCTTTTGCGCTTTTGTGCAAATTTTTGAATTCGTTTATTTCCACAAAACCATTTGCTGGGATTGCACTGAATCTAAAGACCAACTTGGAAAGAAATGATATCCAACTAATAACAAATTTTCTGATCCATTAACACACTTACTAATATATATCTACATTTATTTAGGCTTTCTTTAATTTCTCTCAGATGACTTGTAGCTTTTGATTTTATAAAATTTATTAGGCATTCTATTTTTTGATGCTATTACATTTTTTTAAATTTTACCTTCCAATTTTTTGTTGCTATCGTATAGAAATACAGTTGACTTTTTGTATTGGCTTTGAATACTGAGATTTTCCCAATCTCATTTATTACCTCTTGTGGCTTTTCTTGTAGATTACTCAGAATTTTCTTTTAAAATTTTTTTTTTTTTTTTTTTTTTTTTTGTTTAAAGATGGAGTTTTGCTCTTGTTGGCTGGACTGGAGTGCAATGGCATGATCTTGGCTCACTGCAACCTCCGCCTCCCGGGTTCAAGTGATTCCTCTACCTCAGCCTCCCAAGTAGCTGGGATTACAGGTGCGTGACACCATGCCTGGCTAATTTTTGTATTTTTAGTAGAGACAGGTTTTCACTATCTTGGTCAGGCTGTTCTCGAACTCCTGACCTCGTGATCTGCCCATCTTGGCCTCCCAAAGTGCTGATATTACAAGCGTGAGCCACCATGCCAGGCCAATTATTCAGAATTTTCTGTACAGACAATCATATCATCTGCTAATACATGTTTTAATTTTTCCTTTCTTGTTTAAATACTTTCCCTTGTCTTATTGTACTGGCTAGAACTCAATACAAGTGGTGAGAGCAAACATTTTGCCTTGTTCCTGATCTTGGGGGAAATCATTAGGACTTTTTGAGTATGACGTTAGCTATAAGTTTTTCATAGATGCCTTTTTCCTCTCTGGTTGAGGAAATTTCCTTCTATTTCTACTTAGCAGAGAGTTTTTTCATCAGAAATGAATGTAGAATTTTGGCAAATGCTTTTTATGGATCTATTAAGATCACCATATGGTTTCCATTTTTAGTCTGTTAATGCAGTGAATTTTGTTGATTGATTTTTTCAAATGTTAAAACAACCTTTCATTCCCTGGAAAATTCCTACTTGGTCATGAATATGGTTTGGCTGTGTCCCCACCCAAATCTCAACTTGAATTGTATCCCCCAGAATTCCCACATGTTGTGGGAGGGACCCAGGGAGAGGTAATTGAATCATGGGGTCTGGTCTTTCTCGTTCTATTCTCATGATAGTGAATTAAGTCTCATGAAATCTGATGGGCTTATCAAGGGTTTCTGCTTTTACTTCTTCTTCATCTTCCTCTTGCCACTGCCATGTAAGAAGTTTCTTTCACCTCCCACCATGATTCTGAAGCCTCCTCAGCCATGTGGAACTGTGAGTCCAGTTAGATCTCTTTTTCTTCCCAGTGTCGGGTATGCTTAATCAGCAGTGTGAAAACAAACTAATACAGTCATAATGTGCTATTTGTTTTATATATTTGGGGATTTGTGCTACAATTTTGTTAGTAATTTTTACAACTCTGTTCATAAGAAATAGATCTATAGAGTTTTTTTTTTTTTTTTTGAAGGTCTTTGTCTAGTTTGGGTATCAATATAATGCTGGTCTCACATAATGAAGTGAGAAGTGATTCCTCTGCTTTATTTTTCTGATAGGTATTACGCAGAATTGGTGTCATCTGTTAAATGTTTTACAGAATTCAGCAGGGAAGTCATCTTGGCCTGGAATTTTATTTCTGGGAGAATTTTTAACTAAAAATTTGATATCTTTAATAAAAATAGGGTTTTTGTGTTGTTTGTTATTTCTTTTTATCCTTCTTATGTCTATAGGATCTGTAATGATGTTTTATTTCTAGTTATGGTATAATTATTCATATCTTATATGGATAAATATTGGTAACTTCTATCTTCTCTGTCTCTGCCTCTCTGTCTCTCTTCCCAAATCAGTCTGGGTTGAGATTTACTAGTTTTATTGATCTTGTCAAAGAACTGGCTTTTGGTGTTACTGGTTTTGCTGTTTATTTTTTCCCTTATTCATTGACTTCTACTCTTTATTATTTCTATTTTTCTACTTCTACTTATGTCTTCTTTTTCTAATTTCTTCAGATAAATCTGTGGTTAATAATTTAATATTTACTTCTTCTCTAATATAGACCTTAATTTTTCTTTGAGCATGTTTTGTTTGTATTCTGCACAATCCAATTCTTTGTATTTTCATTTTCATTCAGTTAAGAGTTGGTGATTTTGTGTTTGATTTATTCTTTGACAGATGTGTTACTTAAGAGGGTATATATTTTATTCCAAAATATTTTGGGGTTTTCCAGATTTCTTTTTGCTATTAGTTTTCTATTTAATTACTTCTTTGTCATAAAATACTTGTCTAATTTATACCTTTTTAACTTATTGATACTTGTTTTATGGTTTAACTTGTGACCTCTCTTGGTAAGTGCTCTGTGTTCTAAAATGTTCTGCTAGTTATGGTTGAAGGGTTTATACAATTGGTTGATAGGTTGTTCAGTTCTTCTATATCATTACTGACTTTTATCCACCTGTTCCATAGATCATTGAGAGAGGTGTGTTGAAATCCTTGACTATAGGCTGGGCACAGTGGCTCACACCTGTAAGCCCAGCACTTTGGGAGGTTGAGGCAGGTGGATCACGAGGTCAGGAGATCGAGACCATCCTGGCTCACACAGTGAAACCACGTCTCTACTAAAAATACAAAAAAAAAAAAAAAAATTAGCCGGGCATAGTGGCAGGCGCCTGTAGTCGCAGCTACTTGGGGGGCTAAGGTAGGAGAATGGCCTGAACCTGGGAGGCAGAGCTTGCAGTGAGCTGAGATTGTGCCACTGCACTCCAGCCTGGGCAGCGGAGTGAGACTCCATCTCAAAAAAAAAAAAAAAAAAAAAAGAA
Organism: Chlorocebus sabaeus; assembly: GCF_047675955.1. Lineage (NCBI taxonomy): Eukaryota > Metazoa > Chordata > Mammalia > Primates > Cercopithecidae > Chlorocebus > Chlorocebus sabaeus. The sequence goes on along the minus strand of NC_132927.1, from coordinate 21,091,059 downwards.
ATCCTTGACTGTAGTATGTATTCATCTATTTCAGCTTGAAGTTCCATCAATTTTTGCTTCATGTGTCTTGAACCTTTGATATTAGGTGTATAAATGTTTAGAGTTATTATGTCTTCCTGTTAAAATTTCCTTTTATCCCTGGTAATAGCCTCTCCTCAGTGATATTGTTTCTTGTGTAGTTTAAATTCTTAATGTCCTTTCCTTTGCTTACTTATGGCCATTATCTGCTTTTTCTATTTTAGTCTTTCTTCTTGTAATTAATCCTTTTTGTTATTTCCAGAGTTATTTTTTAACACACAGATTTGCTCATGTAGTCGTTTGCCTACAAAATACAATCTAGATCCCTTAAAAAGACAATCATGGCCATGCACAATCTACTGTATCCTACTTTATATCGCTCTAAGTATAGAGTGGAAGCTGAGAGTGTGACTGAAAGTTTGTAAATCCTGACTCCATCACTTATGAGCTGTTTGGCTGGTTCAAGTTAATTAACCTCCCTATGCCTTAGTTTATCCATGCAAAAACAGAAATAATAAGAACAATACCTAATCAATAGAATGGTTTTAACAAAATAGTTCATTCATTTTATGTTCCTAGAACAGTGTCTAGTAAACTATCAGCAACAAATGTGACTCCAGCTCTCATTATTATTACCTGGATACCTTCTTTCTGGTGATACCTTTTTCTATTCTTGCTATATCCGACAATGATTTTTATACTCCCAGGCCTCTTCTTTGTTCATTGTCTTTTAGTCATTTGTATCCTGGGCATTTTGCTATCAGTATGTTAGGACACACTGGGTCCTATTTAAATTTTTGATTTTAGCAGACATGCTTAGTTTTAGCGTACAGGTCTTGGCCATCTTTTGTGGACAGTGGTTCCAATGAAAATTTAATTATCAGAGCCTTTGCGGTGTTATTTTAGTCTGCTTAATTTACCTGAGACTCCCACTGTTTCCTACCAGTGCCACTTGAGGGGGCAGATGGAGCATCTCTTGGCCAGGCTGCCTGGAACCTGTAAGTTGGGGAGGGAAGTTTCATTTTCACCAAAAAGAAGAAGCTTCCCATATGGGCACATCCGGCCTGTGTCTCTTATTGTGTGAGGAGGCCTCTGGGGACAAAGAGGCTTCTGGGCTAGCTAATTCTGTGGCAGGATTCCCCCTTGTCAGTTTCAGTAGTGTTTATAGGTAAGGAAATGTGTGTGTGTTGAGTGGACAGAGAATGCTTCCTCTAGCTCCTCATTATCATCGGGGCTTCTGATTGATCTGCACTGCTGGGGCTGGAGTGGGGCCTGCAGGACTTGCCTGGTCTTGTGGGTAGAACTCTTTTTCCATCCAGGGGAGGAAGGACCCTACCTGGGCTGCCTTCTGTTGCTACGTGGGAAGTTGGGAAACATTGGGCTTGCATCACATCACCTTCTTCAGTTGGGTGGGTGTAAGAGATGCTCTGCCACTGTGTTTTTCCTTTAGTCCTGGGGTCGCTAACCAGTTTGCCTTTCATACTCTAACTTTCAAAGTTCTCTTTGGTTATCTCGTTTTATTTCCAGTGTTTATAGTTGTACTTAGCATGGTAAAACAGAGAGAAATCTTGTTAGAACTAGAAGTCTTGTTTTCCTTATTTTAAACACTTTTGTCAACATTATCTCCAACTTATGTGATCCCATTTATCCTTCAACTCCTAGTTCAGCCAGTATCTTCTCTATGAGAACTCCCTTGAATCTAGTGCCCACCTTCTTTGACATTTACTCATTGTCAATAAAAATAATACAAATAAAAAAAGAGTAGAACAACTATTACATAGCACTACATTGTGTTAGGTATAAGTAATTTAGAAATGATTTAAAGTATAGGGGAGGATGTGCATAGGTTATATGCAAATCTTACACCATTTTGTATAAGGGACTTGAGCATTCATGGATTTTCATATCCATGGGGTTCCGGAACCAATCTCCCAAGGATACTGAGGGATGACTGTATTCAGTAGGCAGTTAAAAATGTCTTCTGTGGTTTAAGTAACACATAAATAAATGTTTCATATTAGGGATAACAGTCACATTTAGGTCTAAGCAAGTATCAACAATTGTAGTTATAATAGTAAAGACAAAGAGATGTTAGATGTCTCTGGAATAATAACCAACTAAGGAATCATTTTTAAGTGAGAGATCATTAATATATTTATATGGTAAGGAAAATATGCTTGTAGGTAGGAATACATTAAAGCTATATCAGAGGTATATAGCTATATATACAGTAAAAGAGAAAGAGAACATAGTAAAAATGAAAACAAAATTATATCAGAAGGTATAATGAAGGAGAATAGCTGAGGGAATTGTATTCAGAGCACCTGATTAGTGTAAAGTGGGACTTCTTCCCTTATGACAAGAATAAATATGGATAAGTATAGATTTGGGGGGAGGAAGGAGTTAAAGCTGTAGACCTATGATTCATTTCTGCCCTGATTACCAAGAGTGATGCTTTTGAGGGAAAGCAAAGAAGGCTCTTGAGCCAGTCAAAGCTCCATGTAAACATGGTAACTGTATTTTGGGCAAATAGACTAATATTTGTTAGGAGAAGAGTTGTTACCTATGGAATATCCTTTATAGGTGTCTCTGACTTCAGATTACTTATAATAAATGCATCTATAGTTTACAGATTTGTAAGGCATGAAAACTATCACATATGTTCTACAACTCTCTGAGGGCATAAAATACAAATGGTCTGTAATCATACTCTCCCAAATCTGGAAATTGACCACCAAACCTCACTTAGAGACCTCGTCTATTCTTCTCAGCCACATGGCTCCTGTCCAATGTGGAATGAAAGGACCTGAGAAAGGACCGAAGGATGTTCTTGATTTCTCCCTTTGTCTGTGCCTCTTGATTGCCTATGTGCTTGAGGTTAACAACCTCTAGGTTGTTTACCTTACTAGGTAAGGTCTCTGATATGTGTGGTTCTGATTTGTTAATTTGGTACTCTTTGTGGTACTCAGATGTTAATTGGGTGGATTAGAATAGGGTATTTTAATTGGATGGGTTGGGATACATGTATTTTCTCCACAGATTGTGAAAACTGTGCCCTCAGCTAAGAGAAAGGGATTGGAGGTGGGACTTAAATAGAATGTTAAAGATTTTGACTAGTGTGTGTTGTGAAATGGGAAAGAAGAATTTACCAGGAAAATGTAAAATGATTGCAAAGAGACATTCAGCTCTAGCTAAGGTAAGGTCAATGTGATAAGTAAATGGAACAGCTGGGTTGTGCTAATAGAAGCAGGGTATCTAGAGTGTGAGGGAGGTGCCTATCCTGTCCCACTCTGTACTAGAATGTTCATTTCTTCTGGGTTATAATACTCTAACTAGAAAACATTCATAGGAGACCAAGAAGATGTTAAGAACTTGACTCAATGTTATGTCACATGTTGAACAGTGGAAAGATTGGCAACATTTGGCTGAGAGAAAGGAAAACAGAACAGGCCTCAGGTCATTGAACATGAACCAATGATTGGAAATTGTACAGAACCATTTTATGACTATATAATGAGGAATTTTAAAAAGCTGCCTAAAGATAGAAAGTACAGCCTTAAGCTAGATATTCTACCACCTCTGGAGATTTTTAATGCAGCAGAGCTGGTGAGGCTGGAGAACATGTATCAAAAGGTACAAAGTTTCAGTTAGACAGGAGGAATAGGTGCTGGTGATTACACATCATGGTGACTATAGTTAATAATAATGTATTCTATATTTAAAAATGCTAAAAGCTAGATTTTAAATGTTCTCACTGGAAATAAATCATACATATTTGAGATAATGGATATGTAAATTAGTCTGATTTGATCATTTCATAATGCATACATGTACCAAAATATTTCCTTGTGCTCCACAAAGATGCAAAATTATTCATCAATTAAAAATAAAGTAAATCTTTAAAAAATAAAAACAAAACAAAAACAAAATCTGCCACATAGCCAGATTTGGGACCACTGAGCTGGTTCATGTAGTGAATATTTGAACATCTGGTGACTGAATTAGATATAGCTCGTATTCTTTTCAAGCTGATATTGTGTGTTTGCAGTTGACCACATACCGAAGATCAACAGCAGTTGTTTTCAATGAGTACTGTCTGCTTCTTACAGCTTTATGGAATAGCTGGCCTCTGGATGATTAGTTTATTTTCTATGACTGCCCAGTACTGGATATGGCCACTGCTTATGAAATATGACTCATTTATAGGATCTTAATCAGATAGTAGGAAGCCTGACACAAGTGAACTGTCTAGATACTCATCAGTACTGAGCTGTGTCTGAAGTGCTTGAGTAAGAAATATTAGCAGAAGTGTACTTCAAGGTTGAGTTATTGCACCCATGTCTAATAAGCTCACTTGGGAATTCTAATTTTGAAGGGCTTCAACACTGGCAGAGTTGAGCATGTCATGAGCCCTTGTCTGCTTTTCTTAATTGTCTTTACTGACCATTATGTTAATATTTACAATTCTAGATATAGAATCCAAAGTAGTGGCTAAATATTTTCCTTACAATATCCATAAGAAGGAAAAGTTACTGATGACATTTCTGTGTATAAAGTACATTTATAACAGAACCAGGGACAATACCTTCAGAGAGGAGAGGTCAAGTGTTTTATCCTATGGAGTCCTATCAGACTTCAGTTTATTTTTGTAACCAAAAAATTAATGGTCCCAGCTCCTCTAGGGTTTGATGGGCCAAATTGGGCTATGTATATGTGATCCACCTGCATTGGCCTCCCAAAGTGTTGGGGTTACAGGCGTGAGCCACTGGGCCCAGGTCAAGAAATCTAGTTTCAATTTCTCCAGCAGATACTGATGTGTAGCCCCTGTGAAGCTTAAATACTTCAGAATTTTATTTCAAATAAGGAAGAATATTTGATTTGGATCTGTAGATAAAATTGCCACCTTTAAATAAGGGAAGAGTGATATATTCAGAAAGAACCATGATAAAATTCCTTTGTACTGATCTTGCGGATGAAAGTTCAGTTGAAACTAAAACTTCCCTTTAGAGCAGGGTTTCTCAAACCTAGCATTACTGACATTTGGGGCTGGAAAATTCTTTGTTTTGGAGGGGTGATCTGGTGCATTGGAAATGTTTAGTGGCATCTCAGGCCTCTATCCACTGGATGACAGTGGAACCCACCACCTACTTTTTATGACCAAAAATATCTCTAGATTTGCCAGATGTCTTCGGGGGAAAAATCACACTCAGTTGAGTGCCACTACTCTAGAGAAACACTATAGCGTTGATTGTAATTTAATAAAACTTTAAAAATCTTTGTACTGAAAATTAAAAAAAAAAAAAACTGTAGTAATCATCTGGTCTTTTAGCTTGCTACCTCTCTAGTTGTTCCAGGACATTATATAGACTGTGAAGCTTGACCTTGATGGGATATAAATGCTTTCCAAATACAGGAAAGAAGTGGATGGGATGTTGTTTCCTGAGTACAAAAAATCTGTGAGGTGTCACAGGACTCTGGCCTGGATGTGGCAACTTTGACTAATTCATCATGATTTTATAGAAAGACAAAATTTTGCTATTAGGTTAACTCTTTTTTAATCATGCAAAAACTTGAATATTTGGATTGATCCTATGGGAATGGCCTTCAGACAAAATTAGATAAATATATCTTCAGCCAACCAAAGATCGTTATTAGAGGTTTATCTTTTTATTGGTTAACTTACAGTTGTAATAAAAATGTATAATTGGTAAAACAGTAATATTTAAGAAATGCTCAGTAATTCGCTTATTTTATCTTTGTTTAAGGCTTTACAACAAATGGTAAAGTTTGCGTCAAGCGTTGTCATTTACATGAACTTAAATGATACAGTGTAATTTTACTTAGAGTTAGCAAAATGCGAGCTTTAAGGATACAGTCCCAAAGACTGTCCTCATTTCTGACACCAATTGCATCTTTGGGGAGCTCCCAAAACCACCCTCAGTTTTGAATTCACCAGAATTACTCACAGAACTCACTGAAAGCTATTATACTCATGATTATGGGTTATTACAGATAAGGACACAAATCAAATTCAGCCAAAGGAAGCGACAAATAGGGCAAAGTCTGGGACAGTTATAGATGTGAAACCTCTGGTGTCTTCAGGATGTGTTACTCTCTTAGCATTGATGTGTGACCAGATGCACAGAGTACTGTTAACCAGGGAAGCCCACCGAAGCCTTAGTGTTCAGAGTTTTTACTAGGGCTTCGTTACATAAGCATGACTGATTGATTCATTGTCCTTGTGTTTGATTTCAGTTGCCAGGTTGACAGATGCATGAACCAAATTTCACACTCAAAGACAACCATATTTTAGGGTATAAATTTCAGGGTGTGTCCAGCCCCTACCCCAAGCAAAGATAGTTCTCTCAGTTGTGACGTACATTACATCCCAAAAATTGAAGGCACAATCCAGGCCTTTCTTTGGGCAAGGTCAAATTCTTTACTGCTATTTTGAGCAATACAAACTTATTTATAGAGCCTAAGTATGATACATATGTTTGTAAGAATCCATTATGCTTCAGATGTTTCCACACATACTATTCTTGAAATCCTGCATCTATTTATAAGATAAGCATAGTGTTAGAGGCCACAAGTATAATGATCTTATCTCATGTGTTGTACAAGTTGAATATCCTTTATCTGAAATGCTTAGGACCAGAAGTGTTTTGGGTTTCAGATTTTTTTTCAGGATTTTTTCAGATTTTGCAGTATTTGCATATAAATAATGAGATATCTTGAAGATGAGACCCAAGTCTAAACAGTCAATTCATTTACATTTTATGTGTACCTTATATACATAGCCTGAAGGTAATTTGATATAATATTTTTAATAATTTTGTGCATGAAAGAAGTTTTGACTGTGTTTTAAATGTGATCCCTCACATGAGGTCATGTGTAGAAATTTCCACTTGCGGCGTCATGTCACCACTCAAAAGGTTTCAGATTTTGAAGCATTTCAGATACTACATTTTCAGATTACACATGCTCAACTAGCATTATTATTACTATTTCTTTAATTTAAACTTAAATAAGTCTCTGTATTTAAATAGCAGTAGAATGTCTCCCATTATTACGATGAGTTGTCAGACCAGTTTTCCATTTTTCAAGACCAATGTTTCACATAAATTATATTCATCATAGTTTTAAAATATTTAAATTTAACATAAAATTTTAAATTATCATAAGTACCCATTATCAAAATCACACAGCTAGTAACAGATGAGCCAGAATTTGAACCTAGCTTTTTAAGTTCTATGGATTCTTTTGATCTCAAAGCTGTACAAACATCATGAAAGGCATTATTCACAAGACCCTGGAATCAGCTGAGAACACATGACCAGCCTTTGGAAAACATTGCCAGTGATTTGTTGGTACTCAATAGATGCTTAGAAAGGCTTCTGTTATCCTGACATGATAAAGGCAGTTGAGAAGCATTTTGTTTATGTGACTAAAATGAAAGTCCATGGGGCGAATCAGAAAATTTGTTTTGGCTAGTGCCCAGGCCTACATAGTTTTGGTTTGTGATTGTATTTGTCATTGGACAGATTGGTTTTGTCAGAGGCTGAATAAAATTTGGATCATGATGGTACCTTTACAAAGCAGCACAATCTGACTGACTACTTAACTTCTAAAAATGTGTTTCTATGCCTCCACTGAATCTTGGACACAATAGTGTTAGGGTAATTATCCTACTTTACATCGCTATTACAGCACATTGCTTCTAAATCTAAAGTTACTGTGACTTAGAGAATCACTCATGAGTTTCTGTTTTAAAACTTGGTCCTGGCCGGGCACGGTAACTCACACCTGTAATCCCAGCACTTTGGGCAGACGAGGTGGGTGGATCATAAGGTCAGGCCTTCAAGACCAGCCTGGCCAACATAATAAAGCTCGTCTCTACAAAAATACAAAAATTAGCCAGGAATAGCAGCGCGTGTGTGTAGTCCCAGCTACTTGGAAGGCCGAGGCAGGAGAATCGCTTGATTCTGGGAGGCGGAGGTTGCAGTGAGTAGAGATCATGCCACTGCACTGCAGCTTAGGCAACAGAGTAAGACTTCATCAGAAACAATGACAACAACAACAACAAAACTTGGTCTTAATGTTTACACAAAAATAAACTTTGTCTATTACATGTTAGACCAAAATTCATGTCATTTTCCAAGACTATTGTCCTGCTCTGCTATCCCACTTAAACTGATTGCTATCTTCTTTTGCAGTTTGTAGTTAAAATTTTAAAAAAATGTTTGGGCTATCAGTTCTAGTAGCTATTGAGTGACTCAGATAGTTTTAATACATTCACAAACAAAGTTTAATGGGCAGATAGCTTTTCTGTATTAAGCTGAAAAAAAGAAATCTCATGCAGATTTTTAGCTGATTTTCTTTGATGCCTTTTTCAATGTCCTGCAATTGTTTCAACACAGAAACATTTCAGAGAAAAATGTATTTGGGCTCCTGAAGACGTATGTATTATAATTTTACAACCAGAAAATGTGGGCTTTGTAACTCAAATTGCAGAACTTATCTGAAGTTTACTTGTCTATCACCAGTAAGAAAAAAGAGTGGAAATAAATATATAGCCAATGATATTAGTGACAAAATGAAAAAGAAGTCAGAGTAGAATCTTTCCCTTAAAAGTGATTTTAAAATTCTAGTTCTAGGATCAAATCCGTTGGAATTATCTTGAGTACATATTGAAAATATAGAATCTCCAGACATGGAACTCAAGAAATTTTATTTTTAACAAGTGGTTCTAGGTGATTCTCAGATTCACTCAGATTTTGGAACCACTATATCAGTGAAGCAGATAACCTGAGAGTTCTCTTTAGGGAGCAAGTATCTACAAATGGTGAAGAACTTAAATTAAGAGGGAGACAGTATAAGGATTGGGAATAATTGATATTACTATAAGGAGATGTAGAACACGGAGGTTACCAATGTTGAGATCAAGCACATCCCAAAAGAACTGTATACTTCCTGCACAACAGAGGGTCATGGCTAGAAGAAGAAATTGGCAGATCTACATTGGAATACATTTAACCAAGGAGGTGAAAGACCTCCACAAGAAGAACTACAAAACACAGTTGAAAGACATCATACATGACAAAAATAATTGGAAAAACCTCCCATGTTCATGGATAGGGAAAATCAATAGCATTGAAATGAGCTATACTGCCCAAATCTACAGATTCCATACAATTCCTATCAAATTACCAATACCATTTTTGAAAAAAATAGAAAAAACAATTGTGAAATTCATATGGAACTGAAGAATAGCCTGAATGCCCAAAGCAATCCTAAGCAAAGATAATAAAGCTGGAGGCATCACATTATCTGACTTCAAACTATATGTACTATAAGGCCATAATAACCAAAGCAATGTGATATTGATACAAAAATGGACACATAGATCAATGTAACAGGATATGGAACCCAGAAATAATGCCATACAGTTACAACCAACTGATCTTTGACAAAATTGACAAAAAATAAATAATGGGGAACGGACACCCTATTCAATAAACAATGCTGGGAAAAGTGACTAGCCACAAGCAGAAGATCAAAGTGAGATCCTTACCTTTCACTATATACAAAAAATAATGCAACGTGGATTAAGGACTTAAATGTAACACTTGAAACTATAAAAATCCTAGAAGAAAACCTTGGAAAAACTTACGCAGTGTCCTGGGCAAATAGTTTATGACTAAGACCTCAAAAGCAAATGCAACAAAAGCAAAAATAACAAATGGAACTTGATTAAACTAAAGAGCAAAATAAACAACAGAATAAACAGACAACCTGCAGAATGGGAGAAAATATTTGCAAATTATGCATTCAACAAAGAACTAATATCCACAGGCTATAAAGAACATAAAAAACAAGAACAAAACAAATAACCTCATTACAGAATGGGCAAAGTATGTAAACAGATACTTCTCAAAAAAGACATACAAGTGGCCAACAAATGTATGAAAAAAAGCACTAATTATTAGATAAATGCAAATTAGCATCATAAGATACCATCTCACATCAGTCAGAATGGCTATTAATAAAAAGTCAAAAAATAATCAGATACTGGCAACGATATGGAGAAAAGGGAGCACTTACACACTTTTGGAGGGAATGTAAGTTAGTTCAATCCCCATGTAAAACGGTATGAAAGTTTCTCAAAGAACTAAAAATAGAACTGCCACTTGACCCAGCAATCCACTGTGTATACCTAAAGGAATATAAATAATTTTACAAAAAGACACCTGCACTTGCGTATTTATTACAGGGCTGTTCACAATAACAGAGTCATGCAATCAACTTAAGTATACATCAATAATGACTAGTTAAGGAGAATGAGAATATACACCATGGAATACTGCATGGACACAGAAAATGAAATAATATCTTTCATTAATATTCATGTATTTTTATTCAATTCATGTCCTTCACAGCAATATGGATGGAGTTAGGGCCTATATATATATATATTTTTTTTTTGTGTGTGTGTGTGTGTGTGTATATATATATATTTTTTACTCAGAAACAAAATCAAATACCACATGTTCTCATTTATTAATGGGAGCTAAACAATGGGTGCATGTGGACATAAAGACGGAAATAATAGACACTGGGGAATCCATAAAGGGGATGAGAGGGACATGAGGTGTTGAAAGCATACCTATTGGTTATGATGTTCACTATCTGGGGGATGGGTTCACTAGAAGTTCAAACTCCAGCATTATGCAATATATCCATGTAAAAAAACCTGCACATGTACTCTTGGAATCTACAATAAAACAAAAATAAATTAAAATAAAATGGACTTGCATATCTTATTTCTAACCCCAGCCCAGTCCTCTTTACAAAATACAATTGACCTTTTGACCTCTCTGCAAGCACTTCATCTCTCTGAGTTTCTTATACTCCACAGGGAGAATATTCTGAATAAAATTGATATGATTTGGCTCTGTGTCTTCACCCAAATCTTATCTCGAATTGTAATCCCATGTGTTGAGGGAGGGAAGTGACTGGAACAGCGATTTCCCTCATGCTGTTTTAGTAATAGTGAGTGAATTCTCACAAGATCTGATGGTTTATAAATGGTATTTTTTCCTGCTCTCTCATACTCTCTTGTCTCTCTCTTGCTGCCATGTAAGATGTGCCTGCTTCCACTTCCACCATGATTGTAAGTTTCCTGAGGCCTCCTAGTCATGCAGAACTGTGAATCAATTAAACCTCCTTTCTTTATAAATTACCCAGTCTCAAGTAGTATCTTTATAGCAGTGTGAGAATGGACTAATACACAAACCTTTAGTATTTAACATTAAATACCATATAATAAACATGAAAAAATATAATATATATGAGCTTTAAAAAAGTGACTGTTACATTTTGCCTATTTTATTTTTTTCATTCATCTATTTGCTCACTGAGCAAACTTCCAATAATTAATTATACTAGGTACTACATTAGGCCCTGGAAATAAAAAATGGTAAAGAACTATGAACATATAATACCTATTGACTCATGTTCCAAATGTGTTGTGTTTTGTATACATTAATTCATTATTCTAGAAAGCTCTAATAATAAAAATTACATGTATTAAGTGCTTCCAATGCAGTAGATATTTCATGACTGATTGTATAAAAGAGTTATTTAGATAAACAACCAACTGAATGTGTGTGTGTGTATGTAGTTGGCCCTACATGGATGTGTGTGTGTGTGTGTGTGTGTGTGTATGTGTGTGTGTGTAGTTGGCCCTACATGGATTCTGCATCCATGCATTCAACCAACTTCACACTGAAAATACTTTTTTAAAAATTGTGTTTATACTGAACATGTGCAGACTTTTTTTTGTCATTTCCTAAACAATAAAGCATAATAATGATTTATATAGCACTTACATTTTTAAGGCATTATGAGTAATATAGAGATGATTTAAAGTATACAAGAAGATATGCATAGATTATATGAATGCTGTATCATTTTGTATCAGAGACTTGAGTACCTGCAGATTTTAGTATCTATGAGAGGTCCTGAAATCAATTCCCCATGGATATTGAAGGATGACTGTGTGTGTGTGTATGTGTGTGTGTACGCACGCGTGTGTGTGTGTGTGTATTAAGATACAGTTAGAGAAAGAGAGGGAGAGGGAAATTTATTTTTAAAAATTGGCTTCTGAGATCATGGAAGTTGGCAAGTTTGAAATTTGCAGAGAAAGCAACAGTCTGGAGACCTAGAAAAGAGTTGACATTGCAGCTCAAGTCCAAAGGCAGAATTCCTTCTTCCTTTGTAGGGGAAGCAGGAGGATTAAATCTTTTGCTCTTATGATCTTGAATTGATTGGATATGACCACTCATGCCAGGGAGTGTAATCTGGTTTCACTAAAAGGCTACTGATTAAAATGTTATTTTTTTCCAGAGATAGATTGCATAGTAATAGGTAGACTGGTATTTAACAAAATGTCTAGATACTATGGCCTAGCCAAGTTGACATATATAAGGTTAATCACCACACTGCTTTAATATGTCGTATCTTTGTAATTCACAGCAACTCTGAGGTGTTATTATCAACTGTGTTTTACAGATAAAGAAATTGAGGAAAAGAGGATGTTTTGCCTTGGAGGAGAGTAATTGTAAAGAGTGAAAGAGATTCAAACAGTTATTCTAATTCAAACCAATATTCTAAACAATAGTGCTTTCACTTCCAGGGGAAGAAATTTAGGCAAAATGAGACTTAGTAACTTGCCCGTGCCACTCAACCAGTATGTGATGGATTCAGAATTTGAATCCCGATGTGATTGTAGAGTCTGTGTTGTTACTTACCATACAATACCTTTTCAGTCTCTGTCACTAGGCAACTCTCAGTCTGTTAGAAAAGTAAGATATGAAAATGAATAATTGACATTATTAGGAAATGATTATTTGGAGAGGCTGGAGTCTTCCTGAAAAATATGGCCTCTGAACTTGGCTTTGTAAATAGTCAGATTGAAGAGGACACCATGAAATGAAAAGATATTCCATGTTCATGAATTGGTAAAATTAACATTGTTAAAATGTTCATACTACCCAAAGCAATCTACTGATTCCATCCAATTGCTATCTATATACCAATGATATTCTTCACAGAAATAGAAAAAAGATTCTAAAATTTATATGGAACCACAGCAGATCTAGACTAGCCAAAACTGTCTTAAGTGGAAAGAACAAAACCAGAGGATTCACATTACCTGACTTTAAATTATACTACAGAGCAGTAGTAACCAAAACAGCATAGTACTGGGATAAAAACAGACACATAGACCAATGAAACAGAAGAGAGAACTAAGAAACAAAAATCCACACCCCTACAGTGAACTTATTTTTAACAAAGCTGCCAAGAACATACACTGGAGAAAGGACAGTATCTTCAATAAAGGGTGCTGGGAGAACTGGATATCCGTATACAAAAGAATTAAACTAGACCCCTATCTCTCACCATATGCAGAACTCAAATCAAAATAGTTTAAAGACTTAAATCTAAGACCTCAATCTATTAAACTACTACAAGAAAACTTTGGGGAAACTCTCTAGAATATTAGTCTGGGCAAAACTTTCTTGACTAATATCACACCAGTGAAGACAACCAAAGCAAAATGGACAAAAGGGATCACCTCAAGTTAAAAACCTTCTGCGTAGTAATGAAAACAATCAACAAAGTGAGAAGACAACCCACAGAATGGAAGAAAATATTTACAAACTACCCATTTGACCCCATTTGACAAGGGACTAATAGTCAGAATACACAAAGGGCTCAAACAACTCCATAGGAAAAAAATTAATAATCCTATCAAAAATGGGCAAAAGATGTGAATAGTCATTTCTCAAAACACAAATGGCAAACAAGCATATGAAAAGGTGCCCAACATAATTGATCATCAGAGAAATGCAAATCACAATTAAAATGAGATAGCTTCTCACCCGAGTTAAAATGGCTTATAGCTAAAAGTCAGGCAATAACAAATGGTGGTGAGATGTGGAGAAAGGGGAACCTGTGTACACTTTTCGTGGAAATGCAAATTAGTGCAACCACTATGGAAAGTAGTTTGCAAAAAACTAAAAATTGAGCTACCAAATGATCCAGCAATCCCATTGCTAGGTATATACCCAAAAGAAAGGCAATGAGTATATTGAAGATATATCTGTACCCGCATGTTTATTGCAGCACTGTTCACAATAGCCATGATTTGGAGACTACCTAAGTGTTCATCAACAGGTGAATGGATAAAGAAAATATATTTATACACAATGGAGTACTATTCATCCATAAAAATGAATGAGGTCCTGTTATTTGCAACAACATAGATGGAACTGGAGATCATTATGTTAAGTGAAATAAGCCAGGCAAAAAAGACAAACATCATGTATTCTCACTTACTTGTGGAATCTAAAAGTGAAAACAATTGAACACATGAGTAAGGAGAGTAGAAGGATGGTTACTAGAAGCTGGTCAGGGGAATGGGGACTTGCGGAAGAGGTGGGGCTGGTTAATGGGTGCAAAAACAGTTAGAAAGAATGAGTAAGACCTACTATTTGATAGCGCAGTGTGACTATAGTCAATAATAATTTAATTGTATATTTTAAAATAAACTGAAAGAGTATAACTGGATTGTTTGTAACATGAAGGATAAATGCTTGAGGGGATGGATACCCCATTCTCCATGATGTGCTTATTTCACATTGCCTGCCTGTTTATTGTTCCCTCTCCCAAGTAGCTGGGATTACAGGCACCTGCCACCACACCTGGCTAATTTTTTTTTGTATTTTTAGTAGAGATGGGGTTTTACCATATTGGACAGGCTGGTCTTGAACGCCTGACCTCAGGTGATCAGCCCACCTTGGCCTCCCAAAGTGCTGGGATTACAAGCATGAACCACCGCGCCTGGCCACATGCCTGTATCAAAGTATCTCATGTGTTCCACAAATATATACACACACTATATACCCATAAAAATTAAAAATAAAAAAATTCAAAAAAGATACAATAATGAAGTTTTATTAGTTGGACAAAAGCACATTCCAGGAAAAACCTGGCATGTGAAATAAAATGAGTATAAAACAGCAAAGTATATTAGGGAAGGAATGAGCATTTTGTTATTTCTCTAACTGATATAAAGTAGGGGTGAGGTGGGGTGGGGTGGTGAGGCAGGAGATCAGAATGGCCAGTTAGAGCTAAGCTAGATATTATTTTGTGGTGGTAGGAAGACAATGAGGAATTTTTAACTGGGGAGATATTTTATTAGACTTTAGTTTTACAAACGATGAGAAAGTCTTTCAGAAAAAATTGTGAAAGACTTTGAAATAGACAAAAAACTTTACTAGGTGTCTTCAGTCGAAATATATATTGTCTAAAGGACAGAGCACACCTTCCTGAGTTATTTGATTTTATGGGGTTTGCATCTTTCATTGTCTTTGAGCTATTTAAAATTCTGTAAATTGCAGATCATGTCGATGCAAATGACTCTTGTCCATAGATGTGCAAATGAATTGTCTGGAGAATGGAAAATTAATTTTCCTTCCTACTGTGGAAAAAGCCAGACTTGAATATATTGGTAAATTCATCTCAACATCGCTTATTAACCTACATAAGTGTGGTACTTTAACTTCTCCTTTGAACTCATTGTAACATCTTACTGGCTCCCTCATTCATTAATTAGTTAAATAAAATCTATGACACATGTTTATTTTATAGTTGTATGAAAGTTATCATGTTACCTTAAAATATTTTTTTTAACTTGTCTGTCCTGAGTGAAGAGACAATGTGCTTCATATGAAAGCAATGGTAGCACACGCAGATGGAGAGAAGGCAATATAGTAGATAGTGCTTTATACTGACTTTGTACTGACAAAACCTAGTGTACTGGCTTTGTACTGACAAGACTTAGTGTACAGGCTTTGTACTGATGAGACCTAGTGCTCTGATAAGATATGGGAAGTGATGAATTATGAGGGTTCAAAAATGATTCCCTGATTTCTGGCATGAGTGATTACATAGATAATTTCTTTTATCAAGATATGACACACAGGAAAAAAGATATCGAGGTAGAAATTACAGTGGGTTATTAGATATTTGGTTGTGGAGTTTAGAAGTATCTGATGCTAGAGGTGCTGATTCGAGAGTCATACATTTATAGATGTAAATTTATGAGACTAAATTTAAACATTAAGGAAGAATTGTAAGGTGAAAAGACAAGTGGGCACAAACATTTTAGGGATGGGCAGAGTCAAAAGATCTAGTAAAAGAGATGGGAAATAAGTCTATTTTAGGATGATGTTAGAGAAATCAATGGAGAACAATGTTTTTTTAGAAGGAAAGACTGGTCAACGGTGTCAAATGCCGGAATTTTCAGTCAGTTGGGTTTGGCAGTGTGGAAGTCAGTGGTGGCCATTGCCAATCAAGTTTAAGTGTCATGGGGTGTGTGTGTGTGTGTGTGTGTGTGTATGTGTGTGTGAGTGTAGACTGGTAAAAGCAAAAACAAGGTGTTGGGAATCTGAAAGTCTGATAGAAGGTAAGGAAAGCTGTGGGAAAGAAGGTATGAATGGGTGAAAAATCAAGGGAATTTTTAAGATTGAACATAGCCTAAGGGGAAGGAGTCATCTGAAGACAAGGAAAAGAGAGAAGGAATTAAATTTAAAAAGCTCCAAGTTAAATCAAAATATATCAGATTCAGAGTCCAAGTGGAAACAACTTTCAAAAGGAAGAAGAAGATGTTTTACCCTGAGGTTCAAGGAAAAGAGGAGTAGCTGTGAACAGCACAGGTAGCTTCTAAAGTTGCAGAGCAGGAAGGTGAAATATATGTTACTTGATAACTCTTAGTATCATTTACTCAGAGTGAAGGAGTGAAATTCAGGAGGAAAGGAAAAAGTATGCCTAATCCCTGAGTTGAATGGGAGTGGGAAAGCTGATAAAAGATAAACCTTCATGATAGAATTAGTCTGGTATAAGTAGCTTTTCTCCTGGTGTACTGCTCTTTGCAAGGTTTTATTTGCAAGTATGAAACACCTGGTTCATGGATGGTTGCTAAGAGATATGCCTACTCTGAAATATCTTTTTCATCTTCCTTTACTTTTCACCGTTACACTTTTTAGTTCATTAGAAAACTGTGGGGGAAGGATTAGTCTCCTCAAACCTCAGTTAGATATGTATACCTGGCAATGGTCCTTTTAAAAATGTAGTACATAATTTTAGCTCCGTTATTGAAACACTAAGTCATGAGATGATATAATATACAACAGATAATTTCCAGTGGGGTAAAATTGTAACAACCACCATTGTGGGAAGGTGAGAACAAACAGTGTGTAGGTTAGGAAGGGCAGATCTTTATACTAAAAATGGAAGATATCCAAAAAGAAGGGGACAATATGAAGATGAACTTCATCTCACAGTTTTGCTTAAACAGTTCAGAATATGGATAATCATGGTTACTTACCTCTAGCAGTGTAGTATTGATAGGTAATGACTTAGTCATTTTAGAATGATTCTTTCCTGTGTGATATTCTCCCAGATCACTGCTCTAAGTGCTTTACATGTGTTAAATTCTAAATTGTTTAATCCTTACAACCACGCATAAGTTAGATTATTCTTGTTTTACAAATGCAGAAGTCATTGAGTTAAAAGTCATTGAGTTAAAAGAAAAACCTTGTAATTCACATAGCTAGCATGTAGTGAAGCTTCAAACCCAATTGCATTGATGCAATTGTGGATACCCTACCTCATTTTGCTGGCTGCCTCTGTGAACTGCCATAACTTGTTGCACTCCTTGGGTGCTATGCAGTACCTGTTACAAGGACTCTCACTACAAGTCCGGCTGTTTTTTATTTCACTTGTCTTCTCCATGTGCTGTGATTCTTAAACTTTACTGCACTCAAGAATCAAGGGAACTTATAAAGAAATCAGATTCCAGGGCTCCAACCCCAGAAATTCTAATTCTAGAAGCCTGAGTATGTCCCATGAATTTACACTCTAAGCAGACGTCCTAGGTAACTCTGAAACAGGTGGTCTGTAGACCACACTTTAAGAGTTATCTTCAAGGATTGGGCTAGTTTAGTTTCTGGTCCTTTCTTGTGTATCTTAATGTAAATAATTGGAACCTGTTGGGTTAAATTCCATAGTTAGTGTTGTGTAAGTATGTGTAAATATGTTTTATGGCTGAAAGTGAAATGTTGAGTAATTTTTGTGGATTAGTAATATCTTTAAAAAGCACTCCTATTTCTATGAGACACTTTTATTACATCAGTATGTTGTCTGAACCTGGCTCTTTGTGGGGAAATCTTAAAAATTTTATATGAAATAGACAATTCTGCCAGAATTATGACATTATAGCTTACTCAACAGCTTTGGAAACACATTAAAAGAAATATTATGAACTTACTATTCTTTCTCTTTACTGTTGACATTAGGATGTGACCTTAAAATTATAACTGTATGTGTTTATACCATATATGAAAATATGTAAACATTTCATAGATATGAATATATAGGAGCAATCCACTTCTGCTTCTTTGCGTTTTACGTTTTGTTTTCAGTTTTCTAACAAAGGTCATCTTTCTATTCAGTCCAATCTCTATCTAATATTGACATAAGGGAACTATAGGCTATTTTAAAATGTCAGTTATAATCTCTGAATGGAGCTCTTGGGTGGTCAATTTCATGTTTCTGAATTTTGGTGGTGGTAGAGGTTTTTAGTGCCAGGTGTGTGGGGATTTGATTCCTGTGTAGAAGGATCAAGCAGGAACCAGATAAGATAGGTGCTGAGAAAATTAATTGACCTTTACAAGCCATTTGTCACGAGGCACAGGGTAGTCCAATGCACAATGCGTAATGTGTGCGGCAAGACCAGGTGTGTATTGGGTTATTTGTGGTAATATCCTGATAGCTACTTGAAATCTGGTTGGTACTAGCCAAGCAACAGAAAATATTCAGATGGTTGAAATAAGATAGGTAAGGACATTTTTTTTTAATTTAGTTAGGTGATCTGTCCATTCAAGGCAGAACGCCACCCAGTGGTAGTCTGATAGGAGTGGCAAGGGCTTGGTGGTAAAAATGATGATGAAGAAAAATGTACAAGCTATACATACCATAAGAGAACCTAGGACTCATTTGCAATATAATTCCAGGTAGACAAGTGATATATTTAGCTTGGTAAGAGTTGGTGCAGGAATTGGGGTCAACGGTTCTGTACTGTTAGAAGAGGTTCATTGGCAAATATATTTGAGAATCTGGGAAACATTTCCCTGGATAGCGTTTTTTTCTTTTTTTAAAAGCATCATGACACTCCTACAAATACCTCTCCTAAGTTGTAAAGAGACAAGCATAAGCCATAATGACTGAAAAAAATATAAAAGACAAGGTGAAAGGAAAATAAGGAATAATAATAAAATGGGGCTACAAGAGAGAGAACTAGCGATATGTGCTATAAAATTCTCACAGTATCTGAAGGTGGGACACCAAATCAATTTTGAATTTCCTAATGAGCCAAAACTAAGAAAGAATCAGGACAAGTTGCAAGATTCAAATTGTCCATATAATAACATATACCAGCTTGAGGGGAGGCTGTGGCCTTGAAGTCTAAAGGAAGTTTGCCCCATAGTTGTTGCAAGAATGAAACAGTGTGCCACAAGATTTTCTTACACCATTTTTATAGCATTTTTCAATATATGATACATCATTAAACAAAAGCACAATTTTTTTTTTTTTTTTTTTTTGAGTCGGAGTCTCACTCTGTCGCCCAGGCTGGAGTGCAGTGGCGGGATCTCAGCTCACTGCAAGCTCCGCCTCCCGGGTTTACGCCATTCTCCTGCCTCAGCCTCCCCAGTAGCTGGGACTACAGGCGCCCGCCACCAAGTCCGGCTAGTTTTTTGTATTTTTTAGTAGAGACGGGGTTTCACCGTGTTAGCCAGGATGGTCTCGATCTCCTGACCTCGTGATCCGCCCGTCTCGGCCTCCCAAAGTGCTGGGATTACAGGCTTGAACCACCGCGCCTGGCCAAAAGCACAATTTTTAAAAAGTTATTATTTAATTGTCTGGGAAGGCCTAGACAATATGGTCTGGATTGATTGATTGGATAAACACAGAGGATCAAGAGAGGGGCAGAATTGTACCATGCATGCAGCAGGCCATGCTCGACAAGGGCCTCTGAGGATGCAGCAGAGAGGTAACCCGGATAAATTCTGGCAAATCTTTCAGTATTGTTATTCTATGTTAATGATGGAGGGAAGATTCATATTTACATATTACTTAAATATTTACTGAGTGCAGGATAAGTTTCTCATACTTTTATTAAAATAAAGGAGTTTAAGACTCTGTATTGAAGAGATAGCACTCTATAATTCCAACCATAGGCAACTTAAAACATTCCTAAAAGTAGACTCATTTTTGTGTTGGCTCCAACACTTGAACAAATTAAAGACTGAATCCTCATAGTTTCAACCCTTAGAGCATCTTTGAGACTATTGTAGTTTGGCAAATTTCCCATGCAGAAATAATTAATTGATCATTAGGCCATAAAAAAATCTTACTCAGGATATCTAACTTTAATTATAGTGGCTGGCCGGTGATACCATAGCTTAAATTACTCCTCAGTAACTAAAGGAGGTTTTCTGTCAATTTGTATGACAAATATCTGTCAAAATTTATGAGAGTCAGCATTCCTTCTGCTGTTAACTCACCAGG
Organism: Chlorocebus sabaeus; assembly: GCF_047675955.1. Classification (NCBI taxonomy): domain Eukaryota; kingdom Metazoa; phylum Chordata; class Mammalia; order Primates; family Cercopithecidae; genus Chlorocebus; species Chlorocebus sabaeus. The sequence goes on along the minus strand of NC_132927.1, from coordinate 21,070,344 downwards.
CCCTTTGTCTCTTGAGACCAGTGTCAGTCTATTAGATCATATCCCTAGTATTGAGGAGAGCACTCAATTGTTCTAGGTGTGAGGTAGGAATGGACTGCATGTATTAGGTAATCTACAATGTGTCAGTGGGCAAGTGTACCCTATGTGATGATAATGATAATGATATTATAATAGTGACTTTACTGAATATTTACTACATATACTTGATACTTGCTAAGCACATTATGCACTTTATTTCATTTAATTTTTGACATTCATTTAGTTGTTATTAAGTATAATTGTTTTCAATTTGCAGCTATGGAAACAAGAGTTTAGAGTTTAAAGAGTTTACTTACATTTGCACAGCTACAAGGTGGAATGTGCACCCAGGTGGAAATAGGAATGTCTGTATTCTTGTCTATTTGGAAAGAACAACATTTGACTTTTCATCTTTGCATTTCCCCTTCTGACCTACAGATTATAGATCTCAGAACAGAGTTCAAATTAAGGGGCTTTTGCTATTTAGCATGGAGGGAATGTGTTGCCAGGCCCAAGGCTTAGCCATTGTCCCTGGATGGGAGCCACCCACCAAATTTCTTGAAAAATAACTGTTAAATATTATTATATCCAGCAGAGTAGATTCAGTTTTTCAGAAATATTTTCCATGACATTTAGAATCCTTAATGATTAGTGTATTATTTAGAGATTTTAAATAATTTTATAGAACATGAATTATATTTTATTGTTTAAATTAAAATTTTATTTTAATGTTAAAAACTTTAAACTCCTTACTGTATCTTCAAAGTACTGTTAGTTATACCTATGACTTATTTGATGCTGGGGTCTTTGTCAGGTTAACTACTGGTATGGTAGTCTTTCAGTGGGCAATTTTGATTCACTTTTGAAAATCTTATTCACAAAACAATTTCCAGAAAGATATGATAAATAAGCAGGAATTACTTGTACATTTTATCTTCATAGTGTAAACCTTGGATAGTGCAAAATGCTCTGATCTCAAGAAATGCTAGTTATGCACACAAAAATGTAAGGATGAAAAATGTTTGTATATACTGTTAAGAATTATTCTCTGCTGTTATTAGTTTCATGCTGTAGAAACAAATCCTGAATAAGTTGCCTTAAGGCAATTATGCTTTTAGGCCATTTATCCTAATGCAGTTCTAATATGAAGTCATATGCTCTTTTTCATTTTATAAGGAAATTGTTCTGGTGTCTGAGAGCTTAGAGTTTATAAAAGATCTATATAAAAGGATTGATCAGGTGAGGTCTTTTGGAAGAGCTAGCTTTTATATTAGATTTGTAAATAATTAATAATAGACTATTCTATAAGGACAGAGAATGTAGGAAAATGGAGATAGCAATTTAAAACACCAGGATGCTAAGGAGGAGGAATACTGGGTACATGATATAGAAGAAATTAAGAAAGATGGAGGGGGAAGTGAATAAAAATGGAAGGTTTTGAGTTTAGGACTGAGACATTTAAATTAGAGTCATAGGTGATGTAAAATTATATATTTACAGATATTTTTGTGCATCATATGTGGGAAGAACAAATGAGAGACTAATTTCATTATTTTGTGTGAGATATAAGTAAAAGTAACAGATTTGTTTAGTAAATTTCATATTAAACTTCCTCTATTTGGTACTAATATTTAGTAATAAATAAGAGAGAGTTCCTTCTCTGACTCAATTTGGTCATAGTCTTAGGGAGGAGTCTGGAGTACATGGACTACAATAATAGGTGCTACAATAACAAAAATAGATTAAAAATACCTCTGATTGAGGAAGTGAAGACTATTTAAAGGAGGTGACTTTTAAGCTGTACTTTCAAAGGTTAGTATCATTCTGATAAGTACAAGAGGAAAGCTATTCCAGGTGGAAAGGCCAGGGCTGGTCAAGCGTACAGACAGGACTGTTGGTCAGGAAGTTGGAAGGAGTATGCAAAATACTGAGAGGTGTTTTAAGTCCCTTGTAAAATCACAGTCTCTTTACATTCACATGTAGATCAGCTCTGAGTAAATAAGAAGACCTGAGGAAATGTGCCAATGATTTTTTCCTACTTGTTTCTTATGTGAGAATTATGATATGATTGAATAGAATCACAATTCTATTCACAACTGATAGAACTGTGGGGTAGACTGCCCAAAAGCTAGGTAGGCTGGCATCATACTATCTTATACATATAAGCAATGAAAAATTTATTCCGTGCCTTCAGACATCTTCTAATTCCATTCTCTCAAAAACTTTATAAATTAGTGAGAGAAAACATTCTATCCCTTCATGGCAATTTAGATTTACAAACACTTGACAAGATTACTTAATTGGTAAGTGGTGGAAAGGGATTTGTACCCAGGTTTTCTGATGTCAGGTTTAGTCTATGCCACACATGCAAAATGACAGAGATGTGACCATTGTAACAGATTAATAGTATCAGAGGAGAATCAACAAAGAGAGCAGTAAATAATTTACCTGAAAATCTTTAATTTCCTGACAAGGGAGCCTTATAGTTCTTGATTTTTAAGAGACAGCATTCTTCTGTTAGTTGATAGGCTATAAAGAAGCCAACTGCTGCGATATACTATTAAACTGCTATATCTTAATTTGAAATCTGTTGGTCTGGTCATGCCCCATTTAGTTGTTATTTGAATGGACAATGGTGAACCTATCTTCTGTAACAAATAGAAATAAATGAACTCTTACTAAGAGGATCCATATTCTATCAAGTTCATGTTTACTCATAATTTTGTTGCAAGGACAAAGGGGAGAGAAGGGTCCTTTAAAGAATTACTGTAGGATGTTTAGAAAAACAAATACTCCCCCAAATACAGCATTACTATCTTCCCTTATACACTCCTGTTTCTTTTTCTTCCTTTTTTTTTTAAAAAAAAAAAAAAAAAAAACAGCAAGGAATTTCAGGTGTTTTATTGATAGCCCCATCAATCTTCACAATGTTTCCGTAAGTCAGGTAGGTGTCAAGAATTACTATTAAGAAGAGAAGAAATTTAATATGTTTATTTGTTGCAAGGCAAAGACACATGAACACAGGAGATTTGTAGTAAGAACACTTTAGTTTGAAATATTACACATAATAGCAGGGGAATAAAGAATTATTCAAGGGAGAAAAAATTAAATATAATGAATCTTTTGGAATATGGAAAGGTTTCTCATAATTAATGAAAATAAAAAATAAATCATACTGAATATTAAAAATAGAAAAATATGATATTTCGGCTAAATTTAATAAATGTTTATTGAGTGCCTAATGAATTTCAACTGTAATCATTTTCTGTTTCCATTTATATTGAAGAATGCTATTTCTTAAGTGCTGAGTGTTAAAAATATTTTTAAAATGCTGAAGGCATCTCTTAATAATATAAGCAGTATATGAAAATGAGCTTTAATAATGATTCTAGTTGTGGGTGGTTGTGAGGAAGGAGAGACAATAAAAATCCTTAGAAGGACCTCTGCTGAAGTGTCGAATACATTGTAAAAGGGCAAATAAAAATAGGTATAACCTCTGTCTTTAAGCACAGAGTATGGAAAAGTGTTAAAGGATAATCATTAGTTATTCATCCTCACTATGGGCATAATAAAAGGAAAGAAATCTGTAAGAAATTTTTAGTTGATAATTGGAAAGGTTTCTCAGCAATGGTCGTTGCCTAATGCAATGCTAGGTTGGGCTATTAATGCAGGTTGTGGAACATTTTTAGACAAGAAAAGAGGTGAAGATATGGGGGTATGTGACTATTAATGTCCCTAACCTGAGTGTGTGAGTGTATGTATGTGTACGTGTATTTTAAGACTGTATTTTTGAGAGACTGCTTAATTCTTTTTATAAAATATGGGGGTGGGGAGGAAGTTCAAGGATGGATTGCTGATCTTTTTAGTTTATTTCTTTAATTTTTCTGACTCTATAAGTCTAGGAAATTATTTTAATGTTAAAATTTGCTATTCCTAGCATCAAAATTGTGTCCAAAGCAATTAAGTGAAGATGGAAAAATAAGTTGCCCAATGTGTATATGTACATATTGTGAGATGTCTCCAGATTTTAAGGAAGGCTAAGACATCGTTTGTCTATGTCAGTTAGAAGCCCAAAGTCATTTAAGCCTACTGGTTCATAACTGATAGAAATAAAGGGTCTCCAGCTGATAGTGACTTGATCTCGCAGAAGTATATATCTCTTCCAGAAGCACATAGATTTTAAAAGAGAAGTTAGTGAATAAGGCGATTCTTAACCCAAAAGATAGGAGTTCTAAGATTTCAAGAGTGGGACCAGAAGGCATGGGGAAGCCATAATAATAGCAGAAGTACTTTCAACCATACCATATCGGAGACCTCCCATAATAAAGGTGGACATAGGAACAAGAGACAGTAAAATAGTAAATTGATAAAGTGACTAAGAGAAAATGGGAAAAGTGAAAGAAATCACAAAAGGATAAGAAAGCTGAGCAGAGAGAGAGAATCTGGTTATGAGTGAGACATGAAGATGCAGAAGGAATGAAAAAGAGACAGAGGCCTGGGCACGGTGGCTCACACCTGTAATCTCAGCACTTTGGGAGGCCGAGGCGGGTGGATCACCTGAGGTCAGGAGTTCAAGACCAGACTAGTCAACACGGCAAAACCCCATCTCTACTAAAAATACAAAAATTAGCTGGGTATGGTGGTGGGTACCTGTAGTCTCAGCTACTTGGGAGACTGAGGCAGGAGAATTGCTTGAACCCGGGAAGTGGAGGTTTCAGTGAGCCACGATCATGCCATTACATTCCAGCCTGGGCAACAAGAGTGAAACTCTGTCTCAAAGAGAGAGAGAGAGAAAGAGAGAGAGAGAGAGAGAGAGAGAGAGAGAGAGAGAGAGAGAGAGAAAACCCTGCCCTGGTTCTAAAGTACCCAAAGGAAGTGTCTACACATTGCTAAACAACCAATCAATTAAGTGTAAAACTTAATTAAAATTGTTGTTTTGCATTTTACAGACTTAGTTGTAGCTACCTTTTTTAAAACAACTTATTTTCATCTCCCCTTCTTCCCTCCTCATCTCTTTTACCCACTTCTCATTGTATGTATGTATGTATGTATGTATGTATCCATCCATCCACCTATCATCTAGCTATTTCTGTGTATTTAATTTGATTCTTTTATCAAATCCTCCAAGATGTAACAGGTTAAAGTTGATTGTAGTCATGATATTAAAAGCTCTTAAACAATTTGAATGTGAACCCAAAATTAGATCAGTGTTTCTCTAGTGTGATTCAAACCTTGAACAAGTTATACTTTTATTAAAATGTAGATCAGTTGATTAAGAATCTTTGCAGATGATTATGGTGATAATCTATATGCTAGACTCTCTATTTTAAACACGTTTACATGATGATTTTTATGCACTTTAACACTTGATAAGTGATACTATAGAGTGAATATATAGAAACCTAGAAATGATAAACTTTTCTGATTTTAGACATACGGACTTTTTGGAATACTGATGTGAGTGTTGAGGTCAGAAAAATGAATCTCGGTTGTAGTGGCGGAGGACCTCTGAAGACTGCTCTCAGTAGGTAGACAACAAGTTAAGATGAATGTGTAACTGTTTTCTACATTCTTGTTACTGCTATAAAAATAATTGAAATGCAGAATGCTTAACTTCATTCAGCTGTAAACCTTGTAGGAACGTCAATAAAAATTTAAAAATTCCATTCCTGTTCTTTCATTTTTCTAGTTTCCTTGGGTGTCTCTCATCACCCTGCCTAATCCTTTCTCTACAAAACTTTTCTTCTTGAAACTTGAACACTACTTTTATTACTTTTTCCATTATGCAAAAGATAACTTAAAAAACTGTATAAAAGGTTTATGCATTTATGTTACAGTTTTGACAGTTGTGGATAAAAGTGAAATTGGTTATTCCTACCTCAATGAAACTATTTTGTTAATACTTCAAAGATAATTTTTATGTGATTCACACTAGAGACAAGTTTGATTATTGATTTATATAATAGAACATAATTATTTTTGGGGGAAACATTTACATTTGCCTGAGAAAAGGCTGCTAAGTCTTTAAAATGGCTGAAATTTATCACATTTTAAAAGTTTAGGGTCTGACCAGGTGATACAGTAATGACCAACTATTTCTTCCATAAGCTTACTAGTAAATGAAGAAGGCATTTTTGGTAAATAGTATAATCTCTCGCATTAGATTGATTAGAGTTTTTCTTTTTTAAATTTCTTTAAAGTGACAAGTGTAAAAATAGACTACTGAGGACTAAATTATTTCTATTCAGAATGGTTTTATTTGCTCATAACTATTCTAGATGAAAGTGAAAAACTTCAAGTATACATGGAGTTTGATGCAATATGAAATGTATGAGTGTGGTATTTTAGCTATCTAGTGAAATATAAGGTCATTACTTTGGAAGAAAAATTTCATATCCTTATAGGTCCCCATGATAGTCTTTTGCGCCAATGAAAGAATATAAAACATTAGCTCAGTCTCTTGGTTTATAATCTGTGAAGTTTTGAGTATATCGTTAGAGTTTTGAAAACAAGGAAACATGAATTATAAAGAAACCTTGTGAGTTGTGGTTGAATGCAAAAATTAGTTCATTTGGGAGAAGTATATTGGCTCAATCCTATAGGCTAATTACCCAAATCTTATTAAGATTGGATATATTTCCATCACAGATTTCTTTATTTCTAGTTGACTTAGGATAGTTTAATACTGGTAACAATAAAAAAAAGAGAGAATTAAAATAATTAGCAGAATACTTCAAGTGAGAAAGTGATTCTCCTTAAATATTAAGTTTAATGAGGCTAAAAATATTCTTTTGGGTAACCTCTGAGCCAGTCTTCCCTGACTCACCTGTGAACCAAATTTAGTACCTAACGCAAATATATATATATATATATATATTTTTTTTTTGAAAAAAAAGAAAAGAAAAGAAAGGAGGCCTCTATAAGGGATAGTGGACAGAGAAGTAGAAGAAAACTGACTTTCTAGTTGGTGGACAACTTCCTATGTCCGCTAGCTTCCCTGTCTCCAGGCTGTGCGACAGGTTACTCACACATTCCGAGAGTTCTCCTGCACAGATGGAATGGAGGTAAAAGGGTTTCATGGATCTCCCGCGAACCATTACATGATTGTTTCTTGTCACCAAGGTTCATCCCTGTGCTTCTATCATTTTCTCCTCTAGTTTATTAATATTGGGGTGTTCTCACTATTACAACTTCCAAAGCTTTTATATAAGATACAGGGCTTAATTCTCATTTTTTTTGAATGTAAAAGGATGTTAAATTGGAGGTTTTAAAAGAGAAACCCATATATCAAATATCAATGTGAATCATGAAACAGATGACACTGTAGGAAGTTTAAGCAAGACCAGCCTGGGCAACAAAGTGAGACCCCCATCTCTACAAAACAATTAAAACAGATAAAGTGGATTTTAAAAAATTGCAAAGTATCTCTCTTACCATGGGGCATATCTTCCTTCTTTTTAAATAAGGGGGGAATTCGGGAAGCTTAATATGGATATCTGGTGACAACTGGACTGAAGGGGACACTGAGCTCAGTCTACACATCTACAGGTTGTGAAGGCCACATCCGAGGAAATGTTATCCCAGACTGGAGTATGTCAGACTCAAGGGAGCTTAAGTAGGGCTGCTCGTGATGCTGCCTAATAGGGTGATCTGTAGGGCATTCAAGAGAAGGTAGAAGTGACTGCAAAATTTATAGATGCTTAGGAAGGAGTAAAAACCACTGGGAAGGAGTGAGTTTGTTTGTGTCAAGGAGCTGCATGTGAGAGTCCACACTAATGCTGGACATCTCTGAGGAACTCCAAAATTCACCGAGTCAGATAAAGCCAGCTGTAAATATCTGCTGGATCAAGAGTGTGGGAAATCAGTTCAGGGCTATGTAATCAAAAAGCACTGAGGAAACTGTGGGACCTGACTGAGTTTTTGCCAAAGGGAGAGGAAAATCTACCCCCAGATAATACACTTAGAGGGCATTTGAGGCAAAAGCATAATGTGTTCTGATTATATCCCATGAATTCTACTTGGTAAGATACTATGTGCTTAAGTCCCAAGGCCTCCTTAAATAACTAAAGATTAATAATTATTGTTGGCTCAATTGGTGTAATTTTAATAAGGAAACAATGTTTAGTAAAATTGGAAATTGAAAGTCTTAATTTTCAATCAGTACATTTCTTTATCTACTTCATGTAACAAAGTATTACATTCTAAACACAAACACTTATAATATGACTTTTTTCAAGATTAGATAATCACGAATCACTGGGATGTTGTCACATAGTACATTCTTGTTTAATTATGCATAATCAAGTTTTCCTTTATTTTATTATAGTGTGGTTTAATATCTCATAGATACTTATAAGAAGAATTATTTTCTAATCTCCCAAGGCCTTGCAGTAATAGCACTGAGGGAAGCTAAGGGAAGCCAGTAGACCTAGAAGTCACTACCAAGTTCCCCTCCATGTGATTTGTTGAATTCCAGGTGGGTACCCTAACTTTTGGACCATACTCTGAGATTGGCATCTTAAAAGGCCAAGATGGTAGTGGCTATCCTTGTGCCTGGTATAGACTTTGGTTTTGCTATTTTATATCAATTATTTTAGACAATTAAATATTGCAAGATATGCAATCTTAAAAAAGGAAAGTAGTCTCTCCTTACCCATGATTTTGCTTTTCCTGGTTGTAGTTACCCATGGTCAACCATGATCTGAAAATGTTAAGTGGAAAATTCCGGAAATAATACATTTTAACTCATATGCCATTCTGAGTAGTATGTTGAAATTTCACATGTCTCATTCTGTCTGCCTGAGACATGAATCATCTTTTTGTCCAGCATATCCATGCTGTGTATACTAAACATCCATTAGTCTCCTAGTGGCCTTCTCAGTTATCAGATTGACTGTTGTGATATTATAGTGCTTGTGTTTGACAGAGCAGAAGCACCATCGCCTTGGACAAACACTGCCTCTTTAAGTTCCAGCTCCCTTTCTAGTGTCATGCGTTTCAAGGAAATCACTTCTCTTATTGCAAGCAGCCAGAAAGAGCAGACAACAAAACACAGATAAGACAGCTGGGGCACAGAGGGAGATGGGGGGAAAGTCTCTTGGGTAACTGCCAAACTTCACCCTCATACAATGGGCCCAAGTAAAACAGTCGGCCTTAATAAGCACATTCCTCTCCCTTCAGGTGCACTAAGATAGGGAGGCTAAAAGCAGACTAAGGGATGTGCCTGCAGCTGCAGAAAGATGTATGGGAACAGACACACAACTCTCTCTCCCAGATAAGCACAACAAAGAGAACAGAAGCAGTCCAGGCCTCTGCTAAACTCTCCCACCCTGAATCCTTAAAAACTCTTAATCTGTAAGAGAATGTGGCTCTGACCTAACTCAGCTAGCCACCCCTCTCAGGTTTATTTAAAATAATCCTGTCCCTGTTGACTGAAAAGCCACTCTTCGTGTTTCTCTCCTCTTCCTTTAATTTTTACAGTCTTCAAGTAACCCTTATTTTACTAAATCGTTCTATTTTGTTATTAGTTATTGTTGTTAATGTCTTACTTTGCCTAATTTACTAACTAAACTTTATCGTAGATAGGTATGTTTAAGAAAAAACACGGCATATAGAGGGTTTGGTACTATCTGAATTTTCAGGCATCCACTGGGGGTCTTGGAATGTATCCCCTGTGGATAAATGGGGACTACTGTATTCTATTTAGATATCTGAGAATAAACTGACTGCAGGTAGTTGTTTGTAACTACTCCACATTGCTCTATTTTCAGTTTTGTCATTTCTGTTGCAATGGTCAGAGACACCTATTATGGATGCTACTAATACCATTCTCTCTTATTATTGTCATCTTTCTTAGACTTCTTGGTGTCCCTCATTCATATGGCGTTTTTCCATTTGAATTCTCCAAAGTTTATTTTTAAATTTTTATCGTGATACAGTTCATGCTCTACCCAGGTCCTCTTTAACTGCCAGTGCACTCGACTCAACAAATGCTGTTGATGTTTGCTGCCAGTGCCTCACAACTGAACAAATATTCTCTAAATATTTGTCTAAATAAGGAACCACCTCACCTGGGAGCCATGACCTGCTTTCTTCCCAGTGCAGCCTGCAGCTAACATTTCTCTGATGGGAGAGGGGTTCTAAAAGGTTGGCCTCCTTGCTTCAGGTAGAGCTGACTCTGTAATATCTTGCGGATTCAGAGATCCTCATGAAGCTAGGCTTTGTCTAAGACCGCATACTTGCATAGCTTTTTTCCTGCATTACCTTTTCCTCACTCCTGTTCCTCACTCCCCATCTCCTGACAGCACTCCTTCAATAAATAACTTGAACAAGAATTTCCATCTCAGACACTGTTTCTAGGGAACCCAACATAAGGTGATCATTTTGATCTCTCCTTAAAGCTTTGTCTAGGCAATCCCATGCTTCAACGAAAGCTAATTTGCTGACTTGCAAACTCTGCATGTAGTATTGTCTCCAGTGAAGGGTGTCCAGGTTCTTGGCATCTTGAACAAAGAATTGGATGAAACACACAAACACAGCAAGGAAGGAATGAAGAGATTTATTGAAAATGAAAGTACACTCCACAGTGTGGGAGCAGGCTCAAGCATAGGGGCTCAAGGGCCCCGTTACAGAATTTTGGGGAGTTTAAGTACCCTCTAGAGATTCCCTTGGTTATTTGGGATATGCAGTAAATGTAAATGAAGAGGATGAAGTAAAGTAACAAACTTATTTACTTGGCCTACACCCTATGGAGAAGATATTTTCCTGTCATAGCTGAAGTGTGAATTGGCCTTATGTTTCCTGCCTGTAGACCCTATTTGCCTGCCTCAATATGTCTTATCTCAATTTCAGACTGAGAAGTACATTTGTCTACTTTTTGAGGATTTTTCAAATTTGGAACTGCCTCCTATCTCTGGACAAGGTTGTATTTTGATTCTTTAAATTGTATTGATTTAGAAATTTCAGAATCATAAATTATTAATTATCAAATTCAGTAGTCTTGTGAATATAACATCCTATGGCATATAAAGATTGCAGGCCGGGTGCAGTGGCTCACGCCTATAATCCCAGCACTTTGGGAGGCAAGGCAGGCATATCATCTGAGGTCAGGAGTTTGAGACCAGCCTGGCCAACACAGTGAAACCTTGTCTCTACTAAAAATACAAAAAGTAGCTGAGCGTGGTGGCACATGCCTGTAATCCCAGCTACTTGGGAGGCTGAGGCAGGAGAATCACTTGAACCTGGGAGGCGGAGGTTGCTGTGAGTAGAGATCGTGCCACTGCACTCCAGCCTGGGCAACAGAGCAAGACTCTGTCTCACACACACACACACACAAAAGATTGCAGTGACATAAATGACAAAATTGGATTGTGTGTAGCTCCTGTTGTGGTAGCTTTAGCTCTATTTGCCTATCGGTGTTCAAGAAAATGAAAGTGCTACTTTTATAGGGAATACCCTGATTCCATTCAAATTTAAAAAAACAGAAATGAGAAGTCAGAGCTAAATTCTGGTGTACATACCTCTATTACTGTACTGATTGTATTTCAATTGTTTGTTTTCTTGTTTACATGCTCTCTACCCCTTAAGGACTTGAATTGCATTTTGTTCATCTTTTCTTGACGAAATCATAGGTACAATAAATGTTGGTTTTTAAATGAATGTAAAAATAGAGAAAATAAGGCAAAAAAGAGAGTAAGGATTCACACGGTAGAGAAGAACCTTTGACCATCAGTTCTTGATTTATTGCCTTTCAGCTTTGCATGCACCCTTCAATATATTCTCTGTGATAAACAATAAAATTTCTTCATGTATTTTCTTCTGTGAAGTGAATTGGATGTTAAACTCTCTCAGTAGAGAATACTGAACAGATATGGGCAGAGGAAAAGGCTCTCTTGAAGATTCCTATACAGACCATGGTTTGGTGGTGTGGGTGTGAGGCTGTCTGGTGGCTCCTACCCTAGCCATAGACCCAAAACAAGATTCTCCTTTGACCTTTCAGCCTCAACCTTGCTATAACCTTTCCATAGCCCTCTTGACACAAAAACCTGGGCTCCTACATGCACTTCAGAGAAGAAGGCTCTGAAGGCCTTTTGCTTTAACCAGCAACCAGACTTGCATTGTGCACCTGTGCCACGAATTACTGATCACCTCCTCCTTAGCATGCACTCCGACAGATGCCTATTTTTTTCCCAGCAACTCCAGACCAGCTCAGGCATGATTGAAACAATGGATTTGTCTGCTATCCAGCTGGCAAACCATGCTTTCTCCAACAGAGTCTGAATGCCTTCCAAGTTTGTCCCCCATTGGGTATTCTTGCAGAGCCCTAGGGTGCCATATACACTTTCCTTATATCTTATAGATACTCATTTATTATAGATAATAATTATTTATAGTAACCTTCCCCCATTTAACTTACCATGTGTTTTCTGTCTCCTGATTGTACTCGGACTGCTACAGTTTCTGTGCTACAAAATATCTTCTGAAGTTTGGCATAAGGGGCATACTTAACACTGGACATTTACATTAGTTTTATAGAAAAATATATTGGAACCCAAGAAAGTTATAAGTTCTTTCATTATTTGATTTTTGTCAGGAAATTTTGTGTTTATTTTTACCCCTATTAGTATTCTGGATTAGATAAATATAAATAAATTGTTTTGCTTCAGACTTATCATAATATTAGTTTTGAGCTGTGAGCCTTATACACATTGCTTACAAGTAAATGGGCATATGGAATCCATTAGGGCAAAACTAAAGATATTTCTCCTATTTGGAAAGATTATTTTGGGATATTAGTAACATGTATTAGAAATAAGGAGACTATCAAAATTAGATGGAGGTTAATATCGAGCATGAATGAGTGAGAATATAAAAATTTCATGGTTGCAGGCGCTATGAAGATATTGAAGGGGGTCATTGAGCATGCTATGAATCTGTCAGATTTGACTATTCTAGTTTTTAAAAGTTTTAATTGACACATTGTAATGTACATATTTAAGGGATATGATTTGATGTTTTGATATGTGTATATGTTTTACAATGGTCAAATCAGGGTAGTTAGCATATGTATCACCTCCGACCTTTATTATTTCTTTGTGGTGAGAACATTAAAAATCCTCTCTTGTAAGTAATTTGTAATAGACAACACCTTACTGCTACCCATAGTTACACTGCTGTGCACTAGAACAACATAATTTATTCCTCTTATCTAATTGTAACCTCTTAACTGTTGACCAACCTCTCTCTATCCTCCTCCTTTTTTTCTGATTCTACATGACTGAGATCATGTGGCATTTGTCTTTCTGTGTCTGGCTTATTTCACTTAACATGATGTCCTCCAAGTTCATCCATGTTGTCACGAATGACAGAATTTTATTCATTTTTTTATGGCTGAATAGAATTCCATTTTGTAGATATAACACATTTATTTATTCATACTTTGTTGTACACTTAGGTTGATTCTCTGTCTTAGCTAGTGCTGCAATTGTACTCAGACTGCTACAGTTTCTGTACTACAAAATATCTTCTGAAGGTTGGTGTAAGGGGCATACTTAACACTGGACATTTACATTAGTTTTATAGCAAAATATATTGTAGCCTAAGATATTGTAGGGAGTGGAGATACCTGACTGTCATACTGAATTCATTTCCTTTGGATATATACCCAGTAGTGGGATTACTAGATAATATGGTAGTTTTAGTTTTTGGAGAAACATCCACATAGTTTTCCACAATGCCTGTACTAAATTATCTCACCAAAAATGTGTAGGTGTTCCTTTTTCTTCACATCCTCTCCAACAGTTGTTTTCTTTTATCCTTTTTGGTAATAGCCATTCTAACTGGAATATGGTGTTATCTCATTGTAGTTTTGATTTGCATTTTCCAATGATTAGTGATATTGAGCATGTTTTTTTTTCATACAGCTATTGGCCATTAGTATGTCTTCTTTGAAGAAATGTCTCATAAAGTATTTCAACCATTTTTTAATGAGTTTTCTTTCTGACTGTTCAACTGTTTAAATTCCTTATATATTTTGGAAACTTACCCCTTTTCAGACGTACAGTTTGCAAATATTTTCTTGTATTCTGTAGATTGTTTCTACTGTTAATTGTTTCCTTTGCTGGCAAAAGCTTTTTTCATTTGATATAATTCCATTTGTTTGTTTTTCCTTTTGTTGCCTGTGCATTAGAGTTCTTATTTCAAAATCCTTGCCCAGCCCAATGTCATGAAGCATTTCTCCTATTTTTCTTCTAAAAGTTTCATAGTTTCTGGCTTTACATTTAACTCTTTAATCCATTTTGAATTTATTTGTGTATATGGTGACAGGTAGGGGTCTAATCTCATTCTTTTGCATGTGGATATCCAATTTTCCCAGTGCCATTTATGAAAGAATCTGTCTTTTCCCCAGTGTATGTTCTTGCCACATTTGTTGAAAACCAGTTAGCTCTAGGCATGTGAATTTAGTTCTGAGTTTTCTATTATGTTTCATTTGTCTATGTTTCTGTGTTTATGTCAGCACTATGATGTTTTAGTTACAATAGTTATATGGTATATTTTGAAGTTAGGTAGTATGATGGTTCCAGCTTTTTTCTATTTATTAAAGATTGCTTTGGCTATTTGGGGTCTTTGTGGTTCCATATAAATTTTAAGATTGTTTTTCCATTTCTGTGAAGAATGTTATGGGTATTTTGATAGGGATTGCATTAAATCTGCAGATTGCTTCGGGTAATGTAGTTATTATAACAATACTAATTGTCCTAACACGTGAACATGAGATATTTTTCCATTTATTTCTGTCTTCTTCAATTTCTTTTAGTATTTTATAGTTTTTCATGTGAAAATCTTTCACCTTCTTAGTTAACTTTATTCCTAGTTAGATTATTTTTTGTAGCTCTTGTAAATTGAATTGTTTTCCTGACTTCTTTTTCAGATATTTTATTTTTATCATGGCACTGATTTTTTTGTTTATTTTGTATCCTGCAACTTTTCTGAATTCCTTTATTAGTTCTAATGCTTTTTTTTTGGTGGAGTTATTAGGGTTTTCTACATATAAGATAATGTCACTTGACTTCCTCCTTTCCAAATTGCACGTCTTTTATTTCTTTCTTTTGCCCAATTGCTCTGTCTAGGACTTCCAGTACAATGTTGAATAGCAATGTGGGCATCCTTGTTTTGTTTCTAATCTTAAAGCTTTCAGTTTTTCTACATTCAGTATAGTATTGGCTGTGGGTTTGTCAAATATGGCCCTTATTGTGTTGAGGTATATTTCTTCTATACTCAGTTTGGCAAGAGTTTTTATCATGAAGTGTTATTGGGGTTGTTGAATTTTGTCACACACTTTTTCTGCATCTGTTGCAATGATCATATGGTTTTTGCCTTTCTTTCTGTTAAGGTAATATATGACATCTATTGATCTGTGTATGGTGAACCATCCTTGACTCCCTGGGATGAATCCCACTTGATCATATGAATGATCTTTCTAATGTGCTATTAAATATGGTTTGTTAATATCTTGCTGAGAATTTTTGCATGTATGTTTTATCAAGGATATCCACCTGTAGTTTTATTTCTTTGTTATGGCTTTGTCTGGTTTTGGAATCAGGGTAATGCTATTCTTACAAAGTGAGTTTGGAATAATTTCTTCCTCTTCAGTTTTCTGAAATAGTTGGAGGAGAATTGCTGAGTTCTTTAAAGGTTATGAAGAATTTAGTAGTAAAGACATCCGGCCCAGGGTTTTTCTGCGAAGGGTGACTTTTTGTTACTGATTCAATCTCCTTACTTGTTATTGGTCTGTGCATATTTTCTATTTCTTCATAATTTAATTTTGGTAGGCTGTATGTGTCCAGGAATTAATTCATTTCTTCTACATTATCAAATTTGTTGGTGTATAGTTTTTCATAACAGTATCTTATGATCCTTTGTATTTCTGTCATATCAGTTCTAATGTGTCCTTTTTCATCTCTGATTTTGTTTCTTTGCACCTTCTCTCTTTTTTTCATCTGGATAAAAATTTATTCTTTTTATTTTTTCAAAAAAGTCAACTCTTTATTTCATTGATCTTTTGAATTTTTTAAGTCTCTATTTTATTTATGTCTTCTCTGAGCTTCCTTGTTTATTTCCTTTTACCATTTTGGGTTTAGTTTGTTCTTGTTTTTCTAGTTCCTTGAAGTACATCATTAGGTTTTTTATTATAATTTTTTATATGTAGGCATTTATTGGTATAAACTTTCTTTTTACAACTGAATTTGCTGTGTCCCATAAGTTTTGGTATGTTGTGTTTTCATTTCACTTCTCCAGGAAGTTTTAAATTTCTCCTATAATTCCTTTATTGATCCATTGCTTATTAAAGAGCATGTTGTTCAATTTTAATGTATTTGCAAAGTTTTTGCAATTTATCTTGTTGATTTCCAGACGTACATGGATTTACTCAGAAAAGAGGAAATTGTGTTAATCCATTTTCACACTGCTATAAAATAACTACTTGAGACTGAGTAATTTATGAAGAAAAGAAGTTTAATTAACTCACAGTTCCACAGGCTTAATGAGAAGCCTGACTGAGAGGCCTCAGGAAACTTACAGTCATCATAGAAGGTGAAGAGGAAGCTGGGGCCTTCTTCACATGGTGGCAGCAGAGAGAGAGACAGTGTGAAGGGGGAAGTGCCACATACATTCAAACAAACAGATCTCATAAGAACTCACTGTCATGAGAACAGCAAGGGGGAAGTCCACTTCCATGAGTCAGTCACCGTCCACCAGGCCCCTACCCTGACACATGGGGATGACAATTTGAGATGAGATGTGGGTTTGGACACAGAGCCAAATCATATCAGAGATGATCTCTATCTTCTTAATTTGTTAAGAGTTGTTTCATGACCTAACGTGTGATCTTTATAGGAGGAGGACATTTCTTGTGAAGTTGAGAAGAATGTGTATTCTGTAGCTGTTGGACGGAATGTTCTGTAAATGTCTATTAGGTCCCTTTGATCTATGGTGCAGTGTAAGTCCAATCTTTCTTTGTTGATTTTCTGTCTGGATGATCTGTCCATTATTTAAATGGGCTGGCATATGCTTCAGTTAGGGAAAAAACAGTTCTGAGGCACTAAGCTAAACATAATGCCTTACATTTGCAGTACTAAGAATATTTGCTTTACATATTTGCATGCTCCAGTGTTGGGTGCATATATATTTGCGTTTGTTATATCATCTTATTAAATCAATCCTTATGTAATTATGAAATGACTTTGCCTATTTTTACAGTATTTTAGTTAAAATTCATTTTATCTGTTATGGTCACTCCTGCTCAGTTTCGGTTTTCATGTATGAGGAATGTCTTCTTTCCATCTCTTCACTTTCACTGTTTGTTTTTAAGAATGAAGTGAGTCTCTTGTAGGCAGCGTGTAGTTGGGCATTTAAAAAAATTATTTAGCCACTCTCTACCTTTTTTTTTTTTTTTTTTTTGAGATGGAGTCTAGCTCTGTTGCCCAGGCTGGAGTGCAGTTGCATGATCTCAGCTCACTGCAACCTCTGCCTCTGGGGTTCAAATGATTCTCCGGCTTAGCCTCCTGAGTAGCTGGGATTATGAGTGCCTGCCACTACATCCAGCTAATTTTTGTATTTTTAGTAGAGATGGGGTTTCACTGTGTTGGCCAGGCTGATCTCGACCTCCTGACCTCGTGATCCACCCACCTCGGCCTCCCAAAGTGCTGGGATTACAAGCATGAGCCACTGTGCCTGGCCTCTCTATCTTTCAATTGGTGAATTTAATTCAGTTTCATTTAGAAATATATTGGTAGGTAAAGACTTCTCTGACTTTATTGTTTTCTGGTTGTTTTAAAATCCGTTGTTCTTTTATCTCTCCATTGTTTACCTCTGGTTTGTAGGTTTTCTGTGATGCTACACTTTTTCTTTCTCTTTCTGATTTGTGCATCAGTTATAATTTTTTATTTGTAGTTACCATGGACTAACATAGTCTTGTAATTATAACAGGTGATTTACACTGATAACAACTTGACTTTGGTTGCATGAAAACACTTTAGAATTTTTCCTCTGCCCCACAGTTTATATTTTTGTTGCCCTAAAATTTTTAAATTTACATTTTTATCTGCTAGCTATTTTTTTTAAATATTATCTCTTTAGCTTTTCATACTAGTAAATAGGAAGATTTATAAAGCGTCTTTATAATACTGGAGTATTCTCAGTTTGAATATGAATTTTCCTCTACTGGTGAGTTTTGTACCTTCACATGTTTTCATGATAGTAATTGTTGTTTTACTTAAAGTTGTAGAACTCCTGTAAGAATTTCATTCTTGCTTTTCTTTTCTTTTTTTTCTTTTTGAGACAGGATCTCACTGTGCCACCCAGGAGTGTACAGTGGAGTGCAGTGGTGTGTGATCATGGCTTATTGCAGACTCGACCTCCTGAACTCAGGCAATCCTTCCACCTCTGCCTAATGAGTAGCTGAAACTGCAGCCACATGCCACCATGACCAGATTATTATTATTATTATTATTTGTAGATACAGGGTCTCACTCTGTCTTCCAAGCTGGTCTTGAACTCCTGGTTTTCAGGAATCCTTCCACTTTGGCCTCCCAAAGTCCTCAAATTATAAGCATGAGCCACCATGCCTGGCCCCTTAAGCATTTCTTGTAAGGCCAGTCTAGTGGTGATGAATTCCCTCAACTTTTGCTTATCTGTGAAGGCCTTTATTTTCTTCTTATTTTGGAAGGATGGTTTTGCTGAATACGGTATTAGTAGTTGACAATTATGTCTCTCAACAATTTGAATGTATCATCCCATTCTCTCCTGGCTTATAAGTCTTCTGCTGAGAAATCTTCTGATAGTCTAATGGTGATTCCCTTATATGTAACTTGACACTTTTGTCTTGCAGCATTTGAAATTCTCTATTTTTGAAAGTTTTATTATTATGTGCCTTGAAAAGGGTTGAGTCTAACTGAGGACTTTTGGGTTTCTCGGATCTGGATATTCATATCTATTACAAGATTAGGAAGTTTTAAGCTATTATTTTATTAAATGGGTTTTCTGTGCCTTTTTTTCATCTCTTCTTCCCCTGGAACTCCTGTAATGTGAACATATGTTTGCTAAATGGTGTGCCCAAAGTCCCGTAAGCTTTCTTTATTCTTTTTTATTCCTATTTCTTCTTTTCCCCTCTGACTGGGTTATTTCAAAAGAGCTGTCTTCAAGTTCAGAAATTATTTTTTCTGCTTGATCTAGTCTGTTGTTGAAGGTCTTAATTGTATTACTGTATTTTTAATTCACTTTTTGAATTCCTCAGCTGTAATATTTTTGTTTGCTTTTTTCTTATTTCTTTCTATTGAATTTCTCATTCAGATCATGAATTGCTTTTCTGATTTCATTGAATTGTTTGTCAGTATTCTCTTGTATCTTGCTAAGTTTCCTGAAGGTAATTATTTTGAATTTCTCTTCAGGCATTTTGTAAATATCCTTTGTGGGGGTTTTACTACTCATGTATTATTGTGTTCTTTTGGGGTTGTCATGTTTCCTGGATTTTTTTGTTTGTTTCTCGTATCTACTGATATGATATCTACTGATATCTATACATCTAGTGGAACAGATTGCTTTTTCCAGTTTTATGAAATGATTTTGTAGGGGGAAAGGTCTTTTTTTTTTTTTTTTTAATCTGTAGAGCATCCTGGGTGTCAATGGGGTATAGTGCATTGGCTTTGTGTCTGTGTGGACTCAGTAGTGTGGTCTCTGTGTAGTTTCTTCAACTGTATTTCTCATTGGCCGATATTTGTGTTTGCCTCAATGCCTTAGCTGTGGGAGTTTCTGATGGCCAGGGTGCATTTTTGCTGGGGGAAGGGGTGCCAAGCTGGTTGCAGGGCCAGACACATGCAGGCATGGTTGGCCGGCCAGCAGTGTGGCAGTCTCTCCCAGAACTGGGTCACTAACAGACTGGGTATCAGGGTGGGCACAGATGTAGCAGGCCATTGTTAGTGTGGTGGACCCTCTGGCAAAGCAGGGCTCTACTGAAGTGACTGTAAAACCATCCGCAGGCTCTCACATGTACTATAAACTGCCTGGCTGCCTGACGGGGGCACATGTGGGAGCAGTAACCTGGCTGGTGGTTTGGTGGTGTCCCTGCTGTGGAAGTCTGCTTATTACCCAGAGGAACTAATTGACATATGGCTTCAAATACTGGGGTTTTAATCATTTGTCCAGCCTATAATCCTAGTACCCAGGGTCATGGTGTTTCAGGCATGCATGTGAACGTGAAAGAATGATATTGGGACCTAGGCAATGGATAAAGGCAATGTCTTCTGGCCCCCAGGGTAGAACACACTCTAGCAGTGGGTCTGGTGTTAAGATGGTGCTATGTAGTAGCAGTTTACATCCCAAGAGTGGGGGATTCACAATGTGAGTTCCTATTCCAGAGCAATGCAGCTGTGCCAACTTCTAGCAACTCTCCAAAGTGAGTTTGGGACCTGTGAGGGCTAGGGGATTCTTCTATAGAAAGAACCACTGGCATCTGTGATGATAATGGGACTCCTGGGTGTGTTCAACTTTTCTTTTACCTGTAAGAAGAAATCCCGCCATCTCCAAGCTTATCCTGGTAGGGGAGACATTGTAAAGTGGCAGGGTAACTTGTACCCCTCTCTCTGGTGCTATCCTAAGTGTTTGTGGTCCACAGGATTTTTACCACTCCCTGCTGTTCTCTAGGGTACTTCATTAGTCACTCTACTCAAAATATAATTTTTTTCTTATTGTTTTGGTCCCTTTTTGTTGAGGTGGGGAAAGCCGGATAACTCTAGTTGGCATTTTACTGATGCCACTCCATGACTTTTCGATTACAGTTTTTGCTAACTACAAAAATCCGTCTTCATCTAAGTGTTCCCTTTCAGTTCCTAAGTGTATCAGCTAGGATTCTTTCTGTTGCACCAGACAGAATACTAACTCTAACTGATTTTAAAAGTATGGGGGATTTATTGGCTTATATAACTTGAAAATCCAGAGGATAGTTTCATTTTAAGTGTGGCCTGGTTATAGGCTCAAACAATGTGATCAGGATTTCATTCTCCTCTTTATTTCTTATCTTTTTCCCTGTTGGTTTCATTGTTAGTCTTCAGGGGTGGGAAAAAGAAGTTGTCACATAGAAGTTTTAAGCCTACATTTTCCTGGGTTAAAATCCCACAGAAGTGAAAGCATCTTTTTCTGAGTATTCTGATCAAATCCTTGCCTATGTTCTGATTGGAACAACCTGGGTACATGTTTAACCTCGTACTAAAGAACTAGTAGGGCATGGGTTTCTGCCCCCTTTTTGAGGTTGGATCACCACTGGAACCAGATAGATTGAGGATCAGTTGGGTGTCATTATCTAAAGAAATTCAGGGTGTGGTACCCTAAATAAGGCCAATAAAAACTTGGTGAGAAATATACCAAATGTGCATTGAACTAAGCATATCCTAAATGAGTCTGAGTGATTCTCGCTGGCCTCAATGCCGTCAGTCTACACTAGATGAATCTTGCTGCCTTGAATCTAAGTATTCAGTTTGCTCAGCATAAGTACCTGTGTAACCATTGAACCATTCTGACTCTAATCCTTTATGGAAATACATTCAGAATTTGCCGTTTTTTTTTTTTTGCTTTTTTGTTTTTTTTTTAAAGTTAGGTAGATTACCTGTCAGGTTTACCACGTTTTGAGTAAATATGTTGGTTGTGGGCATCTGCCTTTCCATAGTTATCTTACCTGCTAAAGCATCTGTGCATTTTTAAAATCACTTCTTTTTGCTAACTACTTTATTGATTATTCAATGCACCCATTTACAGTGTCTCAAGCTTGATAGTCTAAGATGTTAAAAGCAGAGTGGAAGGTAGATGAATCTCTACTTTCAACTTCATTTTCCTCATTGATGATAAGAAAACTCACATTGAGGGCTTGCTAAATAATAAGCAGGTTTATAAACAATTTAGATGTATTAACTTATCCTCACACAAAGTGAGGTAGATACTATTCTTATTATTTTACTTGTAAATAATTTGAAGCAGAGAGATATTAGATAATTTTCTCAGGGTCACAAGAATACAATGATGTGAACATTGAATTCTTACCCAGGTAGTTTGATATCAAGATCTGCTTTCCTAACAACTACACAATGCTGCCTCTGATGGACGTTCATATATTTATTCTTGATCATTTCCTCACCTTGCCAGATGTGCCCTGACTATACTGTTAATAGGCTTGCATTATTCAGGTGAGTCTTAGTGGCACAGCTTTCTCATGCCAGATATTTTTGCATAGCTGCTGAAACTTTTCATGTACCTTCTAGATACAGAAACAAACTAGGAGTCTTTAGCATATTGTGTGTTCCAAAGCTTGGAATTGAACAGCCAGCTCCCATGTAGAAACATATCCAGCCTGTTGGCTTCCTTTTGCACTTCTTTCTCACATTAAACTTCCCATTGCTTCAGCTGTTCTACCAGCACTTGAGGGAGGCAGAGTCATATAATGGGACAGGGAATCCCTTGGGACTCAGATTTGGGTTGCAGTTCTAACCTGGTAGTTGAGATATGTGTGAATTTTGGTATATTCATCTTCTCTGTGCCTCAATTTTTTCATATGTAATGTGCTGAAAAAAATAGAACTTATGAAACAGAAAACTTGATTCAGTGTTGGCTAAAAATAAAAGAAACCACATTTCACAAATAATGCTAACAAATAAGGTTTAGGAGGAAATAATTTTGGAAATACAAATAATGTGCTGCTGATGAAATAAATGATAGGGACAGGAGGCAGGGAAATTCTGGGCACAAGAGAGCTGGTCCCGGACAGGGCCCCACGCTCAAGCTGAAAAGCCTAATACTGTGGTCCGAAGTGAGAACATACATCCCTGTTTTCCTGCTTGAATGTTGTCTTTTCTGATACCACCCATAGCCCACCCTGCCCCCATCATGACCCTATAAAAACCCTAGAACTCAGCCAGGAGAGAGGAGAAGCAGCTGGATGACAGAAACTATGGTTGGACATTGGAGAGAAGCAGCTTGACTTCAGGGGGACAGCTTGACAGTGTAGCTTCAGAGATGAGTCTGGCGTAGCCTCAGAGAGGAGTCCGGGGATGGCCGGACTCCAGAGGAAGATTACCTTTGTGCTCTGTTCTTCCCACTGAGAGCCACTTTCATCAGCAATAAAATCCACCATGTTTACCATCTTCAGTTTATTCACACGACCTCATTCCTCCTGGACACTGCACAAGAACTTGGGTGCCACGAGTGCAGGTACAAAAGGCTGTCACACTAACCCTCCACCAAGCTGTTACCACTTAAGCTGTCCGTAGACAGAAAAGCTAAATGGGCACTGTAACACGCCTTCTGGGGCTTCAGGGGTCGTGGGCAACCCACTAAATGCTGCTGCAGAGCCTGCACGGAGTTTTGCCCCTGCCAGAGCCCAAAAGTGCTTGCCCTCACTCCTGCACCTGCTTACCTGTGCTCCCCATTCCACAAGGGGTAGAACAAGGGGTGTAAAAAAATTTATATTCTGTGATCACAGGTAGTTTCAGAAAAACTGTTAATCCTTGCTTTTCTTCTCCTGTCACACCACCATAACAATAATCATCAACACAGAAGAAGACTTTTGTGACCAAATATGTGGATTTTTTCCCCCACCACCAAGCTAGTAACTAATTCTACAACAGACACTAGACACTAACTGGGTGTCCTCCAAGTCAGTTTTAATGCTATCTACATGGAAATAGTGTCATATCCTACAGGTTGAGGGTTGAGTCCCCAGGATTACCCTTTAGACACCAGTCACAAGTCCAGGTCTCTGGAACTTCTTTTTCTTTTTTTTTTTTTAAGAGACAGAGTCTCACTCTGTCACCCAGGCTGGAGTGCAGTGGCACAATCATGGCTCACTGTAACCTCACCTCCTGGGTTCAACAATTCTCCTGCCTCAGCCTCCGAGTAGCTGGGACTACAGGTGTATGCTGTCACAGCTGGCTGATTTTTTGTATTTTAATTGAGATAAGGTTTCACCTTGTTGCCCATACTGGTCTTGAACTCCTGTGCTCAGGCAATCCACCTGCCTTGGCCTCCCAAAGCGTTAGTATTACAGGTGTCAGCCAGCACGCCTGGCCTGGAACTTCTGATTGATGGTCTTCAATTTGGGATTTCTGTGACCCTCTTTGTGGTTTCAATTAATTTGTTGGATTGGCTCACAAAAATCAGGGAACACTTAGGTTTATCAT
Organism: Chlorocebus sabaeus; assembly: GCF_047675955.1. Classification (NCBI taxonomy): domain Eukaryota; kingdom Metazoa; phylum Chordata; class Mammalia; order Primates; family Cercopithecidae; genus Chlorocebus; species Chlorocebus sabaeus. The sequence continues at coordinate 21,046,108 of NC_132927.1, read as the reverse complement.
TTATTGTCAAGGATATTACAAAGGATACGATGAAGAGACTCATAGGATGAGGTATGGGGAAAGGGGCACAGAGCTTCCATGTCCTTCCTGGGCATACCCTCCTCCAGAAACCTCCGTATGTTCACCTATCCAGAAGCTTTCTGAACTGTGTCCTCTTGGGTTTTTTTAGAGACTTCACTAAGTAGGTCTAAATAGTTAAACCATTGGCCATTGCTGATCAACTTGACCTTCAGTCCTTACCTTTCTCAGGAGTCTTTAATTATGCCTTTGTTTCAGTTGATCATCCCCATCCTGAAGGTATCAGCCAACATTAGTATGCAAAAAGATAGCACTTTGGAGAGTCCAAGGATTTTTAAAATTGTATAACAGGAAACAGGGATACAGACCAAATAGGTATTTCAAATATCACAGGGGTACACAATCAAAAATGATTACTTCTGTAGGAGCAGACATGTGGGGCAAAAAGCCGTACTTAACTTTAAATATATATGGACTCTATCTCTTGATATAACCCTGAGAAGGAATGTAGATGCTTCTTTCTTAAGAAGACAAGACAAATTCTTCTTAAGACATTTAAAATTTCCTGTTTAATTTTTCTGGAACTTAACCTTCATAGGCAAGCACTGGGAAGCCTTATGTTTTCATTTAAATTTATCAAATAAATTTGGTTTAGGAAATGACATTTCTTCCTTTGAGCTGTAAGTGAACTTACCAGCCTTGGGTAAGCAGAATGGGCTCCAACCTGAGTTTCCCTGAGGGCCTTCAGCAAGCAATAGCAATAACAACATAAAGTACTTCCAGTGGATTCAAATCCAAACATGATACAAGCTTTGTTTCTTTGACAATAGTAATAATTAATAGTGCCTTCCTCAGGAGATTTATTGAGTATATAATGCTCAGCAAGCGCAGTGTTGTTAATGTCAGGCCTCTGAGCCCAAGCTAAGCCATCATATCCCCTGTGACCTGCATGTATACATCCAAACGGCCTGAAGCAACTGAAGATCCACCAAAGAAGTGAAAATAGCCAGTTCCTGCCTTAACTGATGACATTCCACCATTGTGGTTTGTTCCTGCCCCACCTTAACTGATCAATTGACTTTGTGACAATACACCCTCCCTGCCCTTGTGATAATGTGATAATGTACTTTGTGATATTCCTGCCCTTGTGGATGTACTTTACATGATACACCCTCCCCACCCTTGAGAAGGTATTATGTAATATCCTTCCACGCCCTTAAGAAGGTACTTTGTAATATTCTCTCTGCTCTTGAGAGTGTACTTTATAAGATCAGGTACTTTGTAATATTCTTTCTGCTCTTGAGAATGTACTTTGTAAGATCCACCCCTTGCCCACGAAAAATCGCTCCTAACTCCACCTCCTATCCCAAAACCTGTAAGAACTAAGGATAATCCCACCACCCTTTGCTGACTCTCTTTTTGGACTCAGCCCGCCTGCACCCAGTTGATTAAAAAGCTTTATTGCCCACACAAAGCCTGTTTGGTGGTCCCTTCACATGGATGTGCGTGACAGTTAAATATAATGAACTCCCAGTTTCTCTTCAAAGAATCAATGTATCGGTATGTTCAGCTCTCTTATTCTTTGATTCTCCATTTTAAAGTTTAACTTCCTGGTTCTCTCACCTCCCTTGCTTCTAGTTTTAGTAAACAACTTTCCCGCCAGTCCTAATCAGTAGTTCACATCTGTTCCCTGGTTACCTGCTCTGTCCTGACTCATCCTGGTCACCTGCTTTGACCTAAGTCACCCCTGGTCACCTGCCCCGTCCTGACTCATCCCAGTCACCTGCTTTGACCTAAGTCACTCCTAGTCACCTGCTCTGACCTAAATCATCTCTAGTTACCTGTTCCTAACCATCCTTCCCTCCAAACTACTCACCCCACCACTCTGGCTCATACCCCTGCCCTCTTTGAAATAGCCAATCGGAATTAGCTTAGACTGTGCAGTCCAGCCCTAGCCAATAGGGGAACAACACAGCAGTAGGGGCTACCTGCATCAGGAATAAGAACTCCTTCCCCTCAAACCAGAAGAGCACCCATGCTCTGCAAGAGCTCTTCTGCAAAGCCTTCCTTCCAAAATAGGACCTGCCAAGTTCCAGGCAAGCTTCAGTCCCTCAGTCAATTGTGACTGCTTGAGTTTGTCCATTTCAGTTCCCTTCCCTCCCAGAGCCTCTGCAATACATACTCTTCAAAGAAACTAACTCCAGCAAATGAAATAATGAATCATAAATTTTATTTCAAAATGTAAACGTCACTAAACATACATACACATTAAAACAATACAATTTACAATTTCATTTAAAAAAAAAAAAAAAAACACCTTCCCCTCCCCTGTCCAGGTGTGCTCTCACCATTTCTCCATTCGTGAGTCACATCCTTCTATAGAAGTAAAAATTGCCTTGCTGAGAGAATTAAATTTACGTTCAAGTGCTATTTCTTCACGGCACCGAGGAACAAGAACTTTGCATTTCTAACAGTGTCATAAATATTTAATAAGTGAGGAGGGAAAAAAGGGAAAAAAAATTAAAGAAAGAAAGAAAATAGAAATCAAAGAAGAAAAAAAAAACAAGCTGCCTGTGTTAGCTGACTCATTTCAAAGGCAGTAACAGGCAAAGTTTCGATAACGTTATCTAAGGGCCACAGCTCAGAGGAATGTGCTCTAAAGACTCTCCCAACACTCCCTCAACTAAAGGATGTGAAGAGATAAGTTTTCCTATCTCTCCTTTAGTGTGAGTAAACTTTCCCCTAGAATCCCATCCCCTCTGCTATGTAAACTATACCTTGCTTCTTGCTCTGTAAGTTGTATGAGTTTCTGTTTTTCCTGTAGTTAATGATTGCAGGTTCCTGCTTCTTCATCTAAGCAGTATAGCCTGAGCAGGTCTAGCTTGTAGCCAGCTAGGCGCCATGGTAGGGGTAGCAAGATGAGTCTTTGTGAAACTCCTTTGAGCTAACCAGACAACGACCATCTGGGCTGCATAGTAAGGAGTATACTAAACCTGAGTTATAAGCCTGTCTTAGTTTGATTAACGGCCTTTGTCCTGCCTCTGTAAGTTTGCATTTGGGCCGCTTAGGAGTAGGTATATAAGCAAAACCTTGTTTTTGTTCCGGGCCCAGTTTTTTGGACGTTGAGTCTGCTGGGCTGGGGTACACTCAATAAAAGATTCTCCTGCTATACCCTGAGGTCTCCCTTGCCCTCCTGATTTTCTGCAACATAAGTAGTAGTTACTCTTAACTTGCTACATGTAGTAACTTATCCAGAAGCCTATCTTTGTGTTTCCTATCACACACTCCCCAATGCCTTCCATCCCCTCCTTTAACTGGGAACTCAGCTTCTCTCCATTCTTCTGCAAACCAAAAATCAATTTCTAAGCCCTCCAATAGACTGAATGGACTCCTCTCTTGGCCAACGGGATCCCCAAGAAATCTGAAAAAGTAGTTCAGGCAATGACGGGAAGGGGGCTGGACATGCCTCATTATACTCTCCTCCGTTTGGCATTCAGACATAACCAACCAGCACTAACATTAAAACAGAGATCTTTAGACTGACAAAACAGACTCTTTGTAGTAAGAAGATAAAAAATTCCAGTCTGACTCTAGTATAGCGTCACATGACAGATAGCAGGCCCTGAAATAAATCTAAGTATTTTACCCCAAAATATATTTGTTTGACATATTTTGAAATGGTCTCACAAAACACTTTTGTGGGGGATATTTATACTCTGTAGAGAATCCTCTTCTCAGTCTTTTTCTGATCCTGAAGAGATTAGCTGAGAGTCTAACACTTTTTAAAGGTCTGAATAGGAAACTTTTGGTATCTATTGCTTCTAAGGGCAGCCACCTGTGAGACTTTATCTATATAATAAGGACTTTGGTCTCTATAACCCCTTATCTATTTTTTTCTTTGTTTTTAGACAGAGTTGTACTTTATCACCCAGGTTGGAGTACAATGGCACGATCTTGGCTCACTGCAACTTCCGCTTCCCAGGTTCAAACAATTATCCTGCCTCACCCTCCCGAGTAGCTGAGATTACAGGTGTCTGCCACCATATCCAGCTAATTTCTGTATTTTTAGTAGAGACGGGGTTTCACCATGTTGGCCAGGCTGATCTCGAACTCTTGACCTCAGGTGATCTGCCCACCTCAGCCTCCCAAAGTGCTGGGATTATAGGCATGAGCCACCGCACCCAGCCCACAACCCATGGTCTTAACCCAGACACTCCTTTCTATTGATTCAGGTCTTTAGCTAATAATTTAACCTTTTCAACCAATTGTCAATCAGAAAATCTTTGAATCCATTGTTAAAGCAAACTAAATGTGGCCTGAGAAGGACCCCGTACTTCCATATTTGAGTCCTTGTGAACGAACTGCAACTTAGCTTAATAGGCAGACAAAATTGAATACCTAAGTTAGGAGTATGTGCCTGTAACAACAGCTGAGTGCTGATGCCTTGCCTAAAACATATTGTGAAACATATTGTGCTTTTTTGTGTCTCAGCAGGAGTTGGTGGGTATTTATCCTTAAGGTCATATCAATGTCTCCTGCTAGGGTCTGAAAAGATGCTTTAATTATTCCTAATTCCTACCTATGTGCAATGGGTTTTGTGCTCTTTCACAGTCACCAGCCTAAGGTGTGACAGGATATTCTGGCAGCTCCTGAATCTTGTAAACTGAAAAGACTGATTTCAGTTTTCCTAAGTCATATTGATAATGCTAGCATGTGGAATTTGCACTAGATAAGCAGGGCTGCCAATGGTTATTTCTGGCTTCTCAGTGGCAAAAGCCACAAAGCCACAGAAACCACAATTTCATATTCATTTCTTTCTTGCCTGTGTTTAGTACAGTGCCTAAAATTGAGATGTTTAGCAAATGGCTTAATAATTGTGTCAAATAAGTGAATTCCAAAAAGATCCATAGTGCAAAATAAATAAGATCTAGGTACAAGAAAGATCACATACGAGCAAACACAAATGTAGTTTTCTGTTACTTTTAAGGAAGCTAGTTTTTTGACCTGGGGTGTTTAACAAAGATTTCTCTTTTACCTGCAGTGTTTTGTTCTCAGTTATTAATGGATCAGTATTTTTTTTTCCAGAGTACCCACCTATTTTTTATATAACCTTGAACTTCTACTTAATTTTTCTGTGTTAGTTGCTTCTACAAAGGCACTGCAGTTTCTGAAAACAAAGCAATGCAACTTAAGCTCTCCTGTTGTGGTTGAAACAGGACTTTGGGATATGGCCATTGTCAGCAGCAGGGAATCAGAGATCATAGGGAAATTGAAGTCTACACTCACGGTATACTTGGAAGGATGACTTACTAGTATTGTTTTTTGTATGAATACTTCCTGCAGTGATATAAAAGAGACATGAGATAAGAGAGCTGGATTGTCCAACTCATTTAGACCAGGTTCAAAATCAGGACAAAAATGTCTCCTCTCTCTTTTTTTTTTTGAGATAGGGTCTCACTCTGTCACCCAGGCTGTAGTATAGTGACATCATCATGGCTGACTGCAGCCTGGACCCCCTGGGCTCAAGTGATCCTCCTGCCTCAGTGTCCCAATTGTGTGGAACTACCCTTGTGTGCCATGGTGTCCAGCTAATTTTTTATTTTTTAAATTTTTGTGGAGATAGGGTCCTACTATGTTGTCCAGGTTGGTCTTGAACTAGCCTCCAGTGACTCCTGCCTTGGCCTTCCAAACGGTTGGAATTACAGGTGTGAGCCACCATGCCCAGCTTGAAATGTCTCTTTTTTGTTTCTAATTTTTCATCTACATATTTTCTCTCTTCTATTCCTCACTTTGCTTTTATGAAGAACACAAATTTAGGTTGACTCAAGCCTTATTTTTCTTAGTGTCACCTGACTTCATTTCCTTCTCAAAATCTCTTAAATATTCAAATTTTTTATTAATAACTTATAAATCCATAATTTAATATAACCTATAGGGAATCTTTTTGATTACTTTAGATATATGCATTTTCTTTGGACTGATCATTCCTGAAAGTCTGGCTTTAAAATATAATTTATATATTAAATTTCTTATTAGCATTTGAAAAAAAAACTTGATTATTTTGGACAGCACGTTAGTTTTTTTTAATTTTCTGACAAGTTATCTTGATATCAGTCCCCAATCTATTTCTATTGTCTAATATTGGGTCCCATCATACATTATATTACTTTCTTGGATCCTACTATTATTATGAGATCCCTACAGTTAACAACTCTATGCTGGGTGCGGTGGCCCATGCCTGTAATCCCAGTACTTTGGGAGGCTGAAGTGGGTGGATCACCTGAGGTCGGGAGTTCAAGACCAGCCTAACCAACATGGTGAAACCCTGTCTCTACTAAAAATGCAAAATTAGCTGGGTGGGGTGGTGCATGCCTGTAATCCCAGCTGCTTGGGAGACTGAGGCAGGAGCATCTCTTGTACCCGGGAGGTGGAGGTTGCAATGAGCCGAGATCACACCATTGCACTCCACTCCAGCATGGTGACAGAGCAAGACTGTGTCTCAAAAAAAAAAAAAAAAAAAAAAACAGCTCTGATGTGGGTGGTGGTTAGGACGTATATCAGCTTTTTATGAATTTGGCAATTACTTCCATCTGTTTTGCATTCATCAAAAAGTACAAAGTGTAACCATGATGAGAACTAATAAGTGGTAGAGGGAGAATATAAGAATTAGGGGTTATTATTGGGGCTATTTTACATAATACTACATGAGAGGGTACTTACAGTAAAACAAAACTTTTCCAAGGCTGTATACACTTAGCAAGCAGATGGATTTCTATAATAATGGTATCTCTTTTTTTCTCTTAAAATCAACTTTATTACTATAATTTGCATACAGCCAAGATATTTAAGTGTGCAGTAGATTAGTTTTAACAGAAGTATGCAGTACTCCCCCCTCACCCACAGGAAACATGTTCCAAGACCCCCAGTGTGTGCCTGAAACTGCAGATATAACCAAACCATATAAATACTATGTTTGTTTCCCCATACATACTTACTATGATAGTTTAATTTATAAATTAGCCACAGTGAGAGGTTAACACTAATAACTTAAAAAAGAACAATTATAACAATGTACGATATCACATGGTTTATCTCTCTCAAAATATCTTATACATTCTTAACAGTTTTCAGAAAGCAGTTGGTGTAGATAGCTGAAACTACAGAAGAGAAAACTGTGAATAAAAGGGATCGACTGTACCCCTTATAACCACCACTCTAAGCAAGATATAGAACAGCTTCATCACTTCGGTAAGTTTCCTCATGCTCCTTTGCTTTGATCTTCACGCCCTACCCAACCCTAGGCAACTGCAAATCAGCTGTCGCTATAAATTATGCTGCCTTTCTGAAATAATACAGTATGTAAACTTTAGTGTATAGCTTTTTCATTAAGTGTGTTTTAAGATTCTTCCATTTTTTTAGGTATCAGTAGTGTATACATTTTTGTTTTTTATTTATGGAGTGATATTCCATTGTAGGAATATACCATAGTTTGCTAATTTATTTACCTGCTGATGATTATTTGGGTTGTTTCTAATTTTAGGCTATTGTTAATAAAGCAGCCTCAAACATTAGTGCTAAGGTATTTTTATGGGAATAGATTTTCATTTTTCTTGAGGAAATATTTAGAATGAAATTGCTAGGTCATATGGTTTGTATATTTTCAACATTGTTAAGAAACTGATTTCTACAGTGGTTATACTATTTTACATTCTACTTAGCAATGTCTCAGAATTTTAGTACTATCAATTCGTATTGTCAGTCTTTTAAAATAAGTGTGTACTGCTATTTCATTGTTTTAATTGACATTTTCCTGGTGACTAATGATGTTGAGTATATTTTCATGACTTACTGGCCAGTTGTATATCTTTGTTTGTAAAGTGAATGTTCAAATTCACTTTACATTGGCTAATTATGAGAACCCTGACTAGAGAGCTAGAGAACTAGGTAACCCTCTCTAGAGAAACCTGACTAATATAGATTTTGGTACCATGGGTGGTTTCAGAGGAACAGAATATTAAGGATGAAGTTCTTTCATTGGATTTAGGGTTTCTGGAGGTGACTGTTTAATATGATTAGACCTTATTATTCACTTATTTTTAAAATGTGTGTGCTCATTTTTTTTTTTTTTTTTCCTGTAGATAACATGTAGTTGGTTGGTCCTGCTTTGTTCTGTAGCCTGACAATCTGCTTTTTAAATTGGGGTGTTTAGACCATTTACATTTAATTGCATGATCAAAATAGTCGGGATAAAGTTTTGATCTTGCCAGTAACTTTAGATTTGTCTAACATTATCTCCTTTCCCCTATATTATCCTGCTTTCTCTTGGATTCAGTACATTCTAGTACTTTATTTTATAGTAACTGTTGGTCTATTAGATACACTTACTTGTTTTATTTTTAGTAGTTTCTATAGGGTTACAATATACATGTTTAACTTATTGTAATGTAATATTAACTTTTCAAACTATATTTTAGCACTTCATAGTATAAGAACAGTATATTTTCATTCTTGCCTCCTGTCCTTGTGCTATTATTATCAAGTGTTTTACTTCTACACAAGTTATAAACATAATTTATAGATTTTTCTTTAAACAGTTATCACTTAAGTAAATTTTAAAATGAGTAATATACTTTATATTTACTCACATATTTACCACTTTCAGCACTCTTTATTCCTTGTGCACATTTAAATTTCTGTCTGCGAATTCTATAATTTTCCACCAGCCAGAAGAACTTTCTTAGTTTTGCAGTCCCTGCACTCCTCCTTCCCTCCTGCTTCCCGTAGTCCCTGTGTCTATTGTTTCTATCTTTATGCGCATGTTTACCCAATGTTTAGCCGCCACTTGTAAGTGAGAATATGCCGTATTTGTTTCTCCGTTCCTCCATTAAGTCACTTAGGATAATGGATGGAAAGAATCAGTATCATTAAAATGGCCATACTTCCCAAAGCAACGTACTGATTCAATGCTATCCCAATCAAACTACCAATGTCCTTTTTGGTAGGAGAACCCTGACTAGTTGCGAGAACCCCTAGTTGCATTCATGTTGCTGTAAAGGGCATGATTTTGTTATAAGTACTGCATTTTTTCTTTATCCAATCTGTCATTGATGGCCATCTAAGTTGATTCCATGTCTTTGCTATTGTAAGTGGTACTCCAATGAACATGAGTTATGATAGTTAATACTGCGTGTCAATTTGGTTGGATTGAAGGATGCAGTATTGATCCTGGGTGTGTCTGTGAGGGTGTTGCCAAAGGAGATTAACATTTGAGTCAGTGGGCTGGGGAAGGCAGACCCATCCTTAATTGGGTGGACACCATCTAATCAGCTGCCAGTGAATATAAAGCAAGCAGAAAAAAAGTGAAGAAGGGAGACTGGGCTAGCCTCCCAGCCTACATCTTTCTCCTGTGCTGGATGCTTCCTGGCCTCGAACATCGTATTTCAAGTTCTTCAGTTTTGAGACTGACTGGCTCTCCTTGCTCCTCAAGCTTGCAGACAGCCTATTGCAGGATCTTGTGATCAAGTAAGTTAATACTTAATAACTGCCTCTCTCTATACATACCTGTTTAGTTCTGTCCCTCTAGAGAACCCTGACTGATACATGAGTGCATGCATTTTTTTTTGGTAGAGTGATTTATTTTCTTTTGGCTATATACCCAGTAATGGAATTGCTGAGTCAAATGGTAGTTGTTTTAAGTTCTATGAGAAATCTTCAAACTGATTTCCACACTGACTGAACTGATTTACATTCCCACCAACAGTGTATAAGCATTCCTTTTTTTCTGCAGCCTCACCAGCATCTATTGTTTTTTGACTTTTTAACAAAAGCCATTCTGACTGATAAGAGATAGCATCTCATTGTTGTTTCGATTTGCATTGCTCTGATGATGAGTAACGTTGAGCATTTTTTCAGGTATGTTGGCTGCTTATATGTCTTTTTTTGAGAAGTGTCTTTTCATGTGCTTTGCCCACTTTTTAATGGGGTTATTTGGCTTTTGCTTGTTGAGTTGTTTAAGTTCCTTATAGATTATGGGTATTCGTTTTTTGTTGGATTCATAGTTTGCAAATATTTTCCCCTGTTTTGTAGCTTATATGTTTACTCTGTTAATAGTTTTTATTTCTGTGAAGAAGCCCTTTAGTTTAGTTAGGTCCCTTTTGTCAATTTTTGTTTTTGTTGCAATTGCTTTTTCAGACTTAGTCATAAATTCTTTCCCAAGGCTGACATCCAGAATGGTGTTTCTTAGGTTTTCTTCTAGGATTTCTATAGTTTGAGGTCTTATGTTTAATTGTGTAATCCATCTTGAGTTAATTTTTGTATATGGTGAAAAGTAGAGGTCCAGCTTTATTCTGCATATGGCTAGCCAGCTATTCCAGCACCATTTATTGAATAGAGTCCTTTCCTTTTTGCTTATTTTTGTCAACTTTATTGAAGATCAGATGATTGTAGGTATGTGCTTTGTTTCTAGGTTCTTTATTCTGTTCCATTGGTATATATGTTTTTATACCAGTACCCTACTGTTTTGGTTACTGTAGCTTTATTAGCATAGTTTGAAGTTAGGTAATGTGATGCCTCCCACTTTGTTCTTTTTGCTTAGAATTGTCTTGGCTACTTGGGCTTATTTTTGTTCCATAGGAATTTTAGCATAGTTTTTCCAATTCTATGAAAAAAGACATTGGTAGTTTGATTGGGATAGCATTGAATCAGTAGGTTGCTTTGGGAAGTATCACCATTTTAATGATATTGATTCTTTCCATCTATGAGCATGGAATATTTTTCTATTTATGTCATATGTAATTTCTTTTAGCAGTGTTTCGTATTTATCTTTTCTCTGCAGTATATAAATCTGTTGTCAAGCAGATGTGGTTTTTAAATTTCAAATATTATGTTTTTCATCTCTAGATGTTTTATTTTGTTTTTTTAATCCTCCCTTTGTCTCCTCATTATCTTCACAATAAAAAAATTGTGAACATATTTATGGTAGCTTTTCAAAACTTTTTTCCTACTAATTCCCTAAGCTCTGTCATTCCTAGGTGTATTTCTATTGACAGTTTTCTTTTACTTACATCTTACATTTTTCTGCATCTTTTTATGTTTAGCATTTTTTTTTTTTTCTTTTGAGACAGTCTTGCTCTGTCACTCAGACTGGAACTTAGTAGCACAATCATGACTTACTGCAACCTTAACCTCCCAGACTCAAGGATCCTTCTATTTCAGTCTCCTGAGCAGCTGGGACCACAAGTGCATGCCACCATGCCTGGCTAACTTATTATTATTTGTAACCTAGAGTTGACATTTCCTCATCTGTGTAAGTTGGGATAATAATGCCTACTTCATGGAAATACCAATGATTAGAAATAATTTTGTAAAATGATCTAGCATGATTCCCAAAATGTGGTAGGTAAGTACTCTCACTGATAACTACATAGTTAGGACCTTCATCACTATCGTCATCATTAGCAGCATCATTGTAATTGGTTGCTTTCTTACAAAGAATACGTGTGTGTGTGCATAGGGGTATTATGCACACATATACCTATGTATGTATGTACATATGTATGTACATATGTATGCATGTACATTTGCATGTACATGTATATATACATATACATATGTATGTATGTACATATGTATGTATATTTATACATATACATATATGTGTATGTATGTGTGTACTTATGAATATGTACTCTTGGCTTTTTTATGTTGCTCAGAAGACTGATGGGACTATTGTAAATAGTCTAGCTTATATTACAGAATTGGTTATGTCCTTATAATAAATAAAAATTTTTCTTGTTCAGAAATATTATGGTTGTAGTAATTGTTGAGAGAGTCCTCCCAAGGTCCTCCTCTCTCCAAATATTTTTTAGTGAGTGGCATTATGTGCAAATACCATGCCTGTTGAATTTTTGTTGTGGTGATGGCCTTTCATATAAATAAATTACTTTGACCTTTAGTAAATCATTTAACTATTGCCTATCTAGATGGCATTAAGTAAAATCTAAGAAATATACGAAGGATACCACTTATATATTAGCTTCAGCTTAGAAACTCTATGTGCCACTTTTTTTCCCTTTATTATTTTCAGAGGGAATATCCTCTCTGTCGCCACGTATGGTGATATTGATGTCCAATTTCTGTCAGCTGTCTTTGTGACTCTAAATCAGAGATTGGCAAACTATAATCCATGGGCCACACTTGACCTGCCATCTATTTTTATAATAAAACTTTACTGGAATGCAGGCACACCCGTTTGTTTATGTATTATCTATGGCTGCTTTTGTGCTATAGTGGCGGAGTTCAGTAGTTGCAACAGAGAATATATGACCTATAAAACCTAAAATACATTCTTTTTCGGAAATGTTAACTAGTATAGTTGTAGTAATCATTGAGAGATTCCCTGGTCTTTTACAGGCATTTGCAAATTCCTTCTCTAAATCAATAGAACCCACACTTTGGAACTCTGCTGGTCCTTGTGGGCCATATGTTTGGTCAGCCTTTACCATTCATAAACTAGAAAGAGCAATTTCCTAAGATGAGTCCTGAGATAGTTTCAAGCTGTCCTTTCAAAATATAAGCATTGATATCACAATGTTTTAATACTTAAAAAGTCATTTAAAAATAATTTGTAACATTGTTTTTTAGCTTGATATATATACTTACTTAACATATGCTAATGATAATTTTAAGAAGGGTGGGGTGGGCCTGTATTTTGTCTGTAAGGATATAAATAATCCATACTCTACTTTTAAATTTACTTGCAATTATTTCTCATATGCTCCATTTCCTTTCAAAGCAAAGGAACTGTCATTGTTTTCCAGAAAAGTCTTGTTTTCTCTCAATCGGTAGCCTATGCTTGCTGTGCAATGATAAGAAGTTCATTTTGCAAAGTAAGCTCTTAGAGATACATGGTGTAATTATCATGTGATGATGGAACGAAAGCCAACCAAGTATTGCCAACTTATCTGGCTAGGGCAATATTTTACTTCAGAGAACAGATTGCTAACACTGTATTGTGCTAGTTACATTGGCTACTTTCAAATTTGTAGGATGAAATTGAGAAAGCAATCATTGTTGGGGGCATGGGGCGTGGAATGGGAATGAGGAGCTCTCTCTCTTCTCTGTCAAATCTTTTGAGAAGAGGAGGCTAAATTCAGGCCACTAGAAAATACACATAAACTCTTGATTTTAGTAAATCACTTGAGAGCAGACAGGTGCATGATACAACAGGTAGCTCTAAAAATGTGAAAATACAACAGCATAGACACCAAGAGATATCCTCTTCCAAAAGCCAGCCTCCAGTTTGATTTTGTGCCAGGGGTTAAAGATTAGAAGCTTTAGGCTGGGTGTGGCCGCTCACTCCTGTAATCACAGCAATTTGGGAGGCAGAGGTTGGGCGGATCAGCAGAGGTCAGAACTTGGAGGCCAGTCTGGCCAACATGGAAAAACCCTGTCTCTACTAAAAATACAAAAAAATTAGCCTGGCATAGTGGCACATGCCTGTAATTCCACCTACTCAGGAGGCTGAGGCAGGAGAATCGCTTGAACCTGGGAAGCAGAGGTTGCAGTGAGCTGAGATCGTGCCACTGAATTCCAGCCTGGGCTACAGTAACCAAAACAGCATGGTACTGGTACCAAAACAGAGATATAGACCAATGGAACAGAACAGAGTCCTCAGAAATAATACCACACATCTACAGCCATCTGATCTTTGACAAACCTGAGAGAAACAAGAAATGGGGAAAGGATTCCCTATTTAATAAATGGTGCTGGGAAAATTGGCTAGCCATAAATAGAAAGCTGAAACTGGATCCTTTCCTTACTCCTTATATGAAAATTAATTCAAGATGGATTAGAGATTTAAATGTTAGACCTAATACCATAACAATCCTAGAGGAAAACCTAGGTAGTACCATTCAGGACATAGGCATGGGCAAAGACTTCATGTCTAAAACACCAAAAGCAACGGCAGCAAAAGTCAAAATTGACAAATGGGATCTCATTAAACTAAAGAGCTTCTGCACAGCAAAAGAAACTACCATCAGAGTGAACAGGCAACCTCCAGAATGGGAGAAAATTTTTGCAATCTACTCATCTGACAAAGGGCTAATATCCAGAACCTACAAAGAGCTCAAACAAATTTTCAAGAAAAAAACAAACAACCCCATCAAAAAGTGGGCAAAGGATATGAACAGACATTTCTCAAAAGAAGACATTCATACAGCCAACAGACACATGAAAAAATGCTCATCATCACTGGCCATCAGAGAAATGCAAATCAAAACCACAATGAGATACCATCTCACACCAGTTAGAATGGTGATCATTCAAAAGTCAGGAAACAACCGGTGCTGGAGAGGATGTGGAGAAATAGGAACACTTTTACACTGTTGGTGGGATTGTAAACTAGTTCAACCATTATGGAAAACAGTATGGCGATTCCTCAAGGATCTAGAACTAGATGTACCATATGACCCAGCCATCCCATTACTGGGTATATACCCAAAGGATTATAAATTATGCTGCTATAAAGACACATGCACACGTATGTTTATTGCGGCACTATTCACAATAGCAAAGACTTGGAATCAATCCAAATGTCCATCAGTGACAGATTGGATTAAGAAAATGTGGCACATATACACCATGGAATACTATGCAGCCATAAAAAAGTATGAGTTTGTGTCCTTTGTAGGGACATGGATGCAGCTGGAAACCATCATTCTTAGCAAACTATCACAAGAACAGAAAACCAAACACCGCATGTTCTCACTCATAGGCGGGAACTGAACAATGAGATCACTTGGACTCGGGAAGGGGAACATCACACACCGGGGCCTATCATGGGGAGGGGGGAGGGGGGAGGGATTGCATTGGGAGTTATACCTGATGTAAATGACGAGTTGATGGGTGCAGCACACCAACATGGCACAAGTATACATATGTAGCAAACCTGCACGTTGTGCACGTGTACCCTACAACTTAAAGTTTAATAATAATTAATAAATTTAAAAAAATAATAAAAAAAAAGAGACTCCATTTCAAAAAAAAAAAGGTGAGAATCCTTATAAAATACCGTTTTGTTTCTAATGCAACGTTGCATTTTAAAATTCCATCTCTTTTGTATCCATCTGAACTAAATCTTGCATTCTCTGATTCATTTCCTATTTCATGATATTACTTTTCCTTTCTAAAACTTTCTCTTAATATTTTTAGAATTATTAATATCTTTCTTTGCTGTACGCCATTTTTCTGAGTTAATTAAAATAAACTTTTCCATTTCCTCTTTCATCTAATGTCTTCCAAAAATTCTGGGAAAATATTTCCTCCCATGAAAGGTATCTACATTTTTAATAGATTTAACTTCAGCATATTAAATGCTTATTATTGCCAATATGCTGTTTCTGGAGATTTGGGGAGATAAAAGGAAAGGACAAAACATGGACTCTCCTCAAATTTTTTATGTTGTATGTAAATTTTTGCTAGTTATAAAATTTGGGAACAATGATAGATGGGTGGATATTAATAGAGTAGAATAGCATCCATGTTACATTATATAAGTAGGTCATAAAAATAGTGTAGACAAAATATACTGCTGTGAAAGCATTAGCAGTATATTTTTGTGTAGTTTTAAAAGGTGGTCATCGTTCACATGTGGAGGGCTTCACTCTCTCTCCCATGCCATCTTCACATCGGAAAGAATCCATCTATCTTATCTGCTTAGTTATTATTCTCTGTCAGTCTTGTTGGGATTACAGTTATCCTGCTTAGTTCTCTTAAATCTGTGGCATCAGAGTGGATCTACTTTATGTGTTTTTCATTCTCTCTCCACGTAGATCCATGTCTGGACTGGCTCTAGCATCTAATTTATGGGATTATCGTTGCTAATCTAGCAATTAGTCCTTCCTCTCCTCCATCTTCTCTCATTTATTTCCTGTAAACAGAGCTAGTTAATGAATACATTACCATGTTTATGTGCCCACATGGATCATGATAGTAAGAACTGTCATATACTGGAGAGAGAATAGAGTAGTGGTTAAGTCTTTAAATCCACATTGCCTAGGTTTAAACTCTTGCTCTGTTACATAGATGGACAGTTGCAGGCAAGTCATTTGCCTTTCTGTTTCCTATGTCAAAAGGAAATATTGACAGTATTTGACTCACACTCAGTGGAGCAGATTAAATGAGGTTATTCCTGTAAAGTGTATAGAAAGGTATTAGGCATAGAGAGACCACTCAATAAATGATGTTTTATTACCATTAAAGAGGAGCAGGCAGGCTTGGAAAAAGATCTCCCTCTTCTACTTTTGATTTTGAAGATAAAAGCATGTCCCTGTCTACATTTTTAGGATTTCACATCTTTGTGGTCAGTATTTGCTGTGGGAGGCCATGAATAAATGTAATAAATTGGGATGACTTTCTGAAAAACAAAAGGTTTGGGTTGTGATTAAAGAAAACTTATGATAGGGCGAACAGTAGGAAAGAAATTACCAACTGTGCCAGACATCAGTATTGAAGAGTAAAGACCAATTGTTAGGATGCCTCTAAAATTAATGTGGCTAGAAAAGTATGCAGAGTTTATGAGCATGATGAAAATTTTGATCTTTAGGAAAGGCATGTTACAAAAGGGAAGGTCACCTTGATGACTGCCATGGAGCTGCCTGTATGTGATGATACAGGACCCAGCTATTCCAGTATAGATTGTTCCACGATGGAGAGTTTTACATCCTTTGTGGGCAAGTCTGTACTGAAGCCTGGAACCCAGAATTGGAAATTCTGGATTAGATCCATTTGGAAAGTCTTGATTATTTCCTAGTTTCATCTTTTAGATTTTTTTCTACAATGTGTTGACAGTTGGCCTCTGCCTTAACCTCTCTTGAGCTCAAATGGATCCCTGTACAGCAGGATTAACGATTCCCCTTTTGAACAGTTCTGATATACAGCAAGGCGTTTTAACTTTGAGCTACTGATAGTCTCCTCATTATTTATACTCTTAGTTGTAAAGTTTCTTCTTTTCACTCTGCTATGGTCTGAATGTTTGTCTCCCCACAAATTTATTTATATGTTGAAATCATAACCCCAAAGGTGATGGTATTAAGAGGTGGACTTTTGGAAAGTGATTAAGTCATAGCGTAGAGTCTTCATAAATGAGATTAATACCCTTATAAAAAAGGCCCAAGGGGGCTTGCTAGCCCCTTCCACCCTGTGAGGATGCAATGTAAAGGCATCATCTATGAACAAGTACGTAGGCCCTCATCAGACACCACATCTGCTGATCGTTGATCTTGGACTTTCCAGCCTCCTAGAACTATGAGAAAAACAAACTTTGTTGTGCCTAAGCCATCCAGTTTGTATATAGGATTTTTTTTTTTTTTTCATAGCAGTGAGTAAGCCAAATGGACTAAGACAGGCTCTCACTGCAGCCTGCTCCTGTATCTATCTTGGCAATTACCATAATTGTTTACTTGCCCCAGTAATGTTAATGTATCACAATTACACTGACCAAGACTGATCTCTGACAAGTCATCAAAACTTCGAGGACAACTGTGACTGCAAACTAGTCTCCAGCAATTTTTATCTACCTTACAAAAAAATGTTATTTGTAAAAATACATCTTGGTGTATATTTTTAAAAATTCAATTGTTCTCTTTCTTTAAGTATTGATATTTTATGCTTGTTCCAGTTTGTGTACATCTAGAGAGAGTCATAACACTGTTGGTTACATGTACTGCTTACTTCCTTAAATCATTATTGTAAAGCCTTCTGACTTCTTTGACTAACTGTATAAAACCATAGGAGGTTTTGGTATTCACTCCAAATAGGCTATGATATCGTTAATTTCAGAGATATGCCCTTGTTTTTTAGGAGCTCTTGTGCCTAACACAGTGCCTAGCACTGTTAAAATTTTCAATATGTTTCCATGGATGAATAATAAAATGAAAATGTCACTAAATTATTAAACATTTTTTCTTAGAAAAAAGGAGACCCTACATTACTTTTACTTTTCTTGAAATATTTAGGACACTCCCTGATTCTTCTGGGAATGTAACATTAGTTGAACTCATTAGGACTTTAGTATTTTTGCTTATGATTGTTTCTTTCCATGTCTTGAGTGCACATGTTGAATTAGTTTCAGAAACTGAGTTTTGGAACCTCTGAGCCACGCTATTAACTAAGTCATTTAGCAGTATGAAAATGTTTTCAGGGAGATAGATCCAGAGAAAATAATTTCCCTTCTCACCACTGACTAGAACTTTGGAAACTGCCATTTTACCTCCCGAAGTTAGTGATAGCAGTGAGTAGCTTCTGTATCTATTCTAAAAGCACCCTTCCACGGCGCTTTTATAAAGCTTGCACTGGCATCCCTGAGCATCCCGTTAATTAAGAATTCACAGCCCTGTTTATCCTTCATTCTCCTCCATGGCTGTGCTGTCAGGTTTTGCTTTTCTCCCTTAGTAACAGAAACTGAAATTAGAATTCCGAGTGGAGGCGTCCCTCCCCGAGGAGACTGAGAACACCACACTCTTCTGAACTTGCTCTTTCTCAGAGCATCTGTCAGTTATGGCTCACTTGTTAAAATGTGGACATTTCACCATTCTGTCATTCACTTAGAAATAATGTATACCCCTTGGGCAAATAGTTTCTTTGCAGAAAGAAGTGTAACAGAAATCCTTAGTTAATAAATCATTATTTTGACCATGCCCTCATGAACATAACCAACACTTTTCTCAAGTAGCCTGTTAGTAGATAACTCCAATTTAAAGTCCTTTTGAAATAAATGGAGATATGAATGTCTATCTCACTCGGTTGTTATAACTACTAAGTGGCTAATGTTTTTAAATTGGTTTGCATTATGGCTGAGAAATAACAGGCAATTAATAAAGTTTGTTATTTTTAATATTTTTATAGTAATAGGTTCATATGCAACATAAATAAAACAAACTGCTATTTAACTAAATTTCCAGAGAGCCTAGGGAGAGAGCAATAATCTTACTGTAAATCAGCCCTAAAATTGCAGTCATAAACGTGAAGGATCAACCTGTTTTTATTTTGTGTATTTCTTTTAAATCAATTAAATTTGATGAATTTTGAATAGAAAACAGATAGTTGACAAGAATAAAGGAGCCATCATATAACTGTTAATGAATGCATGACTGCAAAAGGAGTTTGATGTATCACAGTGAAGATGTAAGTTTGTTCCCGGACCAAACGGAGCATCAGGCTGCTTATTCTTGTAGCCCAATAACGAGATGCAGATGAACTGGAAAAGAAAGGAGGTTTTCATTTCTGTGACTGGTTACAGGGAGAAGGCCTGGAAATTATCACCTGACCAACTCAAAATTACAAAGTTTTTCAGAGCTTGTATATCTTCTAAGCTACATGTCTACTTGTAAGTGTGCACTCATCTAAAGATGTAAGTGATTAACTTCTTTTAATCTGCAGCTAAGATCTGAGTCCTGAAGACCTTTCTTTGGAGCACCAGTAAATTTACTTAATCTAGACGGGTCCAGATGCCAGGGGTGATTACCCTTATCTTGTCTCCTGCTAAATCATGGAAGTTTGGGGAGTTCCTTTAGTCCCCGAGAAAGCTTGTTTATGGAGATCTGGGGAATTCCTTCAGATCACCAACAAAATTTTTTTAATTGTAAATGGGTTCTGTTAAGAATTCCTTTGTTACCTTTTCATGTTTCAAGGCCCAGGAAAGGCCAAAGCCAGACTCTTGGTGGGCTTTTGTTTCATTCCAGCCTTTGTTTGAGGGCTCTGGCTCTATCAGCTGTTGACATTTAACCTAACTACTCAGTCAGTGCTGAAGCAGTTGTAGTGGAGGCCTGCATTAGTGAGACCCGGCCTGCCACTAGTTGACATACTCTGCACCTTCCTATGATGTAGTATTTTTATATTCTGTTTTAAAGCCCAAGGAGGACTGATTTTGGTAGCTGGCTTCAAAGGCCATTTCCTTTCTTAACTTCAGTTTCAGCTTAAGTATATGTCTAAAAACTTAATAAGTATACATAAAGCTGCTAAGTTTATATTTAATGTAACACACCAAATGTATATAGGCTGTTGATTATTTTTTTCTGAATAATATTAATTTCACGTTTATTTTACACACCTCCAATTTAATGTGCAGTTGAAGTGATGACTGTTTCTTATGAAGAAATTAACTGATTATTTCACTTAAATTTGTATTAAGAGTTACAGCAACTTGCTTTCCAAAAATAGACAAGCAGTAAGGTGGAAAGGATTTTTGTTAAGTTTACCACATTGTTTTAGAAAACGTGGTACCTTTTCTGAAGTTTGTAAACTGGTAAATTATCTTGGCATTTTCTGGAGCTGGAACCGTTTCAAATAAATTCACGTATTTTCACTGTGAGAGTCAGAATTTCTTTGCCAAAATTTTCTTAAACAGGCAAAGTTTAGTACGGTTTACAAAAGAGGATTATTTAAATTTATTTTTAGTAATCTGCCCCAATTCCTCATTTGCTGTTATGAACTTGCTGAGGCAGACATGTAATTCCTCTGGATCTTTTCAAATCTTTATTTGAACCTGTAAGTATATTATTGAGGGCAGTTTTCAGTCTCGCTTGTATTAATTCTGTGTGTGTGTTTAAAAAAAGGATAGGAAATAGATTGGGCCAGGAATCTCATACAAAAGACAGAATCACATGTAATTTTTACCGTAAGTGTTGAAACTAGGGATCACATTTATATGCCTACATAGATAAGTCATCAGGTGTTTTGGAAAATTAGAGACAAAAAGTTTTGTACAATATTACTTTTCTGTTGTTGTTGCAGAAATTCAGTCTCAGGAGGTAATGGCTTTGCAAAGGTGCTGGGGAAGTGGTAGTATTCTAGATATATTCCGAACATAGAGACCACAGGATTTCCCAACAATTGGATGTAAGTTTATGAAAAAAAGGCATCAAGAATGACCCTAAAGATTTTGGCCTAAGCAACTGGAAAGTTACAGTCACCATCCTGTGAGAGAGGAAGACTAAAGATGAAGCATTTTTGGGGGGCAAACCTTCCTCAAATCTTCTAAATTTGTTACACCTTCTTGTTCTTATCAGGACCATATATGCTATAACATCCAAGTGGAACCATTCTCCCTCTCTGGGAAGTGACTGGGGTTGAAGGCATTGCTCGTGTTCATGTCTCTTTCTCCTTTGGAAAGGCTAATCAGAAACTCAAGAGAATGCAGGCACTTGTGTCTCACCCATCTGTGCCCTGGAAGCTACCTCCCTATTTCCAGTCTTCCTGCCTTTGCTTCAAGTTGTCCCACCTTTCCAGACTGAAACAATGTACTTCTTACATATATTGATTGATGTCCCATGTCCTCCTAAAACGTATAAAATGTATAAAGCCAAACTGTGCCCCAACTACCTTGGGCACATGTCGTCAGGACTTCCTGAGGCTGTGTCATGGGCGCCTCCTCAACCTTGGCAAAGTAAACTTTCTAAATTAAGAGACCTGTCTCAGATTTTCTGGGTTCATATACTTTTCTCTGCAGCTGAGTCAGGCCTCAGAGTATTGACCTCACCTCTGTATTCCAGCCTAACTTCAGTCCTAGCGTGTGAATGCAGAGGTGGTTTTTGAATGGGTAACAGGTAGAGAAGGAGGAGGAGTGGGGTTTGGGTCTGAATGCTTGGAAGCAGGAGGGGCCACCAGGGCAGAGGATTTGGATGGGTAAGGAGCAGATACAGGGGGATAAGAATACAGAGGGGGTTTATCTGCAGGGTCAAAAGGAGTTTTGGAGGAAGGAGAGATCTGGGGAGGGTTTTTATTAAGAAGAAAGATTTTAGGAGAGGTGCAAGCTTGATACAGGGAGGATTGAGATTTAAGGTAGAAGCAGAAGAAGGCCTGAATATAGAGAACCTCTTGCCATTTGCCATTCCTGGTTATAAAGTTGTCAAATTCCTGAGAATTTGCAAGTTAGAGGTGCCATTTTTGGGCCATGGGCTGTCATTATCTAATGTGTTTTGGGGCCAGGCCGTGTTACAGTAAAAGACTAAACACTTAAACCAAGTTTGGTGAGGTCGTGAAGGAGACAGCACAGTGGAGAGGGTGTAGGAATGTGGGATTTTTTATCATCCACGTGGACTGGTGAGAAGCAGCCCAGGGTGTTTGTTTTTGTTTTAGGCGTCCCCAGACAAAAGACAGAGATCCAGAATCCTCTTTCTAAAGAGGATGGTCAAGCTGAGAAGAAAACTGGGCATCCCCAAGATTTATTCTAGCTTAGTCACACTAGTCCTCTGAGGACCTGGACAGTGGACCTAACTTTTCCCAGCTACTGTGAGAAAGCCAGGGGAGGGCAGATCTTACTAGTCAGCTGGATAGTGTCTGATATTGGATGTTCTGGTTGGAATCAGCAAAGGGCCTCTTGGACTGCAGCACGAGAGAGAGAGAGAGAGAGAGAGAGAAAGGAGAAAGGAAGGATGAGGGAAAAGTGAAGTGAGAGAAAAGACTGCAGGGCAGGTGGCCAGAGACCCCTCAGGATCCAGGAGTTAACTCAGGATGAGTAGCCATGGCCCACTGCTTCCTGGGTTGCAAGGGAGCCTCTGCCCCTAGCACTCGTCCCAGGTTTTAGCACCAAATGTAAAAGTCAAAGAAAGAAGTAAGAAACACAAAATGTGGTTTGGCAGTCAAAGATAGGTTTTCTTTAGTTAAAACCTGAGAGGTGCTCCTGGCCAATTGAGGTCAGGAGTGCTTTCTCTTACAGACTAAGAGTATATATTGGTTTTAGGGTGAGGGGGATTTATCACAAACTTGGAATATTTATGTGTGTGGAGAATTTTATAGTGGGGTTGGAATCTCTCTGGGAGGAGGGGAGGTTATCTGGAGCAGACATCTTTGGGGTCCGAATCGGGGCTATCTCGAGGGTAGCGTCTTCCCAGCTAGAGGGGCTTATCTAGGGGCCAGCATGTCTCTGGTTGGGGAGGAGTTTGGAATGTTTCTGGTTGGAGATGTTATTTGTGGTTTATGGTTATGCTGACCTTAGCCATTACGCTGATGCCCTTTGGATTTAGGCAGTTTTATATTAAGGTGAACTTTAGAATGAGGAGCTTGTCCAAGATGGCGATGCTCCTGCTTTGTTAGTAAGTGCTTGATCAATATTGAATAAATTAACAAACTGCGATATAAAATCTGAGATTAGACAACTCTGAGTCACATTCAGGGAAGAATATGAGGGTTCAAAAGGTTTGGAGGGAGTTGGGTGGGGTAGTAGTGGAAACTGAAAGTGAGACACAAAAGAGGAATTCAGGTGGAGATACTATCAATAAATTACCAACTTCACAGTTTTGTCTAGACCTGCCCATGCTGAACATTTAGAAAAAAAACTAGAGACAACATGATAAAGCTGAAGATTAGAATATTTAGATGATCTGAAGTAGTACATTGTATTGCATAGGTTGGAAATGGGTATTTCGTTCCTTAAATATTCAGATAGTAGATATAGATATAGTCTCTGGAGAAATAACCCTCAACATATTCTATCAGGGAAAGTTCCATTGAAAGAGGTTTCCAATCCTCTGTGATTGAGGATGAAACTCTATAAAATTTCAAGTCTGTGGAATGAAAAGATACTGTTCTTATTCCCACATATTTGGTAGATTTGGAGAGTTTTGTTGTTGAGATTTTACTGAGCTGTGTCTAATGTAATACTAGGTAGGTTGTGTTTACAGGAACCAGAAGGGATTGTATGATTATTTCAATTTAAAAACTCAACTAATAATGGAATATATTAAGCTACAATGCCAAGAAGGATTTAAATGTTTCTTGTTTCCCATTTCTAATTACACAATTGTCTTTTCTGCTTAATTTTAGAATGCCCATGGCATGATTTAATATGTTTAATTTTACTACCATCATATTCTGAGGATAAAGATTAAGGATTTTTGTTTATATTTTCTCCAAAGTTTGTTATTTTTCAGTAGGTTTTTACTTAAATGTGCAAAATGGTGATATTACTTATTTTAACCTTTAAGCAAATGAATTAAACATCATACAGGTAATATTGAAATTCATATTTATTTTGCCCTGTTTCTAAATAAAAATAGAGAACTTATATGTGCTGGAATCACAATTTGTATTGTAAAAAGTTTTTATACCATGTGCTGTGTTTGGAATAGAGCTTTTGGTACTTTATGCTTTTGGGGAAAAGTTGAATATCTTAAAATTCCACCCTTTACACCACATGCAGTAGTTATTAGTGAAGTCAACATATTGTGTGACTATCTTCATTATTACTTTATGACCACATGTGTTTAACTAATAGCTTTTATTTTGTTTTATCCTTCCAATGTACTAAAACTTTTGGAATACCCAATACAGCTTTTCCATATAATGACACTGCCTCATTAGTTTGATGCATTTGGGCATACATACTAATAAGGACAGTTGCAAGGAAAAAAATACGTTATTTCATTCTTCCCTGGTGTTCCTTTTTGAAATAAGAACATTTTCCACCAGTGGATATAGCAGCTCAAATGTAACCAAAGGAAAAAGCTCAGGAAAAGGCACAGATGGTCTCATTGGACTCTAGGGGAACTACTTGTCTTATCAGTGGCACTTTCTTCGTGGATTTTCTACCTAACTGTTTGCACAGCATAAAATTAATTTTTCAGGTAACACTTCCATAGCCATAATTAATGTCAAGGCTGTAATTTCCTAGCGTGGGCAGATGAAGAGTTACTCAGCTAAAAATAGATCGGCTTAGCAGTCCCTGTAAAACCTTGTGGCCCCATTCAATTAAGAGATTTTCCTGCGATGGATGGCAGCACACAGTGCATTATTCATATGCATTTTTTCTTCAGCCATTGGTATGCATCATGAATTACACCATGGGGCTCACCTTTTTATTCGGAGGAGACTGTATCTTCCTTTCAGACAAATCCTAAATTGGATTTTCTGGGCCATAACTGACATTGATGGTTTTGTCAGTAATAAACTTGAAAAAGTTTTTTCCCCACTCTGAAATCTTCTCTTTGTTAGAAAACTGTCAATAGACAAGTGGAGATTCATGTTAGTTTATTTGAAAATTAATGTCCATTCAATTCCACTGACAATATTTTCTGAAAGAAGGTTCCTATGTAAATTGCAACATTCAGGAAGAGAGAAACTTTAAGCTGCCAAACTACAGCTGCAACCAAACACTAATCTTTATTTAAAAAGAGTTTCAATGGCTAGGAAGGAAATGAAATCTGTTTGGAGATTCACTTTCACTGTTCTGTATCTTGATTCATTACTACACTCTGCTAAATTTGATTTCTGTTAGTCTTTTCTTAAACACATTGATTTTTTATTAACTTTAATTTTTTTAATTTTTAATTTTTGTGGTTACATAGTGGGTGTACATGTTTATTGGGAACATGAGACAGCTAGATACGGTATACAGTGCATAATAATTGCATGAATGTGAATGAGGTATTCATTACCTCAAGCATTTATCCTCTTTGTGTCATGATCAATCCAATTATACTCTTTTAGGTATTTTATAATGTACAAGAAATTATTGTTCAGTGTAGTCACCCTATTGTGCTATCAAATACTAGAATTTATTCATTCTATTTAACTATATTTTTGTACCCACTAACCATCTCCACTCCTCCCCACCCCTAGACCACACAACTATACTTCCCAACCCTTGAAAACCATCCTTCTACTCTCAATTTTCATGGTTTCGGTTGTTTTTAATTTTTAGCTTCCAAAACCAAGTGAGAAAATGAAGTTTGTCTTTCTGTGCCTGGCTTATTTCACTTAACATAATGTCTTCCAGTTCCATTCATGTTGTTGCATATGATAGGCTGTCATTCTTTCCTATGCCTGAATGGTACTCCATTGTGTATATGTACCATGTTTTCTTTATCATTTCTTTGCTGTTGAACACCTAGGTTGCTTCCAAATCTTGGCTATTGTGAATAGTGCTGCAATAAATATGAGATTACAGATATCTCTTTGATATATTGATTCCCTTCCCTTTGCGTATATTCCTAGCAATGGGATTGCTGGATCATATGGTAGTTCTATTTTCAGTTTGTTGAGGAACCTCCATACTCTTCTATATAGTGGTTGCAGAAATTTACATCCCCACCAACAGTATATGAGGGTTCTCTTTTCTCCACCAGCATTTGTTATTGACTGTCTTTTGGTTAGAACCCATTTTAACTGGGGTGAGATGATATCTCATTGTGGTTTGATTTGCATTTCTCTGATGATCAGTGGTGTTGAGCTCCTTTTCATATACCTGTTTGCCATCTGTATTACTTCTTTTGAAAAATGTCTATTCAGATCTTTTGCCCATTTAAAAATCCATTTGATTTTTTCCCCATAGAGTTGAGTTCCTTACATATTCTGGTTATTAATCCCTTGTCAGATAGTTAGTTTGCAAATAATTTCTCCTATTCTGTGGATTATTTCTTCACTTTGTTGATTGTTTCTGATTGTTTCCTTTGCTGTTCAGAAACTTTTTAACTTGACATGATAAAAATTGTTCATTTTTTCTTTGTTTGCCTGTGCTTGTGGAGTGTGACTCAGGAAATCTTTGCCCAGACCAATGTTCAGGAGAATTTCTCTAACGTTCTCTTTTAGTAGTTTCATAGTTTGAGGTCTTAGATTTACACCTTTAGTCCATTTAGATTTGATTTTTGCATATGATGGGAGATAGTCTAGTGTTATTCTTTTGTATATGAATATTCAGTTTTCTCAGCTGCATTTGTTGACAAGACTGTCATTTCCCCAATGTATGTCTTTGGCACCTTTGTCAAAAAGGAGTTTACTATGAATGAATGAATTTATTTCTTGGTTCTCTATTCTGCTCCATCAGTCTATGTGTCTGTGTTTATGCCAGTATCATGTTGTTTTGGTTACTATGGCTCTAGAGTATAATTTGAAGTCAGGTAATGTGATTCGTCTAGTTTTATTCTTATAGCTTTGGCTATTCTGGGTCTTTTATTGTTCCATATACATTTTAGATTTTTTTTACTTCTATGATGAAGGTCACTGCTATTTTAATAGGAATTACATTTAATCTATAGATTGTTTTGCATATTATGGACATGTCAACAATATTGACTCTTCTAATCCATGAACATGGAGTTAGATTTCAATTTTTTGTGTGCCATCTTTGGTTTCTTTTATGAATGTTTTAGTTTTCATTGTAGAGATCTTTTATTTCTTTGCTTATGTTGATTCCTAGGTACTTTATTGTCTTTGTAGCTGTTACAAATGAGATTACTTTCTTGATTACTTTTTCACATTGTTCAGTTGACGTAGGAAGTACTACTGATATTTGCATGTTGGCTTTGTATCCTGCAACTTTACTAAATCTATCAGGTCTAATAGGTTTTTCTTTTTGGTGCAGTCTTTCCAAATAAAAGATTGTTTGCCAACAAGGATAATTTGACATTTCCTTTTAATTTGGAGGCCCTTTATTTCTTTCTCTTGTTTGATTACTCTAGCTAGGACTTCCAGTATAATGTTGCATACCAAGGATGAAAGTGAGCATCCTTGTCATATTTCAGATTTTAGAGGAAAGGCTTTCAGTTTTTCTACATTCAGTGCGATACTAGCTGTGAGTCTGTTCTATATGACTTTTATTGTGCTGAAGTTTTGATATAGTTTGGCTGTGTGCCCACCCAAATCTAATCTTGTAGTTTCCATAATACCCACATGTTGAGGGAAGAAGCTGGTGGGAGGAAATTTCCCTCATGGTGTTCTCATGATAGTGAGTGAGTTCTCATGAGATCCGATGGTTTTATAAAGGGCTCCTTCCCCACTTTGCTCAGCACTTATGTCTCCTGTTGCCATGTGAAAAAGGATGTGTTTCCTTCTCCTTCTGCAATGATTATAAGTTTCCTGAGGCCTTCCACGCTATGTGGAACTGTGAGTCAATTAAACTTATTTCCTTTATAAATTACCCAGTCTCAGGCAGTTCTATATAGCAGTATGAGAACACACTTATACAGTAAATTGGTATTTAGAGTGGGGTGCTGCTATAAGAATACCCAAAAATGTGGAAGTGACTTTGGAACTCATAACAGGCAGAGGTTGGAACAGTTTGTGGGGCTCAGAAGAAGATAGGAAATGTGGGAAAGTTTGGAACTTTCTAGAAGCTTGGAGGGCTCAGAATACAGGAAGACATGGAAAGGTTTGGAACTTCCTAGATGGAGACTTGTTGAATGACTTTGACCAAAATGGTAATAGTGATATGGGCAATGAAGTCCAGGCTGAAGTAGTCTCGGATGGAGAAACTGTTGGGAACTGGAGTAAAGGTGACTCCTGTTATACGTTAGCAAAGAGACTGGCAGTTTTTTGTCCCTGCCCTAGAGATCTGTGGAAATTTGAACTTGAGATAGATGATTTAGGATATCTGATGGAAGGAATTTCTAAGCAACAAAACATTCAAGAGGTAACAGAACATAAAAGTTTGGAAAATTTTCAACCTGATGATGCAATAGAAAAGAAGAAACCATTTTCTGGGGAGAAATTCAAAATGACTGTGAAAATTTGTGTAAGTAACCAGGAGCCAAATGTTAATCACCAAGACAATGGTGAAAATGTCTCCTAGACATTTCTTGCAGAAACCTTCAAGCAGCCCCTCCCATCACAAACCTGGAGGCCTAGTAGGAAAAATTTGTTTCCTGGGCCAGGCCCAGGGCCCCTTCTGCTGTGTGAGCCTAGGGATGTGGTGTCCTGCATCCCAGCCACTCCAGTCATGGCTCAAAGGGGGTGAGGTACAGCCCAGGCCATGACTTCAGAGGGTCAAGTCCCAGGCCTTGGCGGCTTCCATGTCGTGTTGAGCCTGCAGGTGTACAGAAGTAAAAAATTGAGGTTTGGGAACCTCAGCCTAGATTTCAGAGGATATATGGAAATGTATGGATGTATAGGCAGAAGTTTGCTGCAGGGGTGGGACCCTTGTGGAGAACCTCTGCTAGGGCAGCGCAGCAGGGAAATATGGGGTCGGAGCCTCCACATAGAGTCTTCACTGAGGCACTACCTAGTGGAGCTGTAAGGAGAGGGCCACCGTCTTCCAGACCCCAGAATAGGAGATCCACCAACAGCTTGCACTGTGTGCCTGGAAAAGTCACAGACACTCAATGCCAGCCACGAATGCAGCTGGGAAGTGGGCTGTATCCTGCAAAGTTACAGGGGTGGAGCTGCCCAAGGCCATGGGAGCTCACCTCTTGCATTGGTGTGACCTGGATGCGAGACATGGGGTCAAAGGAGATAATTTTGTTATGGTTTAATGACTGCCCAATTGGATTTTGATTTTGCATGAGGCCTGTAGCCCCTCCATTTTGGCCAATTTCTCCCATTTGGAATGGGTGTATTTATCTAATTCCTCTATCCCCCATTGTATCTAGGAAATAACTAACTTGCTTTTGATTTTACAGGCTCATAGGCAGAAGGGACTTGCCTTGTCTCAGGTAATACTTTGGACTTGGTCGTTTAAGTTAGTGCTGGAATGAGCTAAGACTTTGGGGGACTGGTGGAAAGGCATGGCTGTGTTTTGAAATGTGAGGACGTGAGATTTGGGAACAGCCAGGATGGAATGATGTGGTTTGACTGTGTCCCCACCCAAATTTCATCTTGAATTCTAGTTTCCATAATTCCTATGTGTCATGGGAAGGATCTGGTGGAAGGTAATTGAATTATGAGGGCAGTTACCCCCATATTCTCGTGATAGTGAGTGATTCTCCTATTATCTGATGGTTTTATAAGGGCCTTGAATCCCTTTGCTTGGCACTTCTCTCTCCTTTCACCATTTTAAGAAGGGCATGTTTGCTTTTCCTTCCACCATGATTGTAAGTTTCCTGAGGCCTTCTGAGCCATGTGGAAATATGAGTCGGTTATACCTCTTTACTTTATGCATTACACTGTCTTGGACAGTTCCTTATAGCAGTATGAAAATGGACTAATACAGATACGTTCCTACTATACTCAGTTGTTTGAAGATTTTTATCATGAAGGGATGTTGAATTTTATCAAATGCTTTTTCAATATCAAATGCAATTTGTCATGATCATATATTTTTGTGCTTTATTCTGTTGATATAATGTATCATGTTGCTTTGCTTGTGTTGAACCATCCTTGCACCCCTAGGATAAATCCCTCTTGGTGATAATGAATGATCTTTTTAATGTCTTGTTAAATTCAGTTTGCTGGTGTTTTGTTGAGGATTTTTGCATCAATATTCATCAGGGATATTGGATTGCAATTTTTGTTTTTTGATGTGCCTTTTATTTTACTATCTGCATAATACTGGGCTTATAGAATGAGTTTTGGAAATATTCCCTCCTCCTTTTTTTTTGGAATGATGTAGGTAGGATTGGTATTAATTCTGTAAATGTTCGGTAGAAATCAGCAGCGAAGCCATCATGTCCCAGTCTTTTTTTTTACTGGGTGGCTTTTTATTATTACCTCAATCTTGTTTCTTGCTATTCACCTGTTCACGTTTTCAGTTTCTTCATAGTTCAATCTTGATAGGTTGTATGTGTCTAGAAATGTATTTATTTCTTCTACATTTTCCAATTTATTGACATGTTGTTGCTAATAGTAGCCTCTAATTATCCTTTGAATTTCTATGGTATCAGTTGTAATGTCTTTTCTTTTTATCTCCGATTTCATTTATTTTAGTCGTCTGTCTTTTTTTTCTTAGTCTGGCTAAAAGTATGTCAACTTTGTTTATCTTTTCAAAAACTACCTTTTATTTTATTGATCATGTGTATTTTTCTTCATTTCTATTTAATTTATTTCTGCTCTGATCTTTATAATTTATTTTCTTCTAATCATTTTGGGGTTGGTTTGCTCTTGCTTTTGCTTTTCTAGTTCTTTAAGATTGTTAGATAGTTTATTTAAAGTTTTTCTACTGTTTTGATATAGGTCATTGTAGATCTAAACTTTCCTGCTTTCACTGCATTCCATAGGTTTTGACATATTGTGTTCCCATTATTATTTGTTTTAAAACACTTAAATTTCCTTCTTAATTTCTTTATTGACCCACTGGTCATTCTGAAGCATGTTGTTTAATTTCCATGTATTTGTATAGTTTCCAAGATTCCTCTTTCAATTGATTTCTAATTTTATTCCATTGTGGTCAGAGAAAATACTTGATATGATTTCATTTTTTGGAAACCTTACAAACTAGTTTTGTGGCTTAACATATGGTCTACTCTTGAGAATGCTCCCTGTGCTGAAGAGAAGAATGTGTATTTGGCAGCTGTTGGATGATGAAATATTCTGTAAAGAATCTATGAGGTCAATTTTGTCTATAGTGCAGATTAAATTCAGTGTTTCTTTGTTGATATTCTGTCTGGATGATCTGTGCAATGCTGAAAGAGGTGTGTTGATGACTCCAGCTATTATTGTATTATGGTGTATCTCTCTTTTTAGCTCTATTAATATTTTGTTTATATATCTGGGTGCTCCAGTGTTGGGTATATATGTATTTAAAACTGTTATATCCTCTTGTTGAATTTACCTTTTTGTCATTATAATGACCTTCCCTGTCTCTTTTTGTTGTTTTTGTCTGAAATCTCTTTTTTCTGATGTAAGTATAACTACTTATTTTCTTTTCTGGTTTCCATTTGCATGGAATATTTTTTTCCATCCCCTGGCTTTTAGTCTATGCATTTCCTTATAAATTGTTGGTTCTTTTAAAAAATTTATTCATTCAACCACTCTATGCTTTTTTATTGGAGAGGTTAGTCCATGTACCTTCAGTGTTATTATTGATAAGTAAAGATTTACTTCTAACATTTTGTTTGTTTTCTGTTTGTTTTGTGGTCTTCTATTCTGTCTTTCCATCCTTCCTGTCTTCCTTTTGGTGAAGGGAATTTACTCCGGTGGTGTGTTTTAATTTATTCCCTATTATTTTTTGTGTATCTGTTGTATATTTTTTGATTTGTTGTTACCATGAGGTTTGCAAGTAATACTTTATAATTCATTCTTTTAATCTGATGACAACTTAGCCTAGATTGCAAAAACAAACTAATTAACAGACAAGCAAAGAGAAAACTTATAAAAACTCTACTTATAAGTTTATCTCACTGCTTTTTAACTTTTTTTTAAATTTGAGATGAAGTCTCACTCTGTTGCCCAAGCTGGAGTGCAGTGGTGTGATCTCAGCTCACTGCAATCTCTATCTCCCAGGTTCAAGTGATTCTCCTGCCTCAGCCTCCCAAGTAGCTGGGACTTCAGGCACACACCACCATGCCCAGCTAATTTTTGTATTTTTTGTACAGATGGGGTTTCACTATGTTGGCCAAGCTGGTCTTGAACTCCTGACCTCGTGATCCACCTGCTTCAGCCTCCCAAAGTGCTGGGATTACATGTGTGAGCCACTGTACCTGGCCGATTTTTAACTTTTTATTTTTTCTGTTTATATCTTATTGTACTGTCTGTATCTTGAAAAGTTGTGGTTATTATTGTCACCAAGTCTGTCCTGCAGACTCTGGCTGAGCAATGGATGAGAGGAGTACTCAGACACAGATACCCAGTGAAAGAGTGGGCTAGGGGACTGCTGGCATTAGGGGCCAAAGAGAGTTAGCAGTCCCCCTAAGCTGGTGACGCTCACATTTATTTAGTACAAATTTAATGACAAAGGCTTGGAACAAATACAATTTGTAGGTAGTAAACATTGTCAACCCCCCAAGTAAAGAGCAACCCTGTGCAGAATGATCAAAGATTGGTTTCTGAAGACATAAGTAAACAGATTTATCTAGATAAGTTCCTTTACATTCTTTTGTTATCTGCCCTTTGCTCTCAACCCCCAGGTAAGAGAATTTGGCTGCCTTCAGTTGTAATCCTCTTCAGAGGCTTTTGCAAAAGCTCCTGGCCCTCCAAGAAGGTTTGCATCTTTCCCTATAACTTTTTTTCTTACAACTTTTCCCACCACCCTGACTGAACTCCTACATCTTCCCCTTTTTGGTTTTTCTTTTTTTTTTTTTTTTTTTCCATCAGGTTTTGTTGATTTGAAAGTACAAATGTGTGCAGCAACAGGTTTGTCTGGCGTTGCAGTCACTGCTTGTATTCCGGCTTTGCATCCTAGAATTAGTAAATAATATAAGACAAACGTAAGTATAATCAGTAACATTCTTTTCCAATCAAGGAGTGACATGTAGTGTTACTTGGCACCTCATTCAATGTGTATCATTACTAAAGAACCCCACTGGGGGTATGTTAACACCTTCCAGCCAAGCAGTTACATTATTAGAGGCTAGGAAGGTGGTACTTGCCCAGGTAGCAGGGTGGAAGAAAGGCGGATTTCGAAGATGGTCCCAATAGAGTGTAGCAGGTACTGGTTGCAGGTAGAATAAGAGAATTTAAAAGGTTAATAAAGCATAGCAATGAACAAATTATATGGAGTGAATGGTGTCTGTGTCTGGAGCAGGATTTGCTTAGCTTCCTGAGTTTTCTTCTTCAGCAAAATGTCTGGGGTCTGTGTCGTTTGAGAAAACTGCCTTGTCCGGGGCTGCAGGTTCTGCAGGGACATTTCCTTCATTTCTGGTACCAGGTTGGGTCCTAGCCATGCCATGGTATGGTTTGATGCATCATATGGAATCCAAGGAGGACCTGAGGAGGTGTGAACACAAGCATGTCCTCTTCCCCATGTTAGCAATTCATTTGGACCACACCATATATTACTGTTTACGTCTTTCCATAAAACTGCAAGTTTTATGTCTTGAGAGGTTTTAGCAAACTGCTTTTCTATAGCTGATTGAAATTTGTCATCTAAATTTTAGAAATTAAAGGTAAATAAGGCATGTGCTAGTAGTGTTGCAAGGTCCTTACTCATATTCCCCCTTTTTTGTTTACTGAGCATATTTTTAGGAGTGGAATGGACACATTCTACTATGGCCTGTCCTTGGGGGTTATGGGATGCCTGTGGAATGTTGGATGTTCCATATGTGACAAAATTGTTGAAATTGTGAGCTGGCAGAAGCTGGACCATTATCAGTTTTAACTTTTGTGGGCTGCCTCATAAACACAAAAGTTAAAAGAAGATGTTTAATGGCATATCTGGTGGACTCTCCAGGAAGAGCATGTGCGCTAATTAGGTGAGAATTGGTATCAATGGATACGTGTACATATCTTAGTTTTACAAATTCAGGAATGTGTGTAACATCTGTTTGTCATAACTGATTAGGTTGTAGTCTTCTAGTGTTAACATCTGTTGAAGGAGGGGATATTCCTGTGAGCTGGCAATCTGGGCATTGCAGGATAATTTGTTTAGCTAGTCTTTGGGTAAGTTGAAATTGTTTAGTTAAGTTCCTCCAATTTTGGTAGAAAAATTGATGAGATTGAGTGGCTTGGTCAAGAAGTGACATCATAATTTGCAGGTCTTCCTGTTCATTGCCATAAGCCAAAGGGCCAGGTAGTGAGCTGTGGGCTGAAATATGTTTGATATAAAAAGGATGTGTACATTGATCCAGCAATTCCTGAAGTAGAAGAATAAATGCACATAGGGTGGGCTTGGGAGTGGACTTAATGAGGCCTGTTTCAAGGTTCTGCAATAAATAAACAGAGTAAACAGAGCACTAACATTATTGATAGGCTGAGCAGAGAAGGTCTCCATGGCCAATATTAAAGCTCCAACTTCAGTTCTCTGAGCACTAGTAAATCCAGAACAAGTGAGGGGATTATGTGGTCTCCACCAAACAGCCACTTTTCCATTTTTACCAGAGCTGTCAGTAAAACGTGTTAAAGCATTAGGTATGGGGGAGTGAACTACTTTTATAGGCACAACTATAGGAATATGAGATAAGAACTGAACTAGTTTGTCAGCAGGAAAGGCATGCCCTATATGGCCTGTGTAAACAGAGAGTGCTATTTGCATGTCCAGAGATAAGGACAATACTGCTTCAAATTGCTTTTTATTCAAAGGAATTCTTATGACCTCAAGGTCATAACTTAGCAACTGATTACACCATCTGCGGCCAGTATAGATAACTTTACTAACTAGCCGGATATAGGGAGATTGTATTTTAGTCCTGGTATGTGAGCCAAAAACCCATTCTAGGAAGCATAGCCCTGCAGCCATCTGTCTTATTAATCCTGTTGGGGAATGTTTAGTAGGAAAAACAAACTATTGAACTGAATATCATGAGTCTATGTGATCTAGCTGTCTCTGAGAAATAGCTTGCTCTACTTCCTCATTTTCCCTTTTTGCTGCAGGAGTTAAATACCTGGGAGAGTCTAGAGCTGTATTGCCCTTTAGGGTAGAAAACAGGTTTTGTAACTTGTCAGTAGTTATGCCCAAGGTGGAATGAAGCCAATTAATATTGCCCAGTAATTTTTGATAATCATTTAAGGTGTGTAAGTTGCTAGTATTTAATTTAACCTTTTGAAGTCTTACTGACCAGGAAGTTAGTATGTATCCAAGATATTTCCAAGGAGAGGACAATTGTAGTTTTTCAGGTGCTATGATTAAACCTCTTAACTGTGTACTCATTACAACAGAGGCATATAAACTTAAAAGTACTGACTCCGTTGGGTTGCTAGTAAAATATCATCCATAAAATGAATAATCTTGCAATTAGGACATTCTTCTCTACTGGGGTGCAAAGCCTGATTTACATGATACTGACACACGGTAGGGCTATTCAGCATCCCTTGAGGAAGTAGTTTCCAGTGAAATCATTGAGCTGGTCTTTCATTATTGATAGCTGGTATTGTAAACAATTTTTTCTCTGTTGTGTTCTGCAAGGTGAATAGTTAAGTCAATAATGACTATAGGCCAATCTTGAGGAATTGCCTTGGGGGAAGGAAGCCCCTGTTGAAGGGGCCCTATAGGTTGCAAATTAGCATTGATAGCCCATAGGTCATTCAAAAGTCTCCATTTGCCAGATCTTTTGGGAATGACAGAAATGGGTGAATTCCAAGGGCTGTTTGATGGTTCTATATAGCAGGCTTTTAACTGTTCCTCAGCTAATTCATGGGCTCTTTGTAATTTCTCTCCCTTTAAAGGCCACTGTTCTACCCAAATTGGATCTTGAGAGAGCCATGTCAGAGGAAGGGGAGGGATAATAACAGTGGCCAAAATTAGAAAGATGTCTGAAGAGTGACCTCAATTAACCCTTTTGTAAATGAACTAGTGGCTCTGTTTTCTCTAATGCTTTTTCTATCTGTTTACAAGCATCAAAAGAAATGGGTTAATACACCTGATTGCCTTGTTGATCTTGCATTACCATGCAGGCTAAGAGCTCCCCTTCTAATGCCATTTGCCTAAGACAGGGTCCCATAGTTGTAGCATATCCCTTATCTTTTTTCCAATTTATTTGAGAGGGCTCAGACAAAACCTCCATTCCCACTTTGTTATTTTGCCCATTAATGGTGGGACTGAGGGAGAAGGAGGCAGTGGTAAAGTAGGTGACAGTTCCTCCTCCCTTACCTTTTTTGGCTCTTCTGTGTAGAGCAAGACCAAAGCAGCCCTAACTAAAGCCTATAACATTGAAGATGTTACTGGGACCCATTGCCCTTGCACGTGATGTTGTTTAAGATTTCTCCCCACTTGTTCCCAGAGCTCTATGTCTAGTGTACCTTCTTCTGGGAACCATGGATTGTAGGAAACAACAGTTTGCGTTAAGTTCCTTAATTGAGCCTGCAAAACCGAGGCTCCACTAGCTTTAAGCAGCTGTTTCAATCCTTTTATAAACTGTTGCTGTTGAGCTGATAACTGTTGTCCCTTGATTAAACCCTAGCCTGAACAGTTCCATTGAACTTGGAAATCCCAAGCAGGCATCAATGACTTACTGACTGTGCAGTCTCTTCACCTTCATTTTTGAGGGTTCTGTTGCAATCTGTTGCAGCATTCCTCACACAGTGAGGCTCACTCAGCTGCTGCTGAGTCTGTCCTGTAGACTCTGGCTGAGCGACAGATGAAAGGATTACTCAGACACAGATATCCAGTGAAAGAGCGGGCTAGGGGACTGCTGGCACTAAGGACCGAAGAGAGTTAGCAGTCCCCCTAAGCCTGTGATGCTCGCATTTATTTAGTACAGATTTAATGACAAAGGCTTGGAGCAAACACAGTTTGTGGGTAATAAACATTGTCGACCCCCCGAGTAGAGAGCAGTCCTGTGCATGAATGATCAAAGGTTGGTTTCTGGAGACATAAGTAAACAGATTTATCTAGATAAGTTCCTTTACATTCCCTTGTTATCTGCCCTTTGCTCTCAGTCCCCAGATAAGAGAATTGAGCCATAATCCTCTCCAGAAACTTTTGCAAAACCTCCTGGCCTTCCAAGAAGGCTTGCATCTTTTCCCATAACTTTTTTTATATTAGTTTTGATCAGTTCATCATTTAGTTTTTCTACCCAGGATATGAGTAGTTTACACATCACAATTACAGTGTTACAATATTCTGATTGTCTGTGTACTTACTATTTCCAGTGATTTTTGTACCTCAAGATATTGTTTTTTTTTTTTGAGACAGGATCTCACTTTGTTGCCCAGGCTGGAGTGCAGTGGCATGATCACTGCTCACTGCAGCCTTGAGCTCCCTAGGCTCAAGTGATCCCCCCACGTCAGCCTCCCCTCTAGCTGGGACCACAGGTGTGTGCCACCACACCTGGGTAATATATGTATTTTTAGTAGAGATGAGGGTTCACCATGTTACTAAGACTGGTCACAAATTCCTGATCTCAAGCAAACCACCCACCTACAACATTATAGGTCTGGTGTTGATGAACTCCTTCACTTTTTTTTGTTTCTTTTGGGAAAGTTCTTATTTGTCCTTTATGTTTGAATACTTTCCTTGGATATATTATTCTAGGATAAAAGTTTTCTTCTTTTAGCAATTTAAGGATGTCGTAGTCTGAACGGTTTCCAGTGAGAAGTCTGCTGCCAGATATATTAGAACTAAATTATATTTTGTTTCTCTTCTCTTGCTGCTTTTAATATCCTTTTTTAATCTCTTTGACCTTTGCCAGTTTGATTATTAAATATCTTGAGGTAGTCTTCTCTGGGTTAAATCTACTTGATGTTCTGTAACCTTGTACTTGAATATTGAGATCTTTCTCTGTGTTTGGGAAGTGCTCTTTAATTATCCCTTCGAATAAATATTCTACCACTCTCTCTTTCTCTCTACCTCCTCCTTAAGACCAATAACTCTAAGATTTGCCCCTTTAAGACTATTTTCTAGATTCTGTAGGAATGCTTCATTGTTTTTTATTCTTTTTTTCTTTTGTCTCTTCTGATTGTTTATTTTCAAACAGACTTTCTTTAAGCTAAGTAATTCTTTCTGCTTGATCCATTCTGCTTTTAAGAGAATCTGTTGCATTCTTCAGTATGTCACTTGAACTTTTCAGCACTAGAACTTCTGCTTCTTTTTAATTATTTCAATTTCTTTGTCAAATGTATCAGATAGGATTCTGAATCCCTTCTCTGTTATCTTGAATTTCATTGAATTTCTTCAAAACAGCTATTTTAAATATTCTGAATTCTCTGAAATACCTCATATTGCTGTCTCTCCAGGATTGGTCACTGGTGCCTTATTAGTATTTTTTTTTTTTTTTTTTTTTTTTTGTGAGGTCATGTTTTCCTAGATTGACTTGATGCTTGTGGATGTTTGACCACTGTCTGGGCATTGAAGAGTTAAGTATTTACAGTCTGGGCTTGACTGTGCTCATTGTTCTTGGGAATGCTTTCCAGTTATTCAGATGGGCTTGCGTGTTATAATCTAAGTTTTTGTCACTGCAGCCATATTTGTATTAGCAGGTACCACAAGCCCAGTAATGCTGTGGTTCTTACAGACTCACAGATGTCTGTCCTTGGGGTATTGTATAAAATCTGG
Organism: Chlorocebus sabaeus; assembly: GCF_047675955.1. Taxonomy (NCBI): domain Eukaryota; kingdom Metazoa; phylum Chordata; class Mammalia; order Primates; family Cercopithecidae; genus Chlorocebus; species Chlorocebus sabaeus. Next base: position 21,007,299 of record NC_132927.1, on the reverse strand, counting down.
AAGAATTCTCTCGATTACTAGGCAGAGTCTCTTTTTGTCTTCCCCTACTTTCTCTCAAACAAAGAGTCTCTGTCTCTCTCTCTGTCTCTCTCTCTCTCTCTGTGCTGAGCTTCCTAGAGCTGAGGGAGGATGAACCAGCTCACACAGGGCCCACAGCAAGTATTACCTGGCTACTGCTATGATTATTCACAGATCAAAGTTTCTACAGTCAGCGAGTAGTAAATTGTGTCAGAACTGGGCCCTTCTCTTTAAGGCAATGGGTTCTCTTCTGGCCCAGAGAGTGTCTAGAAATGTCATCTGGGAGCTACGGTCTGGAATGAGGGCTTCCAAACTCTGCTTGGTGCCCTATCCTATTGTTGCTGAGCTAATATTTAAGTTGTTAGACAAAGTTCTCATTACTCTTTCCTGTCCTCTCCTCAAGCAGAAAGAAGGAGTCTGTCCCAGAGTTGGGAGCTGTACTGCCTGAGGTTAGGGAAGGGGTGGAACTAAGCACTACCTTGGCTGCCCCAGCTTGTGCCTTACAGGTCACATGCCCCACAAGTATACTGGCTTTGAGATCAGCACAGTACCAGTACTTGCCGAGGAATTGCTGTCCTTTTGGCCTAGACTGCCTTTTTAAGTTTACTTGGAACCCTAGAACATTTTAGCCTGCAGTTGTGAGGCTTGCCAGAACTTAGGTTCTGACCACTGAGATGAGTGATTTCTCTCTGTGTAGGGCTGGTCTCAATGCAACCTCCATGGGCATTGACTGAGTTCTGCCTGATATTTCTTTCTGCTGTGACAGGGTAGCACTGAGTTCCAAGGCAAAGTCTCACAATCACTGCACTCTCCCTTCTCTAAGTGTACAGTTTATCTCTCCACTCCCTGGGGCCCACTGCTGTAGGATGGAAGAGGGGTGGCATCAGCAATCAAGACTGTCTTTTCTATTCTTTTCAGTGCCTCTTTCAGTGACATGAAGTTAAAACTGGGCTGTGTGATCACTCACCGGATTTTTGGTTCTTATGAAGGTGCTCTCATTGTGTGCATACTTGTTCAATTTGGTGTTCTTGAGCAGGGGGATGATTAGTGTAGGCTTCTATTTGGCCGTCTTACTCTGCCTGATTTCTGTTATTCTTATACTATTAATTCTATTTTAATTTGTTTAATCCTGCAGAACAATGAATGCCCAAAACTTTTAGATATAACAACTGCAAAGAGAGAAGTACAAGACTTGGAAAACAACAGTGATTGCAAATTAACAATATTTATTTCATTTATACTCTCATTTGGTCCTAAAAGGATTTAACAAAGGTTTTTTTTTTTTTTTTTTTTTTTTTTCCCAAAGTGTAAAATATACTAAGTTTAAGTGATATGAGAGCAACATTTAGCAGTACAGAAACATTGTGAAACTGTTTTGTTTGTTTACTTTTAGGGTCTGTTAGAGGCTCAATATAATCTTTCTATGTTAAAGAGGAATGAATGGAAAGGAGGTAAAAGCGGTAGACTAGCTAACAAAAATAATTGTGTCAGCCAGAAGGGCTGCCATGGACAAATGGTAAGGTAAATCCCAAGATTCATATTTTCTTCTAGGCTAATTCTTTCTAGCCTGGCAGGTTAGAAAGCTCATGCCCCTTGCTGATTTTACCTAAAATCCATTTGGAAGAATTCTTATGGTTGTAATTTGGTTTTTGGAATCCCTCCTCCATGGCTCAGTGCCTGGCATATATGAAGTACTTAGTAAATGTTAAATGTTTTATTACTAGAATGCATCATGCAAATTATATGGAGCTTTATGACTTCAGGAGAGGATGACATGAATATTCTGGATTCTTTGTATTCCTAACTCTATAGAGCATTTAAATGCGTCTCCAAGGATACACCAATAAAAAACACTTATTATTTTATTATGGATACAGTTATCTGTTAATTAAAATAACTTTCAAAATGTTTTCTAAATGAGCAAAATTTTCTTTTATAGTTAATGCCTCTGAATGTGACCTATTAACAGTTTAGAAATAATATTTAGAAGTGGGATGTTATATCTGTAAACAAAAAGGATCATTTGCTCTTTAAACCAGAGGGGAATGGTCCTACTTCCAAAAATCATATTAAATTTAGGTCTTAGTTAAAAGGCAAGTATAAAACTTTTATTAAGCATTCCAAGAGATAAAAGTTGTACACATTAAATTGATATGTGAAATCTGAAGCCTTGTCTAAGCAACCTGGTTTCCAGAAACTAGTTCCTTATTCCTGCATAATACACCAGTTACAATGGGAGCTGAGTCCTAGGGGTCTATTTCTTTTGCAATCATTGACATTGGAGGAGACACATAAACTTGTAAGTAAGTGTGAGATAAATAGTATAGGCTGATCCACGTGGCTATAGAGTGAGTACTCATTGGGATAATGAAGAATAAGATTTTAAAAAGATTCCATAGATTAGGAGAGAGATTAAAGGCAGGAGGGGTAATTTAAAAACTTGGAAGGGAAAATGAAAGGAAGCTGAACACCTGTCCAGAAAGGTTATTTGAGAAAAGTGACCATATTTACATAAGATTGTCTTTTGTATTTTACTTTTCTATTTGGATAAATGTATAATGGTGTTATGGATTTTATTAAAAAATGCTGTAACATCATCACATAGTTCAAATTAAGAATTCTCCTCTATTCTTTCATCTTGGGTCTTTGTCTGAAGTACATACAGGTTCACACTTTTCTCCGTCTCCTATCTTTCTTTCCTTCATACATGTATCTGTATGTGTTCATTTAATATTGCCCAATTAAGTTTACTTTCAGTTACACAAGTAATATAAAAGTACATCTAATGAAAAAACCCAATGTTGGTGATGAAGAGTAAGTCTCTTTTGGGGACAACCTTCCTACCTCATTTCTTTGCTCCCAACTATGCTACTTTATCACCAGGGGTAATCCCTGTAACTAATCTATGTTTATTAATTCCCATAATTAATTCTCATAACTAATTTATGTTTGGATTATTTTCTAACATTATTTTTAAAGAAGATACAATTTTTGTTTCTTGAGAGCATTAGGAAAAGCAACGTTGATGCACTGAGATAAATTCTTCCAATACTATGCTTCTGTGTGGATTTAGAGATACCTGACCTCTGGCTGATTATGTGCTGATACTTAATTGACAAAACATTTTAGAGTATTTTTAATTCTGGTGAGAAAAGAAAACCTTTCTCTTACCACATTTTTATACGTGACATAACTCTTAAAGGAAACAAATATTCTGATTAATATAACTTTGGCTACTTATATTTATAATACATGAAACAATCTTTTAGTAAATTTGATTCCATCCATTACTTAATGAATTTATCGAGAAGTTCATCGTAACATGCATTTTTTTAGTGACTTAGAAGCACTTTAATTTTTATGGATGCCTTGTAATATAGAGAATAATTGAATGAAGAATGGACAGATTGACTCCTACAATGAGTAAAATTCCTTCTTTCAAGCTAGTGGTAGGCATTAAATGATGAGTATTCCAGTTAGCAGTAAGCGCACACTATAAGGTGATTTTCTTATCACATTTTAGTTAAATGGAGATGCTCTTAGAACAACATGTCATTATGTTCTTCCTATAACATAAACTACATTTGAAACAGAAATGACTCTCTTGCATTGCGTGGTATATAAGCAACATATTCTCTAGTATAACTTAATTTACATGATGTGTCTCATAGTAAACTCTTTCAAATAAAAACTTAAATGTACATGGCAGATGCTTAAAATCTATTTTTGGGGGGGTTTCTAAAATGTTACATGCCAATAGTATGCCAAGAGCCAGGAAAGAAATGGAACACAATAGTCTTTGCTGGGAGGGAAGTTCTACATAGTTTTGATAGGAACTTAATTCTGAAGTCTTCAAGTAAGCAGATGTCATATTTTCTCTGTAAAGTCACTCTTCCTTATTTGCATTGCAGATTGTTTCTTGAATGGTAAAGAAAACAGTGGAACCACAGTTGGAAACTCAGGTATTGTGCATATTCCACAGCCCAGTTTATTTATTTATTTATTTATTTATTTATTTATTTATTTATTTATTTATTTATTTTTTATGGCTGCATAGTATTCCATGGTGTATATGTGCCACATTTTCTTTCCTTTTTTTTTTTTTCTTTTTTTTTTTTAAATTTATTTATTATTATTATACTTTAAGTTGTAGGGTACATGTGCATAACGTGCAGGTTTGTTACATATGTATACTTGTGCCATGTTGGTGTGCTGCACCCATCAACTCGTCATTTACATCAGGTATAACTCCCAATGCCATCCCTCCCCCTTCCCCCCTCCCCATGATAGGCCCCGGTGTGTGATGTTCCCCTTCCCGAGTCCAAGTGATCTCATTGTTCAGTTCCCACCTATGAGTGAGAACATGCGGTGTTTGGTTTTCTGTTCTTGTGATAGTTTGCTAAGAATGATGGTTTCCAGCTGCATCCATGTCCCTACAAAGGACACAAACTCATCCTTTTTTATGGCTGCATAGTATTCCATGGTGTATATGTGCCACATTTTCTTAATCCAGTCTGTCACTGATGGACATTTGGGTTGATTCCAAGTCTTTGCTATTGTGAATAGTGCTGCAATAAACATACGTGTGCATGTGTCTTTATAGCAGCATAATTTATAATCCTTTGGGTATATACCCAGTAATGGGATGGCTGGGTCATACGGTACATCTAGTTCTAGATCCTTGAGGAATCGCCATACTGTTTTCCATAATGGTTGAACTAGTTTACAATCCCACCAACAGTGCAAAAGTGTTCCTATTTCTCCACATCCTCTCCAGCACCTGTTGTTTCCTGACTTTTGAATGATCGCCATTCTAACTGGTGTGAGATGGTATCTCATTGTGGTTTTGATTTGCCTTTCTCTGATGGCCAGTGATGGTGAGCATTTTTTCATGTGTCTGTTGGCCACAGCCCAGTTTAACACAGCCTGCTTTATGCGTTAGCATGAGGTAACTGACTACAACTGATCTATCACTGATAAGGTGACTGCAAATTATTCTAGTGCTTATAGAAATTTGCAGCTATTTCCCTACCTTTTAAAATTTTACCCATGGATCACATTTTCTAGTAACTTAGAAAATGAGATAAGATGAAGAAAAGATGAATAACTTAATCCCATGGGAAGTGAAAAAGAAGGATAGAATGAGCATTTTGATATGATTATGACCAAATTTAAAGGCAGATGAAATATGTTGTAATACACACACACACACACACACACACACACACACACAGAGAGAGAGAGATATGCATATACACACATTTATTTATAAAGTATGTAAATTTGGGGGTTTTCTTTTGATGTAGAGAAGACTGATCTATAATGTAGAGCCTTGTGTATGGATTCACTTTGTCACATCAGCCAATTATTCCAAACAAGTTCAGAAGTTTCTAGAGCTAAATCATAAGTAGGCTAAACGAAGTAAAAAAAAAAAAATCTGGGATTTTGACCTTGCCTATTGATTTTTGACTTTGCCTGACTCAGCTGTGATGGTATGATCCATGTAAAAGTTCTTTCTTTTTTTTTTTTTTTTGTTCTACAGTGTGTGGCTTCCGGTAAAAATTTAAATATAGGGAAGCCGCATGGGCTTAGTATTTCCCCAGCCCAGCCCATGGGTTGTGATCTTCCCCGTCAATAAACAGACTTTTTCCTACATGTTTCACTTTGCATATACCACCAAACTGAACATTCTTTGTGTCCCCAGTGAGACACTGAGAAAAGCTCTATTGAAGACTTTAGGTGGTGTTCCCAAAGGTGGAGAGTTGGAGACCAGGGAGAAATTTTTAAACTGTCTCGGGTATTGTGAAGAGTAGACTTTTATTTCACTCTTTATTGAAAGACTGTCAATAAAGGTAAACTAATTCTTTCCATACTGTGGTGTAGAAAATTTGAAATGTGGCATCCTAATCTCTAAATTGATAAAGGGTGTGCATCAAAATAAGAACCACAAACAATAACAGCCATGCACAAAACCCCACTCAACTCTGGTTTGATTAGTGTGGTAATTTGTGAAATTAAAATTAGATGAAGGAACCAAAATTTTTAGCCTCAAATTTAATTCCCATTGTAAAATCTTAAATAATATTGGAGGTCATATATGCATGCTATAAATACTAAATATTGCCAAAAATTAAACGTCGCTAAAATTAAGCATCATTAGCCAGAGTTCCCTAGTTTCCATTACTGGTACCATTTTTTTTCATGCATCTTTTCAGAAATGGTAAGTTATATATGTATAAACATCTTCTTTCATTATAAATTCTCTTTTCTTCTAATACTTTGGTATAGTAAATTTACATGGTAAGACCTGAGTTTAGCTGATGAAACTGGTACTGTAGACAAATTCTAGAACATGGGTTTTCTGTTTATGAGTTTACTGGGGGATATTCTAAAATTAATTTATTTGTAAAATATAGGAAACTTCCCTACCCCCTAGTTTTCCAACCAAATTGAATGGTGCCAGACTTTATATACCCCAGCTTATTTTCTGGTTATGTCTTAATAATACTTCATGTTGCATAAGTAATTAAAACCCTAAGCTAAACATAACCTCAGTGAAAGTTTTTTCTGACCAAGCTTTCATAAATCCTATTAGTCTTGCCAATTAGAGAAACTTTATCAACTGTCTGAGTAGAGCCCATCTGATGGGATTTAATCTCTGTTGCATTCCTTCATTTTTAAAAACAGCCTTATTGAGGTATAGAGGAATTAGAGAAACTTTATCAACTGTCTGAGTAGAGCCCATCTGATGGAATTTAATCTCTGTTCCATTCCTTCATTTTTAAAAACAGCTTTATTGAGGTATAATTGATATACACAGAACTGCGCATATTTAATGTGTATACTTTAATAGGTATGGATGTATGAAAGTACCCCTGATACCACCACCATAATCAAGGCAATAGACATATTCAACACCTCTCAGTTTCCTTATGTCCCTTGTGTGTGTGTGTGCGTGTGTGCATGTGTGTTAAGAACATTTAATAAGAAATCTACAATCAACAAATTTTGAGGTGCACAATATCATCTTATTAACTATAGGCAATACGTAGTACAGAAGAACTCTAGAACTTATTTATCTAGCATAAGTGTAACTTCATATCCAATGAACTCCTCATTTTCTCCACCTCCCAGCCCCTGCCAACCACTGTTGTATTCTCTGCTTCTATGAGTTTGACTGTTATAGGTAACTCAGAAGTGGAATCATGCACCATTTGTCCTTCCGTGCCTGGCTTATTTCCCTTAGGATAATGGCCACCAGGTTTATCCATGTTGTTGTAAATGGCAAGATTTTTGTCTTTTTAAAGACTGAATAAGTTTCCATTGTATACATATACCACATTGTCTTTTTCCATTCTTCTGTCCATGTCCACTTGGGTGGTTTTCATTTGGCTATTATGAATAATGCTGCAATGAACATGGATGTGTAGGTATCTCTTTGAGATCCTGATTTCAATTCTTTTGAATATATACCCAGAAGTGGAATGGCTGGATCACATGATAGATTTATTTTTAATATTTTGAGGAACCTCCATACTGCACTAAATAGCTGCTGCACCATTTTACATGCCCACTAACTGTATAAAAGTGTTCCAATTTCTTCACATTCTCCCCAATCTTTATTATCTTTGTTTGGTTTTGATAACGGTCATCATAACAGTGTGAGGTGGTATCTAATTAGAGATTTTTTTGTTTATTGCTATAAACTTCACTTAAAACTACTTTTATTATGTAAGTTATAGTATGCTGTGTTTTTATTTCCATTTATTTCAGGATCTTTTGAGATTTTCTTTTTGTTTTTTTCTTTGACCTATTGGTTATTTAGGTGTGTAATGTATAATTTCCACATATTTGTAAATTTTATAATTTTCCTGATGTTATTACATTCTAGTTTCTTATTGTGGTTGGAAAATATGTTGATATAATTTCAGTCTCTTAAAATATATTTTACTTAAAATTGTTAGGACTTGTTTTGTGGCCTAACATGTGGTCTATCCTGGAGAATATTCTGTATGTGCTTGAGAAAAATGTGTATTCTGCTTATGCTGGGTGGAATGTTTCATATGTGCCTTAGCCTCATTTGGTCTATAGCGGTGTTCAAGTTCATTGTTTCCTTACTGATTTTCTGTCTGAATGTTCTGTCCATTGTTGAAAGCAGGGCATCACTTCATTCTTATTAAGGATAATTCTTTACTCCATTCAAATTATAGGTAATTATTTTACTTTATTTCTTGATACATTTATTGTAAGTTTGCCTTTTCCCAAGGAGTTACAAGTCCTAGGCACTGTTATTTCACTATTCACCACTGCCAAACTCTATTATGATTGTATTTTCCCAGGTATGTCTCTATATATTGTCTTTAAGGCTCTGTGGGCAATAAGTGTGTAGAGGGTCAGCCCCACAGCAAAAGCTTTTGTTCCAAATCCCTGGATGAATTTTGATGACTTAGACTTGACAAATGGGTAGCTCCTTTGGCCCCTTTATAGTGATAGTAGGAAAAGTAAAATATATTTTCCTTAAAGTGAGAGAAGAGCCAGCTTAATCTGCCTGTACCAGGAATTTTATGGGGGCAACAGTTCTAACCAGAACTCTCTCAGATCCTCCTACCTCAGGTGTGTGGGAGAAAGACTTAGAAAGAAGAAAAAGGGAGAGGAATGGTAGGATTCTCTTAGAAGGGTAACATGCAACCTAAGTAAGCACGTATAAGAAAACAGCCATTTTTCTGGTCTTTGCTTCCTTATCATGATGAATGCCCCACTCATTAGGAGAACTGACAAAAAATATATATTTTTTGTTTGTTTGAGTAACACTCTCCTCTCTTTGGAATAAACTGATATAAAATATTTTTGGAGGCAGATGGCAATAGTAGGGTGAAACAAAATTTGTTTTTGGCAAATGTGCATGATATTTTGTTAAAACGTTAAAATTAATCTAGCTTAAAATTATTATGCTCTTATCGTATGGCAACGATCTTCGGCACTCTGATGATCCCTTTATTTGTGAGCAGGAGAGTAATTGCTTTTTGAAAAGAATCTTGGCCCTTCCCGTAGGTACTGCCTTGTTTATCTCTGTGTGCAGATGGAGTGGCTTTCTCTTCAAGCATTTGTTCTTGTCAGACTTGTCAACTTTCATAAGAAAATGTCAATCCGGCCTCTGGGCTGAGGAGCTGTTAAAACATATGGCTTTGCACTTAACCGGAAAAGCAGAATAGCTTCACTCCAGGTACTTGTCAGGGAATATAATCTTCAACTCACTGCCATTCAACATTTATCAGAAGCTCAGCTGGGAGAAACAATATTTATAAAAGATTGTCTGAAGGACATGCTGTCTGTCCATTCACCTAGCTCCTCTTAAATCTATCCTATGTAAGCCAGACAAGCAAAAATTCTGTAACACTGTTCTGGTTCCTGTGGGAATGTGCTTACTAAATTGTGCAGTGGCATTTTGCCATAAGCTTATGCTGAGTGATGTTAGAAGAAACAGATTTTTGAAAGCCACTATGTTTACTATGAGGCTGCCATTTAATGATTCTTCACTACACTGCACACTCTTTTCTTTAAGAGGGCCCACAGGAGAAACTTCTCTCTCATGTCAGTACCAGCCATGAGCGTGTTCTTCTTTGCAACTTGTATGTTTATAAGCACGTAGACACTGAACCATTACTGATTCTGCCAATGCCTTTATTTGCTGGCAAGTATAAAACTAAAGTTGTAACCCATTTCTGGAAAGCATGCAAGAGTTTACAACATATATTTTGAGAATTAATTACATGCCTGGCTTCACCTTGTTTGATTTTACCTGATTTACCCTTTCTTCTGAGTTGGATGGGGAAAGATAAGGAAAATCTTCAAAGGAAAACTGATCAGTCGGGTCTGGAAGGATAGTAGTTCCTGGAAAAAGAAGAGCAACTCACTTGATTTGTAGAGCATAATGCTTTGGGTCTGCAGTTAAATCCATGCTTAAATGACGTTTCATAGAAATCCAGGTCATATTATCATGTCTCACTCTTGTGTCATTGTCTGTCTGGGGCTCAGACATTCCACCTCTAGTGACCCACTTTTTATTTCTTCTGGGACTCTACTAAGGGAAGAGTCTTTCTGGGGAATTGAAAAGAGACGCATTTGTCAATGGGATGAGTGAGAAGGAGATACAGTCTGGGGATGATAAGGATATATAATCCACAGGAATTACTTTGTTTTCGGAGTCTTATTCAGGAGTTATTAAAGTAGAAGCATCTGAGTCTGAAGCAAACCATCCAGATAAAATATTGGCACCCAGCCACCAAGTGAATGTATGAGCCAGGCCATTAGTCACACAGATGCTTCTTTCACAGCTTGTGTCAAAATCTGTCACTGATTTTGGCAGCCGCAGGTTAAGTCACTCTTTTAGGGACATAGCCACATGCTACAGAAATGATAAACCTTGATTTTCACCAAATGTTAAAAGGCCTTTTTGCTTTCTATAAAATAATAATTAAAAGCAATTTTTATTTTCTAAACTCAAATTTGTGAAAGATAATAAGAACTTTGTTTTACTAGTTTGTCATGTAATGAGGATGTGCTATAAGGGTAATGCAGTGAGTTTTTCTTGTATCTAAAATTATTTCATTTAAAAGTAAATCTGTGTTTCATTCTGAGATTATCTACTTCCTATTTTGGGTGTTCATGCCCAAATTGTCTCTATGAAACTGTAAGGTATTTTTTAAAAATTGCCTCCTATTGTTAAATAATAACAACAACAACAGTAATAATAACAAGTTAGTCTGTAGGGCTGGCAAGTATGGTTGTTCAGGTTGTTTACTGCATAAGGCACATGAATTACATATTTAGTGATTATTCAAATTCTGGAAACCACTAACTAAAAGGATGTCAGCTTTTTATGAGCCATATATATCCTTTCTCCCCCCAGTTGGAAAGTTTAGCTATGGTTTCCCACTAAGCAATATTATCTCATAAAAGATTTCTGTGAAAACATTGTGGAGTAGAAAAGGTAATTACCTACACCTTTTCAAACAATGTAGAGCAGATTAATATGCTTCACTGATGTGATGATGATGGCTAGAACCCTTTAAAAGACAGCTTCTGCAATTCAGCACCACAACTTTCCCAGTTGTCAATAGCAACGCCTCTTTCTGATTGTTGATTGGCACTGAAAAGTGCTTGTCAGCTCCTAAAATATATTTAATATGATACAACAGCATGGAAGACAAGAGAGCTTTTAGGCATTATATGCTGCCCTACTGTGTCTCCTGGAAATAAATTTAAATGATTTTCTACTAGGCTTCTAATTTTCTTTTTATAAAGACATGCAGTGTAGTTAGGCAACCTTCATGCACAAGTACACTTACACGCTTACAACTAACATATAAAAGACTCAGAGTTCTTGAAAGTTGAAGACAGCCTATTATCACGCCCTAAGCACACTGGACACAAAACCAGCACTTCACCAATTTTAGAAATTAAGTTTACAAGGTCCTACAAATAACACCATTACATGTCACTGCATGATTCTACAAGGATAAGGAAACATGCCTTTTTGTGTCCTTGAAATTTCTGTAGAACTCTTAATCCTAACTCAATTCACTACAGTGAAAACCTGAATAAATACATCTCATCCAGGAAGGGATTTTGCAAGGTTGAATGACTGCAGGTGATATTTTAAGCAAAAGGATTTTTCATTCTCTCTCTACTGTAAAGGCAATAATTTACCTAGTGTAGGTAAAATATGCTACTAGAAGCAGTCTTCCTTATAGGATGTAGTTTATTGTTACATTTCTAAAAGAGACAATTGTCAAAATATAGTAAAAATTGACTGGCAGATTCCTATATTACTGGATTTATGGATAATTTCTGATGTGAGAGATTAAAAAGTTACTGTGCAGCAATTAAATTAGTTAAGAAAATCACTTTAATAAGGCATTAAGGTTTGGCTCATCCTTCTCCAAGAAAATCATGTGATAAACCATTTCTTCACCCATAAGCTGTTGGGTTCTAAAACAGTGTAGTAGATATTTTATAAAAGTGTACATTATGATGATTTTGAAAAAAACCTTTTAAAATATGAACAAAATATAAGTCTAGTTTTCTTTGAAATGCTAGTAATAATCTCAATGGTCATTTTTTCCTAAAAACGTTATAAGCATTGATAATTCTAAATATTCTGACCCTAGTAAAGCTTTTTGGGAAAAGATAAATATAAATAAATATTAAAATTAGATTTTGTTAGTTGCATAACAATATTTACATATCTTTTTCTATTCTCTCTCTTCTTTCCTTTACCTTCGTTTCTTTCAATCCTTCCTCTTTCTACATGTTTCACTTTTATTTCCTGTTGGAATATTTCCTTCCAGTCACACAGATATCTTTAACTATAAAGGCTGTGTTCCTCCCTTTGGCAGCACTGATTGCAAGGGAGGTTGTTGCTAAGGTGAAATATCTATTTCTGGAAATATTTAAGCCTAACTTTTAAGAAAATCTAGGAAATGAATGCTACTTGCAAGTAAGGAGATAACTGATTTCCTCAAAGGGACTCTTCTAACATGATGACTTCACTTTCCATCAAGAAAAGTCTCATTCATGGCAACATATCCATAGAATCCAAATCATTTCCAAAAAAAAAATGAGATACATATTGATAGGAAACAATGCAAAATTAAAATGAACCATAAACTTTTCCTCTTCCCAAAAATTGAAATGAGAGATTCTACTATCATGTTTGGTAATTTTTTTACTAACTCTTTATTATTTTTACTTTTGTAATAACATTTGGATTCAATTTCCTCTAGAGTATTTTAGAATCTTAAAGGTCAATAAAATAGGCAGTTATATTAATTTTTTATTAGGCTGGGAAATTGAAATATACGCTTTTATTTCACTGGTGATCTACTCCAACCTTCTGTAATATTTATGTCCTTATCTCACTTTCAGCTCATTATTTTATTCTTGTTTATTTATTTGTTTAATAGGACCTCAAAAAAGAATGGTCCATTTGGAAAGCTTAAGTGAGGAATTTATAGAGCTAACCAGCTCAAATTAAAAAAAAACACAGTATCTCTACATGACAAAATAAAATAATTTTAAAAGTAACTACCATATGTTAAATGTAAACCATAGTGGTAAACATTACTTTAGATCATGGCAACTGAAATGTCTTTCTTTAAATAAGTTGCCAAAAGGCAAAGTTAGTACAGCCTGATCAATAATGCTGTTTTAAGATTAAAAAAAAAAAAAAAAAAAAAAAAAAAAAACCTTGAAAAAGGGTTTATCGATGGGCAAATATGTTTTTCCTCAGCACTTCACAATACTAATAATTTTTCCCTCTCTTTTCTGCTGTGGTTGAGTAAAATAGCTAATAGCAAAGCCATTTTTTTCCTTGCTTTAAAACTTGCTTACCTGGGTTAATATACTCACATTAATCAAGTTGATGTTCAGGAGGCAATAAATAGCTATAAACTGTCCTACATGTTTAATCCTGTCTGCAGCATGGAAAATGTGAACTTGATTCCTTACTGTGTTTTTAAAAGAATTATGACTTTATATAAAAAATTTGTGGGGTGAAGGCATTTGTATATTCACATCCCTCTATCTTCTCTGGTTATAATGCAGTTAATCACTCTTCAATGCCATTTTATCACAATATTTTTTAAAGTGGGGTTCATGAACAACTGTGTCATTGAATTGTCAAAAATGCAAGTACCAGCCAATATCTTCTTGAAGTTCCCAGTCAAAATGGGCAGAGAAGGAACTAGAAGTGGAGCAGTGGTTGATTTTTATCTCGTTGCAGTCAGTTGATCACCTTCATTACCTGGACCTTATAACAGTTTTTCCACAGGACATAGACTTCCCTTCATCTCCCTTTTCTATGAAGTGCAAGTGACCAAAGAATGTGAGTGCTCTGTTGTCTTTTCTAAAACAAATTGTGGGTACATTGCAGGTATGTATATTTATGGAGTATACTAAATATTTTGATACAGGCATACAGTGCATAATAATCACATTAGGGTAAATGGGATATACATGACTTCAAGCATTTATCTTAAAGTTGCAAACATTCCAATTATATTCTTTTAGTTATTTTAAAATATACAATAAGTTATTGTTGATTGTAGTCACTCTGTTGTGTTATCAAATACTAGACCTTGTTCATTCTGTCTAGCTATATCTTTGTACCCACTAACTATCCTCACTGTCCCCCACACCTCTGCTGCCCTTCCCAGTCTCTGGTAACCAACTGTCTACTTTCTATTCCATGAGTTTAATCATTTTAATTTTTAGTTTCCACAAATAAGTGAGAACATGCCAAGTTTGTCTTTCTGTGCCTGGCTTATTTCACTTAACATAATGACCTCCAGTTCCATTCATGTTATTGCAAATGACAGGATCCTATTCTTTTCTATGGTTGAATAGTAGTACTCCATTGGGTATATGTACCATATTTTCTGTATCCACCACTTTGCTTATGGACACTTAGGTTGCTACCAAATCACTATTGTGAATAGTGCTGTAATAAACACAGAAGTTCACATATAGCTTCAATATACTGATTTCCTTTCTTTTGGGTGTATACCTAGAAGTGAGATTGCTGTGTCATACTGTAGTTCTATTGTTAGTTCTCTGAGGAACCTCTATACTGTTCTACACAGTGCCTGTATTAATTTACATCTCCACCAACAGTGTATGAGCATTGCCTTTTCTCCACACCCTTTTATCCAAACAATAGGCATTCATTATTGCCTGTCCTTTGGATAAAAGGCACTTTAACAAGGGTGAGATGATATCACATTTTAGTTTTGATTTGTATTTCTCTGATCAATGATGTTGAGAATATTTTCATATACCTGTTTGCCATTCGTATGTCTTTTTTTGATAAATGTCTATTCATATCTTTTGCCTATTTTAATCAGATTATCAGATTTTTAGATTAGATTTTTTCCTATACAATTGTTTGAGCTCCTTATATACTCTTGTTATTACTCCCTTTGAGATGGATAGTTTGTAAATACTTTCTTCCATTCTGTGAATTATCTCTTAACTTTGTGGATTGTTTCTTTTGCTGTGCATAAGGTTTTTAACTTGGTGTGATCTAATTTGTCCATTTTTGCTTTGTTTGCCTTTGCTTGTGGGGTGTTATTCAATAAATCTTTGCCCAAACCAATGTCCCTGAGAATTTCCTCATTATCTCTTTTATTAGTTTCATAGTTTGAGGTCTCAGATTTACATCTTCAGTTCATTGTGATTTGATTTTTGTAAATGATGAGAGGTAGGGGTCTAGTGTTATTCATTTGCATATGGATCTCCAGTTTTCTCAGCGCCGTTTATTGAAGAGACTGTCCTTTTCGTAATGTATGCTATTGGCACCTTTGTCAAAAGTGAGTTCCCTGTAGATGTATGGATTTATTTCTGGGTTCCCTATTCTGTTCCATTGGTCTATGTGTCTGTTTTTATGCCAGTACTATGCAGTTTTGGTTACTCTAGCTCTGTAGTATAATTTGAAGTCAGGTGTATTAGTCCTTTCTCAGACAGGTATAAAGAGCTGCCTGAGAGTGGGTAATTTATAAAGAAAAGAGGTTTAATTAATTCAGAGTTCTGCATGGCTGGGGATGCCTCAGGAAACTTACAATCATGGCAGAAGGGGAAGCAGGCACATCTTACATGGTGGCAGGCAAGAGAGAGCATGTGAAGGAGGAACTGTCAGACACTTATAAAACCATCAGATCTCGTGAGAATTTACTATCATGAAAACAGCATCAAGATAACCGCCCCTATAATCCAATCATCTCCCACCAGTTCTCTCCCTCGACATGTGGCCATTATGGGGATTACAATTCAAGATGAGATGTGAGTGGGGACACAGACCAAAACCATTTTATCAGATAATGTGATTCCTCCAGTTTTGTTCTTTCTGCTCAGGATAACTTTGGCTATCCTCAGTCTTTTGCAGTTCCATATAAATTTTAGAATTTTTTTTTCTATTTCTGTGAAGAATGTCATTGGTATTTTAACAATAATTACATTGAATCTGTAGATTGCATTGGGTAGCATGGACATTTTAACAATATTCAGTCTTCCAATTCATGAAGATGGAATATCTTTACTTTTTTGTGTTTTCTCCAATTTCTTTCATCAATGTTTTACAGTTTTCATTGTGGAATCTTTATTTCTTTGATTAAGTTTCTTCCTAAGAGTTTCATTTTTATTTGTAGTTATTGTTAATGGGATTACTTTCATGATTTCTTTTGTAGATTGTTCACTGTTGACATATAGAAATGCTACTGCTATTTGTATGTTGATTTTGTATCCTGCAAATTTACTGAATTTATCAGTTCTAATAGTTTTCTTGTGGAGTCTTTAGGTTTTTCCAAATATAAATCATATCATCTGCAAACAAGTATAACTTGAATTCTTCTTTTACAATTTTAATGTCCTTCATTTTTTCTTCCTATGTGATTTCCCTACTTAGGACTTCCAGTTCTATGTTCAGTACCAGTGGTAAGAGTGGGCATATTTGTCTTGTTCTGGATCTCAGAGGAAAGGCTTTCAGTTTTTCTTCATTCAGTATGATACCAGCTGTGGGTCAGTCATATTGCTCTGTTGTCTTGAAGAGCTGATTTATTTGTGGCAGATGAGGCTTTTTGAGGGCTCAACGTTGTAAGAACTGCTTTGATAATGCAAAAGACTGTGGATAAATATGGATTCCAAAAGTGGCATTTAGTGACATAGTAACTCATATTGGAATTGAAGCTATGTAGAGTATTTTGTAAACTGTAATGTGCTTTTACATTGCAACGTACTAGCTGTTTACTTAACACTGGAATCATTTGATTAATAAATTATATATTTATATTTCTACATTATCTATCAATCAATCAATCAATCTATCTATCTATCTATCTATCTACCTACCTACCTACCTATCTATCTATCTATCTATCTCCATCAGCTGCTTATTTAGAAGTCAGTTTGGCTGGTTGGTTCAATTTAACCACTGCATTAAAGTAAATTCTATATATTTTCACACATTTCATTGAAGACAGCCCAATTTTTTATACACAGTTTTATAGAAATCTTTAATAGAACCACATTTTCTTCTATTTTAAATGAACCATTGGACACTTGGAGGCCTTTTCAGTAGCAGAATGGCAGTCAAATATTTGCTGTTCAAGGCACTATTTGTTTCTAATCAATACTAAACACAATGATAACAATATAAACAAAGAAAATTGTTGTAAACTGAAACCAAACAAAAATCAGACATTTATTTAAATAACTACTCATTTAAATAGTTGCTTTCTTTTTCTGATTTTAAAAGATAATTATTCATAGCATAGACAAAATGATGTATAGAAGGGAGTGAATTCCAGCATAGTGAAGATGGGGTGATGAGAGTGGGAATAAGGGGTAAATGGGTAAATAGATAGTGAGAATGGGCAGCAGAGACTATGCTTCTTCCATCAGGTTATTTGAATATTTGAATTAAAGAAGAAATTATATATTGAATGAGAAAATAAACAGTTTATTTTTACAGACATAGTGACATTTTGGCTGCATTTTATTAGGAAATTTATGTGATATTTAGAGTTGTTGAACTATTATATTATTTTATAGTTGTGGGTTATAATTCTAAAAGAGTAAACAGGTATCTAAAATATTAGATGCAATTTTAATTACACAATGTTATGTTTAATTAAGTTTGTAGCATATATAGGTGAGTTTTATCTCAACTGTGATTTGGTGTTTTCAGTTACCACCTCTTGCCTACATTCTTCTCTTAGTATTCTGGTTGTGAAATGTTTACTTAATAGTATCATTGGGACTTCTCTCCATTCCTCCATTCACTCATCCAGCAAGTATTTGCTGAGAAGTCACTATGTGCTGGGTACTGTTCTAAACCTGGGTATGTAGCTGTTAAAGCAACAGATAAACTTCCTATTCTTGTGTAGTTTACATTCTAGCAAGTGAGATGGAAAATATATGAATATCAATAATGCCAAGGGATAAGTGTCATAAAGGAAACAAAGGAAGGGCATAGGAAATGATAGACTGTGCATTTTAAAGGGAGGGGGCAGGAGATATTTTAAACAAAGTTGTAGAAGGAGCTGAGGGAATGAATCAAAGGAAAAAGTATAAATGAAGTATTAGAAGTAAGATTAGGATAAAGTACGCTAAATGTCTGTAAAGAAGACAACACTGAAGTTCTAAGTAATTCGATTCTGAAATAAATCATCTCTTTTCAAAAGCATATTTGGTAGCTTCTATTTATATGACTGAAAAAACTGCATTACTGCAAGCTAGAAACATTTTTCATTGAAAAATGCACTCTTTATTCATTCTTTAGGCAATTTCAAGTTAACTTTCTAAAATGAACTAAGATTTAATTTTATCATGATTATATTGAAATGTTAAACTTTGCAGTTCATTTAGATTTATGAAGAAAAAGTCATATAATGAATTCTAATGTGATTTCAGCTAAATTTGGAAGTCAATTTCTTAAGAAATGAAGAAATGTGTTACATTACTTAGCAGAGATCACGAAGACTCAGCCTGGTTTCTCCAAAAACAAGTGATGCTGAATTAGCTTCATGTCCTTTTTTTTTGACAGAATTGTTAGGCTGGTAGATCAGGGGAAGGATAGAGATGTATATCTGTATTTATTAAAGTAATAGAACCTTTCTTTAAACTTGTGAAGAGATATGCACTTGGTGTTTGTACAGCTACATTTCTTGGAAACTGTTTGATAAAGTATATTCCAGATTGCTACGTAACAGATAAACTTGGCTTGGAGAAAGTTTCTAGTAATGTGGCTTAGGGAATCTATCCTTTCCCTGTACATTTCAACTTTTTTTTCTAATGACTTAACTAAATGAATCAGGTTCCAAGCTAAATTGGTGTGCTAGAATGATGTGGCAGAGCAGTAAAATGAAGTTTCTCAGGATTAAACATTAAAGTTTTATCATTTGATAAAAAAAAAATATGAGCCCCAACAAAGACAGAATACAGAAGAGACATGGCTTAGAAAAAGCATGTGTGGAAACTAAGATTTTTGTTCAGTGAGGGTAAGTAGTTTAATGTGCTGCCATTATTGCACCCTGGGCTGTGTCATTACAAAAAAAATCATGTTTGGAAGAAAGGTGATTTATTCTTTGCCTTATTTTGCATTAGGCAGGCCACATGCTATTTTAAATTTTATGTAAAATACTGTATTTTTAGGAATGCATTAGAAGAGAGACCAGGATAGTGAAAGAATATCATATGAAGAAACATTTTCAAGTCAAGAGGCTACCTACCTAGGCAAGAGAAGACCTGACAAATATGTAAGAAACTGCAGAGAAGGACATAAATAGAAACCAGATGAAGTCAGATTTAAGCTTAATATGACTGTAACCTAAGAATATATTGATCTAAAGATGGACTGTATTAGTTTGTTAGAACTGCTGTAACCAAGTACCACAAACTGAGTGGCTGAAACAACAGAATTCCAGTGTTTGATGGAAATCTTTGCATTCCTTGGCTTGTAGGTGCATCACCTCTATCTCTACCTTTGTGTTCACATGGTATGCTTCCTGGTGTGTGTCTATCTTCAAGTTTCCCCGTTGTATGAGGACAACAGTAATATTGGATTCAGGGCCTACCCTACTCTACTATGAACTCGTCTTAACTAACTATACCTGCAATGATCTGTTTTCCAAATTGGGTCACATTCTGAGGTACTGGGATTAGAAATTCAACATATGACTTTTTGAGGGTCACGATTTAACCCATAACAGTGACTAATAGCTGATTATCCTCCTAGGAATAAAGACACATGAGTATGTTGTCTCAAGGGATTGTTATTCTTTATAAACACCAGCATCAAAAAACAGTAAGATAGTCTGCTTTAGAAATAGACATATTTTAAAAATATTTTCTATGATTAAGAAGAGGGTGGTGAATATTTTTTGAAAAATCTATAGAATATCTTTAGGAGTGAAATATCTCATATGCAACTTCTACTTAATCATCGCTACTAGTTTGGTGCAAAAGTAATTGCAGTGTTGCCATAATGTAGTGTCAAAAACTGCAATTACTTTTGCACCAAACTAAGAGATAAACCTAAACTCTACATTATGTCTATCAGATATTCTGCTGATGAATGTGCATGCTGAACCCTGACAATTATGAGGCTCATCTCAAATGTGACTGCTCACTTTTATTCCCACTTATTCAGTACCTTTTTTTTTTTGGCTTGGTAAGATCCAGTTATATTTGCTCCCAAACCTGTGTATTTCAGACATTTAGATAGAATTATGTATTTTTACAAATATTATCTAAACCTGTAATATTCAAGTGAGTAAAAATTAAAGTAGTTGAAATGAAAATAAAGTTTATTCTTTGGAAATACACAATGAAGGCAAATTTTATTTTTAAAAAATATTGCCAAATTAGATGTGGGGAGACAATTGTGAGAGCCTGGAAACAAAATTGTCAAACTATGAAAGGATATGCATTAGTTCCCTGACAAATGTCTTCTTTTCTCTTCAAAGACACTGGAACTGGACATTGTAGAAGATGAATTATGAGAGTGATTTATGAAAGAAAGACAATGGAGAATTACAATCGATGGAGACATTCAAAGAAAAGACTTTGGCACTGCATCAAAAGACAGTAGAATAAGTACTCTTTGCTTATACATTTTAAATGGAAATAAATGTTTATAATACACATTTGCTGTTTTTTAAACTGTAATTCAATTACTAAGGCTGAAGGGAAGAATGGATGTTGGATAAAGAACTTTCAATTCTGTCATTGTTAGTAGTATTTGTGTGTGTGTGTGTGTGTGTGTGTGTGTGTGTGTGTGTGTGAATGTTGAGCTTCTCAGTTTCAGTAGTTAGCAGGAAAAAGCACTGAATCATGAAGCATAAACTACGAATATAGCATCTGTATGATATTCTCTTAACAAATGGCAAAACTCTAGCAAACCGTGTTTGGTGCTTGCTTTTTTAGAATGATTGGCATGGGATCTGAGTCTTAGTTTCACCTTTTATGACTGCTTTTTACTGCATCAAATATTTGACCAGGCAAAGTACATTTCAACGAACAGCTTTACTCCCCTTTAAAAGAAACTGAAAGTCCAGCTGAAACTCCTCATCAAGTTAACTGGGATCATGGTGTTCATTTTGGATGAGGCAATGTACTAATTCACTAAGTCAAGTCAATTTGACATTTCTGAGTTAGTGTATCTTCCTTAAAAGTTATGCAATAAGTTGGAATTAAAGTGCTCTGCTTGCTTTTGATAAGACTGATCAAAAGAGTGATAGGAATAATCACTATTTAGAATCCTATTTAATAAGTACTTTCAATTTATCTAACTCTAAGGAGAATTTAGACTATTTGTGTAGTGAAATCCATTTGATACCAGGATTTGTTATGGTCACTCTACAATCAGGTGTTCCTAATATAATGAATGAGATTAAAAAAATGAAGCTAAGATTTAAATGATGCTTACTACTTCCAGAAACTGTTATGCTTTATTAACTCACTTAATCCTCCTTACCACTTTAGGGGGTAGATACTATTATTATTCCTTTTGTTTTCAGATGAGGAAACTAGGGCACAAATAAATTAAAGAACTTATCCAGGGTCATACAGCTGGAAATAAGTGGATTTGGGATTGTGAACATCACAATTTCACAAACCACATTTCACCATGGGTAGAGCTAGTCAAACGTCTGAACATAAAGCTTGGTTTAAAGATGACCATCATCTTATGTTTGTTGTAGAACTATTCACAATAGCAAAGACTTGGAACCAACCCAAATGTCCATCAATGACAGACTGGATTAAGAAAATGTGGCACATATATACCATGGAATACTATGCAGTCATAAAAAAGGATGAATTCATGTCCTTTGTAGGAACATGGATGCAACTGGAAACCATCATTCTCAGCAAACTATCGCAAGATCAGAAAACCAAACACCGCATGTTCTCACTCATAAGTGGGAATTGAACAATGAGAACACTTGGACACAGGAAGGGGAACATCACACACCCGGGCCTGTTGTGGGGTGGGGGGAGTGGGGAGGGATAGCATTAGGAGATATATCTAATGTAAATGATGAGTTAATGGGTGCAGCACACCAACATGGCACAGGTATACATATGTAACAAACCTGCATGTTGTGCACATGTACCCTAGGACATGAAATATAATAATAATAAAAGAAATTATATAAATAAGCACCACTGAAAAGTCTCTCTTTAAACTCACCAAGCACTGTTCACTATGGACAAGAAAGTGTGAATATGGTTATTTTTTATTTAATATTTTCATAATGATTACTGAAGGATCTGACAGTAAATAGTCTTTGGGTCTTTTTAAGCGAAAACTCCAGTTGTTGTTGATAGTAATTGATGCAATTGATAGTAATGTGCTGTATCCCTCAGATGTATTCCAGCTGAAGAAGGTGGAGAGCCACTAAAATTTATTGTTCTATGTCATTTTTCTAAATCATCTTTTGATAACTGTCCATCTACATATTGCTCAGTGGCTTTATATTTAGAGCATTATTTGGGAAACTATAATTTCAAATATTTTAACCTATAAATATTCAATGAAGCCTTGGCAGTGAAGAGTAAGACGTTATAAAACCTTGAATTTATGAATAGCACAGTTCTGGTTGTCTACGTAAAAACACCCCCTATAGTAACCTAAAACAGTAACATTACTATTTCCCATGATTCTGTGGATGGCCTGGGCTTAGGTGGTACATTCTCAGGGTGTTGCTCGTTGTCACACCCAGATAGCAGCTAGAACTAGAGTCATCTGCAAACTCCTTTTTCTTGGGTGGACCATCCAAGGTAGGTTTCTCATGCACATATCTAATGCTTTGGTGCTTCTTGGCCTCTCTCTTTCCACATTGTATCTCATCATCCTGGTCTCTTCACATGGCTTGGGCTTCTTGTTGCATGGTGGTACAAGGTACCCACACTGCTAATACAGTAGCTGACTTTCAAGATGCACAAATTGGACCCTTTTAGACCAATTAAGGGCTATGGTGAAACTGGAGCAGTATCACTTCCATTGTATTCTACTGGCCAAAGTAGCAGAGGGCCTGATCAGACCCAAAGAGGTGGAGAAATAGATTCTACTTTCCAATGGGGGAGTACCAAGTTCATATTGCACAAGAGGAGGTGGAATGGGAGCTATTGTTGTTATCATTAGGCAATACACTCTGCCTAAAGTACTATATCACATAATTAGACTTACTTTGCACATGATGACAAGGAGAAAACAAGATGCTGTTTTGGAATGTACCCACTAAACAGCTTCCTAGACGCTGCTTACCTAACAAGTGCCTTGTTTCCACTAAAGGTCGTGGATCTTTGGGAGTCTAATAAAAGTGATGAAAAATTATTCATAGGTCTCCTTCCTTTACTATACAATCCTCCCTGCTAAGAGAAAGACAGGCAAAGCACCTGGGATGGATATCTTTGCAAATCTGTCAATAATGGATAAAATATCTCATTTGTCTACTTCCCTTATTATCTAATTCTTCCCCCTTAGAGGAGTCTGAGCAAAGGAGCCTAGACTGGATGTGTGGTGGAGAGTCAGTAACTAGGAGTAGAATATAAATCAAATCAATAGTGTCCTAGTTAACAAAATCAAAGAGTAAATGTACAGAAACACAGCAAGCCATGCAGGATAATCAAGACTAAAATTCTGGGTTATAAGGAAAAGCCTAAAACAATTCTGAGTTGCAAAATAAATGGCACCAATAATCTTATAGTAAATTTCAGAATGTCAGGATAGGCCTATTCTGCTTAAGCTCAGAATTGGTTCAAGATACTGGGTTGGGGTTGAACTAGAAAGTTCTGGGTTGGTAGCCCAGCTAGAAGGAGAGGCCTGGGAGGATGCCAAGGAGTAACTGGGAAGTTGCAAATGCTGAATTCCTACCATGGACTTGTGCAACAATTGGTGACTGATTTATTAGATGTTGCAGAGAGACTCAAAACAACTATCAATCATCTTGTTAAGTAATTAAAAATAGTTATTCATTGGATTTTAAAATATATTGTATTATATACTTTTGATAGGAAAACAATAGAATGGCATAAAAGAATAAATTTTATTGTTTTATTTAGATATTCTTTAATTTCTAGTAATCTGATTTTTTTTTTTTTTTTTTTTTTTTTTTTTTTTTTGAGACATGGTCTTGCTCCATCACCCAGGTGGGAGTGCAATGGCACGATCTTGGCTTACTGAAACCTTCGCCTTCCAAGTTCAAGAAATTATCCTGTCTCAGCCTCCGGAGTAGCTGGGACTACAGACGCCACCCCCATGCCCAGCTAATTTTTGTATTTTTAGTAGAGATCGGGTTTCACCTTGTTGGTCAGGCTTGTCTTGAACTCCTGACTTCAGGTGACCCACCCGCCTCTGCCTCCCAAAGTGCCGGGATTACAGGCATGAGCCACTGCACCTGGCCTATATCTGAATTTTTAAGAACTAAGTTTTACAAGTGAAGATAATATAAATAATATATACATTTATGAATATCCTTGGTTGCATTATTTTTAATAGGTTAATACTTATAATAATATGAATCTATATTAGCTAAAAATGACCTTATGTATAGTTGATTTAGTTTTGGTCATTTTATCATTTTGATAAATTATTAAATTATATCATTGCATAGACTGGTTGATTTTTATAGAATTGTTTGTGCAACTAATTGGGGAAAGACTGGAATGATTACTACAAGGGTGATTTAGTTTTTCAGTTTAAACACAAACCAAGGTTTCAATTTCTTGCAGTGGAAGTGCTTTCTGAGCTTGCCTGAATAGGACTAAAATCATTCTGGCCAAAGAGAAGTGTTGCATAATGATGAATTTTTCTTAAGCTCAGCTGATCTATTTTTAAAGATAGCACAGTGAATGAGAATCAAAGCTTATCATTTCTGAAAAATGGCAATAATAACAAATTGTGATATACTTTTAAAGAGTAGCAGTTATATTTGGATAGAACTTTATTTTTTCCAGCGTGTGAATCATTACCTAATAATATTTCATTTAATTAATCAGAAAATTGTGAGTCAAAAGCTCTGCTTACAAAACCTATAAACAGAAACTCCAATTCAACCTTATTGCTACTAAATTTAATGTAAGAGACAACACAAATTAATTAAAGATAAAATGATTCACAAAATAATTACAGCCTCTTGTTGCCTTAGGGAATAATAAAGAACTAACTTATTTCAGTAGTGAGGCTATTAATGGTGTGCACGACAAAGAGATAAACCCAAGTATAGTTAACTCAATTTAAAAATTGGCTCTGGCAAGTGAAGAAAATAAGTGCATGTGTATATATGTGTGTGTATATACATATATGAAGTGAGAGAATTAGTAAATTTTAACCTAATTTGTTTTTTAAAATAATTAATGTGTAGGCCTTTTCTATTGTGACTTTGAAAAAGTATTTGAAAACACTATATTGATTTTGCTTTTTACTTATTTATAATCTATTATATATCTATTATATAATCTATAATTATGTATCTATTAAATTATAATTTATTAATGATTATATAATTGCACATGAGCACTACTTTTTTTCATTTTGTGTTTTTAATATAAAATTCCTGTATTTTACCAATTTTTAACTAAAACAGCTGCATTTAGTTCATTAAAGAGTTTCTTAAAAGTTTCTAAAATTTCATGATGTTTTGTTCTATTTTTTTTTGTTTAGAATTTACATCCTTCCTGTTTTTCAAAAAAAATTGAAGTGTCTTATGAGATTAGGCATAATACAAAATAAGAGAGTTAGAAAGAGAATGAACAGATACCATCTAAACTATAGCAGGGGGAATGAGGTGAACAGATATCCAACATGAATTGATAGAACTGAGGCACTGATCTTTGCTCTAACTTTCCCGTCAGCCAAGAAGAGGAGGAAAAGTTTACAAAAGTACAGAACTCTTAATTTCTGACTAGAGAAAGCATTAGGATATTAGTTTTTTTTTTTTTTTTTTTTTCAAATTAACTGGGCTTAAACTCAGATTGTATTTTGGTATCTTGTCTAAGAGACATTGTGTAAGGTAGTGAGAAGTATTTTTGCTCCAATTTGAGACACACACATTCATTCTGTTCAAATATCATCATAAAATTTCATGACTCCAATTAATGCTTTCTTATTTGAAAAGTAATACATGTGTGTAGAAATAAGAATGTAAACTGACCAAAATGGCATAAAATAAAAATGTTAAATTATTTAATACAAAGTTAAAGTATTTTTGGGTTCCTTACTTTCTCTCACTGTCAGTGCCTTCCTCAGAAGTAGCAACTTATGATATTTTAAGTTCTTTTGGTGGTTATATCTATAACACTAAATAATATAGTTACACTTTATTTCTTGATTATCAATTTAAGCAGTATTTACAGACTTTCTAAAATTGATAATGAAGGGGGCTTATTTACTCTTATAACATTTCATTCTTTCAATCTCTCTCTCTCCCATTTTTATTAGTCATTTTATTATATTTTAATTATTTTATTGATAAAGCTGAAAATTCAGCTTCAAATATAGAGTAGAATTTTTTATTTTTGGCATTAAAATGTTTATTTAAAAGAGTAGGCTGGATGCCCTGGTCCACACTTGTAATCCTAGCACTTTAGGAAGTCAAGGCCAGAGGATTCCTTGAGACCAGGAGTTCAACACCAGCCTGGGCAACATAGCAAGATCCCATCTCTACATTAAAAAAAAAGAAAGAAAGAAAAAGAAAAGCAATAGTACTTAACACATACATTATAAAATAAATAACTGAATTATTTCAGTTAACAAAATAATTGATATTTTCTTATAGATTTCTGAGAGGTGTTTTGAAAGTCAGTGATTTTTATGTGAGGTGTATTTCAAGGACTCATTTTTTTCTTTGTCTTTCTCTGATTTTTTTTTTTAAATCTAAAATTTTGATTTTGCATGTAACAAGGCTGGAGTTTCTTATTATGCAATACAGTCTACACCATTCTTCTCACTGTTAATTGAGCTCCTTTTCTTCAAAGTTTTGGCCTGTTCTTCAAAGAGCTTAGTTTAGTGGAGCTCTCCAAGGCTTGAGAAAATGACATTTGTTCCATACATGTACTGTCTCCTGCAGCTTGTTTTTCTTGTATACTTACCTTCTGCCTTGTAACACTGTCTCCTTTTATTTATTTATTTTCACTTCTTTTTTTTGGTTTTTACCCCTCCTATTGATGTTTTGCCTTCTATTCTATGTTATGGGGCAAGAATATTTTATTTTTTCTTATAGTATTGGCATCCTAGCAGAGATGTAACAGGAAAATCAGAAAAACAGAAATTGCTTTCATGGCAGTTCTTTTTCTATAGTAGATTTCTCCCCTAAACCCACAAAATTTGTTTTTCTTTAAAAACTATTGGCTGCCTATTCCTTTGATTATATACTGGCCTCAAGACTTTTGCATTCGAGTCCTTTAGTTCTCTCTATATGTTGCATATGAGCAGATGTGATATGCCAGAGCTTCTGAAGCAGAAGCTTTAAAAGGCAGCACACGTTTTTGGCCAGCTGTCTCACTCTTCCCTGTGGCATATCTAAAAGAGGGGCTAGTCCTGCTTTGATTCAGGAATTAGAAGTCCCATCTAGCATAACCACAATCAATTCATAATTTAGGGGCAATGTGAGTGAAAAATAATTGTATAAGCCACTGGGATTTGGGGGTTGTTGCTTGTTACTTCAGCAAAGCTGATTAATACATGGGTCATATTTAAGCCTCAACCTTTGAAATATGTGGGCAAGGGGGAGTTACTCAGAATTCGAAATCACATGTTATTGAAAAAAGATGTCCAATTATCACATAAGTTTCTCAGCTTGTCTCTTTGAATACCTGAGTAAGAAGCAAAAAGCTGAAAAGATATCCCTCCTAAAATGATTCGTCACACTAAATCTTTCTGATGTAAATTGTGAACTTACCCATAAATAATTTTCACTGTGTATAATAATCTGATATTCTTCATTGTAAGTTATAATTCTGTATGGAATTTTCCTGATGTGGGAGGCAGATCCTTCCAATTTCAGTTACTGATTTTGTAATCTGGAACTGAAACTGACCAATAATAAAATAAAATTCTGGTCCCACTGAGACAGCCTGGTAGGAAGGGGGTCCCTGGAGAGACACCAACCACCCTGCCCACTGGGATGGTGCCTTGGGAAGTTCACGACGTTTGCAGCAGGGAGGAGCCTGGCGCTTCCTCTTTCTGTGTGAACCTAGGATTTGAATGCAGGCAGGAAGTGCTTTAGCAGGAACTCTGGCCTAGCAAGAGTCCCTGTTTCCCCCTTTAATTCCTTTTCATCCAAGAAAGCCCTGTCTCACTCACCATTCAAATTGTCTATGAGCCTGAATGTTCGTGGCTATGGGATAAAGAACCCCGTCTTTAACTCAACTAAGGAAAAGTCCTGCAACATTTTTGGTGCGCAGCGTGGGGGCTGGAGAAGTGGTGAGTGAGATGCAAACCAACAATTCTTTTTCTGAGCCTTTTCATCCTTATGGCCTTTTCCTTCCTTTTTCGGGCTGGACTGGCAAGCAGCAGCTCCCCAGGGCTCTCCCCTCCATGCCGGGGCTGGGATGCATGGCCCAAGGATGTGGCACAGCAAGCTGGCAGCCCCAGTCACCTGCGTTTGCAGGAGGCTTCCCCTTCGCCAGCCAAGGGGTTTTACTCCATTGGACAGTAATTGAACTTGTCTCCCTGGTGGAGGAACCACTTGCATAAGAGTAAGAGGTTCTTCCCCAGGCATTTTTAAACTGTGTTTTTTCCTTTTCTCTTCTCCACCCCAGCAGCAGTTAAGTTTTAAGCAAGTTTTCTTTTTCTTTTCTTTTAGAAGACGTTTTGCTTTGCCAGGACTCCCAGCTATCACTGTTTATATTTTCTGTAAAGCTTTAATTATGAAGAAGGGTTTGCGGGGCTAGTCTTGGGCTGTAGCCAATCCGGTGCGCTTTGCATGTCTGTATGGTTTGTGCTGCATGCCTCCATCTTGTTTTACACAATGTGTGCATGGCCTGTAACTGCTTGGCAAGGCTTTGTTGAGGAATACTGCCTTAGGGAATACATTTCTTTCTGGGTTGATATCTGCAAGTTTTCCTAGCCCTGTCTCTTAAAGGGCCCCACCTAGCTTCTGCCTGTGTGTGTGTACTGTGTGTAATCTCTGTCAAAAGAGCTCTAATTAATTTGGCCTAATGAAAGACAAGCACTTGGATCTAATATTTTTTAAAGGGACGTTAAAAGCTGTGGAAACTTTCAGTTGATGACTTTAAGAAATAAAAACAGCCCTAAAGACTATTGGTGAAATGCAGGTCAGGTGCAAAGTTTGCTAAGTGTTTTGAGGTTACAAACTGCTTTTTGGGTTTTGAGAACTATTGGACTTGCTGGCTTCACAATTGGTAAGGCCTGGGGAGATATGGAACAAACCACCCTTTAACTAATAAGGCAAACTTTGGTTGCAGTTAGCACACAATTAAAGCAACTTACCAAGTTTTATCTTAAAGTTCAAAATTGCTAGGAGTTAATTGAAACTACTAGAAATATATTTACATGCAGAGTGTGTAAGAACAGTAAAACGTGGTTTTAAATAAAAGTTATAAGAAGGCATGGAAATTTAAACTTTTGCCTCTAGTTAAAGGATTGTTATGAGCTAAATTAGGAAAAAGCTAAAGGTTCAAAGAAGTGGTGGAAGAAATGTGGGAATTAATCTTGCAGAAGAGGTTCTCTGTGTGAACATACTGACTAAATTCAAAAAAGGGTATTATATGGTTTTTCTGTAAATTGAGTATTGAAATAAAAGCATGGCAAGGTTTTCCAAAGTCTCTAATCTGCTCTTTGGCGAAATTTGTAAGGGGTTATAAAAGGTTTTTGCTTCTTTAAATCTCTGAGCCATAATTTTTTCAAAATAAATAACTTATGGTAATCTGGAATTCTATTTCATAATATCAAGTATTTTAAACCTTGAACATTTAACAGCCTTCCCAAAATTAAACTTCAGTTTAAAAACTGTCTTTCCTGACATCTGGCTTTTTGGATAGTCCAGAAGGCCCCTGGAATGTCCAGAAAAGAGAGGTAAACAGGATTATTTGACATATTAGGTACATGAAGTTGTCAAAATGATGCTTAATCTTCTTTAGGTTATATCTTGGTGAATAATGCTAATATGTGTTCCAAAATTGTATGGGATTTCTTAAATTATAATGTCTAAGTATATGCTACCAATCATAATTAAGATTTTTATTTTGTTATGATAAACCACGGAGATAACCAAACTTCTTTGTCAGTTGTGTTTCTAACTGTAACTAACTTGGACATTTTCCTATTCACAGACAATTGTTTTCTTGTTTTAATCCTTCCCAAAAGATGGTTTATAATGACCTGTAGAAGTTTAAGTGGTACTCTTAAATACAGCCTTCTGATAACTTTAGAGATTGTAACATTGGAATAAAGGAAAATGTACAAGACTCATGAAGAGCTGAAATGCTCATGAATATCAAGCAAAACAAGAGTTAACTAAATGGATTGAACTCAGGAAACTGAAGCAAATCTTTTTAACCTTTGCTTGGAAAATTGCTGATCCATATTTTGTTTTTTGGACTCAAGGAAACTTTGAACTATGTATGGCCTTTAATAATTAAGTAGGTATACTCCTGTGAGCAAGATTTGGAGCATGTTTGTTTCTCTCTGCCTGGTTCCTCTAGAATTTTGAAACTATTTGTGAGTATTATTATGACAATATTGTTTGCATCAGTGCAATAAGAATCCATTATCTTTTGGAACAGGACACAATTGGAGAAAGTGGTTATTTTACCAAGGCTTTGACTGGAAGGATATGCTCCCCTTTAAGGAGTCAATCTCAACTTGTAGAGCTGATAAAAGCCCCATAGGAGAAACTGGCCTCATACCCTCGTCTGTGCAGTCCCTGTATAGGGTTCCTGACCTGGTCAGTAAAGAATGTCACTTTCTAACAGGTCCAGGAGTTCCAAGTTTATCTTGGGACCTTAAGAGGAGAGGATCACTCAACTGACAGGTATTTGAGGATAAACCCATGGCTTGGCTAGGCTTTAAAAGGTCTTATCTGAGACTCCTTGTGGAACAAACTTCCATCAAAGTCAATCAGTCCAAAAGGTCTATGTAGAAATCGCTATTCTTGCTGTACTTTATGCAAATAATCAGGCCAAGTATAAGACTAAAATCTGTTTTGCAAAATAAAACTCATTCGGTCCCATGATGATTTGTTTTTTTAACAAACATGAGGACTGGAGAGAAAGAAATCATGTTTCAAAACTTGTCATATATTTGTCTTTAAATTCTAAGTTTTTTGCCTACATTTTAGACTAACCCTCCTTGCTTCTGTGAACCAACTAGCAATCCCTGGCTGAGGCTCAGAAAGAGTAAGAGGCATAGGTAACGTAGAAATTCTGATCAGTATTCTAGCTCTGAGCAATTATTCTGCAAATCCTGCTAGGTGATGGGAATTAATAGGATGCCTAACACTCGGAGGTTTTCTTTTGGGAAAGTAAGGCCAAGGAGCTAACCAAAGCCACGCACCATGCACCCAAATCTTAGCAAGCATAACTATAGCCATCACTTATTTGGGTGTGTCACAAGACATCCTTTCCTCTCCCTTTTTGGAGGAGACTCAGTTCCACAGTTTCACCTTAGCATTTGGTTTATGATAAGGAGTCCATACAACACCCGAGACACATTTTTGTCCTCAAATCAATTCCAAGCTTTGGGGTCAAAGCCCTAGGAAGGAAAACTGGACTGAGGGATCCATAGGCAAATGACAACAGAGATTAAAAGGCACAGCGCAGGTGAATATGGCTGATCCTGACAATTAAGTCAACCCCAAGCTTCCTGTTCCATTGATAAAGGCCACGTTAATATCCATGGCATAAATGAGGTAAAGGGAACTCCAAGGCTACTGACAGTAGGTGGGAAAGAGACATAGGTGAGAGCAGGTAATTCCTATTCTCTAGGTCTCCTGGCTTCATGGGTGCAAGCCACTTTAATGCCCATGGCAGTACCTGCCAAGGTTGCTGGAACTTGGGCATGCAAGGATGGAAAAAGGAAAGAGGATGCCCTTCCCTCTCTCCCTCATGTACTCTGGATATCTGCTAGAAAGAGACAGGAACCAGGGATGCTTGCTCCCCTCTTTCTAGATAGGCAGCCATTTACCTTCAGTCTGTACCCTTTTCAAATGTATCCTGAACCCCTGGGACTCCTTTGAAAGAATGCCTTCTTTTTTCCTTTCTCCTCCTCAATTCTCTCTTCACTAATAGGTAATTATGTCCCCATACTATGAGGTACTCCCCTCAGGTGCATCCTCCAAACTGGAAAGAGTTAATTTTCTAAACCTTAAACTGGTTGGCTTAGGATTGAGCTCAGGGGAAGGGAACCCAGAAGCCCAACGTAGCAGCAAAAGGGTAAAGTTTTGTTTTTTTTTTTTTTTTTTTTTACCAGTCGGGCTTTTGGCCTCCATCTCCCTGTGTAAACTGGTAAAAGGCCTTAGAATTTTTGAGCTGTCTTTACACCTCCCCTTGTTTTGTTTTGTTACATGTTTTCTAATAACCTGGTTTATCTGTTCTTGCCTTCAGGCCATCAAACTCCAAATAGTCATGCTACTGGAGCCTCTGATGGTGGCTCCTTCTGCCGGTGGCTCCTTCTGCCAGGAACCCTTAAATAGGACTCTAGGGAAGTTCTGACTACCTTTTCCCCAAAACTGTCCCCTGTCAGCAGGAAGCAGTTAGGATGGGTCTTCTTCCTTATCCTAATCTTATGGTAGTTAGATGTACTTCTTTAGAGGAAGGAATGAGACAGCCAGGTGGGAGGGGTTCCCCAGAGAAACTCCGGCCAGCCTGCCCACTGAAGTGGAGCATTACAACATTTTCAGCAGGGAAGAGTTCGGCCCCTCCTGTTCCCGTGTGGAACTTGGGATTTGAATGGTGGACGGGAAGCACTCTAGCAGGAACTCTGGACTAGTGAGAGTCCCTGTTTCCACTTTTCTTCCTTTTCACCCAATAAAACCGTGTCTCAGTCACCATTCAGATCGTCTGCAACCCTGAATTTTTGTGGCCATGGGACAAAGAGCCCCGTCTTTAGCGGAACTAAGGAAAAACCTTGCAACACCACCATAGGAGTTTATGAACATGTAAATTCACAATTATAATGCCAATGCAACATCAAGACAAAATTTTGCCACATTAAAAAATAGTTTTGTCAGCGTTTACTAATTTTTATAATCATGAAGTTGTTATGTAGATCCATATGCTGTATGAGGAAAACATCTTTATGTTTTGTCTATAAGACAAAATTTTAAGAATCATGTTTTTGAAATTGTTATAATTTAGTTTTAAACTATGATAATAATTTTAAAGTATTTTGAATCTGCCTGTAGACTGTATGTAATTATACTGGACAAAGTCCAACATGTACTGGCAAAGGGAATGTTGAGATGATATTTGAAAGCTTTTCAATGTTGCAAAAAAGGTGTTTTTTTCTCTTCTGTTGACCTACATGTTACTTTCATTGACCATATCAAGTGTGATATATTAGTGATCAGGTGTAATTTGTGAATAAAATATATTTTATTTTTTTTTTAAGATATATATTACTGTAAAGTTATAGCGAAGGTGTGTTTATGGTGAATTGCTGCCAACAACAAGCAATTTGACATTTGATTTTTACTAGAAAAAAGAATGAAATTTAAACTTTAAGCAGTATCTGTTTTTGCCAATATTATACCATGAAAAATGTCAATCACTTAGCAAGCTTAAAAAATGTTAATGGGAAGACTTGTACACGCACCACAAAGATTCTTTCATCAATACTTTACCAATACTTGCTTTATTGCATATTTATCCATCTGTCTATCACCGTAAACTTCCACCAATCCATCTTATTTTGGGGTACATTTAAAAGGAAATTGCAACATTATTACAGTTTTTCCTAAATACTTCAGTATGCATATAATGAAATAGAGTTCATTATTTGTTTATAATCTTTCTTTTGATGCAAAGTTACATAAAATATAATACACAGGTCTTAACTGCATATCCAAAAAGTTGTGACAAGTATGTATGCTTTTGTAATCAAAACCTCTAATAAGATATAAAACATTACTTTTGTCCCAGACAGATTCCTTATCACTTTTCCCAGACAATTTCACCTGATATGGTTTGGCTCTGTGTCCAACCAAACCTCATCTTGTAGCTCCCCTAATTCCCACGTGTTGTGGGAGGGACCCTGTGGGAGATAATTGAATCATGGGGGCGGGTATTTCTGTGCTGTTCTCATGATAGTGAGTAAGTCTCATGAGATCTGGTGGTTTTAAGAATGGGAGTTTCCCTGCACAAACTCTCTTCTATTGTCTGCTGCTATGTGAGATGTGCCTTTCACCCTCCGCCATGATTGTGAGGCCTCCCCAGTCATGTGGAACTGTAGTCCGAAAACCTCTTTCTTTTGTAGATTGCCTAATCTTGGGTATATCTTTAACAGCAGTGTGAAAGCGGACTAATACTCCACCCTACCCCCTGGCAAACTAATAATTGCTATGATTTTTTTCACCATAGAGTAATTTTGCTTGTTATGGAACACAGTATAAATGAAATCATACAGTGTACCCTTTTGGATAAGGCTTCATTTACATGGTATAATGTTATGAGATTCACCTATATTTTATGTGTACTAAAAATTTGTTTATTTTCATCATTAGTATTTCATTGTATAAATATATAACAATTTGTTTATTATTTTGCATATTGATGGATATCTGGGGTGTTTCTATTTTTTCATATCATGAATACAGTTATGAACATTCCTGTATAAGGTGTTTTAAGGTGTTTTTTGTTTTTTTTTTTTCTGTAACCTTTAAAAAAAAAACATTTTTACTGGGTAGATACCCTGCATTGGAATTATTAGTTTATAGGGTAGGTATATGCTTACTTTTTTGTTTACTTTTGTAAAAAATTTCTAGACCTTTTCCCAAGTGCTTGAATCATTTTACTTTCCTACCAATTATTTATGAAAATTTCAGTTACTCCAGATCATCACCAACATTTGGTGGTGTTAGTTGCTTTAATTTTAGCCATTGTAGTGTGTTTGTAGTAATATTTTATTGCAGTTTTCATTTGCATTTACCTAATTGTTAATGATATTATCTGTTAAGAAAACAGCAAGAGTTAGGTCTAGGTCTTGCTGCTTGCCCAACAGAAAGCCAGTCACTGAGACAATGGGTATTACCAGGGAGGAAGGCTTTATTCGGGTGCTGCAGTCAAGTAGATGGAAAATCAGTCTCAAATCTCTCTCTCTGACTAAAATTAGAGATTTATTCAGCAGGGAAGAAATGTAATTGTGTATGGGAAGACCAAGTCCTCTCACTTATCCCTTCCTTAGGGGTAAGGAAGAGGAGTTGGTCAACAAGAAGCAGGAAGGGAAGCAGGAACAGGAAGTCAGTTAGGCAATCATGATTAGTGAAAGGTCTGGCATCTCATTGCCCAGATGTGGTGATGTGGTAAGTTTCAGTTCCTTGATAGTATCTAGGAAGTTTGATGGTTGATTTCCTGAGAAAGGAATTCAGGTAAGATAAATCAAGTTTTTCTCAAGTTTTGAGACTAGCAGAGTCAATGTCTACATTTATTCAAAAGAAACCATAAACATCACTTCTATGGAAAAATTGGCCCATGTATTAGTCTGTTCTTGCATTGCTGTAAATAACTACTTGAGACTGTGTAATTTATAAAGAAAAGAGGTTTAATTGGCTCACATTTTGGCACACTGTACAGGACGCATGCCTGGGGAGGCCTCAGGAAACTTAAAATCATGGCAGAAGGTGAAGAGGAAGAAGGCACATCTTACATGGCCAGAATAGGAGGCAGAGGGTGAAGTGGGAAGTACTGCACACTATTTTTTTTTTTTTCAGTTCTTCAGTATTCTTATTTATCTCATTCCTGAAAGGAGGACTCCCTAAATCTTGAAAATATTTCTTCCCACTGTTTCTCACATTCAACTATGCTTCATATAAAAGAAAACATAAACAGCCATTTAACGTAAGATCTAGTACTTGCTCTCTCTCTCACTGACTTGCTTATACACTTGTTATTTACAGATTTTCTTTCATGTCAAGTCATTTCTTAATTAAGAAATTCTAGGCTTACATGTAATGGCTATTTATTTTCCCAAAAGACTCAAAATATCTAAATATCTTGGTATTTCCTTTAGATCATTAACTTAAATATCACAGAAAGAGCTGAAAGCTCCTTTGTATTTTTTTAATTCCTATTTTGTTTCCTTCTTCCATAGTAATCTGGTGTATATCCTTCTCTTTCATATTTTGGCCCTTAACTACATGTATATCTATGAACAATACCTACAATTTTGCTCTTTTTAAATGGCATATAACAATATCATATCTACATACACACACACACACACACACACACACACACACACACATATATATTTTAAGACAGGGCCTCACTCTGTCACCCAAGCTGCAGGCAATGGCACGATCTTGGCTCACTGTAGACTTGACCTCCCAAGCTCAAGTGATCTTCCCATCTCAGCCTCCGGAGTAGCTGAGATTACAGGCATGTGCCATCATGCCTGGCTAACTTTTTTCTTTTAATTTTTATTTTTTAAATTTTATTATATTTTGAGGTCTAGGGTACATGTGTACAACGTGGAGGTTTGTTGCATATGTATACATGTGCCGTGTTGATGTGTTGCATCCATTAACTCGTCATTTACATTAGGCATTTCTCCTAATGCTGTCCCTCCTCCTTCCTCCCACCCCACGACAGGTCACAGTGTGTGATGTTCCCCACCCTGTGTCCAAGTGTTCTTATTGTTCCATTCCCACCTATGAGTGAGAACATATGGTGTTTGGTTTTCTGTCCTTGTGATAATTTGCTCAAAATGATGGTTTCCAGCTTCGTCCACGTCCCTGCAAAGGACATGAACTCATCCTTTTTTATGGCTGCATAGTATTCCACGGTGTATATATGCCACGATTTATTAATCCAGTCTATCATTGATGGACATTTGGGTTGGTTCCAAGTCTTTGCTATTGTGAATAGTGCCTCAATAAACATACGTGTGCATGTATCTTTATACTAGCATGATTTATAATCCTTTGGGTATATACCCAGTAATGGGATGGCTGGGTCAAATGGTATTTCTGGTTCTAGATCCTTGAGGAATTGCCACACTGTCTTCCACAATGGTTGAACTAGTTTACACTCCCATCAATAGTGTAAAAGCGTTCCTATTTCTCTACATCCTCTCCAGCATCTGTTGTTTCCTGACGTTTTAATGATCGCCATTCTAAATGGTGTGAGATGGTATCTCATTGTGGTTTTGATTTGCATTTCTCTGATGACCAGTGATGATGAGCATTTTTTCATGTGTCTGTTGGCTGCATAGGTGTCTTCTTTTGAGAAGTGTCTGTTCATATCCTTTGCCCACTTTTTGATGGGATTGTTTTTTTCCTGTAAGTTTGTTTAGGTTCTTCGTTGATTCTGGATTTTAGCCCTTTGTCAGATGGGTAGATTGCAAAAATTTTCTCCCATTCTGCAGGTTGCCTGTTCACTCTGATGGTAGTTTCTTTCGCTATGCAGAAACTTATTAGTTTCATTAGATCCCATTTGTCTATTTTGGCTTTTGTTGCCATTGCTTTTGGTGTTTTAGTCATGAAATCCATGCCCATGCCTATGTCCTGAATGGTATTGCCTAGGTTTTCTTCTAGGGTTTTTATGGTTTTAGGTCTAACATTTGTCTTTAATCCATCTTGAATTAATTTTTGTATAAAGTGTAAGGAAGGGATAGACAACCAGGTCTTGTGCGAACTCACTCACTATCACAAAAACAGCAAAGGGGAAGTCTGTCCCCATGAGGATCTAATCCCCTCCCCTCAGGCCCCTCCTCCAATACTGGGGATTACATTTTCCCATAAGATCTAGGCAGGGACATAAATCCAAACCATATCAGGTAAGTTTCATATCTTTTCATGTGCTAATTGACCATTTGCATAATTTTGTGAAATATATATTCATAACCTTTGCTCATATTTAGCTTTTTGTCTAGAACTATTTCAGTTTCCATTTTATTGACTACTTTAAAATATGTTTGTTGAATTCAAAAAGAAATTGAGGTTTATTTTTTTCATGATTGTGAGTACAGGGAAGAATCTTATATCTGTGGAATTTCTCATAATTTGGTGGTCCAAATCCTAATTATAATTTCTAAAACAATTATACTATCCCTCTGATCACTGTGGTAATTTGGATACAAATGTTTCACAACTTCACTTTTCAGAAACATGGTTTTAGACTTAATAAAAGCCTTAATTAGGAAAAACCTAATTGTATGTTTTTTTAAAGAAAATATCTGGCCCGGCACGGTGGCTCATGCCTGTCATCCCAGCCCTTTGGGAGGCTGAGGCAGGCGGATCATGAAGTCAGGAGAATGAGACCATCCTGGCTAACATGGTGAAACCCCGTCTCTACTAAAAATACAAAAAATTAGCTGGGCATGGTGGCTGGCGCCTGTAGTCCCAGCTACTCGGGAGGCTGAGGCAGGAGAATGGCATGAACCTGGGAGGCTGAGCTTGCAGTGAGCCAAGATCATGCTACTGCACTCTAGCCTGGGTGATAAAGCGAGACTCTGTCTCAAAAAAAAAAAAAAAAAGAAAAAAGAAGAAGAAGAAAAAAATATCTCTATAATCATTGAATGAGTTGCTTCTGAATCTGAAAAGGAAGCACTTGTAGCAACAATTTTTCTCATACCAATAATTTCTTTCATAATGGTGTATGTTGATAACTACAAACTTTTCTAATGAAATACCAACAAGATTTTTGTAGAGTTACTGAAGTCATGGACTGTTTCTTAAAATACTGCTTAAGCTACTTTAAAATATAACATGGGTATTTTTCTTCTGTTTTCTCTTTCTTCTCTTTTAATAGTGGTGGTAATAATATTGATAGAAATGATAAACTTTGTTTACTGTGTGTCAGATATTGTACTACATACATAAGACATTATTTTATTCTATTATATGATATAAACTTTAATTATACCTGATTTATTATAAATGAAGGAACTGAAAGAGGGTCAAGTTGTTATCTCAGCTGAAAAGTGAAGGAATTAGAACTCGAACCTAGTTTTTCCTTTTTCTGCCTCTTAACTGTGATATGCTGCTTTGGAGATCATAGACTCCTGAATTTGGAAGATGAAACATGATTAGTGGTGCTATTATACTTGTGTGAGTCAATCTAAGGAGTTTAAGATGTGCTCCATAGGCATTCTATAACAGTGTTCTTATTTAGTTTGTCTTCTTTGGGCATCAGAATCTTAACTGAATTGTCAATTGTGGTCCACCTGTTTCAGGCATGTAGTCATAATGGTATCTGAAAGAATTCTTTAGTTCAAAGACTTATAAGTACAGCAAATAGATTACCTGAGAGTGAATATGCTATTTAGTATTTAGAATAAATGATAGTACAGAGCACCTACTACACACTTGGTGTTCTATTAAACAAAGATGAATATGGCCCAGAGGAACTTACAGTCTAGTGGGAGTTACTACTATGTACACAGAGAATTTCTTTATAATATGGTTAAGTGTTATGATAGAGGCATGCAATGACTATAAATACTATATCCTTTGTGTTTCTGATAATGTCTGTTAGCCCCTGCTTGCTAAGATATAGGGAAATTCGTGGTTAAAATTTCCTGAGGGAAATGCTCACTGATTTCAGTTTTGGATTTTATGGTCTTGCTTAATTGTATTTGGCACTGGAATGACTAATACTAATTTCTGATAATCCTCTTTTTAAACCACTACTGAAAATTTAGAATTTGTTAAACGCTGAATATTAAACATTGAATCTGTCTCTTAAGAGGAAGTGCACAAAATCCTAATTCTGTTTCTCTGCAGCCTTTCAGGCTCCATCATTACTAAGGGATGGTTGTTCTGTTTGCTCAAGGCTGCTAAGAAACTCATATCATTTTGTGAAGAGAGACTAAGGCAGAGAATAATCATGGGGAGTAAGGGACATAGAGAAGATCCAATGTTTGGATTTATTATTGGATTTTGTTGGGATAAAGGATAAGGAAACATCTCTTCTTATCTGAAAATGCAAAGCTAACACTGT
Organism: Chlorocebus sabaeus; assembly: GCF_047675955.1. NCBI lineage: Eukaryota > Metazoa > Chordata > Mammalia > Primates > Cercopithecidae > Chlorocebus > Chlorocebus sabaeus. The sequence continues at coordinate 20,967,105 of NC_132927.1, read as the reverse complement.
TTATGAATAAACTATGATCTGGTGGTTTATCAGGATCATGTGCCAATTGGAGGGTCAGGCTTTTCATGCTTGCGTTTTTACTATTATAGAGTAGTTAAAGGGATGGAATATACAAGAATGGTAAGGTTGAATGATTCGTTTTGGAGCACTGGGTAAATTACAGCATGACAGATAAACTCAGGTCGTCAAATATTTGGCTTATGGAGCAAAAGGAAACACATTTGGTAACCATGGTATAGGAGTTCCCTTCTGCCTGCAGCTGGTGCACCAAAACTGATGAAAAGAAATGGCAGAAACTGATGTATAATAAGCACATTTTACCTCGAGTTTAGTACACACATTTGTATGGGGTATGTGTATGTGTAAGTAGAAACAAGTTTCCAGAAACAATACTAACCCTTATAAAGTTGCATTCACTGTGGTCTGTTATGTTCTATTCTATTCAGAGGGAAGAATGTCTTTTCACTTACAAATGTAGTCATTAGATCATATTAGGGGAGAAAATTATTGAGTATTTGGAGCAGTATATTTGAAAGGCAAGCATAGAAGGTTTAATGTACTAAATGAGCAGATCATAACAATCTTTTTCATTCCACTTCTGATCAATCCACTCCAAACTTTGCTTTCTTCCAACCTTTGTACTATTTCTACCACATGAATCTGTCTACCACTGGCCAAAGCTTACTGGACTATGAGTAGATACTTGGCCCCAAAGAAATCAATCTGTAGGCTGAGCTGTGTCAGTCAGATGCCTAGATTGTTCAGATTTTTCTAGGATTATGATAGATCTATCTCTCTCTTTTTTTATTTTTATTTTTTATTATACTTTAAGTTCTAGGGTACATGTGCACAACGTGCAGTTTTGTTACATATGTATACTTGTGCCATGTTGGTGCGCTGCACCCATCAACTCATCAGCAGCCATCAACTCATCATTTACATCAACTATAACTCCCAATGCCATCCCTCCCTTCTCCCCCTCCCCATAATAGGCCCCTGTGTGTGATGTTCCCCTTCCAGAGTCCAAGTGATCTCATTGTTCAATTCCCACCTATAGGTGAGAACATGCGATAGATCTATATCTCTTTACAAGTCCATTTTTAGAGTGGATTTGAAATTTCTCTTCCTTATATGCAAATGTGACTTGACAGATGTACAGATATTTCCATGACTGTCATTGAAAGCTCAACCCATCCATAGATGGACATACTCTTTTATAGCCTATATTATTACTTTATAACACTGACTGATAAGTTTTATTCCCAATTAAATGCAGTAAATTGGTTTTTTTTCTAGGCGATTCATCACCTCTTCTGACAGTCAAGCTAACAGGACATTTTCTCCAAGTGAGACTCCATTTTTTGCTGGCTAAGTAGTCAGTAGTATCTTTTTTTTTTTTTTTTTTTTTTTTTATACTTTGAGTTCTAGGGTACATGTGCATAACGTGCAGGTTTGTTACATATGTATACTTGTGCCATGTTGGTGTGCTGCAGCCATCAACTCGTCAGCACCCATCAACTCGTCATTTACATCAGGTACAACTCCCAGTGCAATCCCTCCCCATGATAGGCCCCGGTGTGTGATGTTCCCCTTCCCGAGTCCAAGTGATCTCATTGTTCAGTTCCCACTTATGAGTGAGAACATGCGGTGTTTGGTTTTCTGTTCTTGTGATAGTTTACTAAGAATGATGGTTTCCAGCTGCATCCATGTCCCTACAAAGGACACAAACTCATCCTTTTTTATGGCTGCATAGTATTCCATGGTGTGTATGTGCCACATTTTCTTAATCCAGTCTGTCACTGATGGACATTTGGGTTGATTCCAAGTCTTTGCTATTGTGAATAGTGCCGCAATAAACATACGTGTGCATGTGTCTTTATAGCAGCATGATTTAGAATCCTTTGGGTATATACCCAGTAATGGGATGGCTGGGTCATATGGTACATCTAGCTCTAGATCCTTGAGGAATCGCCATACTGTTTTCCATAATGGTTGAACTAGTTTACAGTCACACCAACAGTGTAAAAGTGTTCCTATTTCTCCACATCCTCTCCAGCACCTGTTGTTTCCTGACTTTTTAATGATTGCCATTCTGACTGGTGTGAGATGGTATCTCATTGTGGTTTTGATTTGCATTTCTCTGATGGCCAGTGATGATGAGCATTTTTTCATGTGTCTGTTGGCTGTATGAATGTCTTCTTTTGAGAAATGTCTGTTCATATCCTTTGCCCACTTTTGGATGGGGTTGTTTGTTTTTTTCTTGTAAATTTGTTTGAGTTCTTTGTAGGTTCTGGATATTAGCCCTTTGTCAGATGAGTAGATTGCAAAAATTTTCTCCCATTCTGTAGGTTGCCTGTTCACTCTGATGGTAGTTTCTTTTGCTGTGCAGAAGCTCTTTAGTTTAATTAGATCCCATTTGTCAATTTTGGCTTTTGCTGCCATTGCTTTTGGTGTTTTAGACATGAAGTCTTTGCCCATGCCTATGTCCTGAATGGTACTACCTAGGTTTTCCTCTAGGATTTTTATGGTATTAGGTCTAATATTTAAGTCTCTAATCCATCTTGAATTAATTTTCGTATAAGGAGTAAGGAAAGGATCCAGTTTCAGCTTTCTGCTTATGGCTAGCCAATTTTCCCAGCACCATTTATTAAAGAGGGAATCCTTTCCCCATTTCTTGTTTCTCTCAGGTTTGTCAAAGATCAGATGGCTGTAGATGTGTGGTATTATTTCTGAGGACTCTGTTCTGTTCCATTGGTCTATATCTCTGTTTTGGTACCAGTACCATGCTGTTTTGGTTACTGTAGCCTTGTAGTATAGTTTGAAGTCAGGTAGCGTGATGCCTCCAGCTTTGTTCTTTTGACTTAGGATTGTCTTGGAGATGCGGGCTCTTTTTTGGTTCCATATGAACTTTAAAGCAGCTTTTTCCAATTCTATGAAGAAACTCATTGGTAGCTTGATGGGGATGGCATTGAATCTATAAATAACCTTGGGCAGTATGGCCATTTTCACGATATTGATTCTTCCTATCCATGAGCATGGTATGTTCTTTCATTTGTTTGTGTCCTCTTTTATTTCACTGAGCAGTGGTTTGTAGTTCTCCTTGAAGAGGTCCTTTACATCCCTTGTAAGTTGGATTCCTAGGTATTTTATTCTCTTTGAAGCAATTGTGAATGGGAGTTCATTCATGATTTGGCGCTCTGTTTGTCTGTTACTGGTGTATAAGAATGCTTGTGATTTTTGCACATTAATTTTGTATCCTGAGACTTTGCTGAAGTTGCTTATCAGCTGAAGGAGATTTTGGGCTGAGACAATGGGGTTTTCTAAATATACAATCATGTCATCTGCAAACAGGGACAATTTGACTTCTTCTTTTCCTAACTGAATCCCCTTGATTTCTTTCTCTTGCCTGATTACCCTAGCCAGAACTTCCAACACTATGTTGAATAGGAGTGGTGAGAGAGGGCATCCCTGTCTTGTGCCAGTTTTCAAAGGGAATTTTTCCAGTTTTTGCCCATTCAGTATGATATTGGCTGTGGGTTTGTCATAAATAGCTCTTATTATTTTGAGGTACGTTCCATCAATACCGAATTTATTGAGCGTTTTTAGCATGAAGGGCTGTTGAATTTTGTCAAATGCCTTTTCTGCATCTATTGAGATAATGATGTGGTTCTTGTCTTTGGTTCTGTTTATATGCTGGATTATGTTTATTGATTTGCAAATGTTGAACCAGCCTTGCATCCCAGGGATGAAGCCCACTTGATCATGGTGGATAAGCTTTTTGATGTGTTGCTGAATCTGGTTTGCCAGTATTTTATTGAGGATTTTTGCATTGATGTTCATCGGGGATATTGGTCTAAAAATCTCTTTTTTTGTTGTGTCTCTGGTGCGCTACACGTTCAGAGAAACTTCTCTAGTAACAAACTATAGAAATGATCCCTGAAAGTATAGTCTTGTAGTCAGTAGTTTCTGTTGAGTGACTGGCAGGTCACAGCTTCTCTTTCTTCAGAACGTCTTGTCTTTTCTTTCTTCATTTCCTTTGGTTTTATTAGATGGAGCTTGTATTTTCAACTTAACCATTTCTCCCTTAGGGCTGTTAGATAGATCTTTGATGTCCTGACATATCAGGTAGTTTAACCATGAAAAGGATTTGTAGCTTGCCCTTTTCTCTTCATGAAACGTGAATTTAGGACTACTCTAAGTTTCTTTAATATTTGGAAAATTGACTTATTGAGAATAGAATGATATTAAGCACCTCAGGTACTTTTAATACTTTTAAACATTTGAAAAGTCACCTGTTTTCAACTTAAGGTTAATTTTTCAGTTTCAAATTCCTCAGAGCTCTTTCAATTTGGCCTGATGCCAAATATTTAGGCACACTGCAAAAGAATTCCATTATGAATCTCTCATTCAATTATCTGTTTTCAAAGGGCAGGAGAGAACAGAAATTTAGTTTCTTTTGTGAGAAGAGCAGATAAGAGTTTTATTTGCTGAATGGTTTTTGAAAGAGAATTTTGAACAACTTTTGCCAATGAGTTTCATAGTGAATACATGTTTTATATTAAAATTCCTAAGATGCAGTTTCATTTCCCTTCTTATTTAAAAATAAACAAGAGTTGAGGAAGTATACTAACTGGTTTGTTTGGAAGACATTTTCGTGTCTATATTCTAATGGAAGTATTAGAACTAGTGGTTTTATTCCAGGGATATTAGATAGGTTTTTGTTTAACATTTTATGTGGGGATTTACATTGAAGTAATATTATGGATAATATTTTGTACTCAGATACTTTTATCTATCCCTCAACCCTTCCCATTCCACAAGGTTTAGAATGGAGTTAATTTCCAAATAAACCTCAATCATATCTTTATTCTGCTGGTGGGAGAAATCTAGAAAAATGCAGCCACTTGTCTACTGTTATTTCCCCTGATACACTGCTATAGTTCTAGCGTTAGTTGTTTTTCAGTTTAAAATGCAAGAGTTTAGGAGATAAATATAAAATACCTTGTGGGCATTCTAACAGTCCTTGATATTATTAAGATGACACAAAGAATTTGCTATCAATAGATTTTAACAACTTAGATTACAAATCTTGCAGGATTGGGTAAATTTTACTCACACTTACTTTCTGCAATTTATAAGATACTATGGAGTTCATTTCTATTTTCTTTTATTCTTGTAAGAGAAACATGATTTCTCTAGGGACTTATCCATATCTCATTTTGTGCAATCTTACTGTAACTGCTAATCAAAGTGTCCTCTAGCCTGCCGGAAAAAGACTTGCTATTTTACCTAAGATAAGACGATCAGAACCTCTCTTCCAGAAATGTAAATCTGAGTCATAAGATCTTATAATAGAAAGCAATTGGAGATTATTAGTCGTGGGGTACATGGTGAAAAAATGTGTCACTCAAGTGCCATAATTCCTTGAGTCACTATGATTCTTATACTTTTAAGATCCTGATCTTTGCATTTTCTTTTAAGATTATTCTTCATCCTATATTTCTTTTTATTTAAGAAAACTGACTTTTATATTAAAACAAATACAGAAAATCACATTAAAATTAAAACTAAATAAACTATTATAAAGTGAACACTCTTATAACCACCATTCCGGGAAGAAGTAGAAATTGATAGCAGAAAGGAATAGAGCCATCACCACAGATAGCCCCTCTGTCTCCATGTGCCCCATTTCAAGCTCAACCATTACCTTGACATTTAAAGCAATCACTTCCTTGAATTTCTTTCTAGTTTTACCAAATAAAGGTAGATCCCTAGACACTATAGTTTAACACTGCCCACTGGAAAAAATGTTCATGTCTTTTAAACTCTTTTGATTGATGTATTTTTTCTATTTTTAAATTTTAATATGCCTATATCATTATAGTTGAGGTGAATGTCTTGTGGACAGCACATCATTCAGTCATATAAAAAGAACTACCCTGATACTTTCTGTCTTTTAATTGGTATATTGTGACAATTTACATTTAATGTAACTTTTGTTATGTTTTGGTTTAAGTTTATAATTTTTTTTCTGTTTATCCCCTTTTGTTCTATATCATTTTTCTGTCTTCCTGTGGGATACTTAAATATGTTTTAAAATTTCACTTTCTACTTATCTGTAATGTTTTGTGTTTATCTCTTTGTATAATCTTTCAGTGTTTGCTTTAGGTATTACATTATCCATCCATAACATATCAGTCTACTGATATCATGCTGTTTTTATACAATGTGAATGTAGGATCAAATATACAATAGTTAACTGCCTAGTCTAATACTAATTCAAGTAAAACAAGACTTTTTTGATGCTTTAGTGAAAAATGCAGCAATACTAATCAAAATTTATAATTAATCATGGTTTGTACAATAGGTTTGAATTTCATGCCAGTTTTCATGTTATAAAAGTGAATGGTGAGGCTACTTGTTCTGATGTGAAAGGTACAGAATTAAATCCTAAAATTAAAAAAATAGAATTGTAGTATAGCACAGGTGTATTTAACTTAAGTTAAACTTTATTATTTAAAAAATCATTTTCTTAAAAAAAGAAAAAACAATGCTAAGTTGTAAGAACAAGATTAGGTTATACTCTTGTTTGAATTTAGTATAGCAGGACATTGAAAACTGAAATAATTACTTGTTTGGCATTTGGAACATCCATGTTTAGTTGAAGGCCTTGGTTAATACATATAATTTTTGAATTATATAATACCAAGTTGAACAAAATTTCTGGAACATAACCATTAAAAAAGTGAGCAACTAGAATTTTCACATTAATTTGGTTTTAAAGTTGGTGTGATCATTAGCTACTGATTTTACAGGATTGTTCCCAAATTTTACTTATCCAAATTTAAACTGTGTCTTACATATTCTTATAACATTAAGTTTCTGACTTGTGTATTAGTTAAATTTTGAGTATTTGCACTCACTTTTTACTTCAACAAAATTTTTAAAAATGAAATAGCCAGAATAGAATGAGTTAGAAAGACTACTTAGTAACTAATAAATTGGAGATTAAACTGTTTCTTAGAATGGAGGAAAACAAAATGGGCATTCGATTACCATTGGACATGGAATAGTGCCTTAAGTCTGTTTCCTAATCCTGCATACCAGCAGACGCCTAGAATAGCTCTTGGCTTTCTCCTGAACCTTCTGATTTATAATTATCTTTCTGCCTGAGGACACCCGGACTTGGAAATGCAGCATATTTAAAATTGACTGGTTCTGCTAAGGATGCTCCTCTTGAATCCTAAAGTCTTTGTATTCATGGTGGTATCCTGGATTGCTTTTTATTTTTTTAACACCATTTTCTTTACATTTTGCCTTATTGCACATAGTATTGATTCATAAGCCCCTGGTATATTGTCAGCTTTTCTCTGAGGGACAGAAAATATAGACAATGAAATGTTTTCTTGTTGAATGTGTACCTGCTGCTCAACTTCTGTTATGAGTTGAAATTGAGAATAGGATTATTTACGCCCATAATTTTTGGCTTGAGTTATCTTATCTTTATAACCATTGTGCAGGTAATGGGCCAGGAGCAGAAGCCTGTTCTTGATTCTTGGAGACCCTGGAGTGGTGCGTAACTGGAGCAGGAATGAGCATAATTCCGGGTCTTCTGTCTGCCTTCATTATGATTTACTCTGTGTCACTCTCAGAAATATATTAAGGGATATTTATTCCTTGCTAAGTTTTAGGGAAGCCTAATGTTTATATGTTAGTTGCTTATTTCCAAAATTAATTTACTCTTCTTACTTTAAGACTTTCATATAGATTTTTCTTTCTCACTGGAAACATCTTTCAGCTAAGATAAATGAGCCAAAAGGATGAGTGCTCACTGATGTGCCATCTCTTCTTGCTGGCTTGATGAAATCCCTTTTTTTCTTTTTGGAATAGACTGTTTAAGATCTAGTATGGCAGGAAGTCAGTCTCTGCAGTGTGTTCTCTGCTGGAAGCATTGATCTTCATTCTTTTTCTCTTTTTAGTTCTTCCTTCTTGATAGTGGCCTAGGTACGGTAATTCCTGATTGTGGCTGACAAAGCTCACTATGTAAAACATTCTCTTTCTTCACCTGAGCTCTGCCTCAGCAGAGACCTGCAGCTGAGAAGCTAGCTGGGAAAAATCTTTGTAGTTCTTCCCCAGTTATTCACAGCTCATGTTATTTGGACTCTCTAACCTCTCTGTGTTTGTGGGGAAGTTTCTACACTTAGAAATGGCAAGTACTGGGAAAAAATTGATAGGACATTTGCCTAGCTCACACTTTTTGTTGTTTCAAACATCATACCAGATGATTGTAGAAACAATGGTTATAATTGACTAAAAATGCTAAAGTGAAGTTTCAAAATAGAGTGACATCATTCTGGCAGACATATTTTAAAGTTTGACTTAGGGTCCCAGCTATTAACCTGAGGACAAAATGAGCACTGTGAAGTTTGGACTGATTTAATGAATCAGGTAATATCACTAGTCTGCTGGAGTATTTAATGATTGTAAATAACATACCAGCTAAACAGGTGAGTATGCATTGATAATTAGAAATGGACTCAACATAGCTTGATTATAAAAAGGAATATTTTATCCACAACTTTTGAAATGAAATAAATTTACAGTAAGAAAAGGATTTTCAGTATAGTGAAAATGATGTTGTCAAAACAACTTGAAAATGCACAACTATCCAAACTTCTAAGCAACACTAATCATTTCCTTGGCACTGTAAGTACTTTAACAAAACTTAATTTCTTCATATTATTTGCAATGTAATGTTAATTTTACACTTGCAAACCAAAATCTATGCTGCGTGAAAATGTGTTTTAGTGTTTATAGAGGAAACATTGTTTCTTCTGATTGATAACACAAACGCCTTATATTGTAGTGGAATAATATTCAGCAGTCTATAGTCTTTGATAGAAATCTATAGAAGCCATTATTTCCCATGAATTAAAACATTTGGCAATTTTAAAAGCTATTCTATTTTATAACTTTATTCCTTCTTATTCTTAGATATAAACATTGGATAGAAATGTTTGCTCATATTATATGTCACCATTTATTCTTCCTTACCCCTTCTAAAACTACACTCTTACTTTCTCCATCCTGCCCTATGCCCTTGGGGACAGCTTTTCCCTTGCTCCCTTATGTTCCTTGATTTGACCAATGAGAGCTATTAGTAGATCATTAGTAGGGTACAGAAGGGAGAAGTCAGGGTTATTTCTCTCATTTTCTTCCTGCTGTGTCTTAGGCTGCCAGTGGGTACTTTTATCTGTTTAAGGCCACAGCTTCTGTAGATTGCTGTCTTCTGCAGCTACAGCTTTTCTCTGGTTGTGGTAGCTTCTCTTTCCTTTGATTTTTCAGACATAGGGACAGTAACGATCTCTGCTTTTGTTTTACTAAACTGGGTACTTCTCCATCTCTTGGTAGTTTTTCTTATCTCTGCTAAACCCTGATAAATATTATCTGTATTAGTTTCCTAGGACTACCAAAACAAATGACCACAAAGTTGGTAGCTTAAAACAACAGAAATTCTTTCACAGTCTTGGAGCCTAGAAGCCCAAAATAAAGGTGTTCGTTGGCAGGGTTGGTTCATTCAGGAGAATAGAAGGAAGAGTCTGTTCCATACCTCTCCCTATGATTCGGGTGAATGTCAGAGGTCCTTGTTCCATGACTTATGGATACATCACTCCCACACCTGTGTTTATCTTTACATGGCCTTCCCTTCTCTGTGTGTATTCTCCTTTTCTGTTCCTTATAAGGACACCTATCTGTTGACTTTAGAACCAAACATGGTTGATCTAATCTTGATATTCTCACTTTGATTACATTTGCAAAAACCCTTATTCTAAATAAGATCATATTCTGAGGTTTCAGGTGAGAATATTTGGGTGGGTGGGGGGAACATTCAACCCACTATAGTCTCTTCTTTAAAATTTCCTCATTTAATCATGTTGAATTCCTGACTAATAGAGGCTCTGGTTTTACTATACCAAAATCTGAAAAATTGAAAGATTATAATGAACTACTTGATGAAAGAAGACATTCAAAATTAAGTATTGGCACAGCTAGACTTGCTACAATAGAAACTAGGAATATATTGTATAAAAAGCATACTAGAGAAAAGTGGATTTCTACTGTCTTTAAAAAATACTTTCTTTAGAGTTCCTTTAAGACAGTATATTTCTAGTCCCTTTTAAAATGCTATTTTAGAGAAATAAGATTTATTTATTTGGAGTTCTTCACTCTCCCTACCAGAGAGGATTTAATTTAAAAAACAAAACACCTCTAATAAAATTGTTTAGTTTTATTCTTTAGTTTATTCATGTGAACTGTTGGGGTACAGATATAGCCCTCCCATTCCTGAGTCAAGATAATTAAGCAGCAGACCCTCCCCTCCATGATCTTAGCAGCTCAAAAATGCTTAATTGAATTGCACAGTATATCAATATCACTCTTTAGTAGAAGAAATCAAGAAGACCCAAGACCCCAATTAGAAAAACATTTGTTTCCTTATAATGGAAGGAAACATGCACAGAATAAAAAAGAGCTAGTAATAAGAACAGAGGAAAACACTGCAGTCATGGACAACCTAAGTCAGGGGGAAGTGAGGTCAAAAACTTTATGTAGAAAATGGAGAAACAGAAAACCTGCATAGGATACTCAGAAGAGGAAGCACAGTAAGAGGCCCCAAGAATCTGGACTCAAACAGTCAAGACTGTTATTTGAGTCACAATGTGTTAAAAGAATTTTCATCATTTAAATTTTCCCTCTTTCCACCACATATTATATATAAATAATTGTTGCTTATTAGTCTTATAGGAAAAAACGTATAAGGTCTTAGTCAACCTTGTCAACAAAACCCTTCCAGGTTTTTTTTTTTTTTTTTTAGGATAATTATTGAATACATCCTTTACATTTATATAAGTCAATTCTGGCAAACCAGAGAAAAGTAACATTATTTTTATCCACCCCTTTCAGAATGTTGTTCTAATGAACTGTTTTATAAAAAACCTGCATGTGCTGCATGGTGTACAAACAGAAGACCTTGTTCTTGTCATTCATTTGTTACACTAGAATGTTTGAATGAGGGAAAGTAATTTCTTTGTTTTTTTTTTTTTCCCCCGATTGTTCTTTGAGGAAGCTATTTGGAATTGACATTTGCTTCATTATAAAAAATGCGAAATTTCTCCTATTTCAAATGTTTTATTTGCCTTGAACAATCTAGTAATATTAAAAAGTCTTTCTTCTTCCATGGCAGAAATGAAAAATTGTGAAACTATAAATCTGTGCGGATAGTTATTTAAATAAAAGAAAATGAAATACCATTTTAAGTGGTAAAGATGTTTTGATGAGTAACAGAGATAAATGTGGCATAAAATACATTACTTAATAAATAGTTTACAGCTGTGATTTGTTTAATGCATTATAGTTGACTCATAGTGCCTGCTCACATTAATGGTTGAACATAAACCATCTTTATCGGTGAAATTTTATTCAGATTTAAAAAGAATAATGTAGTTTATGACCGATTAACTACAGCCATCCACTCTGTACCATCCTGTTGCTTTCAGATTGTAGATTGAACATATGTTTTTAAAATCGTAATATGTCATATAATCAGAAGTGTTCTGTGTTAAAATATGGCTTTGTTCATCTGATTACAGCACTGGAAGAACATTAAAGTTTTATGAGAGTCCTATAAAATTTAACAGTTTGATGGAATACCAAACAGAATGATCACTGTGCTTATGAAACTTTATTCTGAGATGGGGTAGATTTTCTCCAGTGGTTATTAGGTGGAGTGACTGTTTCAGATCATTAGATGCCACTTAGCATACTTGAGCAAGGATGGTGCCTGGGTCTGGACTTGTGGAAAATTAAAAATATCTCTTAAAATACTTATCACATCATCAAAAAGTGACTCAGACTTTTGAAAGAAAATGTCTTAAGTAGTGATGATAGACAGTTATAATCTCCTGTCCTTATTTTTTTCCAGGGGATCAGCAAACTTTTTCTGTAAATGACTGGGTAGTAAATATTTTTGGTTTTGTAGGCCACGTTCACAAAAACCACTCAACTCTGTGCTTGTAGTGTGAAAACAGCACAGATCATATGCAAACAAATGAATGTGGCTGTATTTCAGTAAAACTTTATTTACAAAAACAAGTGGCAGGATTGATTTCACTAGCAGATTGAAGCTTGCTGACACTTGCAAACCTTTTCTGGTTAGCTGAAACTCTCTGGATGACCAGGAAGACATATCAAGGCATGAGGCTCTTCCAGTTTTCTTTAATTTTTGTAGCCAATACCCAAAGCCACCAGAACAAGAGAATGAGCTCTACCAGTCCTGGGATTTCCAATTATGTGATATTGACCACATGAAACATTTAGCTTACGTTTTCTAGCTAGTGAAGTCAGTGAATGAAATTATCACTGTATCTGTATCACTGTGTCACTTAGAAAAATCCCAGCATGAGGCTTATTAAATTATATGCAACCCCCCAAAATTATTTACAAGGTCCAAACCATCACCTCTGATTTTAGTAATCTCTTAAATCTTTCTACATTTCTTTGTAAACATCTTCCGAAGGTTTCTTTCATTTGCATGATGCTTTTCTAATTGTAATCACATGGGCAATGGGGCTTTGTTACCTGACTTGTAACCTGAAGAGATCATGTCTGGTTTAATTTTAGTGGAGAACTTCATCCCACTGAATTAAACTAGTACCTTAACTTATCTGTCAATGAATGTAACTGAATCTTCTTCCTCATGTTATTTATGTTAGCAGCCATTTAGATTCTTTCTCTTTATTTTACTGACCAGGGCATTTTAAATACTCTTTGCCTGTAATTTGATGTGTATTTTCTTTATTTAACAAATTTCTCATTTTGTGAGATCCTACCATCCACAACTGATCTTGTAGCATGCAGCCACCATAGTTCACCTATGGTGTTTAGTGATATACTGACTTCCGGGGAATAAAGAGTATTCTTCAGGCAGCATCAAAGGCCTCTATCAATATCTAAAACATGGGGAGGGATGGGGGGGTTTTCTGGACTGCATCTTGCTTGCTTATTTTTTGTGAACTTTGTCCAGTTTATTTGGGATTCAGTCCTAGGATCTTAGTCTTCAGGTGCTTTTTGGTTTGTTTTTCCTAGCTTCCATTGGAATTGATGGTATCTTGGTAGATGGTGCATACTATGTAATTATATTAAAAAATTTAGAAATCAAAGATTTTTTCATATCATTTATTTAATACACATTTATAGATAGGTTGGTCTTAGCCATGTAATTTATTGTGCAAATCATAGCCCCCCTTTTTTTTTCCTGAAAAGAAATAAAATAGAAAATAAGGGACGAAAAAAAGGTCATTGTGTTTAATGAATATTTCCTATGCCTATTCCACACACCAAACATACAGCAGTGACCAAAGCAGTCAAAGTCTCTGCCCCCAATGTTTATTATCTGTCTCTCCCAACTTTTTTGAGGGCAGAGACTTTGACTGCTTTGGTCACTTGGAGTAGGGAGAAACAGATAATAGGGAATAAAACAATCATTAAAAATAACTTTTCCAGCTGTATTAGTTTGTTTTCATGCTGCTGAGAAAGACATACCTGAGACTAGGCAATTTACAAAAGAAAGGGATTTATTGGGCTTACACATGGCTGGGCAGGCCTCACAGGCATGGTGGAAAGTGAAAGACACATCTCGCATGGCAGCAGACAAGAGAAGAGAGCTTGTGCAGGGAAACTCCCCTTTTAAAAACCATCAGCTCTCATGAGACACATTCACTTTCATGAGAACAGAGCAGGAAAGACCTGCCCTCATAATTCAATCACCTCCCACTGGATTTGTCCCATGACACATGGGAATTGTGAGAGTTATAATTCAAGATGAGATTTGGGTGGGGATACAGCCAAACCATATCACCTGCTTATGCAAATTTAAATGTATTTATTATAACAAACTAAATGTATAGACTTTGTTTTCTTCTCTTACAGGCTAGTATAAAAATGGTTAAGAAAATTTAACAACTGGTAGTTAAGGAAGTCTAAAACTACACTTCTTGGTTTTAGTCCTGCCTCTCCTAGTTGGAATACTGATGAGAATAAATGAGCTAACACATGTACAACAGGGCCCTGCATATAGGCCTGGCACCAATAAGCACTCAGTAAGTAGTATGTTACTTTTATTATTACTTGACAAGGGGACTATGCTGACGAATCCTCTGAGAATCTGAAAATAAGATCATCTTCACTGTTGAACTGCAAAATCAATACATCAGAGTACAGATATATACATAGTCTTAAAAGCAAAGGACAGTTTTCCAGAGCAAAAGGACAGTATAGTAAATCTTCAAATGAACCAAAATAACTAAAAAATTACGACCACAACTGAAGTGCTCTTTGTTAGCAATGGAGGTGTAGAGAAGGGAAAGCCAGAGGGCAAATGTTGGTACTGCCAATACAAACGCTCTCTAGGAGGGAAGGTAATCTTAGCTTGGTAACTTCTCTAGGTGTTCCCCTTTGTTTGGTAGAGGTCCCTGGAACAGGTTCTCTAGAGACTTGTGCCCAAAGAGAAAGTCCTTTTTCTTTTTTCTTTTTGGTCATAAGATATTTCTCTAAAGTTGTTCAAGCTTGTAATGAGAGCTTGGCTGATCAAATATTTTTTTTATAAAGGAGTTGCTGTGCTTAAAATCTTAATTGGATTCAAATTTGACTATATTCTTTAAAGAAACAGTTGTCTTATTTTTACTGGGGGAGTAGAGAGTCTGATTTTATGGCCAACTTTGATATATAGTTTCAACCATATGAAATTTCCATTTTTGTAGGTCAAAGTGGTCCCACATTGGCAGTATCACATAGTTCAATTGAACAGTTGGGCAGCCAGACTGAAGTACTGAGTTGTGTAGTTATGCTCAATATGATTCAGCTTCTTGCCTCTTTTTGGCTGGCCACAGTCAGCCAGAAAGAGGACTTTAACCAGCCAGTCAAATGCAGAGGTCCTTGGCTGTCTCCCCTGGACAGTGAGGGCAAGGGGACACATACTACCCTTGCAGTCTCTTGACACCTGGTTGAGAGTGGTTAATGCAAGTGCTGCTACTGCTCTTGCCAGACACAAATGGACTCAGCTTCCTCTAGGATCAGCAAACCGTAGGGATAAATCCATTATCCAAGCTCAGTTGTCTATATGTACCACATACTTTGTCTAATGATGACAGACTGTTAACTCTTTACCTCTCCTCTTCAACTAGGCATCCTTTTCTTTGCTACTAGGTCTTGAGAGGCTACATGTAAGTTTTTTCTGTTTTTTTTCTTTTTTTTTTCTTTCCTGCATTCTATAAGCTTATGTCCTGTATGAAGGCCCCATCCTTTAAGGCAGGCGTCCCGAATCCCCTGGCCATGGACCCGTAGTCTATGGCTTGTTGGGAACCAGGCCACACATCAGGAGGTGAGAGGAAGCAGAGTGAGCATTACCACCTGAGCTCTGCCTCCTGTCAGATCCGCAGGGTCATTAGATTCCCATAGGAGCCGGGACCCTACTGTGAACTGCGCATGCGAGGGATCTGCGTTGCGCACTCCTTATGGGAATCAAACTGGACGCCGCATCCCTCTGCTACCAAAACTGCTCCCTGGTGCCAAAAAGATTGAGGACTGCTACCTTATATCACAATGGGAGTAAGAACCAGTGAAAGCTTCCTTTTGCTTAGTTCTAATATTTTTATATGTATTGCTCCTCCCTCCTCAAGAAAAAACTTTTTGCAAAACTTACTGCAAAGAAATTAGAAGGACTTTCTGCTTCATTTTAGAAAGTTCTTAACTGAGAAATGTTTAGAATATTATTTTTGGAAAAACATAATTATAATATTAATAAATGACTGTACAATATACCAATTTTATAGCCACACCAAAATTTGTAGAACAATACCATTGTTATTTAATATCCAGGTATTTATATACTTTATTATAAATATCTTTATGATGAAGCATTTTCACGTGTGCTTGTGCACATCTGCCATTTTTTCACTTAGTATGAATTCCTAAAAGTGAAATTTATGAGTCAATATGTACAATAATTTTCAGGTTTTTGATATATAGTTCAGTTTTTTCAATGAAAGTGTTAATTTATACCACCACTGTGTTGGTTAATATTAGGCGTCATTTGATTGGACTGAAGGATGCTTAGATAACTGGTATTGTTTCTCAGTGTGTCTGTGAGTGTGTTACCAGAGGAGATTGACGTTTGAGTTGGTGAACTGGGAGAGGAAGACCCAGTCTCAATGTGGGTGGGCACCATCCAATTGGCTGTCAGTGCAGCTAGAACAAACCAGGTGGAAGAAAGTGGGATAAAGTAGCATGTTGAGCCTTCTGGGTTCCTTCTTTCTCCCATGCTAGATGCTTCATTCCATTCCTCCTGGCCTTGGACCTCAGACTCCAGGTTCTTGGGCCTTTGGACTCTTGGACTTACACCTGTGCTTTGCCAGCAGCTCTAGGGCCTTTGGCCACAGACAGAAGACTGCACTATTGGCTTTCCTGCTTTTGAGGCTTTGGGACTCAGACTGAGCCACCACCAGCTTCTTTCTTCCTCAGCTTGCAGATGGCCTATCGTGGAACTTCACCTTGTGATCATGTGAGCTAATTCTCTGTAATAAACTACCTTTCATATATACATATATCCTACTAGTTCTGGAGCACCCTAATACAGCCACCAACTTTGGAGGAAATTCCATTTCACTGCCCAGTCCACTATACTAGTTTCACTCATATTTGTGAATCTTTGCAATTATTATAGCTAAAACATAGTACAGCATTCTTAAAAGTAGCTTTTAGCTGATTCCTAATTAGAGTAAAATTTTTCAAGTGCTTTTGTCAGTCTTCATTTTTCTTTATAAAGTTTTCATATCCTTTGTATTATTTTATATTTGCATATTGTTTTAAACTATACACTTTAGTAATTCCAATATTTCATATGATTATAATTCTTATTTATTTTTTCTGATTTTTTAATATATGGGTTTTATGTAGTCATATCTACTAATCTTTTACTTGGTGATTTCTTTGTGACTTACAAAATTTTTCTTCACCCTAGAACAGATTATGTTCTATATATTCTTCTCTATCAAACTTAAAAACTTATTTTTACTATTTATTCAGTTAATATGAGGTAGGACTCTAATTCCCTCTCCCTCTCTTCCTCTCTTTCCAAAACAATTTACTATCTCAGTAGCACCTATTAAATATTGACTATCCCTTTTCCATGTGAATTTCTTATGTTATTTTTATTATAACCTAAATTCTATAATATATGGTCTATTTCTGCCATCTAGTCTATTTCTGTTTCTTGCATTTATACTTTTCCTGCCGTCTTCTCTTATTTTTCCTTTTAAAACAGCCATCTGAAACTTTAGTTAAAAGAAGCTTCATATGAGAGTATATTTTTGTGATTTCTGTGGAGTATTCCAGACTAACCTACCTGACTTTTATTTTTTTTTCTTAGTATTCCACTTAATCTAGAGATGCTAATTTGCTCGTGCCTGATGAAGTGTTAATGAGAACTCTGATGTTGTGTTGTGTGGGAAGAGCTCAGGCTTGAAGTCAGCCAGATTTGAGTGTGAACATTTGTATTAGTTCATTCTCATATTGCTAATAAAGACATACCTGAGACTAGGTAATTCATAAAGGAAAGGTTTAATTGACTTATGGTTCAGCATGACTGGGGAGGCCTCGGGAAATTTACAATCATGGTGGAAGGGGAAACAAACACATCATTCTTCACATGGCAGCAGGAAGGAGAAGTGCTGAGCAAAGGGGGAAGCCCCTTATAAAACCATTAGATCTCGTGAGAACTCACTATCATGAGAACAGCATGAGGGTAATCACCCTCATGATTCCGTTACCTTCCACTGGGTCCCTTCCACAACATGCAGGGATTATGGGAACTACAATTCAAGATGAGATTTGGGTGGGGACATAGCCAAACCATGTCAACATTGTATTGACACTTACCTGAACTTGTATTCTGGCAACTTAGTCTCTCTAAGCTTCCACTTCTTTATTCATACTAACATGCCCTGAATGATGTAATATGCTCTGTATTATCCTCTTAATTATGTAGTGTGGACTATTGAATGGATCAATGTAACTCTTCTGGCACTTGGGGCATTTAGTAAAGGGGGTAACTATTACCAATATCTGCATCATGTTTGATCTATTGTCATCTTGGTAAACTGGTGTTTTAGAATTTGTTTTTTCAAAGGTAAGGAAAAATGGAGGCTTGAATCTTCTGCATATGAACCCTCACAAATCTATTTCTCTGTGTTGTGGCATTGAATAAAATGATGCACATTTGAAAAGGCAGACCTCAGGGCACACACTGTATTGTTGGCACCCCCAACATGGAAGGCCCAGACCCTCAGGAGATATGGACAGGGTTTTAACATAACCCACAGCACATTTCTGCCACCTGAATAACATCTGTGCAACAGGGAAAGAAGAGAGAGTGACAGTTCGAGTTGTCTGATGTTTCAAGACACCAGTTATTTGGTTAGTTGCTTTTATCTTGGGTGATGGTGGCCCCTCGGACTGTAGCTCTTCAGTGACAGACTCCTGTGGCTAGAAGACCAAGCCCATTTCCTTCAGAGCTTTTATTATTATAGCTGAAGCTTTTATTATAATAACTGATGCCTATTCAATTTTGTATCCAGGCATACCTCATTTTACTCTGCTTCATTTTGTTGTGCTTTGCAGATGCTGCATTTTGGACAACTTGAAGGTTTGCAGCAGCTCTGTGTCTAGCAAGTCTACTGGTGACATTTTTCCAAAATCACATGTTCACTTTGTGCATATCTTTACATTGTGTAATTCTTGCAATATTTCAGTTTTCTTAATTATTATTACATCAGTTATGGTGATCTATGATCAATAATTATTAATGTTACTACTGTAATTATTTAAGGCTTCATGAACCATGCCCGTATAAGACAGCAAACTTAACCAATGAATGCGTGTGTTCTGACTGCTCCATGAACCAGTCATTCTCTCATCTCTCTCCCTCTCCTCGGGCCTCCCTATTCTCCAAGACAAAACAATGTTGAAATTAGGCCAATGAATAGCCCTACAATGGCCTCTAAGTGTTCAAGTGAAATAAAAAATTGCATGTTTCTCACTTTCAATCAAAAATTAAATATGATTAATCTTAGTGAACAAGGCACATAAAAAGCCAAAATAGGCTCAAAGGTAGGTGCCTTATGCCAAACAGCCACATTGTGAAAGCAAATGCAAAGTTCTTGAAGGAGATTCAAAGTGGTACTCCAGAATACACAAATGATAAGAAGCAAAACGGCTTTCTTACTGATACAGAGAAAGTTTTAGTGGTCTGTATAGAAGATCAACAAAGCCAAAACATTCCCTTAAACTGAAGCCCCAACTCTCTTTAATTCTCTGAAGGCTGAGAGCAGTGAAGAAAGTACAGAAGAAACATTTGAAGCTAGCAGAGGTTGGTTCATTGGGTTTAATGAGTGAAGCCATCTCTTTAACATAAAAGTGCAAGGTGAACCAGCAAGTGCTGATGTAAGATGCAAGTTATCCAGAAGATCTAGCTAAGATAATTGATGAAGGTGGCTACCCTAAACGACATATTTTCAATGTAGATGAAACAAGCCTTCTATTAGAAGGAGGTTTCTTCTAGGACTTTCATAGCTAGAGAGGAGAAGCCAATGCCTGGCTTCAAAACTTTAAAGGACAGGCTGACTCTCTTATTAAAACCTAATGCAGCTGGTGATTTTAAGTTGAAGTCAGTGTGCATTGACCATTCCAGAAAACCTAGGGCCCTTAAGAATGATGCTAAATCTACTTTTCCTGTGCTCTATAAATGAAACAACAAAGCTTCAATGATAGCACATCTGTTTACAGCATGGTTTACTGAATATTTTAAGCCCACTGTGAAGACTTATTGCTCAGAAAAGACCCCCTTTCAAAATATTACTGCTAATTGGTAATGGACCTAGTCACCCAAGAGATCTGATGGACATGTACCAGAAGGTCTGTGTTGTTTTCATGCTTGCAAACACAACGTCCATGGACCAAGGGGTAATTTCAACTTTCTAGTCTTATTATTTAAGAAATACATTTGATAAAACTGTTACTATCATAGATAGTGATTCCTCTGATGAATCTGGGCAATGTAAACTGAAAACCTTCAGGAAAGGAGTTACCATTTTAGATGCCATTAAAAACATTTGTGCTTAGCAAGAGGAGGTCAAAATATCAACGTGAATGGGAGTTTGGAAGAAGTTGATTCCAAGCTTCGTAGATGACTTTGAGGGGTTCAGGACTTCACTGGAGGAAGTAAGTGCAGATGTGGTAGAAATAGCATGAGAACTAGAATTAGAAATGGGGCCTGAAGATGTGACTGAACTGCTGAAGTGTCATGACAAAAATTTAACAGATGAAGAGTTGCTTCTTAGGCATGAACAAAGAAAAGGATTTCTTGAGCTGAAATCTACTGCTGATTAACACTGTTAAAACAGCAAAGAATTTAGAATATTATGTAAATTTAATTGATAAAGCAGTGGCAAGTTTTGAGAGGATTGACTCCAATTTTGAAAGAAGTTCTACTGTGTGTAAGATGCTATCAAAATGTATCTTATGCTACAGTGTAATCTTTCCTGAAAGGCATAGTCAATTGATGTGTCAAACTTCATTGTCATATTTTAAGAAATTGCCAAAGCTACCCCAACCTTCAGCAGCAACAACCGTAATCAGTGAACAGCCATCAACATCAAGGCAAGACCCTCCACCAGCAAAAAGATTACAACTCGTTCAAGGCTTAGATGATCATTAATATTTTTTAGCAATAATGTATTTTTAATTAAGGTATGTACATTGTTTTCTTAGACATAATGCTATTGCACACTCAATAAACTAATAAGCTGCAATATAAACATAAATTTAATATGCACTGAGAGGCCAAATTCATATGACTCATTTTGTTGCAATATTTGCATTATTGAAATTTTCTGGAGCTAAACACACAGGATCTCCAAGGTATGTGTGGATATTAAATGTAAACTTCTCACAAATAATTCAAGTAATTTAGATACTTACACTCTTTTTTGAGATGTGCATTTCAAGCAAGAAACCCAACAGTGGCATTTATTACATCATCCCAAAGCAAACATTCTCCTAAAATGAATTAGTATCTTTAAAAAGTACAGTTTCATATACATAATTTGAAGCATTATTCCAAGATAATTTGTTTATAATTGTTGGGCCTACTAAAATGACCTGAAGCTAATCACCTGGAAAACATTACAGGATTTCTTGATGAAAAAATCAATTCTTTAAAAGGTATTTTCTAATATGGCTTTTAGACTTTAGTCTATGGTTCTTGTGCTTCTGAAGAAAGCCTGAAGCATGCCTCTCTAAATGTCAAAATGCTTAATCTCAACCAGTGCTCTTTTTGTTCTGAATCCTAGCTCTTCTCTTTAGAGTAGCATAGGAAGCAAGGCTCTCATTTATCTCTATATTGGTTTCCCTGACTGAGAATTAAGCCCTTCCAAAAATCCTACTGCTTACTGTACATTTGTTTATTTATTTTTCTACTTAGCCATTTATTTAATACTTATTCATATGTTTATTAAACATTTTTTCCTTTTAAACTTGACAAGTAATAGCCATACATATTCATGGGGCACATCGTGAGTGATGTTTTGGTACTATTAGGTACAAGTGATCAGGGTAATTCGATCAGGGTAATTAGCGTATCCATTATCTCAAACATTTACCATTTCTTTGTGTTGGGAATATTCAATATCTTTCTTCTAACTATCTGAAACAAAGTTATAGTGTTCCATAATTCTTGTTTCTATTTTTTCATTATCCTTTCAAACCTCAACCCACTTTAATTTGAGGTTTGATTCTGCTTCCTTCTTGAGGCAGTTCTTCCTGGAGGGACTGATAACTTTTTAAGCAAATAGTCCATTTAAAGTATTTTCTGTCTTTTCCTTTCTGTGACACTAGCTATCCACTCTTAATACTTTTTTTCTTCCATAACTTCCATGTCACCACTCTATCCTGCTTTTCTTCCTACATTTCCGAATATTTTTTCGAAGGCGCTTTCACAGAGTCCCTTCACTAAGGTTATTTCTTGAATCTCAGGATTCTAGAATGACTTCTCTTGTTCTTTTCCCCCCATCTCTTTCTCTACCTGTATACATTCCCAGACAATCTTATCTTCATCCATGACTTCAGATACCATTTGTTACTGTTTACTGTATACATTCTACGAAGGGGGAAGTATAATACAGAATACACAAATCAGTTATAATGCCAGATGGGAGTTATATGTATATGTGTATTTTTGTCAAGGTATGACCTGCCCCCAATCATTTCAATCTTCTTAACAATTTACATGGATTATGATTTGACTAAGTTTAATATGTCAATTAGAATAAAAAAGCTCAATGAAAGAGATTACTTGTTTCATGAGAGCAGAAAGAGCTGTACTTCTTTGATTCCCTGTAAGACTTTAGCATTAGGGGTTTATATATTCTAGGCACTCAGCAATTTTATGATGCTTGTAAATAATCACCGTGACAGTGTGTGCCTATGCTTGCCTGACAAAGTTCCTCATAAAATAAAGTATAAAGGATAAAAGTAGATGTCACTCTTACCAATGTAATTTTCCAAAGATTATTTTTTGAAAACCTAAGCTAAAGAAATAACTTTCAATTACACATAATAGCTTTGTATTTAAATGTGACCTGTTCCTGGAAAGTTGAACAGAAAAATAATATTCTTTAAGCTACTAGGCCCCAGGAACATTATAGATCCCGTATCTTGCTGGTGATTTTCATTAAGTGGTAGATGAAAGTGATTTTATATAATCATGTTAATCAAAAGATGAAGATGCAAAAATGTATGAGATCTTTAAGCAGTGCAAATAATTTCAGAAATACTCTGGTCTTCATTTTATATGAGAGAAAATTGAAGCCAGAGGGCTTAAATGAGCTTTTCAATTAACTTAACTGATTAGTGGCAAAGCAGGAAAAAAATCTAAGTTTCAAGACTCAGAGATTAATGTTCTTTATGTTACACAACAGTGCTCATACATATCCAAAGTCATTATCAATTCTGGCAGAAAAATTAGACCTGCTTTAGCATCATTCTTTAATTAAATAAATAGACCTTCCTTTCTACAGCTGAATTTACTTATTTGTTTCAACTTAGACTTACGAAGTGCTGTACAGGTGAAGGAAAGTGGGACAAATGCTTTACTCAGTGTAGTGAGTAAAGTTACCAGGTGAAAATAATGTTGTGATTTTGTTGTTTTTCAGTGACATGTGTTTCCCCAAATGTACTATGTAGCTATTTTATATCTACTTAATTTACTCCTTGTGTAATCCGTAAATATTTATTTTAAAAGTACTTTATTTCAGTCATAATGCTGGAGCAGAGAATTACGGCACAGTCCCTACTTATGAAGGTGATGTAAGCATCCTTTAAGAATTAATTGACATAATTGTGGAAGCACTCTGTTCATTGTAAGTCATAGTATGTACAGTCCAAATAATTAAATGCAATTTAAACATTAGAGGTGATCTAAAATTATATTTAAATATATGATATCACCTGGATACAAATGGAATAGAAGTGGGAAACAGGGAAGCAGAAAAGCCATCATGGTGCCAGTAACTTCTAGATTGAATCGTGAACAATCAGTAGTTGCTCTTGATAGGATGATGATGGAAGGAAGGTGTAGTCAAAAGCAAGAAGTAGGGGTTTTAGGTAGAGATGGCATAGGAAGCAAATGCATGAAAACGTGACTTTAAAGCAGTTCTGTGTGGTTAAATCTTAGGAGACAGGTAGGGGAATGGCAAGAGGTAAGGCTAGAGATACAGGGAGAAGCCCGATTTTAGGGGGCTTTATATGTCCATGGTAAGGAGTCTGGTTTTCATCTTGATTTTGGGTCTATAAGTGTCATTATTTGAAAATATCACTGAGCACACCATGTATGTGTATGCCTTTATAGTATTCTCAATGGTATGGGAGTTGAAAATCCTGGCCTTGAGATAAGTAGACCCGAGTTCAAGTTGTTGTCCTGCTCCTTCTAGTAATGAAATCTTGGTCATTCATGTAACTGTGTGGTATTTCAATTCTTCTGTTTGTAAAATGAAAATAACAAATCATAAATAAGAGAGAAATTTAAATAAGATCCAATTTGAAATTTAAAAATGTTTATAGTGATACAGCATTGCTATTCTCATTAATTCAAAGTCAGAAAGCTTCTGGTGCAAAGAAAAGAGGGAATGAGTTGATGAAGATGTTGGACTTCACATTTGCTTCCAATTGGTCCTCTGGGATTTCTGAGAGGTATAGCATACGTTGTTTTAGTTATGTTCAGTCAAGAAAACAGAAGCCACTTTATGTATTCTGGTTTGGGTTTACAGGACTGTTGGAAAAGATCATGGAGTAGATGTCAAGAAAGCTGCTACTGAAAGTTAAGGGAGCTACCTTTGATGGTCAGAGAAGTTGACAATTAAAATTCAACCTGAAGTACCTAAGTGGGTGGTTTTCAAATGCTTGCCTGGAAGTCACTCTGAAACTCACATAACATAACCTACATCCTTCAATACAGATTTTAAAAAGCTTTGCAATATGTGAAAGTTTCTATAAATAGTGAATCATTAATTTCTATGATCACAGGATGAAGAAAGCAAGTAACATTAACAGTAGTAGTATAGGAAAATGTCCCAAATATTTCATGGATTTCAGTAAACAGAAAGTTAAAATAAACTAAACATCATTTCAAGTACAATGTATGCAATTTTATGAAAGATATTGCAAAATTTAAGGTTAAGTATAGCATGAACATTTTAATGATTTCCATTTAATAGAATATTTTGCAACTGGAATTGATCATTGGATTGACGATTGAAGATGGACAATTTTAGTTATGATTTTTAAAAAGAGGAAGAATATTGAGTTTGCAACTGAGTTTTTTGAACAGATTATTATAAGAATTATTTTAATGATTTCAATGAATTTAATCACTAATGAATGAAAGCCAATTTAGAGTCTGTGGTAAGAGGGCTCCAAGATAGATACCAATGTCACCCACTTTCTGGTATTGAGACCCTTGTGAAGTGCTCTCCTTTTGAGTACAGTCTGAATCTATTCTGTATTTGCTTATAATCAGTAGAAAACATCACAAGTGTAAGGATGCCATTTCTGACATAAGATTACAAAAGACTCTAGCTTATGTCTTGCTAAGACTCTGTCTTGCTTGCACACTCTGGTGAAGCCAGCTGAATGCTGTGAGCTGCTCTATGGAGAGGCCCTTGTGGCAAGTAACAGAGAGAGCCCTATGGCCAACAGCCAGTGAGGGATTGAGTCTTTTAGTCAAAATAGCTCATGAGGAATGAAATCCTTCCTAAAGGCATACAAATTTTGGACATGACTAAGCCCAGGGTAGGCCTAGCAGCACACGCTTACAACAAAGCTTAGGAGTTTGCTGTTCTCTGGGTGAGTCTTGAGGTGACTGTTATTACTAGGCCTCTTGATTTTAGTCTTGGGAAAGATTCTGAGCCAGAAGACTCAATTAAGACACACTCAGATATCTGACCCAAAGAAACTGTAAGATAACAAATGTTATTTCCAGCCCCTGAGTTTTGGGGAAGTTTATTATATAGCAGTAAATAACTCACATATGATTACTTTTATAATTTTTGTTAGACTATTCTCATTTTATTCTATTAGTAAATTATTTGAGGAAGTTTCCCTTCAATAGTTTCTTATTGCAGTTAGAATACCTTTAAAATCCTTGCCATAGTTTCCGACTCTCCACAGCCTTATCCTTCTCTGTCTTTGCAGACTCATCATGCACCCCTTTCTTATTCGTGCCACTCCACCTCCTGACCTCACTTGCTATATTCTTACCTACTATGAATTGAAACCTGTCCCCCAAAAATCTATATGTTGAAGCCCTAACTCTAATGTGACTGTATTTGGAGATAAGGCCCTTAGATAATTAAGATTTAATGAGGTCATAAGGGTGGGATCCTAATGTAACAGAATCTTTGATTTCTCTGTCTGTCTATATACATGCACACCAAGAAAAGGCCACATGAAGACACAGGGAGAAGTGGCCTTCTGAAAGCCAGGAAGAGAGCCCTTACCAGAAAATGAACTCTACCAGAACCTTGATCTTGGACTTTCCAGCCTCCAGGACTTTGAGAAAATAAATTTCTGTTGTCTAACCCACTCAGTCTATGGTATTTTGTTACAGAAGCAGGCAGGCTGATACACTGTCTATCCATCAAAACTCAGTTTTTACATTCCCCCCAAAAGTATTTTTTAAACTTCAAAAGTAGAATGCTCCTCTCTGTTACTCATTCTTACAAGACCCATAATCACTCTTACCTAATACTGACTTTGACCAGTAAACTCTAAACTCACTGAGAAGAGTGATTTCTGCCTTCACTGCTGTGCCTCTGTGCCATCTGTGCCTGACACAGACTGCCTGTTCAATACATACATGTTCAAAGAATAAATGAGACATTTTTGAAACTAAGCAGACTAAAAATTGACTCATGATTGAACCCATGTAGTATAATAATAAATGGGAGAATAATCTAGTATCATGTTGATATGTGCTACACAGTGTAATCTTAGCTTTGTCATGCCCCGAATTAAGGGACAGAATCTATAAATAAAATCATGGCTGACTGGAAGAATGGCTAGAGTCACTTTTCCCTAGATATATTTTGTCACATAAGGTGTTCCATAAAAAGAAGATTCTGATGTCAAAGGAATTCTGGGAAAATTGTTATTTTATATCCTTCCCTTGAAAATTAACTGCAGAAATGTTAACTTTGTTACTTCATTTTTTTTTTCCTTTCCACATTCACCTGAGAGGTAAAGTGTCTCTAAGTTGTGATGAATGTAGAATGGTTGAAATAATAAAACATATTTTACTCGAAGAATAAAGCTTATATATAAGAAAGGCCTATCCAAATACTTTGGAACGCTTATGGTGTAGAAGAAGAAGTTTGGTAGGGGTTCCATGCACCAAAATCTGCAGAAGACTGGGTGGAGGTTATGAGGGAGGCAGGCAAATTTTGACTGATAATAAGAAAGGAATCTGTAGTGTTCAGACATGGAGATGGAATCTAGAGTTGGAATCTGGAGATAGAATGAACTGTCTTTGGATGTGCCCATCACTGGAGATAGTTAAACATACAGACTGGATGGTTATGTTATTTTATTGAGAGATTCAAGTTATTTGAGTTGTAAGTCTAGTTGTCTACTCTTGTTTTACTAATGTTTTTTAGTCCAATTCAGTGATCACTTCATTACACTCCCCAGGTTGAATACAATTTTTAGAATGCCAATTTTTAGACTGGCAAAATATGGCATGTGTAAAGGTAGGATAATGGCTCCTCAAAAATATACTTGCCATAATTCCTGGAAGTTGTGAATCTGTTACATGTCAAAGGTTGCTAATCAGCTGACCTATAAATACAAGACTATCCAGTGTTATCTAGGTGGGCTCAATGTAATTACAAATGTCCTTACAAGCAGAAGTTCACAACTGGAGAAAGGAATGTAATGATGGAAGTGGGGTCAGAATCAATATATATATATTTTTTAACTTTTATTTTAAATTCAGGGGACATGTGTGTATTACTCTGTTTTCATACTGCTGATAAAGACATACACAAGACTGGGCAATAAACAAAACAAAACAAAAAAGAAGTTTAATGGACTTATAGTTCCACATGGCCAGGGAGGCCTCACAATCATGGTGGAAGGCAAGGAGAAGCAAGTCACATCTTATGTGGTTGGTAGCAGGCAAAGAGAAAGCTTGTGCAGAGAAAATCCTGTTTTTCAAAACCATCAGATCTCGTGAGACCCATTCACTTCCACGAGAACAGCATGGGAAACATCTGCTCCCATGATTCAATCATCTCCCACTGGGTTCCTCCCGCAACACATGTGAATTATGGGAGCTACAAGATGAGATTTGGGTGGGGACCCAGAGCCAAACAATATCATTTTGCCCCTGGTCCCTCTCAAATCTCGTATCTTCACATTTCAAAACCAATCATGTCTTCCCAACAGTCCCCCAAAGTCTCATTTCAGCATTAACTCAAAAGTCTCATTTCATCATTAACTCAAAAGTCCACAGTCCAAAGTGTCATCCAAGACAAGTTCCTTCTGCCTATGAGCCTGTAAAATCAAAAGCAAATTAGTTATTTCCTAGATACAAGGGGGGTACAGGCATTGCATAAATACAGCCATTCCAAATGGGACAAATTACCCAAAACAAGGGCTACAGGCCTCATGCAAGTCCAAAATCCAGTGGGGCAGTCACATCTTAAAGCTTCAAAGTGGTCTCCTTTGACTCCATGTCTCACATTCAGGTCATACTGACATAAGAGGTAGGTTCCCATAGTCTTAGGCAGCTCTGCCTCTGGCCTTGTAGGGTATGGCCTCCATCCTGGCTACTTTCATGGGCTGCTGTTGAGTGTGGCTTTTCTGGAGGCACAGTGCAAGCTGTCAGTAGATCTGCCATTCTGGGGTCTGGAGGACAGTGGCCCTCTTCTCACAGCTCTGCTAAGTGGGTGCCCCAGTAGGGAACCTGTGTGGTGGCTCTGACTCCACATTTCCCTTCTGCACTGACTTAGAAGAGGTTCCCTATGATGACCCCACCCCTACAGCAAACTTCTGCCTGGGCACACAGGTGTTTCCATCTTCTGAAATCCAGGCGGGGGTTCAGAATTTTTGACTCCTGTGCACTTGCAGGCTCAATGCCAAGTGGAAGTTGCCAAGCCTTGAGGTTTGCAGCCTCTGAAGCCACAGCCTGAGCTCTGCATTGGCCCCTTTCAGCCATGGCTGGAGCACCTGGGATGCAGAACACCAAGTCCTTGGCTGCACACAGCAGAATGACCCTGGGGCCTCGCCCATGAAACCACTTTCTTCTCCTAGGCCTCCAGGCCTGTGATGGGAGCAGCTGCTGCAAAGGTCTCTGACATGCCCCAGAGACATTTTCTTTATTGTCTTGGTGACTCATATGTGACTCCTTGTTATTTATGCAAATTTATGCAGCCAGCTTGTATTTCTCCTCAGAAAATGGGATTTTCTTTTTTATTGCATTGTCAGACTGTAAATTTTCCAAACTTTTATGCTCTGTTTCCCTTTTGAAACTGAATGCCTTTAACAGCACTCAAGTCACCTCTTGAATGCTTTGCTGCTTAGAAATTTCTTCCACCAAATACCCTAAATCAGTTGGAGTTTCACAAATCTTTAGGGCAGGGGCAAAGTGCCACCATTCTCTTTGCTAAAACATAACAAGAGTTACCTTTGTTCCAGTTTCCAACAAGTTCCTCATATCCATCTGAAACCGCCTCAGCCTGGACCTTATTGTTCAAATCACTATCAACATTTTTGTCAAAGCCATTCAATAAGCCTCTAGGAAGTTCCAAATTTTCCCATAGTTTCTTCTCTCTTCTGAGCCCTCCTAACTGTTTTGTTCCACATTTTCAAGTATGTTTTCAGCAACACCTCACTCCTGGTACCAATTTACTATGTTAGTTCATTTTCATGCTGCTAATAAAGACATAGCTGAGACTGAGAAATCTTAAAAAAAAAAAAAAAAAAAAAAAAAAAAAGAGGTTTAATGGACTTACAGTTCCACATGGCTGGGGCAAAGAGGAGCAAGTCACATCTTATGTGGATGACAGCAGGCAAAGAGAGAGCTAGTGCAGAGAAACTTCCATTTTTAAAACCATCAGCTCTCATGAGGCCCATTCACTATCACAAGAACAGCAAGGGAAAGACTCACTGCCATGATTCAGTCACCTCCCACCAGTCTCTCCCATAACACATGGGAATTATGGCAACTACAAGATTAGATTTGGGTGGGGACACGGGGATGCAGAACCAAACCATATCAATGTGCAGCTTTGTTACACAGGTAAACTTGTGTCATGGGACTTTGTTGTACAGATTATTTCATCACCTTTGTATTAAGCCTAGTATCCATTAGTTATTTTTCCTTATCCTCTGCCTCCTGCTACCCTCCACCCTCTGCAAGGCCCCAATATGTGTTGTTCACTTCTATGTGTCCATGTGTTCTTTTCATATTGCTCCCACTTATAACTGAAAACATGTGGTATTTGGTTTTCTGTTTCTGTGTTTGTTTGCTAAGGATAATGGCCTCCAGTTCCATCCATGTCCCTGCAAAGGACATGATCTCATTCTTTTTTATGGCTGCATAGTATTCCATGGTATATATGTGCCACATTTTCTTTATCTAGTCTATCACTGAAGGGCATTTAAGTTGATTCCATGTCTTTGCTATTGTGAATAGTGCTTCAGTGAACAAACTTGCACACATGCATTTATAATAGAATAATTTATATTTCTTTGGGTATATACCCAGTAATGGGTTTCTGGGTTAAATGGTATTTCTGTCCTTAGGCCTTTGAGGAATTGCCACACTGTCTTCCACAATGGTTGAACTAATTTTCATTACCATCAACACTGCGGGTTTTGAGGGTATTGGAAGAGGGCCTAGAGTCAAGAAATGTGGGTAGACTCTAGAAGCTGGAAAAGGCAATGAAATAGATTTTCCCCATGAGCCTGCAAATAGGAGTGTAGCCTTGTCAATACTTTGTTTTAAACCAATTAGATGTGTCCTAATTTTGACCACTAGTTTTGTGTGATAGTTAATTTATATTGTTTTAAACTATTTAATTTGTGGTAATTTAATACAATAGCAATAGCAAACTAATACATTTTCTAATTTTAATTCAAATGTCTGTAATAGTGAAATTTAATAATTTATACTTTTTTAAAATTTCTTTTTCTCCTGAAAACTTTCACTTAATTTACTTGACTTTTTCTATTAAGATGTTTTCCTTTGTTATTAATATTATTAAGATGGTCTAGTTTGAGAAGGCACATTTAATATATTAATCTTTTGTCATATTTGCACATTTTTTTCAACTTTTTGTCTATGAATTTTGATTTTGTTTCTTTCATACAGAATTCTGATAATTACAACTTTAAAATATTATGTTTATTTTATTTTTGATTATTCTCATTTCCATTTCATGTTTATAAAGTCATCACTCACCTTGAGATAAATGTTCACTCACATTTTCTTTATTTTTAAATTATTTTACATTGGATCCATTTAGAATTTATTTTTAAATCCTCATTTTCGAAGTTAAAAATATCCACTATATCATTTCTTACTTTCAGAGACCACAATAATCCACCACTGAAAATCTAAACATTCTTCAGAAAGTCCTGAAATCTAAAGTATTTTCTAAGTGATTTCACTGGGTGACCCACTTACTCAACTTGTGACTTCTTGAGTTGATCCAAATTCTAGCCTTGAAAGTACTGTTAGTTCAAATGCTGAGCACAAATGTGCAGGAAAGAAAATAAACAGTCCTTAAAATAAATGTTTTGTGGTGTTAGCAGTCATTTCACTTAAGAGAAGTATGACTACTTTCTTTCCACTTTAAAACAATTTTCAATCAAATGCTTTTGTAAAAGTGTTATTTCCTCCATCGCTATGTGGGGAGTTATAAAGGAGTATACTTTACAAATAATTAATACCAAATACAACATAAATAATTAAGTATAATGCAGAAATACCTATTGACTATTATCACTGCATAATGATGGCAAAAATCTGACTTTGCTAAAAATCTGAGGTGTTGATGTAAAATGGGGTCCACATACAGTCCTGGTGCTAGAATAGTTTCATAAATTCTTTTATCTATAACTTTCAAACCAATTGGAATCATCATTTCACATGGCAATCTGATGATAACAAAGAATGCTTTTGGAAATTCTCTCTATCAAAATCATGCTTATTGGTGCAAGCCAAATTCTGAACTGTAGTGTCTGTACTCTTAAGAATAAAGTTTCATATGTGGAGATATATGTACTGACTTACCAAAAGTCAGCATGTGTTTTGACTTGTCTTCTGAACCATGTGGTTTGCATTGATTTATAGATTTCCTAGCCTATTTCCCCCAAAAGATACAGCATATAGCATTACACATTGTAACTCTGATTCCAAAGAGGTTCAAATTATAGACTTCAACCTTTGAGTGTAGTTAAAATTCATTTTTCTTTGATTAAACAAACAACTAAAAGTGTCTTTTTTGTAGTTTATATGCACACTAATTATTAATATATGTTTCCAAACTGAATATCTATCTATCTATCTATCTATCTATCTATCTATCTATCTATCTATCTATCTATCTATCTATTATCTATCTATTTGGTTTGGCTTCGTGTCTCCACCCAAATCTCATATATATATTTTAGGTAGAACCTCATAAAATTGTCATTTTTGTAAACTGAAAAAGATTAAACATTGTAACTTTTGTTGTTTGACCTAATTAAGATTATCGACTAAACAGTGATTAAAGTTATAAGGAAAGGAAACATTGGAAGCACATTCTTAAATGAGCTGCTTCTTTGTTTTCCTATTGTCATACAAGAGAAATAAATTATTCCAGTTTTAAGAAAATATGCTAGTTGCTTACCCAAACTCTCTTACTAACAGAACCCAGGCTTTGCAAAAGTCAACAAAATATCCAGCTAGAAAATGTGATTTCTCTAGAGTTTTTGCAGCTAATTATACATACAAAACATAGTTCTGTGATGTAAATATAGTCTAATGAGTGGGTTCCTGGGAAATGTTATAGTTTCAATGATAAAGGAAAAAGACGCAACTGGCATGCAGTCATTTTGTGAGCATGAAGGTGAACACGACAGAATAAGAATTGAGGATCAGGAAGCTACATACGACTTAGGTCCTTAATGACTTTTTTGAGCTCTTATACCTATCTTGAACTGCCTACCTCAATACTTCATGTTATGTGACAAAAATCGATCCCATTGGGTTAAGCTACTGTTGGTTGAGTTTCTAGTATGTGTAGCTTAACTGATATTCCTTATTTATTGCCTAAAGCAGTGATTCTCAAACTTTAAATATCACTAGAATTGCCTGGAGGTTGTGTTGTAAATCTTTTGTTTCTTTTATTTTCTCTATTGCTGCCTTTTGTGATTTGAT
Source organism: Chlorocebus sabaeus (assembly GCF_047675955.1). Lineage (NCBI taxonomy): Eukaryota > Metazoa > Chordata > Mammalia > Primates > Cercopithecidae > Chlorocebus > Chlorocebus sabaeus. The sequence continues at coordinate 20,934,014 of NC_132927.1, read as the reverse complement.
GGTTTTCTGGAGTGGTATGCTTTGAATCCTTTCTTTTTATGTTTTGTTCAACTACTATAGGTTTTTGCTGTGGTTACATAAAATATTTTATACTTACAGCAGACTATTTTAAAATGATAACTTTTTAATCAGATACAAAAACTCTACACTTTTACTCCTCTCCACCTCATATTTCATAATTTTGATGTCAATATTTACATCTTGTATAGTTTACAAAATTAACAATTTATTGTAGCTATAGTTGTTTTTAATAGTTTTGTCTGTTAGTCCTCATATTGGAGACAAAATTTCTTTGCACATCATCAATATTTAGAGTATTCTGAATATGACCATGTATAGTTATACCGTTGAGTTTTGTACTTTCTGATGTTTTATGTATGTTTATTAGCAGTCTGTTTTATCAGCTTAAAAAATTCCCTTCAGCAATTCCTGTAAGGCATGTGTAGTGGAGATGAATTCCCTTAGCTTTTGTTTGTCTTTTCAAATTGTATTTTTCTCTACATTTCTAAAGGACAGCCTTGCTGTGTGAACAATTCTTGATTGGCATTTTTTTTCCTTCGGCACTTTGAATATATCATCCCACTGTTTCCTGATGTGCAGGGTTTACTCTGAGATGTCTGCCAATAGTCATATTGGGGCTTCCTTTTTTATGATACGTTTATTATTTTTTGCCATTTCAGAATTCTCTTTGTCTTTGATTTTTGATAGTTTGTGATGTGTCTTGGTGAACTCCTCTCTCAAATGATTTTGATCAGAGACTTCTGAGCTTTCTGTACTTGAATGTTGATATCTTTCCCCAGATTTGTGAAATTTTCAGCCATCAGTTTCTTTAATACTTGTTGACTCCTTTTTTTTCTTCTGAGGAATCTACCATGCAAATGTTAGTCCTTTTGATGGTACCCCATAATTCTTGTAGGCTTTTTTCATTCTCTTTCCTTTTTGCTCCTCTGACTGCATAATCACCAAAATCCTCTCAAGTACCAAAGCCGTCTTGAAGAAACAGAACAAAGCCAGAACTATCATGGTACCTGATTTAAAAATATACTATAAAGCTTTGTAATCAAAGCAGCATGGTGCTAGTACAAGAACAGACATGTCAACTAATGAACAGGATAGAAAGCCCAGAAACATATTTATAGACAATTAATTTTTAACAAACATGCCAAAAACACATAATTGGGAAAGGACAGTCTTTAAAAATAACAGTCCTGGAAAACTGTATATCCACATACAGAAGAATAAAATTAGATACTTAATTCATACACACTATATGGAAAAAATCAACTGTAAGTAGATTAAAGGCTTAAATATAAGACCTTAAAACTATAACAGTACTAGAGACAACATGAGAAAAGCTTCTTGACATTGATCTAAGTAATGATTTTTTTTTTATATGACACCAAAAGCACAAACCTAAACAAGTAGGACTACATAAAGCTAAAAAGCTTTTGCATAGCAAATATTTAATAATTAAAGATTTAATAATGGAAAGATTTGATAATATGAATATTAATACTAAAAGACATAATAATACCAGTGTACAAAATGGTAGAAACTGTTGATTTTCAGTTTCATGGTTTTATTTTAATGAGAAGATGTGAATGCTGAGTAAGAGTATCACCTGATCAAGTAAAGATGGGATTTGTGAAGAACTTATTCCTGACTGCAGAACATCCCTTAGTAAGCTACTGTTTTACTCTCTCTTAGCTGCTGTCCATCAAGACAAAGCTAGCTTCTTAATGGTTTCCTTTCTCCAATTTTGGAAGTGGAGGTGTGTGATTAATGTGTTTAGTTATTAAGAGACGATGTGGCAATCCTATAAATCAAAACATCTGAGACCTCTTTAATTTAGTATAAATTTAGTCCCAAACATACATACTAACTCCTATGGTTTAAATGTGTCCCCCATAAAGCATGCATTGAAAACATAATTCTCAATGCAACGGTATTGGGAAGTGGGGCCTCATGGAAGGTGTTTAGGACCATGAGGGCTCAAGCACTCTAATGGATTAATGCTGATTATAAAAGGGTATGAGACTGCAAGTTCAATCTCTTGTTCTCTCTTACCCTCTCTTTGCCTTTCCTCCATGGGATAACACAGCAAAAGGCCCTACCCAGATGCTGGTCATGTGATTTTGGACTAACCAGTCCCCAGAACCATAAGCCAATAAGATTCTGTTCAATACAAATCACCCAGTCCTGTGGTACTGTATTATAGTAGCACAATACGAACAAAGACATTATCTCAACTTAAGAATTAATATAGCTTTGGTTTGTTTTATCAACAGGGATAAGGAGGTTCATAATGACATGCAATAGGGAAAACCCAGTGTATGTAGCTTATCATCTGCTCTTCCATATACCATCATACCAAGACACTCAACCATGGAGTCTTAAGAAATATCCTCTCTATATTTTTATCTAACCATGAATTTATAAAAAATTATTCTAGCTGGATGTATATAATACTTGCAGTTCTTATTTCTAGTCCAATCAAGTATCAAGCAGGATAATTTAGGCCTTGGAAAAAATATTAAGATGTCAGAGCTTTGTAAGTTGAGCTGCGGTCTTTGTTTTAGTAGAAATGTCTAGAGACATCAGTAAAAAAGTCCAGGAGGCTGGCTTTCCAAGTTAAAAGTTATTGGCATATGTGTAATTTGGTAATGACACCCCAGATGGTTAATTCCTCTGCTTTGGAAACTCTTTCTTTCCTGTTTACTTATCAGAACATGGAGAATAGCTTCATGGTACCAAAAAGGAAAAAAACAAAGAAAGAAAAACAGAAAAAAAATACCCTACAAGAAAATGATTTATAAATGTATGTCAGCTTTTACATTTATAACTGAGGCAGCTGTGGACACTGTGGAAGAGCAGTGCTTTCCAAGGGACATTAGTGCTCTCTTATCTCATAGGCCCATGCTTTCTTTTATCAAGATACTACTGCAATCAAATGATTAATCGGAAGTATGCTTGGTGAGCAAAGGGACTTGGGTACTTCTGCAGGATATTTAATCTGGATTGGCTGATGTGGAGGCTGATGACCTTCTTCCAACATTGCACACTTTCCTTTTGCCTGAAACACAAAGGTCTTTCAGTCAGTGGCCTTCTGCATAGGCCTGGAGAGACTCTGATAACATGGTCATCTCTGGCTCTTTTTTTTTTCCAGCTTTATACAAACTGTTATCTTTCTCTTACGAAAAAATCTTCTTGACAAATAGGATATTATATCATTTTTAACTTAATACTAGTTAAATTTTAGACATTGGATAGCATTTAAAAGACAAACTTATTTTTTATCCTTAAGAAATATGCTTTATTTTCATTAGAAAAAAAATCACAAATAATTTCTTGATATGTAGAGCATCTTTTAAAAATGCCATTTATCAACTTATTTTTTCTCCATTACAATGAAAGCCTAAGATGGATACAGGAACACAGGAAAACGAAAACCTAAAAATAAAAAAAAAAAATCAGAAACATAACAATTGAAAATATTTTCTTACATATTGTTCTTTACAAAAATGGTAATATGGTGACCATACCATTTTATATGTTAAATTTTAATTGTATTATAGTTTGCTATGACAATGAATATTATTATAGGATTGTGTTTTAATTGATGCATATTATTATACTATATGGAGATATCATAATTCACTATATCCTATTAATGGACATTTACATTCTTCCCAAATTTTTAATACTGTAGATAATGCTATGAGTGTCTCTTTTAAAATATCTATTATTTGCATCTTTGATTTTTTTCCTTAGCATTCATTTCTAGAAGAGTTTCATTGTATGTATTGGCTAGATGGGTATATCACTCTTTCTCATGGCTAGTTCAGTCCATTATATATCGATGCCTCATCTCAAGTCAATAAGGTGTTCTTTCTGATTGTGGTCTCAGAATTTGGTTGTTTTGTGAATTTTCAGCCTGCAGTCCCTAGAAGGTACCTCAATGCAAGCAAATCATTAGTTCTACATAAAAGTCTTCAGAGTATTATTTTTGTTGCATTTTGAATAAGCTCCTAGTTAAGTATACTGTTATATGTGCGTCCCTGTGGGTGTGTTTTACATATCGTATGCATAGCTAAGAAAGTAAAGTATACACATAGTACATATTGTATGAAGTACAGATGGTCCCTGACTTAGGATTGTTCAACTCACAATTTTTGCAACTTTATGATGGTGTGAAAGCAGTACACATTCTCCCCTCATGACTTTGAATTTATTTTATCTGGAATTATTTTCTTTTCCATAATTGTTTGGTTCACACAGAAATTATCTTCTCTATAAGTCTTTCCTGAGCATATAAAATATGACATATTACATTCTCCATTCATACTCTGTCCTGTCACCTTATTATCCTTTTCAATAACTAACAACTGATACATTTACCTGTTCACTATTTGCCTCTCCCTTAATAAGATGTAAACGTGTTGAGAGATGGGTCTTTTTTTCTATATTGCTTTATCCCTGGGGTCTATAAAAGTGCCTGAAAGTCAGTAAACTGTATTAGAGATACAGAATCTTACTCAACCTGAAGTCTAGAAGCTAACCATTGTTTGTATAGTTCAGTTAAGGTTGATGTAAAGTTTGCTTCAAAAGCTACAATAACCCAGTACCTAACATTTAGGCCCCTGATTAGTTCAGAACAGTAAACATCTGACCAAATAGTGCATTTTGGAACATATCTTGGATATCATGATGTACATCTATGGTCAATAATAGTTACTGAACAATGCCAGGGCCACTGACTAGACATGCACAGAATGTCCCTGACAGCATCAGAATGCTCAATATTTGATATCTATTCTCTTTAAAAAAAAATTGAAAAACTTCACTATATTGAAAACATTTAAGCAAAATCACATGACAGAGTAATTTAGACAATGATTTATGTTAGCTGCATTTATAAACTATAAAATATAATGTGAATTTGTACATGAAAGTAATAATTTTTATTTCAAAATTTTTGTATAAAATAAAAATTGAGCTGAGCATACTATGTACATAAGTTCTTTATGATTTTTTTTGTCTATTTCTTCTAGATTGTCAATAGGTATATAATTAGATACGTTGAAATCCACAAGAAAGTCTCATGTTATATTTTTTTCTGATTGGAAGAAAACCCATAAGAGAAACTCTTCCTTATTTCTATACAATTTGCAGTCTCAAGAATATGGGATAGTTCAAAGCAAAGCCTCGTTCTGTTTTGAAATTCTTCCATTATTTATTTATTCTGAAGTCATATTATTGCGTTCTTCCTTTCAAAAATATGAAAGTAGTTAAGTAGTTAATTAAAGCAATGGTGGAACTTCCCTCCAGTCGTGACAGGATGGCATTAGACCTACTTTTCCCCTTGCTCCTCCCCTCCTAAACACAACTGTAAACCTTGAAGTGGTGTGAGAATCAATGCAAAGATAACTTTGAAAGGTGTTGAGAAGGCGGCGAGCTGGTTTGGGACCTCTGGATTTGAGAACTAGCACAGAGGCAGGATCTCTTGTATCCTGCCTACACCCACCCAGTAGAAAATGGTGTCCAGAGCTGGTGTTTCCAGATCACCTAACTGGCAACAGAAGGCAGCCCGAGTATGCGCCTCCTCCCTGGCAGCCCTCAGATCAAATGGAAAAATCCCCGACATCAGATAAGCCTGATAGCACCTACAAGGGAATCAACGGGGAGCCCCACCAGAAATAAATGGCCAGAAGAAGTTCATCTTCTCTCTGTGGGCCTGAGACTCCCTTTTGTGCAGAAGAAAGATGTCCATTTTTGGGGGAAGAAAATGATATCAGGGAAGAACAAAACTGAAAAGACAACTGTTATTTGCTTTAAGTTCTAACTATCAAACACTGGACTAGGTGTCTTATAAATGATATCAAACAGACAGTACTGGGTAATGATTAAAAGTGTGATCTCTGGAGTCAGATTCTATAATAAGTGCCTCACACATGATAGCAATTACTCTTATCTAGATGATTTTCACAACAGACACATGGAGTAAGCATCATTATTCCCATTGCCTACTGTATAAACAAGGAAAGGAAGTTAGAAGGGTTAGATATCTTGCACAAGTTTCCACAATTGAGGTAGATTAAGATTCTAAATTCTGATTTTGCAGCCTACAGTTTTTTTTTGGCTCAACTCTGCTGCCTCTCACCTAATGTATAATGTTGTATAAATTGCATTTTTCTTAGTACTTATACTTGCAAAGTAGGGGGTATGCTCAGCATGTGCTGACATTAATCACAGAAAGTGTACTGATGAAAATGAGTCTTACAGAGGGATCTGAATGACGTTTTGGGCATTAATTAGCGAAACAGAGTTAGAGAGACATTGCAGAAAGAATAACATAAGTCAAATCACAACCATGGGAATGATTTTTTTTTTTTTTTTTAATTTGGCAAATGATAAGGAGGTAATTCTACTGGAGCTGGCAGCTGTTTGTGCATTGTAAGATGAGAGGTTGCATAAGCATGGCCTTTCTAATACTGATTTGATTTGATTTGTAGCTTTTGTTACTTTTTTGCCCTTTTGACATAATCGCATTTTAAGAAAAATTGGAAATAATAATTTACTTTTCAATTTAGAGCAACTTAGTGGACGCACTCAATTACGTGACCTTTCTCTTTCTGTGAATCACAAGTGCACTTCACAGAATATTTGTGCACTGCAAAATTTGTAAATTAAATTTTGTTAAGATAAATAATACATTCTTATTAATTGCCTCCTAAATACTAGTTACATTCCATTTGAATGATTATTGTTTCTAAAGTTTCCCAACTGGTTTCTCCCTTTCCATCTCAGCCCCCACTACAGTATAAGCTTCTTCCATAGCTGTGGTGATTCTTGAAAAATCTTGTCAGTCAAGTTACTCCTCTGCTCAAAGTTTCCAATGACTTTCCTATTTGCTCAAAATAAAATCCAATACTATTACCATTGCCTATTGGGCCTACAGATGTTATCTCCAGCTGGCAACCTCTCTGATCCATCTTCTTTCTTTTTCTCTGTCTACATGACCTGCTATCTCATCTCCTTTGGATATTTGCTCAAATGTTGTCTAATCATTGGGGTCTTTCTTCATTACTCACAATAGACTAAATGTTTGTATCCCTTCAGAATTCATTTGTTGAAATCTTTATCTCAATGTATTAGGAGGTGGAGTCTTTGGGAGGTGGTTAGGTATAAGGGTGGAGCTCTCATGATTGGGATTAGTGCCCCTATAGAAGAGTCCTTAGTGAGCTCTATGGACTTCATTCCACATTCCACATTAGGATACGATGAGAAATCAGCAGTATGCAACCTGGATGAGGGTCCTAACCAGAACACAACCATGCTGGCACCCTAATCTGAATTTTCTATCTCCAAAAATATGAGGAATTTCTTTTGTGTACGAGTCACCCTGTCTATACTACTTTGTTATAGCAGTCCAAAGTGACTAAGACAATACCTTGTCTAAAATAAAAGACTAGATGTTTTCATCTCTTCCAAATCTGTTACAGCACTCTGTTCTCACTTACCTTGACCTTGTTCATATTACTTATCACCATCTGACATGTTACATGTTTATTTGTTTATTGTACATGTCCTCCCTCATGTAAGTCCCAGAAGAGTAGGGGCTTTTTTTTTTTGTTTTTCACTGCTTTAACATCAAAAACATTGACACATGTTAAATTCTCAACAAATATTTACTGAAGGAATGAATGAGTAAAATGAGTTTTAATAATGCTAATATCTTTAACATTTTAAATTTTTATTTGAAGAATAATAATTCCAATATGGGAGCTATGCTATACTAAAAGTACTTCACAGAATAAAATAATTGAAGGGAAATTGTCATGCAGTGGCGGAACCTGTGTCAGCAGGGCTGTTTTTAAAATCTACGTACTACTCAGTGTAGTGATAGGATTTTCTAATGCAGACATAAATACTTTTTTTTTTTTTGAGACGGAGTCTCGCTCTGCGTCCAGGCTGGAGTGCAGTGGCCGGATCTCAGCTCACTGCAAGCTCCGCCTCCCGGGTTCACGCCATTCTCCTGCCTCAGCCTCCCGTGTAGCTGGGACTACAGGCGCCCGCCACCTCGCCCGGCTAATTTTTTGTATTTTTAGTAGAGATGGGGTTTCAACGTGTTAGCCAGGATGGTGTTGATCTCCTGACCTCGTGATCCGCCCGTCTCGGCCTCCCAAAGTGCTGGGATTACAGGCTTGAGCCACCGCGCCCGGTTGACATAAATACTTTCATTTAAAATTGAAAGCCATTAATATACGGTGGTCAGAGTTAATAGCCAAGGAATATGAACAAATCAATAACAAAAAAATCTGCATTTTTTGGTGGAGTGGTGAGGTTGCTATGGAAAAGCTGGGAGAGTTTATGAATGACAAATCTTACATAAAAATGAGTTGTACTGTGAGTCACGACTCTAAAGAGTCTAAGAAAGGCTAGAATTGTTTGTGTGTGTTTGAAATACAAAAGGAGACAGAGTTATTAAGTATCCCTCAATCCCTAACATATTTTATGAGGTTGAATTGGTTGCCACCCAACCGGTAAATTTCTTTCATCACCCGTTAGGGATAAGCCAGATTATCTGTCCTTTTTCAGAAAGGCATTAGGAATTGCTGCTTTATCATTATAGTGATCTCTGTGGATAGAAGACCGCTATAGATCTAGTTGAGGCAAAGTCAGCATTCAAGATTGTGTCCATCCAAGTGTTACTGATCTAAACAATGCAACTTGTTTTTCCATCTGCTATGGTCAAATGAAAATTGACATACAACATAATATTTTACTGTTCTACCTAATATTTGTATCACTTAAAAAGTCCTTGAATTACTCATGTTCCATTTACCTGATAGAGGTCTTGTAGATTAATCAAGGCAGAGAAAAATACAGTAGTGTGCCCTTTGTAAATTATCAAAATCAGACAGACCAACTAACTACCCTTGTAGAGGTTTGGGTTGAAGAGATTGGAAAATTGGAAAATAGTACAAGTTTTGTGGGTTATCAGTGACTCCTGTGTGTCAAAAAATTTCTTCTTTGGGTATCCCTGTTTTTTTTTATAGTGGTTCCATTACAAGTGGGGCTTTCAAACAAGGATCTAGTGAGTAATAGTAGAATTGTTTGCACATGTTTGTTTTCTACTAGACAAAAACATTGTTTGAAGTTTTCCCATGACACCCAGGTACTCATAAAATTATGCTAACACAGCAAGCTGTCTCAAGTAGCTACAGCCACAGTGGTGATATTTCAGTTTATATTTATGTTCTCTGAGAAAATCTCCCTGATGGTAGAATGTATACCAAATTCCATCAGGCATCCAGTTCAAGAATGGAAGACAAATAACTGCCCAGCATTATAAGTCAACACATAAAACATTTTAAATTTTTATTTGAAGAACAGTAACTCTAGTGTGGGGGCTATGCTGTACTAAAAGTACTTGCTTTCAATGATACAAACATTGTTCCTTCATCATGCAAACAAAAAAATCTGTACCTCAAATATTTTCTGAGATGCTGATGACAGTAATCTGAAAGGGAGCCAAGTTCTTGCTTAGGCACTGCCGTATCTCAGACCATGATGTAAAATGCTGCAAACAATGGATTTTAAATTAAAAGTGGTCAGCTCAATAGAAATATTACAATAGAAATATTGGGGGCTGGTCTATCTCCCTCATCTCCAAGGTAATAAAACTCCCACCACCCTGGGGGCTTATAAGGGAGCCCTTCCTGTTTTCATGCATTTCCTCACCTGTGACACCTTCTTTTCTCCGTGGGTCCTAAAAATAGTCTTCCCTACTAAAGGAATATCAGGGGTGTAATTAGGAGTAATGTTATGTTGGTTAGTCATTCACTCACAGGGATCTACACTTTCTGGGTCTTCCTGGATCACTGATCTTTACAATTTAACCAGGAGACATGCAGTTGCTATCATAGGAGCCATCTGCTATCCCTTGGTTAAACTCGTTCTCTGCTTTTACCATTATATTTAATATACTCATTTTGTTGATACATATTAGATATACATAATTTCAGGGTACATGTGATAATTTGATACATTCACATAACTAAATCGGGGTACTTGCGATATCTATCACCTTAAATATTTATCTTTTCTTTACTCTAGGAACATTTGAATTATTCTCTTCCACCTATATTGAAATGCACAATTAATTAAAATTAATTATAGTCACTTCACTGATTTATTAAACACTAGGTATTATTTCTTTTATCTAAGTGTATATTTGTACCCATTAATCAACCTCTCTTTATCTCCCTTCATCCCACATTTTCTAACCTCTGGTAACCACTAATCTACTCTCTATCATCATGAGATCCACTTTTTTAGCTCCCACATATGAATGAGAACATGCGATAGTTGTCTTTCTATGCTTGGCTTGTTTCACTTAACATAACAGCCTTCAGTTTATCCAAGTTGCTGCAAATAATGAGATTTTATTCTTTTTATGGCCAAATAATATTCCATTGTGTATTTATAACACACTTTAAAAAATCCATTCATTTGCTGATGAGCTCTTATATTGATTCAATGTACTGGCTATTGTGAATAGTGCTGCAATAAACATGAGCTTGCAGATATCTCTTTGATATATTGCTTTTCTTTTCTTTTTGATATATACCCAGTAGTGGAATTGCTAGTTCATATGGTAGTTCTATTTTTAGTTTTTTGAGGACCTTCCATACTGCTTTCCATAATGGCTGTACTATTTTACATTTCCACTAATAGCATACAAAGGTTCCCTTTTCTCCACATATTCACCAGCATCTGTTATTTCCTATCTTTTTGATAAAAGCCATTTTAACTTGAGTGAATTGACAGCGCATTGTGGTTTTAATTTGCATTTCTATGATGATTAGTGATGTTGTGCATTTTTCCATGTACCTCTTGGCCATTTGTATGTTTTCCTTCAAGAAATGTCTATTCAGATTTTTTTTTGTCCATTTAAAAATCAGATTATTTTTTCTCTTGCTATTGATGTCTGAGCTCCTTATCTATTCTGGTTATTATTCCCTGGTCAGATGGATAGTTTGCAAATATCTTCTTCAATTATGTGGGTTGTCTTTTCACTTTGTTGATTGCTGTGCAGAAGTTTTTGGCATGATGTAATCCGATTTGTGTATGTTTGCTTTTGTTGCCTATGCTTTTTAGGTCTTACTTAAGAAATCCTTGCCCAAACAAACGTCCTGAAATTTTTCCCCAGTGCTTTCTGCTTTTAAAAACATTTCCAGTGGGACAAGCAACATGGGCTTCTCCCATGGGTGTGGGTGTGTAGTACTATTTTGTTGTTTTAGTTTATAATTATCTGATGAAAAATGAAGATAGCATCTTTTCACGAACTAAATGTCTCAATTGGTGAGGTATATGTTCAAATCTTTTGCCCATTTAAAAAATTTGGTTGTTTGTTTTCTTATGTTTGCATTTTAAGTGCTTATAAAATAGTTTGGATACCAGTTCTGTATCAGATATGTATTTTGAAAAGATGTTCTCTAAGTCTATGGCTTGTCTTTTGATATTCTTAACAGTGTATTTTGGAGAGCAAAAGTTTTTATTTGTTTGGATCTATTTCTGGGCTTTCTCTTCTGTTCCATTGATCTATTCATGTATTCTTTTGTCAATACCTCACTCTCTTGATATGGTGAGTCTTAAAGCCAGGAGAGTTCATCCCCCAACTTTATTTTTCTTCAGTATTGTGTGGTCTATTCTGGGTCTTTTGCCTTTTGGTTTAAATTGTAGAATCATATTGCTGATACCCAAAAAATAATTTGCTGGAATTTTGGGGGACTGTGTTGAATCTCTAGATCAAGTTGAGAAGAAATGACATCTTAACACTATTGAATCTTCCTATAGATCCCACTTATTTCTATCTTTTAAAATTTATTTAATCAGAGTTATTTATCTTTCCTCATATTGATCTTGTACATAGTTTGTTTGATTTGTACCTTTTTTTTTTTTTTGGTGATAACATAAATGGCATTGTGTTTATAATTTCAAGTTCAAATTGTTTATTGCTACCATACAGGAATCAATTGACTTGCATTTAACCTTCTATTCTGCTACCTTCCTATAATCACTTATTCATATCAGGAGTTCTTTTGTTGATTATCTGAAATTTTCTGTATGGGCAGTCGTACCATCTGTAAACTAAACCATTTCATTTTTTTCTGCCCCGTATGTAGAACATTTCCTTTTATACTAAGACTTCTAGTAAGATGTGGACTAGGAGTGATGAGAGGAGACATGCTTCCCTTGTTTTGCATCTTAGAGGGAAAGTATCCAGTTTCTTACCATTAAGTATGATGTCAGCTATACATATTTTGTAGATGTTCTTATCAAGGTGAGGAAGGTGCACTCTATTCGTGGTTTAAGAATTTTCATCATAAATGGGTGTTAGGTTTTGTCAAATGCTTTTTCTTCTTTACTCTGTTAATGTGGTAGATTAACTGATTTTCAATTTTGCAGTCAACCTTCCGTACCTGTAATAAATCCCCATTTGGTTGTGGAGCATAATTCTTTTTTTTTTTTTTTCTTGAGATGAGAGTCTTCTTCTGTCACCCAGGCTGGAGTACAGTGGCCGGATCTCAGCTCACTGCAAGCTCCGCCTCCTGGGTTCACGCCATTCTCCTGCCTCAGCCTCCCGAGTGGCTGGGACTATGGGCGCCCGCCACCACGCCCGGCTAATTTTTTGTATTTTTAGTAGAGACGGGGTTTCACCGTGTTAGCCAGTATGGTCTCGATCTCCTGACCTCGTGATCTGCCCGCCTCGGCCTCCCAAAGTGCTGGGATTGCAGGCTTAAGCCACCGTACCGGGCTCATAATTCTTATTATACATTGCTGGATTTAGTTTGTTAATATACTGTGGAGGATTCTTGTGTCTATGTTCATGAGAGATTGGCTTTCTTCTGTTGTCTATATAATGTTGGTAATAGATAGTTCTGGCCTTATAGAATGAGTTAGGATGTGTTTCCTCTGATTCTATTTTCTGAAAGAGATTGTAGAGAATTAGACTTGGGTAATTTCACTTCTCCTACATCAGAAAAGGCTCTGGTAAAGTCCCTTTTATTTGGAGTATTGACCTTTCTTATGCAAAATACTCTGGGTATTAAAAAATGGTAAATTTTTCCAACCTCCTGTCAGAGATAGGAGTGTTTTTCATGTCTCTTCACCATGAGAACCTGGTGGAGTTCCTGGAAGAAAAACTCATGAAAGTGTGGGTATCCCCCCAAACTGTAACCCCTATAACTTTCACATTCTCACATTAGTCCACACATTGTCTCCAGTAATTCATCAGTGTTACCTTTTAAGTGTTCCTAGTAGTTCACAGCAACTTCTGCTTCTGGTAAGCTGACTTTGACTGATTCTCTGTATTCACTTGTCTCTCAAATTTTCAGTGTGCTATTTTGTTCTGTCACTTCATTTCTTCTTCTATGGCTCCAAAAAACATCTTTGGCTTCCAGTCTGTGTAGCTTTTTTCTTAAGGTAAAGATGAGACTAAGGAGCTCTTTCCACGTGGAAGCTGTAACTGGCAGTCTCTACCTGCCCATTTTTTTTTGGTCTCTAATTGTATTCATTGTTGTTTGGTTAGAATCCTTTCTTAAATGTTCTCTAAAATGGTTCCTGGCATATTTGTACAATGTTGCAAATAGGCAAGTATGTTTGAATCTCTCTGCTAGGTGAAGGATGTCTTGGCTGAATATTTGATTCTTGGGAGACAGACCTAATAGTCTTTGCACCTTTGGAGACTGGGGGTAGGAGGTGGCAGGTTATCAGTCCCTGTACAAACCGCTTAGTTCACCAGTCTTCTTAGCTATGGAATCTAGAGTTATAGCCTCTGATGCAGGAAGGGTGGGAAAGAGCCAGTTCATCTTTTCAGGAGCAGATTCCCCAGATCCTCTACTTTGATCCTCAGAGTGTTATCAAACACAGTACACAAGGGAGTCAGCTACAGGCTCCTCTCTCTTTCCCATTCACCTCAGTCTTTGCCTCACCCTCCAGTCTTTTTCTGCCTGCTAAATCTAACAGCTGCAAAATGCAAAACTCAGGGAAATTCACTGGTAATTAGCATCCAGTGAAAAGGGAAGAGGGCAAACACTTATAGTTAGAGCAATAATTTCCCAGAATCCTTGTGTTAAATTGGCATCTGGTTAGCTGCTTCTTTCTCAGCGTATCATAACTCTCATTTTATGCCTTTTAAATGAAATGGCAAAATACATCAGGCAAGCCCTCATTTGTGGTGTCAGCTATATACAAACTTTATACTTACAAAAGTAATTTTACATATACTAAGGGACTCAATTTAAGCCTAAACTTTACTGGCATGGACACTATAGACAGAGTTAAAGTGATTTCATGCAGCTTAACCAGCAGCAGAGGCTTCAGCTGAAGTGCCAAAAAGTAAGCTGTCATTGAAGCAGACAGAGTGGAAGAGGAGAAAAATGGCAGATTCAAGTGGTAAGAGTAGGAACAGCTCACAAATACAGGTAATAGCATTCCCAGTGTCTCTGAGGTAATTCAAGATTTTTTGACTCTTGTATTCAACAATTCAAGCAGTCAAATAGCGAGATCACTGAAATCCAGTCATGACTCTTAAAATGATCACTTTTTAAACATCCAGATGTGCTTAAGTAAATCCAGGTTACACAGCAGTAGAATGTGGAGAATACTTTATAATTTTATTTAGCCAGTAGATGGAATTGCTATGCTTTTTGACACACATCTTTGGCCTTGGCTCTAATATTTTCTCTTTGTGAGATTTAAAGAGGATGATTAATTACGTGTTTTAATAAGCATATCTTTGGGAATATGTCTTTATAAAGTACACATGCTCATTTTACCAAGAAAGAAGAATCTTTAATTACTCCTGGTCAACATCTGCCATATTCATTTAGAAAGAGGCAAAAGCATTTTCTCTGTCACTGCTGCTATCTGCCTCACATATCCAGCAGACCTTGACAAGTACAGCACATAAAGCTTATTTCCGTAGTGATAGGCATGGTGCTTCACTTCTCCCTAAGACACCTTTATAGACAAGGATTCAGTTCCACAAAAATGAGCTAAGACAATCTCACAGCTTGTTCAAAACATAAGTCTCTATCTTTGCTTCATTTCACTGGGTTTCTGAAAGCAACTCTGAACAACTTCTTCCTTCTAGTCATTTGAATTCATCCATCAATTAGTATGATTTTTTTTTTTTTTTAATGGAACACCAGATTCTTTAGAGACCAAGATTTGAAATCAGGGTCTTTCACTCTTGGGAAGGAGTCATGATGCCTTTCCTATCCATAAACTCACAATTTATACTTATTTGGGATATTTTCACTTCTTATGAAACAAAGGATTTTCTACAGTTGATGAGAACAGTGAGGCAGAGTATGAAGTTTTTGGGGGTTTATAGCTAACCTACTTGAGTGACCATAAGCATCTTTGAAATATACACTGTAAGTGTAAGAATATGATGCAGTCTTCAGGCAAATGAGGTATTTTTGGGGATTCTGAAAGAAAGATTTTGTTTGATTTGGTTTGGTAGATTGTTTTATATCTGACATATAGTAGCGTTAGAATAAACATAGTTTCCTCTCCTCTTTTGTGTATGGTAGAAAAAAAAATTAAAATAACGATAAAGTAGTAAGTATTAAATAATATCATTTGCCTTCAGTTACATGGAATTAGAGCTTAAACTGTTAGTTTAATTTGGCATTTTAAAGTTGAGTTGCAAAGTCATAATTTTACAAAAATTCATGCAAAGCAATAGTTCTCATCATGTTCTGATCAGAATCTCCCAGAAACTTACTAGAAATGCAAATTCTCAGACTCCACCTGAGATCTATTGAATCAGAAACTCTTGGGTAGATACCCAGCCATCTGTATTTTAATAAGTCCTCCTGGTAATTCTAACGCAGGCTAAAGTTTGAGAATCATTGGTGTATGGCATAGGTCTGCTTTAAAGTCCTTGCATTTAACTTATTCTTAGAAGAAACAAAGAAGGTTATTGTGTTTTACACATGACATGGTAATGATGTGTGTATTTTAAGGACAGGTTGTGGAGATAATTCTGTAAGTAATTAATTTCTGTTTCAGAGGTAGACCACCTAAGTGTTAAAATTGTCTGCTTTTGTAAAAGGGTAAATGATATGGTTTGGCTGTGTCCCCACATAAACATCATCTTGAATTGTAATCTCCATAATTCCCATAATCCCTAATGTTAAGGGAGAGACCAGGTGGAGGTAACTGAATCATGTGGGCAATTCCCTCATGCTCTCTTGTGATACTGAGTGAGTTCTCGTGAGATCTGATGGTTTTATAAGTGTTTGGTAGGACCTTCTGTGTTAATTCTCCTTCCTGCTGCCTTGTAATAAGGGTGCCTTGCTTCCCCTTCACCTTCCGCCGTGATTGCAAGTTTTCTGAGCCCTCTGCAGCCATGCAGAACTGTGATTAATTAAAACTCTTTCTTGTATAAATTACCCAGTCTCAGGTAGTTCTTTATAGCAGTGTAAAAATGAACTAATACAGTAGATCAGAGTGAAACCTATTGTATTAAAAGTGAGAAATTTATTATTTTTAGCCAATAGAGAATATACAGACAATCCCCACTTAGGACTCACAAGAGTTTGATTTGCAATTCTCAACTTTCTGATGGTGCAAGAGTGATACACATTCAGTAGAAACTATACTTTTTTGAATCTTTTTCATCTTTTTCTGAGCCAGCAATATGTGGTAGGACACTGTTTTGCAATGCTGGGTAGCAAGCCGAGTTGCAGGTCCCAGTTAGCCAGTGATTGATCATGAGGGCAAACAAATTATACTCTGTGGTGTACTGTGTTGCCAGATGATTTTGCCCAACTGTAGGCTAATGTACGTGTTTTAAGCACATTTAAGGTAGGCTAAGGTAAACTCTGATGTTTGACAGGTTAGTGTATTAAACACATTTTTTATTTACTATATTTTCAATTTACGATGGATTTATTGGCACATAACCCCATTGTAAGTCAAAGAGCATCTGTACATGTTTATTTGGCGATTTTTGAGGTATACCATTATGAACAATAGTAAAGACAAGGGGTGAACATAGGACATACCTTCCTTCCAATGTCATTTTTTTGGTCAATACTGATCAGAATCTTCTTGTGAAATGCAAATGCTCTACCATTCCATCTCTTTTTTTATCCACCTTACCAATCCATGCTTTTTATCTTTTAGAGCATTTATTACTTCTATCATACTAAAGAATTTCCTCATTTATTATTTTTGGTATTTGGTATCTGTCTTCTTTCAAAAGAATGCAAGCTTCTTAAGGGATGTCATATTTTTTACTCTCTTGATCAATGCAGTATCCAAAGAATCTGCAACATGCCTGACCCTAGCACACATTCAATAAGTATTTGTTGAGTGTGTAGTGTTGTAAACTTGCTGTTGTAAGAATGAAGAAATTCAAGAGCATGGTGGGAGCTTAACCAAATGGAAGAAACAGTCTACCTGAGACTGACTTGGGGAGCTTTGCTATTTACCCCAGATGTGGGATTTCTTCCTCATGTTAATGATATTATAATGAGCCAATTTACAAGCAAATAATGTAGGTTGTAATTAGAGGTGGAGTAACTAATGTTCCAACTGGCTTGTATGTTAGAGGACAGTTAAAGGGGGAGTTTGGAAGGACCTTTCATTGTGAGAAAAGAATGAGGTACAAGGGCTATACATGAGTAATAGAAGATTGGTTTATAAATAAAAAAATCTTATAAATAAAAGACATTGTATTGAATGTGTGAGTTCATTAATTTCTTGGGTATTGCATACCTGGAGGCTTCCGAAGAAACTACAACAGGAAGGTGGTAGCTTTGGGGAATGGCTTATGTTATTATTTGTGATGACTTGTCTTGATTATTTTCCCACCCCTTGCTGCCACCCAGCAGCCCATCCAAAAGGATTAAGACAGGTAGAAGGTAGAATTATTTTAACCAGAGAATATATTAGATTAGGATTCTAATAATATTATCTTTGACTGATGGAATTGCTTTTTAAAATAATTTATTTTTCTTGATAATATTCTTGTCCTAAGTGGCAAGTAGAAGAACATTCCAGGTAGGTGGGGCAGATAGAAAAATTCAATTGTTAGCTGACTCACTGTACTATAGGCTCACCAGATTCAAAAATTAGGTCATTTCTTTCTTAAATTCCCATCACCTCTCTATGTATTTCAAAGTTACATCCTTGTCCCATTAATAACTCTTATAAAGAATGTATTTTTTTCAAGTTATCCTTTTTGACTACCTTCTTTACTAAAAACAATGCTAATTATTGGAAGAATCTATTCAAGTTCAGAGTTATCTCAGTTATAGCCTAAGAATAGCTTAAGTTCAGGTGAATTTGCTTCAGTAATTAAAGATAATATTGTTAAAATTCATCATAGTCGATTCTGAATAATTAAAAGAAGAGTAGATTCAGAAAAATTAAAAGAAATAGAATTAAAAATGAAAAGAACCATCATTTTTTTTGAAGCTGGCTTCTGTTTCATTCCTGGGCTTTTCCTGATCACAGCCCACTAACAATTAAGAAACAAAATCATTTTCTCTAAGCTGTGGCTATTTATTTCAGCTGTCATTGTCACCCACTCTTGTAAACAAGAATGCAAATGAAAAGAGCCATGTTGGATTCTATTCTTTGAGAGACTCTAAAGACAACTTGGCATCTGGCAGATGGAAAATAAAAATAGTAGGTTTATGTTTTACTAATTATAGATTTCCAAAACAATAGATATGTCAGGAAAACACATGTTAAAAAATGTAAAGCAAAGCACAGCTATCTACAAGTTACTTCAGAGAAACATTGTCATGTTTTAGGTATTAAACTTGGAGGTTTGATAGAAAATTTATTTTTAGCGGAAGCAATGGGTATGTGTGAGTTTGTGTATGAATGAAATGAGAGCAATGGAAAGAGGGAGAGATGGGGAAGAAGAAGAAGAGAAAATGAGGGGAGAGGAAGAAAGAAAGGAGGGAGGAAAGGGAGGAAGGGAGAAGGAAGAAGAAAGAAAGGAAGGAAGGGAAGGGTTGCAGGGGACTTGGAGGGGAGAGGGAGAGAGAAATAGATGGATTTCCTTTCAGGCTTGGTTTAAGCGTGTTTTACTGTGTGCAGATGCCCATCTTGGGAAGCAAAGGGTTAAGACTCAACAGATCCTGAATCATGCTTTCATAATCTGAAGGAGAATGCTCCGTCTTCCTTTGCCAGGTCAAAAGAGTAGAAATGAGAAGGTTGTGCCTGGGTTTACTATTTGCTTTGGATATCTATGTGTCCTAGAACTCAGGAAATGTCTGGATGTGAAATATATATGGAGAAAAAAGAGGTGTCCAGAAATGTTATGGAACGTTTGTAAAATGTAAGGGGCTTTCTAACTGCTAACAGGTAACATTGAAGCTGATCCATGTTGATGAGTTAACTGGGTCTTCAAGAAATTAGGGCATAGCTGTACTGCAGGATATCAGCACCCTCAATTCCGCTGTAGTATAGCACATTTTTTTCTGGCCTAAGTCAACTCAATATTAGTAAAGTAAATTAACAATATAAAACATAGTAAATTTTCACAAATGTATACTTAAAATGTGATGCATTAACCTTATTTATTTTAATTCTTTTATAAATGTAACTTCAGAATTTGATATGCGTTTTCTTAAAATATAACAACAACCCATTTTATTAAAATATAACAAACTAGTCTGCCCCAGGAAGCAAGCAACAGGGTAGTGATTTGTTTGTAGAAAGTTTAAAACTTAACTATAAAAAAAAGTTAAAGTCAGTCTGTTATTTTATCACCAAGTGCTTGGGAAATTATAAATAGCATTGATAAAATACACGTCTACACCGGGGCAGACTGATTCCAGGCTGCTGTGTATAGAATGTACCATTTAATCCTGGCACCAACCCATATGAGGTAGGCATTATTAATATTCTCACTTTACAGAGGACCAAACTGAGGCTTAGAAAGGTTAATTTGCCTAAAACATAGAATCAGTCAGGGTGATGCCACCAGAAACCACATTCATAACAGATATGTCATGTTGCTTTCCTAAAACAGTTTGGATGTTAACTTGTATTGAACACCCCACCTCACTCCCTTTGCCCTACCATACTTCTTTTCTCTAATTAATACAGGGAGAGGAAATGTGATTATTCCATCAATTAATTTCTTCCAGATGATTCTCTACTAGAAATTCTTTATCCTATGTAAAGTCTTATGACAGCATTTGTGAATAGGAATCAAGCTCCAGATTTTTACTCTCAGAAAGAGAGGTCACTCATATATCTTGGACTGATTTTATTAAATCTTTGTCAAACTTGGTCTTGAATCAAAGGTGGATATGGTAAAGAAAATAAGATTTTCTATAATTCTTCTAAAGTTGGGTATGATGGTTAGAGACTGCACTAGTCAACCACCAATGAACAAATGGAAATATGTGGGTTCCGCACATAAGGAGAAGTAGGACCTTATCAAGGTGCCCAGGACATTTGGTGATATTTAATATCCTTACGTGTATGACTGTTAGAAATTCCTCTAGGAGACATTTAGTGCAGCCCTGTCTGTAAGAACTGTAAGCAAGATATATAAATGGAGAGTTTTGAGCCTAGACAAATAAGTAAGTGTATGTATGTAGGGAATTGAGTAACCATAGGGTAGTGAGAGGACACAGAAAATAAGTCTCATGGAGTATATCTTTGAATATCTCTGAATTAACTATAGATGTATACCAATAACTTGAGAGTCCGGTCCCAAGGAACAGGCTTGGGACTTAAAACAGGGAAGGTGGGATGAAATTCATCCAGAAAACTAGGACCTGACTGAGCTTAGAAGTTCTGCCTTGGTAAAGGGAGACATGATTCTTGCTCGTGTGGAAAGAGTCTGAGATGGCTATCACCATCAATCCATGGTCTCTTGTATCATAAAAACATGAAACAGTCAAGGGACTCATACTCATGAAATAAATCCTTCACTGTTCTGTCAGCTACATTTCTTTTCCATTTTCCATACTGATAACCTTTTTCATGTTTTAGAAACTCCTGGTCTTATTGTCTTTTCCCTCAGAATATAAACGTACTTCTTAATTTCCAGGGACCATAGGAGGCACAGGTAGGAAACCCTCCAGCTTTCTACCAACAAACATACAGACTTGGCTAAGTCTTCTTTCATTTTTTATTTCTTTCCTTCTGTTACAATGAACGATACCTAGGTACTTCCTGAGATAATCTTCCCAGTTTGGCTCCAGATTTCATCTCTTTCTTTCTCAGGGTGCATATTGTACTGATTATTTCCTCCCCCTTCCTTGTGTCTTCAATTTCTCCCTACTTCCTTCTTTCCAAATGAATTTAAACAGACTGAAATATCTTACATCAAAAGCCCACAAAATAACAGGCCCTACTTTCCTTACTCCCAAACATTCTTCAACTTGCTGTACTCTGCCTTTTTCATTCATGTAACTACTAAAATGATTTTCACTATATCACCAAGTACATCTTTGCTGTTGAACCTAACAACTCTTTTCTATAAAACTCTTTTCCAAACTCTTTTCTAAACTGAGTTACTGTTGTTCATTCTGTCTTTAAATATTCCTTTCTTTATCTTCTAGATTACCTACTGTCCTGGTGTTTCATACATTTTTCTAATAGCCACTTAACATCTGCTTTGCAGTGTCCCCTTCTGCCAGGAATTCCAGCTTTCTTCCCATTTCTCCTTTCCTTGCATGCTTAACCTGCATAACCCTTCCTCTTCCTCTTCCTAAGGATGTTTTGTTCATATACCCTCTAAGAATTTTTTCCTGAATTTTAACATATGTATTCTGTTCAAGTTTATTTGCTTCTGAAGTACATTTTCCTCAAATAGTACTCACCACTACTGGATTGTAACTAACTCTATACTCACTTGCATTCTTCACTATCTTGCTTCTCAAAATATGGTTCACAAAACCCTCAGCATCAGCATCATGTAGGCACTCCTTAGACATGCGGAGTCTCAGACCTCACCTCAAACCCGATGAATCAAAGTCTGCACTTTAACCACATCCCAGGGTGACTTGTGTCCACATTAGAATTGGGAAGCTTAGTGTGGTTGTATTAGGTGCTTGACGAATATTTATTGGATTAAGTAGAAAAATTTCTAGCTATCCAAGAGATCTGAACAGAAGAAAGCAATTAAGATAGATTGCCTTAAGGCAGGACTGATACTCATAGCTTAAAAGTGTCAGCAAATTGAGAATGTTCTTTTTCCTCAGGTGTAGAAGAAAATCTCCATTCAGCTGCTTTGTGTCTATGTGATGCAGAAAAGGGTGTGCTTGTGTTTTGTAGATGTGTGTATGTACTGTGTACGTGAGAAAGAGAGAGAGGTAGAGATACAGG